>NC_086102.1:23205095-23902595 GCF_963921235.1 Mobula hypostoma
GGTTGATACGTTTTTGGTTAGTAAAGGGGTCAAAGGTTATGGAGAGAAGGCAGGAGAATGGGGTTGGGAGGGATAATAAGTCAATTATAATCAAAAACAGAGAAAAAAATCAATGGGCTGAATGGCCTAATTCTGCTCTCATGTCTTATGGTCTAAAATTCCTTTATTCTTTGTGTGGAAGAAAAACAGAAAAACCTCGCAATCTAAATCCCACATATTGTTCAAATAGCTTTTAATCTTGTGGCAAATCCATGAAGGGTAACTAGTTTAAACCAAGATATTTAATTGCATCCACAGTGAAATTGATTTTTCTTTCTCTATCTCTTCACCGTGATTGAGAGAATATTATCAGAGGCTTCAATATGAAGGTCTGAGGCACTTTCTGAAACAGCAATGATAGGGGTCAGAATGGGATGTTGTTATAGTAACCATGTCAAAAAAAATCCACTCGCTCGGCTGGGTGATTGAGATGGGAAGGAGTGATTAAAAAGAAGACACTGACAGAGCTTGAAACAGTTCAAGATCTAAGCACAGAGAAAGGAGAACAAAAAAAATGATCAAAGAGGTCAGCAATTATTATTCAATAGACAAACATTAAAGCAGATTCAATGTGCTTCTATTGATTTTGTTTTCTCTTTTCATTTGTGTAAACTGTGTCCTCACCAGGGCAGTACCTTTGGGACTGGTCTTTGGATGTCTTTGGAACCGGCTTCTTGAAGCAGTCATATGTAAGCAGGCGTGAATTTTTGATCCCATACATCACTGAGAGGTGGAGTGTTGGAGTTTCTTTTACAGGAGCTGGTACTGACAATGCTAGTAATATGGCTGCTTGGAGTTTGAGGAGATGTGGTATGTCACAGAGTCTCTGGGAAAATGTTTCCATATGTACGGTGGAGAGCATTCTGACTGGTTGCATCACCGCCTGGCATGGAGGCCAGGGTTGTAGAACCTATCATGAGTTCCACCCTCCCCACCATCGTGAGAAGATCATCCTCAGGAAGGCAGCATCCATCTTGAAAGACCTTCACCATCCAGCATATGCTGTCTTCTCATTACTACCATCAGGAGCTTCAAAATGCACACTCAACATTTTCTGAACCGCTTCTCCCTCAGATTTCTGAATTAACATTTAAAGTTCAAAGTAAGGTTATTAACAAAATATATATATGTCATCCTATACAACCCTGAGATTCATTTCTTGCAAGCATTTACATTACTGTTCCTCTTTCACTCTATTTATTTATTTTAACTTCTACAACATATAATATGATCTTGGCTGATTTGCCTCAGGCCTCATCTCTTCATCAGCGTGAGCTTCCCAAAGCCTTCAGATTCACAAGCTGTCAGCATTTTATATGCTTCATATTTAAATGGCCCAGATTTATAAGTGACAAGCTGGGATTGTTCTGCTCAGACTAGAGAGATATACATGGAATGGTAATATAGCAGGCTCCTTCAGATTGACTTTAAAGGGGCCCCTCTTGCCCCAACTCCAGTTTTATTTCCCCACCACAAATCTGCCATCTGATCCAACCCAACGCCCTCATCCATTTGCAAGGAACCACTTAATGAACATGGTTATATTTTAAAAGAATATTGTCATGATGAAAAAGATTTTGACAGTATTAACAATAACTTGCATTTTAATAATTCCTTGAGTACAATCAAATGTCCAGTTTTTGTTGATAGTAGTTTGAACCAAGGTTAAATTGGCTTTAGTCTGACTTCATCTCAACATTTGGTCAACAATGCTTTCATTCTCTACTCACGAGGGTGGGCTTACTTCTAGCGTTTTAAAATCGGATACATATGCCAACATGAGATCGTGGAGGCAAGTTTGGAAAATGTACATACTTTTCTCAAACGCTTTGCTCTGTTATGATTCAATGCAAATTACATGTAAAGCTAACAATTTGTCATTCCAATAATCTTTGACCAACTGCAAACGTGCTCATCTAAAAATATTTGATGTTAAGTATAAATGGTGTAAATTCCGTTATTTCCTGCTGAATGATAACTTTTGCATGGGGCAGTGTTTATACAGCATTCTCCATAACTGTTGGTTCCTCAACAGAACATTCCAGCTTTCCTGTTTGGTTGAACCCAAATTATACTGACACTAGATGTGTGTTACTTATTGGAGATGGCTGTCTCACCATTACTCATGCATTGCTGAGTCATGTGGTTGTTAGTCGGAGATAGCTAATGAGCCTACTTTGTTATGAGCCACCGTCCTTCACTGGTTCTGATGAAAGATCTTTTTTCCATAAATGCTGCCAGGCCTGCTGAGTTCCCCCAGCATTTTGTGTCTATTACAATATCTACAGTTTCTCTCTTGTTTGTAAAAATATTTGTAACTTGTAGCTAGTCTCTTGCCTGTCACCTCTCTGTTTACTAACCAGCATTAGCTTCTAGTTTAGAAAATCACCAATTTAAAAATCCTCAGCCTTGTGTAGCCCCCCTGGCAAGCCTCAGGGTCGCTCAACTCGCTGTCGTCTAGGGAAACAGCCCTCGGCCCCGCCAAACTGGGTAATGAAGGTTGTGTGGATGCTGTGTGATGTACCCCACCCCGCCAAATAACAGACAATACACCATATACGATTAAATGAATTTCAGTTTATAGATATTACCGGAACTATATAATTAATAGAGATAAAATATAAAAGGAAAATAAAAGGCGCCACACTTATCAAAGTTCAATCTCTTCATGCACAACAGTTGGAGCTCTAGTAATGATCCTCTCTTCACCATTTGATCCCCTCTGACCACCTCGACCTGCCGCCTGGGACCAACCATGGTGGTCGACCAGACGCTCCACACGAGTCTGTCTCCGTCTCCTCTCCTCACCGAAGACTCTGGACCTCGGATTCCCGCTCGGGGTCCGACCCTGTTAGCCGGCTCACAGTACCTTGTCCATTCTCCCTCTCTCCATCGCGCCTTCTCCCCAAACACCCGCGCATCACAATAACTTACAGACACACTAGAAGGAATAACATCTATCCCAATTGGTTCGTTCGCTCTCTTATCAATAATATAACCCAAACAAGCTGCTAGCGAGAGAACTGTCTCAGCATTTAACATAACAAAGAAGCCATTTTAATTAGCTTATGCAGTAACATAAAAGAAGAAACCCCTTACACTTGCTTACAAATTTAACCATGAGTTCCTGCACTTTATTCTCCAAGGTTCCCATGTTTCTGCACACTTCCTTCTTTTGCCTTATAAATATCCCTAATTTTTATTACATCAGTTCTGGAAGCTGTACCTTCACCTGCCGAGATTCTATCAGTGGAATCCTTCTCCCAAAATTTTAAAGGAATCCTTGCAAACTTACTTCCACAATCAATCTTGCAGTATCAGTCTCGATAGCCCCTCAAGCACTTAAGATCAAATTTTGACTAAACTCTTACCTGATGGTTTGGATGTTTCATTATATTCCAGGAACTAAAGAAATACAAGTAACTGTTAATACTGCAAAAGGCTTTTGCATAATGACAATATTCCGTTAAAATATAACCATGCTCATTAAATGGCTCTTTGCAATGGCTCCTTTTAAACAATTCCACTGCAAAAATAATTCATCCGATATTTTTTGTGATGGGCAAGAGAAAGGTCAGTCTATTCACAGCTGCAAAATGCCTATAAGTACATGAAATGAAACAGCATAGCTGTAATCTTTCATGAGCTTCAATTTACTGTTGGTAAGTGCCTTGTGATTTGTCTAATTTTCCTTTATCTGTCACTATAATGACATAGAACATTGCTTCCTACAACCCTGAATCTTTGCAACAAAGGGAACATCAGATGAGAGAGACAGCGGTAATGGGACAACGAGAGCTTTTGCTGACAGGAGATTTTTGGCAAGGTAAGAAGAGATGTTTACTGACAGAAGATGTAAGGTACCAGCGGGTTCTGATGTGAGCACAAGTGAATTCTACTTGATCAATGCAGAGAAAGGATAAAACCTAGTTTTGCTCCTACTTTTAATGCAGCCAATTCTCAGCTTTAATCATGAACAACTCCGGCTTGCATTCAGACAGTGCTTTTAATGTAGTTCATGTTCCTCAAGGAGTGTTATCAAACAACATTCAACAGTCTTCTACATTAACATAAGAACTTTACGAATGAGAGCAGAATCAGCAATACTGTCGCACCAGTCTGTTTCACTCTGATGAGGAACGGGAGCCTTAGACCCCACACCACCAGAGTCTGGAACAATTCATACCCTTCGATCATCAGGCTCCTAAACCAGCGTGGATAGCTTCACTCACCTCAACACTGAACTGATTACACAACTAAAAAGACTCATTTTCAAGGACTCTACAACTCGTGGTCTCTATTATTTATTTACAATTATTTACGAATTATTTATTCTTATTTGCCTTTTTTTTGTATTTTGTGCAGTTTTTCTTCTTTTTTGCACATTGGCTGTTTGTCAGTCTTTGAGTGTAGTTTTTCTTTGATTCTATTGTATTTCTTTGTTCTACTGTGAATGGAAGAAAATGAATCTCAGGGACATATAAGCACTTTGACAATAAATTTACTTTGAACTTTGACCTGATTCAAGATTCAATATTTAAGATAGATGTGAGATGTTGCACCTTGGTAGGACAAATGCAGGGAGGCAGTACACTGTTCAGGGCACTATCTTTAACGGTGTTGCTGAGCAGAGAGATCTTGGGACACAAGTTCCTAGCTCCTTGAAACGGGCTACAGAGGTCAAGTAAGTGGTTAGGAAGGCTTATGGAAGGTTTGCTTTTAGTAGTTGAGGTATTGAGTTCAAAAGTCAGGAGGTTATGTCGCAACTTTATAGAAATCTAGTTAGGCCACATCTGCAGTGTTGCATACGGTTCTGGTCACCTCATCATAGGAAGGATGTCGAGGCTTTGGAGAGGGTGCAGAAGAGGTTTAAATGGATGCTATCTGGTTTGGAGGGCACGTGCTATCGTGAGAGGTTGGACAAACTTGGGTTGTTTTCTCTGGCGTGGCGGAAGCTGAGGGGAGATCTGAGAGGGGTTTATAAGACTATGAGAGGCATAAGTAGAGTAGACAGGGAGTACCTGTTTCCCCGGGTTGAAATGTCTAAGACCAGAGGGCATGCATTGATGGTGAGAGGGGGTAGGTTCAAAGGGGATGTGAAGGGCTTGTTTTTTACTCTGAGGGTGGTGCCTGGTATGGTGGTAGAGGCAAATACATTAGAGGCTTTTAAGGGACATTTAGATAGGCACGTGAATGTGAGGAGGATGGAGGGATATGGACATTGCATAGGTAGAAGGGATTAGTTTTTGGGTTTTTAAAAAAATTACTTTTTAGCTGGTTCGGCATAACATTGTGAGCCGAAGGCCTAGTTCCCCTGTGCTGTTCTGGCCAATGTTCTTCGTTCTAAAATCAATTAATGTCATTTTCAGTATTCAAGAGTAAAGGAGGATGAAATAATGATTACTCTGGATCCAATGCAGCATATGTAAAAACACACAGATAAGGAACACAACAATAAAAAATACACCATAAATATAAATATATAAAATAGTTTATACACATAGACTGATTGATACATGAAGTGACACTAGGTACAGGAGAGTCTGTACATAGGGTGCCTCTGACAGGAAAGTGGTGGTGGTGGGGGGCTGTGGAGAGGTGCGTCAGTGGGTGGAGGTGTTGATCAGCCTTACTGCTTCAGGGAAGTATCTGTTTTTGAGTCTTGTTGTCCTGCTGCCGATGCCACATAGCCTCCTCCCTGATGGGAGTGGGACGAACAATCCAAGAGTAGGATGGGTGGGATCCCTAATGATATTTCTGGCCTTTTTTTCTGGCACCTTTCTCTATACGTGTCCTTAATGGTGGGTAGGCTGTTGCTGGTGATGAGTTGGGCAGTGTTCACTATGCACTGTAAAGTCTTCCTGTGTGTGGCAGTGCGTTTTCCCTGCCGTGCAGTGCTGCAGCATGCTAATATGCTGCCTACGGTGCATCTGCATAATGACGTGAATATTGATGTGCATAGTCCAGCTCTCCTCAGCCTCCTCAGAAAGTAGAGGCGTTAATGAGCTAGACCTCGGCTCAGTTTTCCTGAAGTTGGTTACAATCTTTGATTTCTGTCAAATAAAACAGAAACAGAAAATAGGAACAGGGCGTAGAATACTTGGCCCTTTGGACTTATTCCATGATTCATGTGACTGTTCGCCCAAGTTCACCCTGTTCCAGTTTTCTCTCCATCTCTCTTGATGTTTGTAGCACGAAGAACAATACGTATGATCTCTGCCTCTGGGTTAAAACATTCTCAAGGTAGAAAGCATTTAAGAAAAGGATTTGCTGCAGTAAGTTAAAAGACCACGAGCTTGATCAAGAGAAGGATTTTCAAGAAATGGCTTAAAGAAGCAAAGCGGAAATGCCAGAGGCTCAAGTCCAAGCTGAAGCCATTGGATGTGAACAACTAAAAGAATTGGGGTATAGAGACAGCTTGTATTTTTAATGACACTAAAAATATAAGCTATAGTCATGTCCACAGGTCCCATAGCTCACTGTAATATATTGCATTACTCCCACATTGTCATTTAAGAGAAAATATAACGTTGAGTTGTCACATATATATCAAAACATACAGTGAATTATCTCGTCTTGAGTCAATGACCAACACAGTCTGAGGATCGTACTGGGAGCAGCCCACATATAATGGAATGCTTCTGGTGCCAATGTAGTGTGTCTACAACTCATTAACCCTAACTGTGCATCTTTGGAATGTGGGTGGAAATCAGAACACCCAGAGGAAACCCACATAAGACCATAAGATATAGGAGCAGGAGTAGGCTATTTAGCCCATCGAGTCTGCTCTGCCACTCAATCATGGGCTGATCCAATTCTTCCAGTCATCCCCACTCCCCTGCCTTCTCCCCATACCCTTTGATGCCCTGACTAATCAAGAACTTATCTATCTCTGCCTTAAATACACCCAATGACTTGGCCTCCACAGCCACTCGTGGCAACAAATTTCATGGGTTTATGACCCTCTGATTAAAGTAATTTCTCCGCATCTCTGTTCTAAATGGACGTTCTTCAAACCTGAAATCGTGCCCTCTTGTTTTAGACTCCCCTACCATGGGAAATAACTTTGCCATATCTAATCTGTTCAGGCCTTTTAACACTCGGAATGTTTCTATGAGATCCCCCCTCATTCTCCTGAACTCCAGGGAATACAGCCCAAGAGCTGCCAGACGTTCCTCATACGGTAACCCTTTCATTCCTGGAATCATTCTCGTGAATCTTCTCTGAACCCTCTCCAATATCAGTATATCCTTCCTAAAATAAGGAGCCCAAAACTGCACACAATACTCAAAATGTGGTCTCACAAGTTCCTTATGGAGCCTCAACATCACATCCCTGCTCTTATATTCTATACCTCTAGAAATGAATGCCAACATTATATTCTCCTTCTTTACCACCGACTCAACCTGAAGGTTAACATTGAGGGTATCCTACACAAGGACTCCCAAGTCCCTTTGCATCTCCGCATTTTAAATTCTCTCCCCATCTAAATAATAGTCTGCTCGTTTATTTCTTCTACCAAAGTGCATGACAGTACACTTTCCAACATTGTATTTCATTTGCCACTTCTTTGTCCATTCCCCTAAACTATCTAAGTCTCTTTGCAGGCTCTCAGTTTCCTCAACACTACCTGTTCCACCACCTATCTTGGTATCACCAGCAAATTTAGCCTCAAATCCATTAATCCCATAATCCAAATCATTGACATACATCGTAAAAAGCAGCGGTCCCAACACCGACTCCTGTGGAACTCTACTGGTAACCGGCAGCCAGCCAGAATTGGATCCCTTTATTCCCAGTCTCTGTTTTCTGCTGATCAGCCAATGCTCCACCCATGCTAGTAACTCCCCTGTAATTCCATGGGCTCTTATCTTGCTAAGCAGCCTCATGTGCGGCACCTTGTCAAAGGCCTTCTGAAAATCCAAATATACCGTATCTACTGCATCTCCCTTGTTTACCCTGCTTATAATTTCCTCAAAAAATTGCAATAGGTTAGTCAGGCAGGATTTTCCTTTCAGGAAACCATGCTGGCTTTGGCCTAACTTGTCAACTGCCTCCAGGTACTCCACAAACTCATCCCTAACAACCAACTCCAACAACTGATATCAGGCTAACAGGTTTATAGTTTCCTTTCTGCTGCCTCCCACCCTTCTTAAATAGCAGGGTAATATTTGCAATTTTCCAGTCATCTGGTACAATGCCAGAATCTATTGATTCTTGACAGATCATTGTTAATGCCTCCGCAATCTCTCCAGCTACCTCCTTCGGAACCCGAGGGTGCATTCCCTCAGGTCCAGGAGATTTATCCACCCTCAGACCATTAAACTTCCTGAGCTCCTTCTCAGTCGTAATTTTCACTGCACAAACTTCACTTCCCTGACACTCTTGAATGTCCGCTGTACTGCAGATGTCTTCCACGGTGAAGCCTGATGCAAAATACGCATTCAGTTCCTCTGCCATTTCTGTGTCTCTCATTACAATATCTCCAGTGTTGTTTTCTGATGGTCCTATATCTACCCTCAACTCTCTTTTACCCTTTATATACCTAAAAAAGCTTTTAGTATCTTCTTTGATATTAGTCGCCAGCTTCCTTTCATTATTCATCTTTTCCTTCCTAATGACCTTCTTAGTTTCCTTCTGCAAGTTTTTAAAAGCTTCCCAATCCTCTATCTTTCCACTAGCTTTGGCTTCCTTGTATGTCCTCTCTTTTGCTTTTACTTTGGCTCTGACTTCACTTGTCAGTCACGTTAGAGTCCTTCTTCCATTCAAAAATTTCTTCTTATTTGCACTTACTTCATTTTTTGCAGAAACTCCAGCCATTGCTGCTCTGTTATCCTTCCTGCTAGTGTCCCTTTCCAGTCAACTTTGGCCAGTTCCCCTCTCATGCCATTGTAATTTCCTTTATTCCACTGAAATACTGACACATTGGAATTTAGTTTCTCCTTCTCAAGTTTCAAAGTGAACTCAATCATATTGTGATCACTGTTCCCTAAGGGTTCCTTAACCCTAAGCTCTCTTATCACCTCTGGATCATTGCACAACACCCAATCCAGCACAGACGATCCCCTGGTGGGCTCAACAACAAGCTGTTCTAACAAGCCATCCCTTAGATATTCTACAAATTCTCACTCGAGGTCCAGTACTGACCTGATTTTCCCAATCCACTTTCATGTTAAAATCCTCAACGATTATCATGACACTGCCCTTCTGACACGCCCTTTCTATCTCCTGCTGTAATTTGTAATCCACATTCCAGCTGCTGTTTGGAGGCCTGTATACAAATGCCATTAGGGTCCTTTTACCCTTGCCATTTCTTAACTCAACCCATAGATACTCTACACCTTCCAATCCTATGTGTCATCCCTTTCTAATGATTTAATATTATTTCTTATACCACACCACCCCTTCTGCCTACTAACCTATCTTTCCGATACATCGTATATCCTGGACGTTCAGCTCCTGATGGCAGCCATCCTTTAGCCAAGTTTCAGAGATGGCCACAGCATCATACTTGCAAATCTGTAGCTGAATTTCAAGATTGCCCATTTTATTGTTTATGCTGTGTGCATTCAAATATAACACTTTCAGTCGAATATTTGTAGCTTTCTCTTTTATCTGCACCACATCTCTATTGCCCTGTAAATGGCTGTGATTAAGGCTCATCTCCTGCCTATCCTTTCTATCATCTCTGTTGCACGCTACCTTTGATTTATTTCTGTTTTCCCCTTCCTCAGCCCTATCACTCTGGTTCCCATCTCCCTGCCAAATTAGTTTAAATCCTCCCTAAAAGCACTGTTAAGCCTGCCTGCTAGGATACTGGATCCCTTTGGGTTCAGGTGTAACCTGTCTTTTTTGTACAGGTTGTACCTTCTCCAGAAGAGGCTCCAATGATCCAGGAATCTGAAGCCCTGCCTCCTACACCAGTCTCTCAGCCACACATTAATATGTCCGATCATGTTATTATTGCATCAATAGCATGTGGCACAGGCAGCAATAGAAACATAGAAAACCTTCAGCACAATACAGGCCCTTCGGCCCACAAAGCTGTGCTGAACATGTCCTTACCCTAGAACTACCGAGGGTTACCCATATCCCTCTATTTTTCTGAGCTCCATGTACCTATCCAGAAGTCTCTTAAAAGACCCTATCGTATCTGCTTCGACCACCATCGCCGTCAACCCATCCCACGCACTCACGGCTCTCTGCATAAAAAACTTACCTCTGACATTTCCTCTGTACCTTCTTCCAAGCACCTTAAAACTATGCCCTCTCGTGCTAGCCGTTTCATCCCTGGGAAAAAGCCTCTGACTAGCAATCCTGAGATTACTACCCCGGAGGTCCTGCTTTTCAGCTTTCTACCTAACTCCCTGAATTCTCTCTTCTGGACTTCCTCCCTTTTCTACCTATGTCATTGGTGCCAATGTGTACCAATACTTATGGTTGTTCATCCTCTCCCCTCAGAATACTCTGCACCCGATCCGAGACATCCTGTACTCCGGTACCTGGGAGGCAACACACCATGTGGGTATCTTTATCAGGCTGACAGAACCTCCTGTCTGTTCCCTTCACTATGAATTCCCCTATGACTACCACATTCCTCAGCTTCCTCTTGACCTTCTGCACCACGGAACCAGACTCAGTGCCAGAGACCCGATCGCCGTGGTTGTCCTCTGACAGGTCACTCCCCCTCAACAGCATCCAAAACGAGATAACGATTACTGAGGGGGATGGCCACAGGGGTGCTCTCTACTATCTGAGCTCGTTCCACCTGCCCTTCCCTGACTGTCACGCACTTATCCAACCCCTACAGCCTCAGGGTGACTAACTCCCTATAGCTCCTACCTATCTCCTGCTCACTTTCCCTAATAAGCTGTAGGTTATCAAGCCGCAGCTCCAGATCCCTAACACGGTCTCTCAGGAGCTGTATCTCGGTGCATCTGGTACAGATGTGGCCATCTGGGAGACTGAAAGATTCCCAGGATTCCCACATCTGACACCCAGAGCAAAGAACTAACCTTACAGACATACTCTCTATTCCTCAAAAAATGCAAGGAAAAGCGAAGTTTACTTACCCACTTACCTCGCCAAAGCCCGAATGAGCCAAAGCCCGACCACTCTGACATGGTCACTGGGAGAATGTAGATCAGCAGCAGGAATCGAACTCCAATTGGGGATCAGTGGTGTGGTATAGCAATTGCACTAACCGCTACACTACTGTGCTGCCTATTTCAGTTCAGTATTGGGGAACTGCTGCTTATCTTTCAGATGAAAACAATGGAACTATTAGTCTACAAAGGGATACCACAGGGAGGTAGACAACCAAAGATTAATATATCCTCCAGGCTTTTGGCTAAGTTCCAACACGTGACCTGAAGACTTTAAATGTGCCAGAGCCCTGTAATTTAATTCCTTGTCAACTATAATTCATTATAATGTGCAGAATGTGATCTGTTTCCTATTAAAACATTATAAAACTCAGCCTCAGTAAGTCACTTCCACACGTAATGGCAGGCTGCTTCACTGCAGGACACACTGTGGGCTAATTGGAACTTCTTGTGAACTAAGGGGCTCTGACTCCGGGATAACATCTGATCACAGGGAATAAGGCAGAGGGATAACATGGAAGTGTGTAGCAGAGTCAGCTTAGAGTGACCTGTGAAGTCCACAATAGATGTGATCTCATTTACTCTTCATTCAACCCTGGAACATCTGGACGGCAAAGATGCATCCATCAGGATGCTCTTAATCAATTACATCTCAGCATTTAATACCATCATCTCTTCAAAACTAATCAATAATTTCCAAGATCTTGGCATGAATACTTCCTTGTGAAATTGGATCCTGGATTTCCTCATTTGTAGACCCCAGTCAGTTTGGGTTGGCAGCAACATCTCCTCTACGATCTCCGTCTGCACTTTTGAACCACAGGGCTGTGTGCTTAGTCCCCTTCCCCACTGGATTACACCTATGACTGTGCAGCTAAATTCAGCTCCAATATCAAATTCAAGTTTGCTAATGACGCCACTCTTCTGGGCCAAAATAAAGGTGGTGATGAATCAACATACAGGAGGGAGATTGAAAATTTGGCTGAGTGGTGTAATAATAACAACCTCTCACTTAACGTCAGCTAAACCAAGGCACTGATTATAGACTTCAGGAGAGGGAAACCAGAGGTCCATGAGCCAGTCCTCATTAGAGGTGGAAAGGGTCAGCAACTTTAAATTTCTGTGTGTTACTACTTCAGGTGACCTGTCCTGGACCCAGCACATAAGTGCAATTACAAAGAAAGCACATCAGTGCCTCTACTTCCTTAGGAGTCCACTGAGATTTGGCATGACATCTAAAACCTTGACCAACTTCTATAGATGTGTAGTGGAGAGGGTATTGACTGGTTGCATTATGACCTCGTATGGCAACACCAGTGCCTTTGAATGGAAAATCCTACAAAAGGTAGTGATGTTGCCGCAGTATATCTATAGCCCTCCCAACTACTGAGCACATCCACATGGAACATTGACGTAGGAAAGCAGCATCCATCATCAAAGATCCTCACCACCCAGGCCATGCTCTTGTCTCGCTGCTATACCCTTGGGTAGAAGGTACAAGAGCCTCAGGACTCACATCACCAGGTTCAAAAACAGTTACTACCCTACAACCATCAAGCTCTTGAACAAAGCGGTTAACTACACTCAATTGCCCATCCATTGAGATGTTCCCACAACTAATGATCTCACTTTCCAGGACTCTTTTCTTGTTATTTCTCTTAATTTATTGCTATTCATTTATATTTGCATTTACACAGTTTGTTGTCTTCTGCACTCTACTTGATCTTACACTGATCCTGTTATAGTTACTACTCTATAGATTTGCTGAGTGTGCCTGCAGGAAAATGAATTTCAGGGTTGGATATGGTGACATATATGTACTCTGATAATAAAATTTTCTTTGGACTTCGAACTTTTCAAACTTTGAAAAGAAAGAAAACAATGAACAAAGAACCAAAGTTTCTGAGCTGAGCTGGTGGTGAGGTGAAATTGAGGCAGTGTTGGTCAGCAGAAGAATGCCAGAAGTTGCAGGCACAGGAATGCCAACCAATTAAAAGATAAGCTATCCCAATATGACCTTCTTTACATTGGTGAGACTTCTTGTAAATTGGGAGACTGCTTTGTTGGCCACCTCCGTTCCATTGCCAAAATTGGAACTTCCCAGTGGCCCAAAATTTTAATTCTGACATGTCAGCCCATGGCCTCCTCTTTTGCCAAGATGAGGCCACCCTCAGGATGGAGGAGCAGCACCTTATATTCCCTCTGGGTACCCTCTAACCTGATAGCATGAATATCGATTTCTCATTCCAGTTAAAAAAATTCCCCCCCCCCCTTCTTGTATTCCCCATTCTGGCTTTTTACAGTACGTCTTCTCACCTGCCTATCACCTCCCCCTGCTGCTCCTCCTTCTTCCCTTTCTCCCATGCTCCACTTTCCTCTCCTATCAGATTCCCTCTTCTCCAGCCCCTTTTTCTTTCCTACTCACCTGGCTTCACTCTTCACTTCTTTCCCTTCCCCCCACTTTTTATTCTGGTATCTCCCCCCTTCCTTTCCAGTCCTGAAGAAGGGTCTCAGCCCAAAATGTTGAAATTCATTTTCATGGATGCTGCATGACCTGCTGAGTTCCTCCAGCATTTTGGGTGTGTTCCTTTGGATTTCCAGCATCCGCAGACTTTCTCGTGTAAAAGCTAAGATACAGTGAGCACACGAGAGGTGGTGGGGGGGGGGGGAGGGCGGTGGGGATGATTAATGTGCAAAGCAAGAACATATACAAAGTGCTTGTGAAATTATTCCTCTGGTCCAGCCTGATGATATGTACACTTCTATCTATGAGGAATAGGCATTTGGTCGATGTAACTTGTCCTCTCTATTTCCTAGATTGTGCCTTGCTCAGTTTAAGTCCCTGGCTTGGCTGTTCCTACGGTTGTTGGGCATTGAGGGTACATTATGTATCCGAAGAGTCAGAGAGTAACACAGCAGAAAGTCAGGCCTTCTGGCCCAATTGCTCCATGCTGAGCACAGCCTCCTCCCTGCTGGTCCCACGTGCCCACATTCGGCCCACAACCCTTCAAGCCCCTCCCCTCCATATACCTATCCAAATGCCTCTTAAACGTTGCGATTGTAACCCCCTCAACCACTTCCTCTTGTTCACTTCCGGGTACTCAATATCCTTTGTAAAGAATTTAACTCTCGAATCTCATTTAATACTCTCCCTCTTATCTTGTACCTGGGCCCTTTAATCTTGGACTCCCCAGCCATGGGGAAAAGATGGTGACTGTCCATCTTTATCCATTCCCTTCATGATTTTATAAACTTCTACAAAGACATGTGAAGTCACCTCTCATTCTCCTAAAATTACTGTATATGAAATGTAATTTTGCAAGTGTTCAAAAACGATCATTCTCATCCTCTGCAGACTCTGTATGGACCACAAATAACTCAAATGCTGCAGGTATAATTGAATTTCACAGGCTCACAGTCACACAGATGCAGTTTACACTCACAGAGAAGGGCTGAGGAGAGCTTGAGGGGAGAAATTCGATATCAGTAGGATGGTGGAAGTAAGTGTAATTGGGACCAATGTTTTTTGCATGTGATTAGTCACAGCTTCTGGAGTCAAATTTCTTCCTTGAGTGCTTAGTAAGAAAGTGCATTTTAAGGAAAACAGCAGGTAAGGTCTTTTTCTGGCCGTCAATGTTATAGGTTTGTTTTGTGGAAACCACTGCAGAAGTTGCGGCAAGGCAAGGGTTAAGATAATGTCAAAACAAGGATGGTTTACCAATAGCATGCAGTCACTCCTGGCAAGTGAGGCCTTTGAAGACCATAGCTTCCTACTGCACAGTAGGAGACCAGAGCCCTTTGGCGTAGTAAGACAAGATATGGATGCAAACAAAGGATTCCCTGGTGACAAATACTATTGGTCAATTAATCTACTAATTTTGAAGTATCAATGCGGAGATTCTATTGGCTATTAATATCTGCATTATCATAATTTGATCATGCAAAGCAGGAATTGTACATCCAGAGGGTTACCAATTGGCTAGTATCTGTTTCCAGCTAGTCATTTCCGTATAAAAATGGCATTTCTTTGTTCAGACTTCAGAACAGTGTGGTGACAGGGGCCACGCAGTTCCCTTTGTGCACAAGTAAATAAACTGTGATAGAGGAAGCAGTCTGAATATTTGGAGTCCAGTTAATCAGCAACAATAACACAACACTGTATTGTATTATTCCACCCTTGTGGCCATGCTGTGATATTCTCTAGAGCTTGTACAACATATGCACAAAGGTCTAGTGGGTAGAAACTGCAAAACGTATTAGTTTGTTTCTTCAGCCATAAGGCGGTGCGGTGCTATAAATAAAACAAGCGAAAATCTATAAACTTTGCAGTCACTACCTGCAACGTGGAAACCACCTCATCTCCAACTTCCTTGGTGGACACAATGTAACGGAACATCCGTTCAGGGTCAATAATGGTGTCTTCTTTCTCCCAACGGACGATGATAGGCTTTTCGCCATGAGCAGTGCAGCTGACCTCCTTCTTCTGGCCTTGGGTTGCCAGGGTGGTGTTTGGGTATGATGTGATCATGGCGGGGACTGCAAAGATAGAACACACAGATTTTGGTCAGTCTGAGTGGAGACAGAATGGTGAGCTTACCTCAAGAACATCAAGAAGGTGGCTTACCATCAGCTTAACCAGGTAAATAGATATTGGTCTAGCCGGAATCACAAACTTCACACATGTGAATGACAAATAATGTAACGTCCTAGAAACCATGCCAAGTATCCCTGTTCTTAGATGCATTTGCTATGCAGTTTTAAAGCTAATTACAACTACACCTCCCCAATCTAGAGATTCAAAAAAAAAACCTCATCATCAAAAAAACTGCAAAGATGTGGTGATTTGAATTTGGAAACATATCCCAAGGTGCTTCCAATCTGTTAGGAAATATACTTAAACAGCTGTAGTTCTATTTCCATTTAAATTTATGGAAATGCATCTACATTAGGAAGAGCGCAAATTCCTATTCACATCATCACTTTATAAAACATTGATTAAAACTGGTTTGAATATAGAACATGGAACATAGAACAGTACAGCACAGGCCCTTTGGCCCATGATTTTCTGCTGACTTTTTAACCTACTCCAAGTTAATCTAATCCTTCCTGCCCATACAGTCCTGCATTTTTCTTTCATCCTTGTATCTATCTAAGTGACTCTTAAATGTTCCCAATATATCTGCCTCCAGCACCACCACCAGCAGTGCATTCCAAGTACTCACTATTCTCTGTGTGATAAACCTCCCTCTGACATCTTCCATATACTTGTCTCCAATCACCTTAAAAGAATGCCCTCTCATATTAGCCATTGTGACCCTCGGGTAAAGGCACTGCTTGTCTCTTTGATCAATGCCCCTTATCATCTCATACGCCTCTATCAACTCGCCTCCTATCCTCCTTCTCTTCAAAGAGGAAAGCCCTAGCTTCCTAACCTTTCCTTATAAGATATAAGTTCAGGTATCAACCTGGTAAATTGCCTCTGCATTCTCTCTAAAGCTTCCATATCCTTCCTATAATGAAGCTACCAGAAATGAACACAATGTGTGGTCTAACCAGAATTTTTTAGAGCTGAAATATTACCTCAAGGCTCATGAACTCAATTCCATGACTAATGAAGGCCAACACACCATTTGCCTTCTTACCCGATCAACTTGCCTGACAAATTTGAGGGATCTATGAAACCCCTAAATCCCTCTGTTCCTCCATACAGCTAAGAATCCTGCCAACAGGTGGAAGTCAAGATGGTGCTAAACGGCAACTCCTTTGCTGGCATCTTTGGAAACAGCTGTATTGCTATCTTTTACATCTCTTTTTATCCTTTCCAAGGTTTTTTTGAAGACCCTGACCTGGAGTTACACTCTGACTTCAGTTCTTCGTGGGAATGGGATCCACTCTCAGGGCCTTATGACCAGCTACTTTTTGATCTCCCAAAGGCGCGGCCTAGAAGACTAGCCTGCCTTAATGTTTCCAGATTTTCGTGGCTCTGGGGATGTGCTGATTCTAGGCTGGTGCCCCGATTGAAGCGTCGTGGGAGAACACGGAACATCGGAAGCAGCGGGTTCGCTGCTGGGGTTTGTGTGTCTGGGGAGCTGGGCCTTTCTAGTGACAACTCTCTGGGTGCAGAGCTCGGAACAAGTAACGCAACAGACTCTGAACATCATTAATCAACAAGGTGTTTTTTATGTCTCCCCTCTCGCTGTGAAATGGGGACATCTCTTTTTCCCTTATTGGGGGAGAGAGGGAGGGAGGCAGGGAGACAGAGAGAGAGAGAGAGAGAGAGAGAGAGAGAGAGAGAGAGAGAGCATGAGAGTGCGCACCTGTGGTCTGTCAAATGACAGTGAATGAGTAATTTTTGGGGTACTGCAAGACTGTGTCTTTATTGATGTTTGCTGCACGGTTGAGTGCTCGTTGAAGGGTACCGATGCTTTTTTGCTGGAGGAGGTGGGGGGTTATTGCCTTGCTGCTGCTTGTGTGTGGGAGAGGGGAGTGGGGGGGTGGGGTTCTAACATTTTAACCGTTATTTATTCTTTGGGGCACTCCTCTGTTTTTGTGGATGTTTGCGAAGAATTTCAGGATGTATATTGTATCTATTTCTCTGACATTAAATGTACCTGTTGAAACCTATTAACTTTGTACTCTGCCTTTAAATTTGACCATGCAAAGTGAATCACTTCACACTATTCCGGATGGAAGTCCATCTGCCTCTACTCAATCCAGCTCTGCATCCTAACTATGTCCCATTGTAACCTAGGACAACTTTCTACACTATCCACACCATTGAAGTTCGTCTGTTTTTGCTCTCTCCCTCTCTTTCCAACTGCCATAATTATTCTGTCAACCAGATTACTTTATCTGTTTATCACCATAACATGACTCTGGAGTCACCCTATGCAACCTCTCTAAAACTTAAAGCTGTTTCGTTTTCTCTCTTTCTCAGTTCTGATGAAAGATCCTCAACTCAAAACATTAACTCTGTTTCTCTTTCCACAGATGTTGCCTGACCTGTTGAGTATTTCCAACGTTTCCTGTTTTTGTTTCAGAATTCCTGATTTTTACTTATTTTAAACTGCAGTTGTTCTGCATGGGCAATCATGGTCTCCATGACCATAACTGTTCTTGGCAAATTTTTCTGCAGAAGTGATTTCCATTGCCTTCTTCCGGGTAGTGTCTTTACAAGATGGGTGACTGCAGCCATCATTGACACTCTTCAGAGAATGTCAGTGGTCGCATAACTAAGACTTGAGATCTGCACCAGCTGCTCATACAACCATCCACCACCTGCTCCCATGGCTTCACGTGACCCTGATCGAGGGACTAGGCAGTTGCTACATCTTACCTAAGGGTGACCTGCAGACTAGCAGAGGGATAGAGTGGCTTACACCTCCTTTGATTGAGATGTATCTCCACCCCACCACCCTGTTATTAGCCACAACAATTTGAGGTATCTCTTCAACCTGTAGCACTCTTAACATTCACTTCAGCTCCAGGCAGTGCCTGTTCTATCAGACCACATCTAAAAGAGAGCGATGTTGCATAGGCACTGCGCTGAAAAGTCAAACCTTCCTGTGCATTAGCTGCTCTCAAGTAGAGTTGCACAGCACCTTGTGCCTCTCTGCATTAGTATATGTGCTCTAAAGAAGAAAAGGGAAAAAAATAAGAGCCGCTGATGGTTACAACTGTTCTGTCATTGAGTTTGTCATTGTGGGAGCTTTGAACAAAATTGCAGCTCCACATTCGAAGCATGCAGTTATGGCCCTGACAGCTTGTTAGCTTTCTATGGTTGTCAGGGTCTACGCTGCAAGGAGGATTTTTTTTTTTGATCTCATCCTTGTAGAAAAAATCTTGCTGTTTTGCCTGTCTGTTTCTTGAAATCTGTGCAACTCGCTTGTAATGACTTCCCAACAGTTAGCAGGGTTTCCAATGCTTCCCCATCGACCTCATTCTCCCTCCTGGTCTTTACAGCTTCACAGGTGTATTGTGAAAGATATGCTAATGTAAAATAGAGTGCTTATTGCCCTGAGTCAAACTGGCTTGTCAGTACAAGCAACAAAGCTCTTGCACTAGCAGCTACAGAAAATGGAGTAAAATCGGTTGAGGAGGATTAAACTGACCCAAAGATAAGATAAAATTAGCATTATTTCTTACATATATACCGAAACATCAAAACATACAGTGAAATCACGTTGTTTTGCATCAATGACCAATAAAATCTAAGACGTACTGGGGACAGCCTAGAGCAAGGCAAGAAAGAACTGGCACAAGGCATTGATATGATAGTTAGTCAAAAATGGTTATCATGTGATCACGCTGAGAATCCATGTTCAGAATCAAACATTCCCAAATCAGGTCAGAAAATCTCCAGAGAAAAGAGTCTTCTATTCTATCCAACAGTGTTGCAAGTATACAGCACCAATATTGTGCTTAAGTTGTAAAATATATGTACTTCTGAAATTAAGAATATTATAAGTAAGTCTGTCACAAATACAACTTGTGAAGATTACAATATTAGTTCCCAAAAGTGTCTGGCCTATCTCTGTCACTATGAATTTATCACTGTCTCTCCTATAGCTCCTCTGCCTTCAACTTTCACAAATTAGATTGTCATTTCTGTGTTTTGCATTATTTTGATTTGAACATAACATAATTTGGGAGCTCCAACCACAGGCGGAGATAAGTTTCACAGTGAAGAATGAGGGGTGACCTCATTGAAACCTATAGGGTGGTGAAAGGCCTTAATAGAATGGATGTGGAGAGGATGTTTCCAATGGTGGGAGAGTTTGAGACCAGACGACATAGCCTCAGAATGGAGGGACGTCCTTTTAGAATGGAGATGAAGAGGAATTTCTTTAGCCAGAGAGTGGTGAATCTCTGGAATTTATTTCCTCAGGTGGCAGCTGATGCCAAGTTAGGTTGATAGATTCTTGATTAATCAGGGCATGAAGGACTACAGGCAGAAGGCAGGAGATTAGGCCTGAGAGGGGAGATGGATTGGGCCATGATGAAATGATGGAAAAGGTTTGATGGACCAGATGGCCTAATCCTGTTCCTATATCTTATAGCCTTATCTTGGCCTAGGCTGGATCTTTGAGATGAGAGGAGAATGTAGGCATACACAGTGTCAGCTGAACTCACAGCCACAGGTTAAATGAGAAAACTTTCTCTCTATACTTCCATTGCAACTCCAGCAGCTAATAGTATATTTTGTTGCATTGCGGACAGGCAAACCACCATTTTTACTTGTATGATTTTCAGGAGTGACACAGAAACCAATAATATGTCAATCAGATTCATTATCAGAATCTGTTGCTTTTTTGTAAAACTCTAGTTATGTTCTTTCAACATATTTATCTCATTGAGTCCTACAAATGGAGCCTGTTTGGCCCAATGTGTCTCTGCTAATTCTTCAAAGATCTATTGAGTCCTACACTCGATCAGTTTCTCATACTATTATCTCTCTTTAATTGTAATAAAAAGATGGCAATTTTGGAAATCTGAAGTAAGAACAGGAAATGCTAGAGGTACTCTGCAGGTCTGACAGCTTCTATAGGATCATAGGATCTAGAAGCAGAATTAAGTCATTCAGCCCATCAAGTCTGCTCCACCATTCCATCATGACTTATTTATTATCCCTCTCAGCCTTATTCTCCTGCCTTCTCCCTGTAACCTTTGACACCCTGACTAATCAGGAACCTATCACCCTCTGCTTTAAATAAACTCAATGACTTGGCCACCACAGCCATAGGTGGCAATGAATTCCACAGATTCACCACCCTCTGAGAAATTCCTCCTCATCTGTATTCTAAAGGGTTGTCCTTCTATTCTGAAGCTGTGCCCTTTGATCCTGGACTCATCCACTAAAGGAAACATTCTCTACACGTGCACTCTAGCAAGGCTTTTCAAGATGTGATAGGTTTCAATGAGATCTCCCCTCATTCTTCTAAACCACAGTAAGTACAGGCCCAGAGCCAGCAAAAACCTCCTCATATGTTGCCACTTTTATTCACAGAATTATTCTTGTGAAACTCCTCTGGACCTTCTGCAATGCCTTATAAAACTTCAGTGTGACATCCTTGCCATTATATACTAGTCCTCTCAAAATGAATGGCAACAATACAATTACCTTCCTTACCATTGACTCAAATTTCAAGTTAACCATTAGAGAATCCTACACAAGGATTCCTAAGTCCCTTTGCACCTCTGATTTTTGAATTTTCTCTCTGTTTAGAAAATAGTCTACACCTTTTTTCCTTCTCTCCAAGTGCATGACCCTACAGTTCCCTACACTATATCTACCACTTTACTGATTTTTCCCAATCTAAGTTCTTTTGGAGACTTTCTGCTTTCTCAACACTACCTGCCCCTTCACCTATCTTCTGCAAGTCTGCAAACTTGGCCACAAGCCGTTAATTCCATCATCCAAATCATTGACGTATAGTATGAAAAGAACTGGTCCCAACACGAGCCCTTGCAGAACACCACCAGTTAACCAGAAAATGCCCTCTTTATGCCCACTCTTTGCATCCAGCCAGTCAGCCAATTTTCTATTGATGTCATTATTTTTGCTGTAGTACCATGGACTCTTATCTTAGGCAGTCTCAGTTGTGACACCTTGCCAAAGGCCTTCTGAAAAATCCGAGTAAACATCATCCACTGATTTTCCTTTGTTTATCCTGCCTGTTATTTTCTCAAAGAATTCCATCAGATTTGTCAGGGAAGATTTCCCCTTAAGGAAACCATGCTGACTTCGGCCTATTATATCATGTGCGTCTAAGCACCCCAAAATATCACCCTTAATAATGGACTGTAGCATCTTTGCAACCACTGAAGTCAGGCTAACTGGCGCCATGGTAGTATAGCAGTTAGTGCAACGCTGTTTTCAGCTCATAGCACTCCGGAGTAAGAGGTTCAATTCCAGTGATGTTCTATAAGGAGTCTCTGTATGTCTTCCCCAGGGAGTAAGTGTGATTTCTCTGGGCCTTCTGCTTTCCTCCCCTAGTCCAAAGATGTATTGAGTAGGTTAATTGGTCTTTGTAAATTGTTCCATGATTACATTAGGATGAATTGGGTTTGTGATGGTTGCTAGGGAGGCATGGCTCAAATGGCCAGAAGGGCCTACTCCACACTTAATCACTAAATTGATAAAAATAATTTCCTTTCTTCTGCCTAACTCCTTTCTTGCAGAGTAAAATGACATTTGTAATCTTCTGACATGTCTATCCACGGCCTGTCTACTGTAAAGATGAAGCCACACTCAGGTTGGAGGAACAATACCTTATATTCCGTCTGGATAGCCTCCAACCTGATGGCATGAACATCGACTTCTCTAACTTCCGCTAATGCCCCACCTCCCCCTCGTACCCCATCCGTTATTTATTTTTATACACACATTCTTTCTCTCACTCTCTTTTTTTTCCCTCTGTCCCTCTGAATATACCCCTTGCCCATCCTCTGGTTTCCCCCCCCCCACCTTGTCTTTCTCCCCGGACCTCCTGTCCCATGACGCTCTCATATCCCCTTTGCCGATCACCTGTCCAGCTCTTGGCTCCATCCCTCCCCCTCCTGTCTTCTCCTATCATTTTGGATCTCCCCCGCCCCCTCCTACTTTCAAATCTCTTACTAACTCTTCCTTCAGTTAGTCCTGAAGAAGGGTCTCGGCCTGAAACGTCGACTGCACCTCTTCCTAGAGATGCTGCCTGGCCTGCTGCGTTCACCAGCAACTTTGATGTGTGTTGCTTGAATTCCCAGCATCTGCAGAATTCCTGTTGTTTGCGTTTGTAATCTTCCAGTCCTCCGGAACCAATTCGACAATCTCTTCAGTTACCTCTTTCAGAACGCTGGTGTGTAGTCCACCTGGTCCAGGTGACTTACTCACCTTCAGCCCTTTCAGCTTCTCAAGCACCTTCTCCTTAGTAATAGCAACTATACTCACTTCTACCCCCTGACACTCTAGACTGATGCAAAATACATATTACATTAGTCCATCATTTCATTGTCCCCCATTACTACCTCTCCAGCATCATTTTCCAGTGGTTTGATATCCACTCTTGCTTCTCTTTTACTCTTTATATATAAGATAAAACATTTGGTATCCTCTTTTATTTTATTGGCCAGCTTTCCTTCATATTTCATCTTTACTCTCCTTACAGCTTTTTAGTTACATCCTGTTCATATTGAACAACTTCCCAATTCCCTAACTTCACACTAATTTTTGCAATGTTGTAGGCCCTCTCTTTACCATTTATGTTGTCTTTGGCTTCCCTTGTCAGTCACAATTCCCTCATCCTTCCTTTAGAATACTTCTTCATCTTTGGGATGTACCTACCCTGCTCCTTCCGAATTGCTCCCAGAAACTCCAGCCATTGCTGTTCTGCTGTTATCACTGTTACTGTCCTCTTCCAATCAACTTTGGCCATCTCCTCTCTCATGCCTCCTTAATACTGATACATCCGACTTTAGCTTCTCCTTCTCAAACTGCATGGTGTATTATGCCCCCAGTTGAACCCATTACGTTAGCTCCATGAATTGATGATGTTACTGATGTCATGTTATACACAGTTTTTAGGTGAAACAGCTTTTAGTATGTTGATTACCAAAGCAATTAGATTAACAAGGAACATATTAGATCTATCTGCGGATATACTTTCCATATTAATATTACAAGGTACCAAACTGATGGGAAAAAAAACAATTGTGTAGTGCTTACATTCACAAGCCATACACATAAATCTGTCTGCTTGTTTCAAGAATGATGCGTGGACAAGAAGAATAGGGTAATGGATTGAACTTTAGCACCTTTGAGCATTAAACTGAATGATATTACAGCTTTCAGTGCTTCAAGGTGTGTTTCAAACAAACAAATGTGTACACACAAGTCTAGTCATATTTTGATTATAAGGTTGTTATCTTTTTTTTTGCTAAGGGAACAAAAGCAAGGAGGTTATGTTTCGGTTACAAACACGAGAAACTCTGTAGATGCTGAATATCCAAAACAACACACACAAAATGCTGGAGGATCTCAGCAGGTGGGGCAGCATCTATGGAAAAGAGTGAACAGTCGATGTTTTCAGGCCAAGACCCTTCATCAGGACTCCTCTTAAACAGAGGCCTGAAGGAGGGCCACGGCCCGAGCTGTTTACTCTTTACTGTAGATGCTGCTAGGCCTGCTGAGTTCCTTCAGCGTTTTGTGTGCATTGCTTATGTTTTGGTTATATAAGGTTTCGGTGAGTACTCAGATAAAGTATTAGTCTTCTTCGAGTCACTGCAACACATAGCATTGACCCAGGCCTTTTGGAACACCAGATCCATGTCCATCAACTGCACATTGACACTATTCTCACATCAATCTAATTCGTTATTTTCCCTACCTTGTCAGCACTCCTCTCCTTCCACTCATGAGGAACAATTTGCCAACCTGCATGTCTTTGGGATGTGGGATGAAAGTGGGGCACCTGTAGGAATACCTCACAGTCACAGGGAGAAGATACAAACTCTATGCTGCAGCCATGGCCAGGACTGAAGCCAGTCCTCTGTCACTGCGCCCTTGATATCCTGACATAAATAATAATATTATTGTGTTCCCACTGTCACGTACCCCGTGACGGGTTGAAGAACCAGCAGAAACAGAAAATACTTTGGAGTCTGGTTTTGCTATTAACTAATGGTATTTATTAGTAACTACACAATACAGTAATATAAAATCAGATAAATCAAACAGGTTAGCAATGATTGATTTTATATATATGTGTGGAAATATAGAAACCAAGCTTCTTCAAGCCTGGGGGTAAATGGATACAGTCTTACGGTGATAAGTAAAGTTCAGTTCAGTTTGTGGTATTGAGTTGAGTAGTGAGGGAGAGAGAGAGAGGTTTGAGTCTTCAGGTGAGCTGATGCCATCGATTCTTCCCGTTGTCCTCCGAAATCCTTCAGAAGTCACCAAATGTGACCACAACAAAGGGGACCGTTCTTCTGCGGTGAAATTATCAACCCAGGCGAGTGTTGGACAGACGACCGTTCTTCCTGTGACAGTGTGAGTTTCGCCAGGTGCTTGGGTTCCCCCCCCCCCCGCCACAGTACAAAGACATACTGGTTGGTAGGTTAATTGGTCATTTGTAAATTATCCCATGATTAGGCTAGGGTTAAATCAGGGGGCTGCTGGGCATCATAGCTCAAGGGGTTGGAAGGGGCCTGATCTGCGCTGTATCTCAATAAATAAATAAATACATTCAGTTGATTCCTGTATCTCAGTGGTGGTGGTGGAAGCAGATAAGACAGCAGTGTATAAGGGACAGACACAAAAGCAGGTAGGGAATGGAAGGAGCACATAGATGAGATTAGATTGACTTGGCCATCGTAGAAACGTTAGGCTGAAAGGCCTACTCCTATGCTGCACTATTCTATGTAATACCTGCAATGGGCTAGGCTCGTATCTGTTAAATGAGCTGGAGGGACCTACAAGACAAGGAGAATGTGGTCTGAATGTTTCTTCTTGAACTCTAGATCTTAGAGTCACTGTTGAAAATGAAGGTTTGCTCATTTAGTTATGATTTTTCTCTGAGGGGTTGTGAGTCTTTGCAACTTCTTCCCTCAAAGAAGGATGAAAATGGTGTCCCAATATGCTTAAGGAAGAGATGGGTGAATACTAAACAAGCAAGGAGCTGTAAGGTAGCTGGCAAAATGGAGTTTAGGTTACAATCAACCTACAGGTTTGGAAGGTTGAGTGGCCTATTCCTGCTCCTTATGTGTGTCCCTCCCAAAGGAAGTGTATCAGATACTGAACCATAGTGATAGGGTTAAAGGAAACAGACAGCACGCAGAGACAGGAGCAGCAACAGCAGCTTGGAAATCCTTAACCCCAGTGCTATACCACAAAAATGGACAAAGAACAGATTTAAACCTCATATGTTTCAAATGGTTCAACTTAATATTAGAAATGTATACAGTACACAACTTGAAATTCTTATTCTTCACAGACATCCACAAACCAAGATATCCAAAGAAGGAATGATTGTAACTTCAAAACCCTTTATAATAAATTAAATCAATTTGACTACCAAGATGGTGATAATCATGAAACAATACTTCTCCCACTGAAACATCCCCAAATCACCTTCAGTCCTATTTGCACAATTATCTGGCATTTCCCACAACTGTTATGAATATTGTCCAAATCACTCAGAATGTAAAACAAAATGAAGCAGGGGTGTTTGCTTCCCTTGTGGCTGCATTATTAGCCGAGATTTCTCTTCCGTCTTATGACTGAACAAATATAATCATGGCACGGAACTCCCCAAACAAATTTAAACTATCAGTGTATTGCTGAGAATCGCGTCAAAGGAGATTACCTTTCTTTGGCGTGTGTAATGAAATCATAAATCTGTTCTTTATAAACAACACCCTTTATTCACAGTACACAGAGGAAATTTAAACCAATTCCGCACCCCTTCCCACAGCAATCTACATCGCACTTCAGATAGTGGAAGTCGTTGTATTGTTGATGCAAGCTGGAAGCTTAAAGTGACATGACGGTTTTATCACCAAGTTTGCTAGGTGCAAACATTGGCCCACAATTTGCTGTCGGCATAACAATGAGGTTAAAGGTCGTGGCCAGCAGTTGAGTGTCAATCTCACAGCAAGTCCAGACAAGGGAAAATGTGCAAAATGAATAGGAGCTGGTTGAGAGATACTTCACAGCCTCAGGCCTTGTGAAGATGTACTCCCAGTGGCCACTTTATTAGATACCTCCTGTACTTAATAAAGTGGCCACTGAATGTATATTCACAGTCTTCTGAGCCTGTAGCCCATCCACTTCATGGTTCAACGTGTTGTGTATTCAGAGATGATCTTCTGCACTCCTTTGTTGTAATGAGTGGTTATTTAAGTCTCAGTCGCCTTCCTGTCAGCTTGAACCAGCCCGGCCATTTTCCTCTGACCTCTCTCTACAAGGCATTTTTGCCCACAGAACTGCGGCTCACTGAATGTTTTTGTGTGTGTGTTTTTTTTTGCACCATTCTCTGTAAACTCCGGAGACTGTTGTGTGTGAAAACCCCAGGAGGTCAGCAGCTTATGAGATTCTCAAATCACCCTGTCTGGCACGAACAATCATTCCACGGTCAACATCACTTAGATCACATTTCTGCTTCCCCCTTCTGATGCTTGGTCTGAACAACAACTGAATCTCTTATAAGAGAAAATCTGCAGATGCTGGAAATCGAAGTAATACACACAAAATGCTGGAGGAGCTCAGACGGCCAGGCAGCATCTACGGAAAAGAATAAAGAGTCGACATTTTGGGTTGAAACCCTTCATCAGGAATGGAAAAGGAGAAGAGAAATCAGAGTAAGTCGAGGGGAGGGAAGGAAGAAGTACAGGCAGTAGGTGATGGGTGAAACCGATAGAGGAGTAAGGGTGAAGTAAAGAGCTGGGAAGGCGATTGGTGAAAGAGATACAGGGCTGGAGAAGGGGGAATCTGATAGGAGAGGACAGAAGGCCATGGAAGAGAGGGAAGGGGGAGGAGCACCAGGGGGAGTGATGGGTAGGTAAGGAGATAAGGTGGAAGTGGGAAATGGGAGAATGGGGAAGGAGAAGGTGCAGAGGGGACAATTATTGGAAGTTCAAGGAATTGATGTTCGCGCTATCAGGTTGGAGGCTACCCAGACAGAATATAAAGGTGTTGCTCCTCCAACATGAGTATGGTTTCATCACCGCAGTAAAGGAGACCATGGACTGACATGTCAAACTGGGAATGGGAAGTAGAATTGAAATGGCTGGCCAAGGGGAGATGCTGCTTTTTCTGGTGGACGGAGCGTAGGTGCTTGGCTAAGATTTGTCCCAGTCTATGTCAGGTCTCACCGATACACAGGAAGCCACACTGGGAGCACCAGATACAGTAGATGACCCCAGAAGACTTGCAGGTGAAGTGCTCACTCACTTGGAAGGACTGTTTGGGGTTCTGAATAGTAGTGAGGGAGGAGGTGTAGGGACAGGTAAGAGCACTTCAAAGAAAGTTACCAGGAGGAAGATCAGTGGGGAGGGACGAATGGACAAGGGAGTCACGTAGGGAGTGATCCCTGCAGAAAGCAGGAAGTGGGGGAGGAGGAGAAAATGTGTTTGGTAGTGGAATCCCGTTGGAGATGGCAAAAATATGGACAATTATGTGCTGGACATGGAGGCTGATGGGGTGGTAGGTGAGGACGATAGGAACCTTATCCCTGGTGCGGTGGTGGGTGGATGGGGTGAGGGCAGATGTGTACAAAATGGAAGAGATGCAGGTGAGGGCAGTGTTGATAGTGGAGGAAGGAAAGCCTCTTACTTTGAAAAAGGAGGACATCTCATTAGTTCTGGAATGAAAAGCCTCATTGTGATAGCAGATGCGGCAGAGATGGAAGAATTGAGAGAAGGGGGTGGCATTTTTGCAAGTGACAGAGTGGGAAGCTGCATATTCCAGGTAGCTGTGAGAATCTGTGGATTTTTAAAGGAAACAGTAGATAAATGATTTCCAGAAACAGAGATAGAGAGATTGAGAAAGGGGAGGGAGGTGTTGGAAATGGACCAGGTAAATTTGAGGGCAGTGTGGAAATTGGAGGCAAGGTTGATGAAGACACAAACAAGAGGAAATCTGCAGATGCTGGAAATCAAAGTAAATACACATAAAATGCTAGAGGATCTCAGCAAGCCAAGAAACCTGCCCATCACCTCCCTCTGGTGCTCCTCCCCCTTCCCTTTTCTCCACGGCTTTCTGTCCTCTCCTATCAGATTCCCCTTTCTCCAGCCCTTTATCTCTTTCACCAATTGACTTCTCAGCTCTTTACCTCACCCTGCCCCTCTCCCAGTTTCACCTATCACTTACTACCTTGCACTTCTTCCTTCTCTTGCCCCACCTTCTTTCTCTGACTTCTCATCTCTTTTTCTAGTCCTGATGAAGGTTCTCGACTGCTTACTCTTTTCCATAGATGCTGCCTGCCCTCAAATTTATCTGGTCCATTTCCAACACCTCCCTTCCCTTTCTCAGTCTCTCTGTCTCTGTTTCTTGGTTAAGTTAAAATAGGTAATGCAAAAACAGAAGTAAAACAAAAGCAGTGAGGTAGTGTTCATGGGTTCAATGTCCATCTAGAGATCGGATGTCAGAGGGGAAGTAGCTGTTCCTGAATTGTTGTGTGTGTGCCTTCAGGCTCCTGTACCTCCTTCCTGATGGTAGCAATGAGAAGAGGGCATGGCCTGGGTGGTGAGGGTCCTTAAAGAGGGACACTGCCCCTCAAGGTGGAGGAGGATCAACTTTATTGACCATATATGTTTACATGTGTTAGGAATTTGCTGCAGTGTGTTAGCATGACATGCAACAAAATCTTTAATATTCAACAATCTGCACAAAATGCTGGAGGAACTCAACAGCATCTATGGAAACTTCCTGATGAAGGGCCTCAGCCTGAAACGTCGACTGTTTACTCTTTTCCATAGATGCTGCCCGACCTGCTGAGTTCCTCCAGCATTTTGTGTGTGTTCCTTTGGATTTCCAGCATCTGCAGATTTTCTCATGTTTGTGGATTAGTAAAAGCAGATTAAAGCATTTCCAGTACAGTGTAAATACAAGAAACATAATCCAGCATAACATCTGAATTGGAAAAATGTCAAAATGTGCTGGTCATAGCACTGGGGGAAGTTTAAGGGTGAGTTTACAAGGTGGCTTTACTCTATGGAGTGGTAGGTGCCTAGAACATGCAGACAGGTGAAGTTGTTAAAGCAGATACGATTCATTTATTTATTGAGATAAACTGGAGTAGGCCTTTCCGACCCCTTGAGCCACACCTCCCAGCAATCCTCAGATTTAGTCTTCGCCTAATCACAGGAAAATATACAATGACAAATTAACCCACCAACTGGTAGGTCTTTATACTGTGGGGGGAGATGGGTACACTGGAGGAAATGCACTCGGTCACAGGGAGAACATACAAACTCCTTATAGGCAGCAGCAGCAATTGAACCCTGTTCGCCTGTACTGTAAAGCGTTGTGCGAACCACTGTGCTGACACATTGCCCGTGATAGCAACATTGTAGAGGCATTTGGACAAGCAGGGAATGACCATGGTCAAGCAGACGGAATTAGTTAAAATGAGCATGTTTGCCATCACAGACATGGTGGACAGAAAGGCCTGTTTCTGTGCTACACCATTCCGTGTTCTATGAATTGGCTGCCTGGACCACGTACATGCCAAGAACTTTACTCTGGAGAGGGGCGCTGGGAGGAGGTTAGCATATGTGAAGCTTATGAAACTGCCACAGAATATCTGTTAAACAATTCAGTGAAGAGAGGGGAACACACGTCTCTTGTAAACAGATCTTCGAGAAACATCTGGCCTGCCAATAAATATTTTTGTCTGCATGTGGACGATTTTCTAAATGGAGAGAAAATTCATAGATCTGTGGAGCAAAGGGACTTGAGAATCCTTGTGGAGGATCCCCTAAAGGTTAATTTGCAGATTGAATCAGTAGTGAGGAATGCAAGTGCGATGTTAGCTTTCATTTTGAGAGGACCCTAGAATATAAAAACAAGGATGTAATATAAAGGCTTTATAAGGCACTTGTGAGCAGATATGGGCCCCTTATCTTAGAAAGGATGTGCTGATATTGGAGAGGGTTCAAAGGAGATTCACGAAAATGCTTCTGGGATAGAAAGGCCTGTCATATGAGGAGCGTTTGATGACTCTGGGCCTGTATTCACTAGGATTCAGAAGAATGTGGAGTGTGGGGTTCTCATTGAAACCTATCGAATGCTAAAAGGCCTCAATAGAGGGAGGGGTGTGGAGAGGATGTTTCCTATGCTGGGGGGGTCTAAGACCAGAGGACACAGAGTCAAAGTAATAATATTCATTTAGAAAGGAGATGAGGAGGAATTTCCTTAGGCAGAGAGTGGTGAATCTGTGGAACTTGTTGCCACCGGCAGATGTAGAGGCCAAGTCATTGGGTATATTTAAGGTGGAGGCTGATACTGGGGGTAAAGGCAGGAGGTTGGGCCTGAGAGGGTAAGGGATCAGCCATGAAAAAATGGCGGAGCAGACTCGATGGGCCAAATGGCCCAATTCAGCTGCTATATCTTATGGTTTTGTGGTTTTATCTTGCAGGTGTCCTTTAGCTTGCCGGATATCTGAGGCAAAGTACCAATATGATATTGTGATTACATTTGACAGTAAGTCTGAGAGAGACCTCTCATGCCTCAGTGAGGAGGTCTTGCGGTATCCTATACTGATGGGACACCAATCAAGGTCCAAAGAGTTAATGGTTGTATGAAAGAAAATCAGTTGAAGGACTAAAGGGTGAAGGGGAATGGGACAGATGAGATTGATCTGCTGGGAGCCAGTCTAGACCAGATGGGTTGAATGGCTGTCTTTGCCTTAATAAATGAGTTCTTATAATTTTGCAAACATTTAAATCTCCAGCTTTATAGCAAAGAAAAAATATAGCTACCTTCAGTCTCATATTTTTAGAATTAATAAAGCCTTCAATTACTCAAAGGTCCCAATGCTCATCTCCAGCTCTGTTATTCTCTGAATAATGCTTATTCTATATATAATTTACTTCACTTTGCAAAACTGATTCTCTTGTTTAGCAGTGAGAAGCTAATGCTTTTATAGGAATGTGTGACAAAGCTAATGCGCCATGGTCACCAACTGATGTTAGTCCTGCTCTGCTTCTATTTACAGCTGACCATTTATTTTACCTCCCTAGGAGCTAAACCACGTCTATAATTGAACAACAATACAACATTGCAAATTTCATGGCAGATAACTAAAGATAGACCTGCTGCATAATTAGTTGTTCACTCTCTCTTGGAAGTCTGTTCTGTAAGGATGGATTGCATCAATATATGACCGTAAGACCATAAGATATAGAGACAGAATTAGGCCATTTGGCCCATTGAGTCTGCTCTACCATTTCATCATGGCCAATCCATTTTTCCTCTCAGCTCCAATCTCCTGCCTTCTCCCTGTATCCTGTCATGGCCTGACTAATCAAGAATCTATCAACCACTGCTTTAAATATACATAAATACTTGGGATCCACAGCTGCCTGTGGCAATGGATTCCACAGATTCACCACTCTCTGGATAAAGAAATTCCTCCTCTCTCCATTCTAAAAGGACATTCCTCAATTCTGAGGCTTTGTCCTCTGGTCCAAGAGTCTCCCACCAAAGGAAACATCCTCTCCACATTTACCCTATCAAGGCCTTTCATTGCTTGATAGATTTCAATGAGATCACCCCTCATTGTTCTGAATTCTAGTGAATACAGGCCCAGAGCCATCAAATTCTCTTTATATGTCAACCCATTCAATCCAGGAACCATTTTAGTGAACCTCCTTTGAACCTTCTCTAGTGTCAGCACATCCTTTCTCAGATAAGGGGCTCAAAACTGCACACATTACTTCAACTGAGTCCTCACCAATGCTTTATAAAGCCTTAACATTACATCCTCATTTTTATATCCTAGTCACCTTTAGGGAATCTTGCACAAGAACTCTCAGGTCTCTTGTGCTACAGATTTTGAATTGTCTCTCTATTTAGAAAATAGTCTATTCTTTCATTTCTTCTACCAAAGTGCATGACCATACACTTCTACACACTGTATTCCATCTGCCATTTCTTTGCCATTCTGCTAATCTAAGTCCTTCTGGAGCCTGTCTACTTTCTCAAAACTTCCTTAATATGTTCTGGATTTGATGGGCTCCTTTAGATATCTCAGAGAAGGAGTTATGCAGAGCAATATCAGCTACTACAGGAAAGAGGGGCAAAAAACTGAAGGGGATCCCCTTCCACAGTAGGTAAAGATATTCCCCTTTCCTGGGACACCTTCTTCAGGATGTCCAGTGCCTCACCTGTGTGACCTACAGTCTGACACCTATTGGCATAAACACCAGTGCACCTTGCTCCTACTGTAGAAGTGGGTATGTAGTGTGTAATGTGTAGAAGTGTGCACCCAATGCGATTATTTTCTTAACAGGGCCCAGCCCACAAAAGCCTGTAAAGATGAAGCTGAAATTAAGGGTTTTTTTTGTTATGAAGTTTGACAAACTTGCTGAACCAACCTTGGAGATCTTCCTTGAGAATTATGCGAGCAAAGACTTTGAAAAGGCCTTTTGCCCATGACGCCTGGCTTTCCGCTCTCAGATTCTAGTCTAATTGTCATCCATAGTGTGGGAGAATGTTATTTTAACACAGGAACGCCTAGGTTTTAGTGTTAACCAAACCTGAAGTGTTAAACAAGGAATACACACAAGGAATAATTTTATTTGCCGATAACAGTCTGCACAAATTAAGATGAAATTAGAATGCAAGAAGGAAAACAAATGTGTTTCACTAGCATTTTACCTATATTTTCTATCAACATCCCATATTTATTTTCAGCCTTTCTCCTGTGCAACACTTGAACTAGTCTGAATTAAACACCATCTGCCAATTCTCTGCTGGTGTCAGCAACCAATCAATGTATACAGATTCTATATTCTCATTCTATATGCCACATTCTATATTCTCATTTGATTTTTGTTTCATTTATTCATTTATGGAATGTGGATGCCACTGGGGATGCTGGTGTTTCCGACTAATTGTTCCTCAGCTGAAGACCCAACCACAATAATGGATCTGGAGTCACAAGTAAGTCGGAGCAGTTAAGAGTGCTAATGAACTGTATCTCTTATTCATGACAATTCAGTAGTTTAAAAGTCACGAATTTTAACTTGATTTTTTTTTAAATTTCAGATTTATTTCATTGCTTATATTCTATAACTGCTCCAGTGGTATTTGAACTCAAGTGACGAACAATTTCCCATCCTCCTAGTTGCTAGTTTAGCAGAATAAGTACTATGCACTTGTATCCCAATAATACCATGAAGTGTATTTCCTTCATTCAAGAGGTTTACTGCTGATCGTGGAGCTGACAGGCACGTACTAGAAGGGTTTTGTACTTGACTCTATTTAAATTGATTGATTTTAGCTTGTGTAGTTATACCGATCCAGGGTTCCTGTTCACTCATTCCTCAACAGCTGGGATCATGTAGATGAAATAATTACTCAGCTGAGTTAGCAAGGCACATCCTCGCAATCTTAGTCTAATGAGTCCACAAGGGAGAACAGTTTTTCATAAACCAACACTCTTAAGCTTGATGAGAGTATCAGTCACTAGTTCTAGGCACTTGACCACGGTTCCTTCAATTGCCATGGAATAAAATATGTGAGCGGGGAGAGGGGTGAGTACATTTTGCGCCCATTGTTTGATCACCTATCCAACGTTGATCAAAGAAATTGTTCTCCACAAATGTGCAATGAAAATGTCCAGAATTTACCCATCAGTGATCTCATTTGTTTGTGGCTCTTGAACCAGAGGGGATAACTTCACATGCCCCATCATTGAACTGTTCCTACAACCTATGGACTCACTTTCAAAGACTTTTCACCTCATGCTCTTGAGATATTTATTTTGTTTTCTTTTGTATTTGCACAGTTTGTTGTCTCCTGCACGCTGGTTGTTTGTCATTCCTGTTGGGTACGGTCTCCCATTGATTCTCAGAATCAGAATTAGAATCAGGTTTAATATCACTGGCATATGTTGTGAAATCTGTTGTCTTTGCAGCAGCAGTACAATGCAATACATAATAGTTGAGAAAAAAAACATGAAAAAATAAAAATAAAGAAAAAGTAGTGAAGTAGAGTTCATGGGTTCAATGTCTATTTAGAAATTGGGTGGCCGAGGAGAAGAAGCTGTTCCTGAATCACTTGGTGTGTGCCTTCAGGCTCCTGTACCTCTTTCCTGATGGCAACAATGAGAAGAGGGCATGTCCTGGGTGATGTGGGTCTTTCTGAGGCATCACTCCTTGAAGATGTCCTGGATTTTATGGAGGCTAGTGCCCATAATGAAATTGATAAAGCTTACAATTCTCTGTAGTATCCCCACCCCAGTGGTGCAGCCATTTAGAATGCTCTCCATGATACTTTTCCAGAAATTTGTGATTTACTGCGTATGCCCACAGGAAAAGGAATCTCAGGGTTTTATATTGTGTTGTACTTAGATAATAGATTTACTTTGAACTTTGAAAATTTGCTATCTTATTTCTCTATAATAACTGTTTAGCCTTTACAAAGAACTCACATTTTCAGATTTTCTGAACACAGTGCATTGTGTGTCACAGTGGAAAAAGTTAGAAAACAAATATGGGATATTGATAGCAAATACAGGCTCTAAGCTAGAGAGGCACACTTGTTGTTTCCCTTCTTGCATGCAAGTTTGACCTTAATTCATGCAGAACGTTATCTGCAAAAAAAAAAAAATCACAAACAAGAGAAAATCTGCAGATGCTGGGAGTCCGAGCAACACACACAAAATGCTGCAGGAACTCAGCAGGCCAGGCAGCATTATGGTAAAGTGTAAACAGTTGATGTTTTGGGCCGAAACCCTTCAGGGGGATTCAAAAAATTCTGTATGCACTCTTTGTTTAGTTCTCAGGGCTTGATTAACAGAAACAAAATGTGTTTTCCTGTGTTAAAATATCACGATATTCCATCGACAGATGAAAGTTAGGCCCTACCGTTCATTGTATATGTCATACCAGGATTATACATGTGATGGAGCATTTCATTTTTGAGGAGAGGCTGGATCAGCGGGATTTGTTTCTCTGGAGAGGAGGAGGCTGAAGGATGCCTGACAGAGAAACACAAAATTATGAGGGTAGGAAAAAGGAAATGTCTCCCTATCGTATAGTTCAAAGTACATTTATTATCAAAGTATGCATATGCCACTGTGTACTACCCTGAGAGCCATTTTCTTGCAGGCATTCACAGTGGATCAAAGAAATACAATAGAGTCAATGCAAATCTACACACAAGGGCAGACAATCAATGTGTAAAAGACGACAAATTGTGTCTATCCAAAAATTCCAAATAATAATTAACTAGTTAGTTAATTAATTAATTATACTGAGTGTAGGCACGTGGCCAAGTGGTTAAGGCATTGGACTAGCTACCTGAAGGTCGTGAGTTCGAGCCCCAGCCGAGGCAAGGTGTTGTGTCCTTGAGCAAGGCACTTAACCACACATTGCTCTGCGACGACACCGGTGCCAAGCTGTATGGGCCCTAATGCCCTTCCCTTGGACAACATCGGTGTCGTGGAGAGGGGAGACTTGCAGCATGGGCAACTGCTGGTCTTCCATACAACCTTGCCCAGGCCTGCGCCCTGGAGAGTGAAGACTTTCCAGGCGCGGATCCATGGTCTCGCAAGACTAACGGAGGCCTACTTAATTGTACTGAGAACATGAGTTGTAGAGTCCTTGGAAGAGAACACATATGTTGCGAAATCACATCAGTGTTGAGGTGAGTTGAATGTTCCTGAACTTTACGGTGTGGTGCCTAAGATTCCTGTACTTCCTTCCTGATGACAGCAGCAGGGAAGACAGCATGGCCTGGATGGTAAGTGTCCTTGATGATGGATGCTGTTTTCCTAAGGCAGCGCTCCTTGTAGAAGTGCTCAATAGAGAGGAGGGTTTTCCTGTGATGGACAGGCCTTTATCCATTACTTTTTGCCTTTGTGTTCTTATACAGTACATTGGTGTTTCTATACCAGACCAGGCCCATGTCGTAATCAGGATACTCACCACCACTGTGCACCTACGGAAGTCTGTCAAAGTTTTAGATATCTAAAGCTAGATAGCATAAGTTTGGGGTAAAGGGCAAGAGGACTAGAGGATCTGAGGAAGAACATTTTTTACCGAGAAGGCGATTGGAAGCTGGACCACACTGCTGTAGAAGTGGAGGCAGATGCTCTCACAATATTTAAGAAGAACCCTTGAATGAATACAGATGGTACTTGATGGTAAGCATCAATTGACATAGTGAGCTGATCAGTCTATTTCTGTACTGTATGAATCTATGATTCTAATATTAATTATCTTACATAATCCATGTCTTTATGAGTACAACTAAAGAGCAGCATTAATTAGTAGTGGAGGCACCTTAAAACATAATACATTGGATTGTTTTCAATAGGCTGGCATTACACAGGGTTCTTCCTAACACCTGTGAAGCAAAATGCAGTTAATCAATTTGCCCTTACTGGCATCAGTCCAAATTTCTGTTTTGAAGGCCATTCCGATATTAACATTAATCTGTTATTTATGTTTATTCTATTTATTAACGAAAGAAAATTAAGGTTGAGTTGCTACAAATCAGACTGGAACAAAGGCAATCAATCTCCACGCACTCACACTATTAAATCCTGCAGTCAGATGGTGATTGTTATTGTGCAGAAACTCACTGTGCTATTTATAATTAGAAAATAATCAGCGATCCATTAAGCGTTAGGCTGCTAGGGACATCGTCAAAAGCCGTGCGGCAATTTCCTGCAATCAGTTCATAAAGAGCCTGTGATTTCATTAACAGCCTGAAATATACTGGGACATAGAATAAAAACACAGGGCTGAAAACATTCAGCAGGTCGGGCCACAACAGTGTAACAAGAAATAGAGTTAACTTTTTAAGCAAAAACCTTATTGGCCTGACCTGCTCAATAATTTGAGCATTTTCTGATTTATTTTAGATTTCCAACATCTACAATTCTTTTCAGATTTTCATTTCCTTGGATGAAAACTTGGGTTGGGAGAAATATCAACCGAAGTCAAAGTCAAAGAAAATTTATTATTAAAATACGTTTACTGTACATCACCATATAAAACACTGCCATTGATTTTGTTTTGCAGGTTGGGAAATGTATGATAATGCATTTTGGTAAATGTAGAAACATAGAAAATAGGTGCAGGAGTAGGCCATTCGGCCCTTCAAGCCTGCACCACCATTCAGTATGATCATGGCTGATCATCCAACTCAGAACCCCGTACCAGCCTTCCCTCCATACCTCCTGATCCCTTTAGCCACAAGGGCCATATCTAACTCCCTCTTAAATATGGCCAATGAACTGGCCTCAACTGTTTCCTGTGGCAGAGAATTCCACAGATTCACCACTCTCTGTGTGAAGAAGTTTTTCCTCATCTCGGTCCTAAAAGGCTTCCCCTTTATCCTCAAACTGTGACCCCTCGTTCTGGACTTCCCCAACATCAGGAACAATCTTCCTGCATCTAGCCTATCCAATCCCTTTAGGATTTTATACGTTTCAATCAGATCCCCCATCAATCTTCTAAATTCCAATGAGTATAAGCCTAGTCGATCCAGTCTTTAAAGGGAACAATAGGGCAGATTATTATCTAAGTGGGAAGAAGGTTCAAACATTAGATGTGCAAAGGGACTTAGGAGTCCTTGTGCAAGACTCCCAGAAGGTTAATTCACAGGTTGAGTCTGTGGTTAAAAAAAGGCAAATGTAATATTTATTTCAAGAGGAAAGGAATATATAAAAAAAAGGAGATAATGCTGAAGCTTTATAAAATACTAGTCAGGCTGCACTTGGAGTATTGTCAACAGTTTTGGGCCCATTTCAGAAAGCATGTGTTGTCATTGGAGGGAGTCCAGAGGAGGTTCATGAGGATGATTCCAGGAATGAAGGGGTTAACATATGAGGAGCATTTGGCAACTTTGGGCCTGTACTCACTGGAATTTAGAAGAATGTGTGGGGATCTCATTGAAACCTACTGAATGTTGAAAGGACTAGATAAGGTGGATGTGGAGAGGATGTTTCCACAGCCTCAAAATTGAGGGGTGACCTTTTAGAACAGAAGTAAAGAGGAAATTTTTTAGCCAAAGAGTGGTGAATTTGTGGAATGCTCTGCCACAGACAGTGGTGAAGGCCAAGTCCGTGGATATATTTAAGCAGAAGTTTATAGATTCCTGATTGCTCAGGGCATCAAGGAATGTGGTGAGAGGGCAGGTGGAGGGAGTTGAATGGGATCCAGGTTCAGCCATGATGAAATGGCAGAGCAGACTCGGTGGGCTGAATGGACTAATTCTGCTCCTATGATGTCATATGGTCTTACTTACAGGAAAATAAAGACATACAATTGAATTTATGAAAAACTATACATAAACAAAGATTGACAAGCAACCAATGTAGATGAGATAAAATATGCAAATAAAAAGATAAATAATACTGAGAACATGGGTTGTAGTGCCTTTGAAAGTGAGTCTGTAGGTTGAGGAATCAATTGGGAGTTGAGGTCCATGCTGGTTCAGGATCCTGATGGTTGTAGGGTAGTAACTATTCCTGAGCCTGGTGGTGTGGGACCTCCTGCCCAGTGGTAGTAACAAGAAGAGAGCATGGCCTGGTAAAGGTTCTTGAGGACAAATGCTGCTTTCATGTGGCTGTGCTCGTTCTAAATGTGCTTAGTGGCCGGAAGGGCTTTGCTTGTGCTGGACTGGGCTGCATCTCCCACCTTCTGTAGACTTTCTGTTCCTGGCCATTGGTGTTTCCATACCAGGATGTGCTGCAACCAGTTAGGGTCCTCTGCACTGTGCATCTGTAGATGTTTGTCAAAGTTTTAGTTGACATGCTGAATTTTAGAACATAGAACAGTACAGCACAGGAACAGGCCCCTTGGCCAACAACATTGTGCCAAACCAATTAAATTAGTAATCAAATATCTAACTAAGTTAGTCTCTTCTGCCTACATAATTCCCATATCCTTCCATTTTTCTCATATCCATGTGCCTACCTAAACGACTTTTAAAAATCTCTATTATTTCTGCCTCTACCGCCACCCTAGGCAGCACATTCCAGATACCCACCAGGCTCTGTGTAAAAAACCTTGCCTTTCACATCTCCTTTTATATTACCCCTCTCAATCTAAAGGCATGTCTTGTGGTATTAGGTATAATAACACTTGAAAAAAGATATATATGCCTACTCTATCTATGCCGCACATAATCTTATAAAGCTCTATCAGATCTCCCCTCAGTCTTTGTTTTCCAGAGTAAACATCCCAAGTTTGTCCAGCCTCTCGTGGTAGCACATGCCCTCTAGTCCAGGCAAACATCCTGATAAACCTCTTCTGCACCATCTCCAAAGCCTTGACATCTTTCCTATAATGGGGCAACCAGAACTGTATGCTATACTCCAGATATACCACAGTTATACTAAAGTTTTATAAAGCTGCAACACAGCTTCCTGAATTTCAAACTCAATGCCTCGACTAATAGACAAGCTTGCCATATTCAGACTGAACCACCAAGTGAACCTGTGTAGCTACTTCAGGGAGCTATGAACTTGGACCCCAAGATCCTTCTGCTCATCAACACTGTTAGAGACCTTGTCCTCAACAGCGTTCTGTCTCTTTACATTTGACATACTTCACACTTGGCTCGGTTAAACTCTATCTGCCATTTCTCTGTCCGTGTCTGCAACTGACCTACTGTACATCACACTGTATTCTTTGCCACTCTTCCATACTATCCACAACACCACCAATCTTCATATCATCTACAGATTTTCTAACCCAATCATCAACATTTCCATCCAGGTTATTTATACACATCACTAACAGCGGAGGGCCCAGGCTATTGTCCCGGTGGCTATTGGGGGTCTGTAGTACAATCCCATCAGAGTGATTGCACCTTTTCTATTTTTGAGTTCTACTTATGGTCTAAGCCCTTAAACAGGAGTCCCCAACCACTGGACTGCAGACCAGTACCGGGCCGCAAGGAAACGATATGAGTCAGCTGCATCTTTCCTCATTCCCTGTCCGTGCACTGTTTAACTTGAACATAGGGTTGCCAACTGTCCCGTATTTGCCGGGACATCCCGTATATTGGGCTAAATTGGTTTGTCCCATATGGGACCGCCCTTGTCCTGTATTCCCCCGCTAAGGTACAGCATTCCTATGAAACCTTTCGTGCCGAAATGGCGTGAAGCAAAGAAGCAATTCATTAATTTATATGGGAACAATTTTTGAGCGTTCCCAGACCCAAAAAATAACCTAACGAATCATACCAAATAACACATAAAACCTGAAATAACAGTAACATATAGTAAAAGCAGGAATCATATGATAAGTACACAGCCTATATCAAGTAAAAATAATGTATGTGCAGTGTAGTCGGGAAGAATAAGGCAAAACCGATTTGTGGGGAAAAAAAATCGACATATACACGCATGCGCACGTCACGCATGTGCTCACAGGTGCCTGTGCAAGGCTTCATGGTCATGGTAGTCTTTCTCGGGGCAAACACAAGTGTGCCCTATTGGCGTATTTGACTGCTACTTTTGTCCCTTATTTGGGAGTGAGATAGTTGGCAACCCTAACTGTAAAAGACATGTTGAGGTGGGTTTAACCCTTCTTGAATACCCCCCCCTCCGGGGTCTGCCGGTCCGCAAGAATATTGTCAATATTAAACCGGGCAACGGTGCAAAAAAAGTTAGGGACCCCTGCCTTAAGGATCCGACTATTACACTGGGACTTCACTAATTCCTGGTTTTTTGGGAGGCAGGGGAAAAGACTTCCTGCAGACATCAACGTTATCCACAAAGGCTACTGGAAAGATGTTAATAAAGAAATACACACACATCCCAGAGTCTGCCTCTGGCAGCACATCTGGCTCACAATCCAGACCACAAATGCTGCACATGTGGTCCATAGTCTGAACTCCAACAAGGTCTGCACATATGGCCAACAGTCCAGGATACAACGACTGCTCCACTCTGGTCAATGTTCCATAAAACCACAGCAACATTAGATATTTTGCAGAATTAGGCTAATTGGCCCATTGAGTCTGCTCCGCCATTTCTTCATATCCCTTCATGCCCTGACTAATCAAGAATCTATCAGCCTCTGCCTTAAATATAACCAATGACTTGGCCTCCACAGGCCTCTGTGTTAACGAGTTCCCCAGATTCGCCAGACCACAGCAAAAGGTGAATTCCACAGATTCATCAGTCCAGAGCATAGAAACCAAACTGCTCACATCAAGCCACCGGTCCAAACCACAGCAACGGCTGCACATCTGGCCCACAAGCCATACCTCAGCAGTGTCTGCACACCCAGTCCATACTCTGAAAACTGCCCCTAGCTCCAGCTCCTTGTAATACCTCCACAGATCTGTCTTTCTCCCTCTCTCCCTCTCACACAGATAAACAAATCTCCAGGTGCTGCAAATCTGAAGCCACACATCACAAAATGCTGGAGAAACTTAGCAGGTCAGGCAGTACCTATGGAGGGAAATGAACAGTTGACATTTCAGGATGAGACCCTTCATCAGGATTTCATTATCCACACATCTGGATTTAATGCTGTGTTGGGTTCAATACCAATGGACAAGCTCAAGCCAGAAGCAAGTTGGCACTTCATAAGTGCACAGGCCAAAGCTCTGTGCTAGTTATACACTCAGCGGCTATTTATTAAGTATACTTGTACACCGGCTTGTTAATGTAAATATCTAATCAGCCAATCGTGTGGCAGCAACTCAATGCTTAAACACATGCAGACATGGTCAAGAGGTTCAGTTGTTGTTCAAACCCAACATCAGAATGTGGAAGAAATGTGATCTAAATGACTATGATTGTGGGTGACAGATGGGGTGGTTGGAGTATCTCAGAAACCGCTGATCTCCTGGGGTTTTCACGCACAACAGTCTCTAGTGTTGATAGGCAATAATGCGAGAAGCAAAGCAAATCCAGTGAGCAGCAGTTCTGTGGGTGAACCTTGTTAATGTGAAAGGTCAGAGGAGAAAGGCCAGACAGGTTCAAGCTGACAGGAAGGTGACAGTAACTTAAATTACAACATGTTACAACAGTGTTGTTCAGAAAAATACCTCTGACCAGACAACACATCAAACCTTGAAGTGGATGGACAAGAACACTCAGTGTCCATTTTATTAGGCACAGGAGATACCTGGCATTGAGTGAAAACCCAGTGTTCCTGGTGAGTAGCCTAGTAGCCTGGATACCTGCGCCTGAGAGGAATGGATAAAATGAACTAGCTTGGATTTTAATTCTATGTCCCCTGCAGGCTGGGGCCATTAGAACTGTGATAAATGTTTATTGGTCTACACCCCTGTCAACCGGGGAGTTCTTGGTCAGATCTGACTAACTAACCACAGGCAGCAAGCGAGGTCATGTACAGGATGTGATTTAATGGGCCCTGGGTCAGAATGTCCTCCTCTCCTGTCAGCTGGAGGAGGTTAAAAGCTTTCCACTGTTTCCTTACTACAAGTTAGGCCTTCAAGAACAGGAGAAAGATCAATAACATACAGGTGACAAATAGTGTCACAATTTGCTCTGTTTTGTAATCATCTTCAAGTTGACTGATTTTTATTGGAATTGAATTAATGGTTTGAAATCAATACAGGTAGTTGGGTTACAGAACAGATTAATTAAGGCCTAACTGAATGGTTGAACAGACTCGAGGGGCTAAATGGCTCATTCATGTTCTAACATCGCAATGGAAATGGCTGCAGTTAAAGGTTTTAAGATAAGAAGAGGCTTGTGTCTCAGTCAAAAATCTGTTGATTTGAGTTCCATTTAGGAGGCTTGTGCCTGACGGCTCATAATTTTTTTTTTGATACCTGCAGTGTCTAGACATGTCAGACCAATGTAGTACTGGTGAAGTTCAATATTATCTTGCTGCTGTTTTGCAGGTAAAATGTTAACTTGTCTCTTCCAGTAAGTGGATGTGAAATGTCCCTTGGCATTCTTTCAAAAAATACTATGGGAATTACCTTCAGTACCTTAACCATTCCTCCAAGCTAAACCAGCTGAGTCAATAAGTTACATTTTTAATGTAGTTACTATTGTAAAAGAAGGTGGAACAGAGTAAGTTCTCACAAACACCAATGTGATAACAGCAAACAGTAACTACATTAAAAATGTAGTTTATTTATTGAGCTGGTTTGACTTAGAGAAAAATGCAAATTATTTTAGACCATAAGACTCTAAGATATAGGAGCAAAATTAGGCCATTTGGCCATTTCATGATGGCCAATCCATTTTTCCTCTCAGCCCCTATCTTCCTGCCTTCTCCCTGTATTCCTTCATGCCCTGACCAGTTAAGAATCTGCCTTAAATATACGTAAAGATATGGCCTCCACAGCTGCTTGTGGCAACAAATTCCCCAGATTTACCACTCTCTGGCCAAAGAAATTCCTCCCCATCTCCATTCTAAAAAGATGCCTCTCTATTCTGAGGCTGTGTCCTCATGTCCTAGACTCTCCCTGCGTAGGAACCTCCACCCTATCAAGGCCTTTCACCATTTGATAGGTCTCAATTAGGTCACCCCTTATTCTTCTGAAGTCTCTTGAAAACAGGCCCAGAGCCATCACATACTCTTCCATCTGAAAAGCCCTCCAATTTTGGAATCATTTTCGTGAACCTCCTTTGAATTCTCCAGTGTCAGCGTTTCCTTTCTTCGATAAGGGGCCCAAAACTGCTCACAACATTCCATGTGAGGCCTCACGAGTGCTTTATAAAGTCTCAACGTTACATCCAACACACACAAAATTCTGGAGGAACTCAGCAGGCCCGATAGCATCTTGGAAAAGAGTACAGTTGACGTTGCAGGCTGAAACCCTTCAGCAGGACTGGAGAAAAAAGCTGAGGAGTAGACTTAAAAGGTGGAGGAAGGGAAAGAGAAACACAAGGTGATAGGTGAAACCAGGAGGGGGAAAGATGAAATAAAGAACTCGAAAGTTGATCAGTAAAAGAGACAAAAGTCAATGGAAGAAAGAAAAGGGGGGAGGAGCACCAGAGGGAGACGATGGAGATAAGTTGAGAGAGGGAGAAGTGGATGGGAAATGGTGAAGGAGAGGTGGGGGGTGGGGGGCATTCCCGGAGGTTAGAGAAATCGATGTTCATGCCATCGAGTTGGAGGCTACCCAAATGGAATATAAGGTGCTGTTTCTCTGACACAAAATATGGCCTCATCACAACAGTGGAAGAGGCCATAGGTAGATATATCGGAATGGGAATGGGAAGTGGAATTAAAATAGGTGACAACTAGGAGATCCCACCTTTTCAGGCGGACGGAGCATAGGTGTGCAGTGAAGCGGTGTCCCAATCTACATCGGGTCTTACCGATATACAAGAGGCCACACCGGGAGCACCAGACACAATATATGACTCCAACAGACTTACAGGTGAAGTGTCAAGTTCCTGAATGGCAGTGAGGGAGGATGTGTAGGGGCAGGTGTAGCACTGGTTCTGCCTGCTGGGATAAGTGTCAGGAGGGAGATCAGCGGGGAGGGATGAATGGACAAGGGAGTCGCATAGGGAGCGATCCCTGTGGAAAGCAGGAAGTGGGGGGGTTGAGGGAAAGATGTGCTTGGTGGTGGGATCCCATTGGAGATGGCGGAAGTTTCAGAGAATTATGTACCACCCACTTTAAATACCCTTCCTATTACACCCCTTTTAATTCCACTTCCCAATCCCATTCCCATTCCAATATATCTATCCATGGCCTCCTCCACTGTCAGAATAAGGCCACACTCAGGTTGGAGGAACAGCACCTTATATTCTGTTTGGGTAGCCTCCAACCTGATGGCATGAACATCGATTTCGCGAACCTCTGGCAATGCCCCCCTAACACTCACCCCTCTCCTTTACCACTTTCCCTCCCCCTTTCATCTTCTTGCCCGTCCATTGCCTCTCTCTGGTGCTCCTCACCTTTTTCTTTCTTTCATGGCCTTCTGTCTCTTTTACCAATTAACTTCCCAGCTCTTTACTTCATCCTCCCCCCTCCAGGTTTCACCTATCACCTGGTGTTTCTGTCTCCCCTCCCCCCACCACCCACCTTTAAAATCCACTCCTCAGCAGTTTTTTTTCCAGTCCTGGCGAAAGGTCTCAGCCTGAAACATCAACTGTACTCTTTCCCATAGATGCTGCCTGGCCTGCTGAGTTCCTTCAGCATTTTGTGTGTGTTGTTCAGAGTTCCAGTTGTAGCATCTGCAGATTTTCTCTTGTTTGTGATTGGATCTCAACATTACATCCTTGCTTTTATATTCTAATCCACTTCAAATGAATACTAACATTGCTTTCACCTTCCTCACCACAGTCTCAACATGCAAACTAAACTTTAGGGAATCTTGCACAAGGACTCCCAACTCCAATTGTACCTCAGATTTTTGTATTTTCTCTCCATTTAGAAAATAGTCTCTGCTTATATTCCTTCTACCAAAGTGAATGACCATACACTTTCTGACATTTCGCCAATTCCCCTCATCTGTCTGAACCCTTCCATAGTTTCTTTACTTACTTAAAACTACCTGCCCTTTCACCTATCTTCATATCAACTGCAAACTTTGCATCAGAACCAAAAATTCCACCGTCCAAGTCATTGACCTATAATGTAAAAACAGTTAGTCCCAACCAATCAGCCACTGCTTTATCCATGCTAATATCTTTTCTGCAATACCATGGGCTCTTAACTTATTGAGCAGCCTCATGTGTGACACGTTGTCAAAGGCCTTCTGAAAATCCAAGTACACAAATTCAACCGATTCTCCTTTTGTTATTTCGTCCAAGAATTCCAACAGGTTTCTCAGGGAAGATATGCTCTTAAGGAAACCATAATGATTGCAGCCTATTTTATCATTTGCCTCCAATTACCCCGAGACCTCATCCTCAACAATCGACTCCAACATCTTCCCAACCACTGGGGTCAGTGTAACTGGCCTATAATTTCCTCTCTTCTGCTTCTCTCCCTTCTTGAAGAGTGAAGTGACATTTGCAACTTTCTAGTCTTTCAGCAACCATTCCAGAATCTAGTGAATCTTGAAAGATCATTACTAATGCCTCCAGAATCTCTTTACCTACCTCTTACAGAACTCTGGGGTGTACACCATCTGGTCCAGGTAACTTACCTACCTTCAGACCTTTCAGTTTCCCAAGGATCTTCTTCCTAGTCATGATAAATTCACACACTTCTGATCCCTAACACCCCTGACACTGGAACTTTCACCATACTGCCAGTGTCTTCCACAGTGAAGGCTGATAGAAAATACTTATACAGGTCATCTGCCATTTCCTCATTCCCCATTACTACCTCTCCAGCATCATTTTCCAGTGGTCCGATATCCACTCTCACATCTCTTTTTTACCTTATGTATCTGAAGAAGTGTTTGGTATCCTTAATATTATTGGCTAGCTTATTTTCGTATTCCATCTTTTCCTTCTTAATTACTTTTTTAGTTGCCTTCTGTTGGTTTTTAAAAGCTTCCCAATCCTCTAACTTCCCACTAACTTTGGCTCTATTATATATCCCCTCTTTGGCTGTTATGTTGGCTTTGACTTCTCTTGTTAGCCATTGCTCTGTCATCTTACCTTTAGACTATTTCTTCCTCTTTGGGATGTATATATCCTGTGCTTTCCAAATTGCTTCCAGAAATTCCAACCATCGCTGCTCTGCTGTTAACCCTGCCAGTGTTCTTTATCAATCAGTTTTGACTAACTCCTCTCTCATGCCTCAGTAATTCCCTTCGCTCCACTGTAATACTGATACATCTGACTTTAGCTTTACCTTCTCAAATATCAGGGTGATTTCAATCATACTATAATCTTGCCCCTAAGGGTTCTTTTATCTTAAGCTCTCTAATCAATTCTGTTTCATTGCACAACTCTCGTTCCAGAATATCTCTTGTGGGCTCAACCGCAAGCTCCTCTAAAAAACCATCTCATAGACGTTCTAGAAAATCCTCGTCTTGGAATCCAGCACCAACCTGATTTTTCCAATCTAACTGCATATTGAAATCCCCTGTGATTATCTTAACATTGCTCTTTTGGCAAGCATTTTCTACCTCCCAATTTGTAATTTGTAGACCACATCCTTACTACTTTTTGGGGGTCTGTATATAACTCCCATCGGGGTCTTTTTACCTAGCAGTTCCTTAGCTCTACCCACAATGATTCAACATCTTTTGACCCTTGTCACCTCTTTCTAGTGATTTGATTTCATATTTTACCATCAAAGTCACATTACCCCCTCTGCCTACCTGTCTTTCCTTTTGATACTTGGACATTAAGCTCCCAGCTATAATCTTCCTTCAGCCATGATTCAGTGATGCCTACAATATCATACATGCCAATTTGCAAATGTGCAACAAGTTCATCTACTTTATTCCATATTCTGCGTGCAATACTTTAATAATCCATCCTCAGTTTCTATAAGGTTCCTCGAATCTCCTGCTTTATCTTTAGTTAACCTAGAACAAATGGTTCTTGTTAGTATATACAATGTTTCTGTGTGGGTTTACCAAAGTTACTGAAGTTAATCAGCATTTACAGAAACAAAAAGACAATTCCTTTCATTTATGTGCCATCCCAGCACAGAAAAATATCTCCAACTATTTTGCAGGAGTACATGAAATACTGAAAGGTCTGGATAGAGTGGACGTGGAGAGTATATTTCTATTGGTAGGAGAGTCTAGGATCTGAGGCCACAACCTTAGAATAAAGGAATGCCACTTTGGAACTGAGATGAGATGGAATTTCTTCAACCATAGGGTGATGAATCTGTGCTATGGACAGCTGGGAAAGTCAAGACATTAGGTATACTTAAAGCAGAAATTGCTATGTTTCTGATCAGTAAAGGGGTTATTGGAAGACGGCAGGAGAATCTGCTTCGAAAAAATTCAGCCGTGATCGAATAGTGGATAAAACTCAATGGGCTGAATGGCCTAATTCTACTCCTATATCTTCTAGTTTTATAGATATACCAATAACCTGACTGCCTCATGAAGAGGTATGAAGGGAAAATGACTAAAGACATACACTTAAAAAAAAGAAAACATTTTAAGAAAGTGAAGAAGAGGAAAATTGTGTTAGTGTTAGAGGAACATTGAAATGATGGGAGTTATAGTGCTGCTGGAAAGGGAACTGAAGAGGTGAGACCATAGTGAGATTTTAAAGTGGTGCTAATACGTTCATGCTTTCTGGTAGGGTCTTTGGTCCTTGAGGTAGAAACAGGTATTTCATGGGTTTTCTTTCCATGGGTCTGGGTGGATAGGAATGGTCATACAGGAGGCAATTCACATGAATGACATCATATAAGGTTGAAGGACTTTAAAGTTGTTCACTTTTTCCACTTCCTTTTGCTAGCCTGCTTCACCTTCTGAGACAACAGCAGGGTTTTGCATGTACTGTCCCAGAGAGTAGGAACAAGATGCCAGACATCCCACCCTGCAAAAACTCATTTCAGGGAGGTAGCAGCCCCGCCCCCCACAACCCCATATTCCTCCCCCGCCCCCTGTCAACCTCCAAGGGTGTATGTAATACTTTGTTTGGTGATTTTGTCTAATCTGTAAACCAAGTTGGGTATATGCAGCAAATGTGACATTAAAATATGTACTTATATTATATTATCTTGCTTATTCTATGACAACTTTAAGCAAGTCTACAGGGAGTTTCGCCTCATCACGTAGGACATCAATAGCGTAGCTCCTTGGCAGCTAGCCAGCTAGTTTAAATCAGGGGTCCCCAACCTTTTTTGCACTGCAGACCGGTTTAATATTGACAATATTCTTGCGGACCGGCTGACCCGGGGGCGGGGGGTGTTCAATGCGGACGGAATATAGGTGATAAGTCAACTATAAGTCACTTGCAAGTGGCTGATACACTCAATTTTGTTTCTAAAGGGGTTTATCTAACGAATTTAATGTTAAACACACAGCGCATATTTTCCTCGCATGAATGTAGTGATAAGTCTATAACAGTGGTCCCAATCCTCCGGGCCGTGAAGAATACAGCGGTGGCCGGAATGCACCCAGCACATCTTTAAGAAAAAAGCTGAAATAAACAAGGTAATTGATTAGGTGCCACCCGGCAAGTAATTAATTAGCTTGTTTATTTTGTTTTTTTTCTTAAAGATGTGCTGGGTGCGTTCCGGCCACCGCTGTATTCTTCGCGGCCCGAAGAGTGGGGACCACTGAATTATAAGTCACTTATAAGTCAATAGCATCATAACATTTTAAGTAACATTTGGATATTAAACACACAGCGCATATTTTCCTTGTATGAACATATAAAATAATTGCAACACACCAATATCGCTGAATCGGTGGGAGCCCTGGGCTTGTTTTCCTGCAACAACACGGTCCTATCGTGATGGGAGACAGCGATACTCGAAGGGGTTCCTTATGTCCAGTCTATTCCGCAATTTAGTTTTCGTTGCATTCATTGCAGGAAACTCCGCTTCGCAGTGATATGATGTTGGAAATGGAAGCAACGTTTTCAGTGCTTTTGTGGCTATCTCAGGATATTCAGCCTTGACTTTGATCCCGAATGCCGGCAGAGATGTTATGTCAAACATACTTCTCAGCCCACTGTCATTTGCAAGCTCAAGGAGTTGATCTTCTTCCCGCGCTGACACGGATGATTCACTGGGGACATTCACAAATGGGTCACGGACCCATTCGTTGCACGTCTCGGGTCACTGATGACCTCGCGTGCATTAAAATTCAACAGTGAGTGACAGGGAATGAGGAAAGGTGCAAATGACTCATATCATTTCATATCACCAAATCATATCGTTTCCTCGCAGTCTGGTGGTTGGGGACCACTCTTAACACGAAGAGAGACCAATCAAGATGCTCGCTCTCCCTCTTCCTCTCAAAAAAATCTATTTCCAGGATATTGTATATACAAACGTAATTTCCGGGCGTCAGGGAGTCACTATCGATATGTGGGAGACTTCCGGAACTTCTGGGCGAGGTGGGATGTCTGAGATGCTAACAGTTCCCCTGCATCGGTGTATTCACCTGTAGGCAACTTACAGTACAATCAAACAGCAGGGACCTTACAAAGTAGATCAACATAACAAGAAGGATGTTGCTGGCTTTTTTTCTGAAAATTCAGCATGAGTTCATGGGCATTGCCTGTTCCATGAAGTACCTCCTACAAATGGTGATATCATTGAATGTCTAGGAAAGGATTCCTGAACAGCATTCATCACTAACATTGGAAAATGGCATTTGATGAATCTTCAGATTCATGGACTCACTCAGGCAATAAGTCAACAGATGAACTAGCAGCATTAAGCAAATAGGTGAAGAGCATTTCAGGCATTACAATCTTTCCCAGTCTCTTCCACTGCCATTTGGCCAGGTTGTTCCTTGCTGCCTGTACATTTGAGAAATACTGTATCTGGTATATTTTTCCCTTGTTTGTGTACCCTGCATGCATCGATGCACATTTTGTGTCCAGGTTTGACAGTTGCTGAGCAGTGCAAAGATTTGCAAGAGTACACTTCTCAAGTCTTCCCCAACAACAACTTGCATCAACTTTACACTTGAAATCTAGCAAAGTGTCCCAAGATTCTTTAAAGATTAGCTTGATTTGTCACATGTACAGTGAAACATCAAAACATACAGTGGGATGTTTTGTTTGCATGAAATCAAATCAATGAGGATTATACTGGGAATATCACGCTTCCAATGTCAACATAGCATTACTTATCCTAACCATGTGCCTTTGGAATGCTATAGGGGACCAGACCACTTGAGGGAACCCATGCAGTCAAGAGGGAACATACAAACTCCCTACCGACAGTGGCAATCAAGGGGAGAATGTAGAGTGGCCGACAGACAGCGGCAGAAATCTGCTTGCACTGTAAAGTGATCATGCCGGTACTGTAAAGCAGGGGTCCTCTACCTTTTTTGCACCGCGGACTGGTTTAATATTGACAATATTTTTGCGGACCGCTGACCGGGGGAGGATGGGGGGGAAGGTGGTGTGGGGTGGTGTTAATCACGACCGGAATATAGGTGATAAGTCACTTATAAGTAGCTAATACACTCAATTTTGTTTCTAAAGGGACTTACCTAACAAATTTAATATTAAACACACAGCGCATATTTTCCTCGCATGAATATAGTGATAAGTCAATTATAACCATGGTTCACAACCGCCAGGCCGCGGGCCAATACATTGCCGTGAAGCATGCAGGGGTACAGCAGTGGCCAGAACGCACCCAGCACAACTTTAAGAAAAAAGCCGAAATAAACAAGCTAATTGATTAGGTGCCGCCCGGCACGTAAACGTCGGCCCAGATCAGAGGCAATGCAATCGGCAATCGGCTCTGATCTGGGCCGACATTTACGTGCCGGGCGTCACCTAATCAATTAGCTTGTTTATTTCGGCTTTTTTCTTAAAGATGTGCTGGGTGCGACCCAGCCACCACTGTACCACTGCATTCTTCGCAGCCCAGAGGTTGGGGACCACTGAATTATAAGTCACTTATAAGTCAATAGCATCAAAACATTTTAAGTAACGTTTGGATATTAAACACACAGTGCATATTCTTCCCGTATGAACATATAAAAACATTGCAACACACCAATATGGCTGAATCAGTGGGAGCCCTGGGCTTGTTTTCCTGCAACAACACGGTCCCATCGAGGGGTGATGGGAGATAGCGATACTCGAAGGGGGTTCCTTATGTCCAGTCTATTCCGCAATTTAGTTTTCATTGCATTCATCGCAGAAAACTCCGCTTCGCAGCGATATGATGTTGGAAATGGAAGCAACGTTTTCAGTGCTTTTGTGGCTATCTCAGGATATTCAGTTTTGACTTTGATCCAGAATGCCGGCAGAGATGTTATGTCAAACATACTTCTCAGCCCACTGTCATTTGCAAGCTCAAGGAGTTGATCTTCTTCCCGCGCTGACACGGATGATTCACTGGGGACATTCACAAATGGGTCACGGACCCATTCGTTGCACGTCTCGGGTCACTGATGACCTCGCGTGCATTAAAATTCAACAGTGAGTGACAGGGAATGAGGAAAGGTGCAAATGACTCATATCATTTCATATCACCAAATCATATCGTTTCCTCGCAGTCTGGTGGTTGGGGACCACTCTTAACACGAAGAGAGACCAATCAAGATGCTCGCTCTCCCTCTTCCTCTCAAAAAAATCTATTTCCAGGATATTGTATATACAAACGTAATTTCCGGGCGTCAGGGAGTCACTATCGATATGTGGGAGACTCCCGGAACTTCTGGGCGAGGTGGGATGTCTGAGATGCTAACAGTTCCCCTGCATCGGTGTATTCACCTGTAGGCAACTTACAGTACAATCAAACAGCAGGGACCTTACAAAGTAGATCAACATAACAAGAAGGATGTTGCTGGCTTTTTTTCTGAAAATTCAGCATGAGTTCATGGGCATTGCCTGTTCCATGAAGTACCTCCTACAAATGGTGATATCATTGAATGCCTAGGAAAGGATCCCTGAACAGCTTTCATCACTAACATTGGAAAATGGCATTTGATGAATCTTCAGATTTATGGACTCACTCAGGCAATAAGTCAACAGATGAACTAGCAGCATTAAGCAAATAGGTGAAGAGCATTTCAGGCATTACAATCTTTCCCAGTCTCTTCCACTGCCATTTGGCCAGGTTGTTCCTTGCTGCCTGTACATTTGAGAAATACTGTATCTGGTATATTTTTCCCTTGTTTGTGTACCCTGCATGCATCGATGCACATTTTGTGTCCAGGTTTGACAGTTGCTGAGCAGTGCAAAGATTTGCAAGAGTACACTTCTCAAGTCTTCCCCAACAACAACTTGCATCAACTTTACACTTGAAATCTAGCAAAGTGTCCCAAGATTCTTTAAAGATTAGCTTGATTTGTCACATGTACAGTGAAACATCAAAACATACAGTGGGATGTTTTGTTTGCATGAAATCAAATCAATGAGGATTATACTGGGAATATCACGCTTCCAATGTCAACATAGCATTACTTATCCTAACCATGTGCCTTTGGAATGCTATAGGGGACCAGACCACTTGAGGGAACCCATGCAGTCAAGAGGGAACATACAAACTCCCTACCGACAGTGGCAATCAAGGGGAGAATGTAGAGTGGCCGACAGACAGCGGCAGAAATCTGCTTGCACTGTAAAGTGATCATGCCGGTACTGTAAAGCAGGGGTCCTCTACCTTTTTTGCACCGCGGACTGGTTTAATATTGACAATATTCTTGCGGACCGCTGACCGGGGGAGGATGGGGGGGAAGGTGGTGTGGGGTGGTGTTAATCACGACTGGAATATAGGTGATAAGTCACTTATAAGTAGCTAATACACTCAATTTTGTTTCTAAAGGGACTTACCTAACAAATTTAATATTAAACACACAGCGCATATTTTCCTCGCATGAATATAGTGATAAGTCAATTATAACCATGGTTCACAACCGCCAGGCCGCGGGCCAATACATTGCCGTGAAGCATGCAGGGGTACAGCAGTGGCCAGAACGCACCCAGCACAACTTTAAGAAAAAAGCCGAAATAAACAAGCTAATTGATTAGGTGCCGCCCGGCACGTAAACGTCGGCCCAGATCAGAGGCAATGCAATCGGCAATCGGCTCTGATCTGGGCCGACATTTATGTGCCGGGCGTCACCTAATCAATTAGCTTGTTTATTTCGGCTTTTTTCTTAAAGATGTGCTGGGTGCGACCCAGCCACCACTGTACCACTGCATTCTTCGCAGCCCGGAGGTTGGGGACCACTGAATTATAAGTCACTTATAAGTCAATAGCATCAAAACATTTTAAGTAACGTTTGGATATTAAACACACAGTGCATATTCTTCCCGTATGAACATATAAAAACATTGCAACACACCAATATGGCTGAATCAGTGGGAGCCCTGGGCTTGTTTTCCTGCAACAACACGGTCCCATCGAGGGGTGATGGGAGATAGCGATACTCGAAGGGGGTTCCTTATGTCCAGTCTATTCAGCAATTTAGTTTTCATTGCATTCATCGCAGAAAACTCCGCTTCGCAGCGATATGATGTTGGAAATGGAAGCAACATTTTCAGTGCTTTCGTGGCTATCTCAGGATATTCAGTTTTGACTTTGATCCAGAATGCTGGCAGAGATGTTATGTCAAACGTACTTTTCAGCCCACCGTCATTTGCAAGCTCGAGCAGTTGATCTCCTTCCCACGCTGACATGGAAGATTCACCGGAAACATTCACAAATGGGTCACAGACCCATTCCTTTGCATATCTTGGGTCATTTACGTCTTGGTCACTGATGACCTCGTGCGCGTTAAAGTTCAACAGTGGGTGTGACAGGGAATGAGGAAAGGTACAGCTGACTCATATCGTTTCATATCGCCAAATCATATCGTTTCCTCGCGGCCCGGTGGTTGGGGTCCGCTGCTGTAAAGTGACTGTGTTAACTGCCATGCTACCTCACCACCTCAATGTAATGGCCAATTATCAAATAATAATTGACAACTGGTCACATTAGAAAGGTGGTTTGGCAAAGAAAAATATTTTAGGAGGGCCTGACAGCAGGATTGATTGGTAGGGAGGTAAGGTAGGTTCGGAGACTCTAGACACTGGTGAATTCTAACAAGGGAGAAGTGAAAACCTTGGGTAGGCAGATGGGTAGTGCATGGCGGTCTCAGGATTGTAAGGGCAGGGAGGGACAAGGTCAAGATGGGGAAGAGAGAAACACAAGAATTTTAATACTGAGTGTTTGCTTGATCAGGAGAAAGGTGAAAGGCTAATGAGCCATAGCAAAATAATGTATGAATAAAGCAAAAGAGCTCCAAGTATTTGCTGGTGGACATGGTTTTATCTGTGAGACAAAGATCCTGTGCAATTCAAACTCAAGTGGCTCTGTACTGCTGAGAGGCAATGTATCCTTCTTATAAGTAATGCATTCATCAAAGAAAGCTGGAAGGCATATTTCTAAAAGCTTCTGAACAGAGGACTGACTGTGACTGATAACACCATCAATACTGTCCCTCTCCGCATGGTCTGGGACACTCCTGACAATTCACCTACACTTTGGGATGTCCAACCAGCAATTAAGCAAATGAACAGCAATAAATCCTCATGACTTGATGGCATGTCAGTTGGAATGTCAGTCGCAAGGGTGAGAAACATTGACAAATGAGATTTTCTTTACTCTTCCTTGTAATTTGGTAGACCACCCTACACAATGTATCATAGTCATCATTGTGTTGCCAAGGGGAGATAAGGATAATTGTTCCCAGAGGTGGAAGTGAAGGTTATATGTACAGTCTTTACCTCCATCACTGGGAAGATTCAATGCTAGAATCTTACCGAATGTCATGCTCCCCTCACAAAAGTACAGTGTGGATCCAAGCCATCAAAAAGCAGTACCAACATGAGTTTTCCCAGTTACTGTGTACAGGAAAAGTACAAAGAACAATATAAACAAAATAGGCTGCAAATGCTGAAAGTCCAGAGTAAAACACAAAAAAGCACTGAAGGAACTCAGCAGATCACACAGCATCTATGGTCAGTCTTGATGAAGGGTCTTGGCCCAAAACGTCGACTGTTTATTCATTTCCAAAGATGTTGCCAGACCTGCTGAGTTCCTCCAGCATGTTCTGTGTGTTAGTAAGAAAAACACCAGAGGCTCTGTATGACCTTCATAGACCTGACTGAAACATTCAGCCATAAAAACATGTAGCTGTTTGGAAAATCATTCTGAAATTTGGCTGCCCCAACAACGTGCCTGCCTTGTTAGAATCCCCTGCGATCTCATAACTACCTGGATTCCATTCTGCACATTCCTAAGTCCTTTGCCAGCTGAATTGCTTATTGCTGGAACAAACTAATGTTGGCAATAATAAATAAACTATTGTAAAGGTGATTGCGTTGCATTTGCACATTCAAAACAAAAAAAAACTATTTCTCTGGAGGTTACAATAGGACTAATCCTGAACATAGGCAAAGTTAGAGCTCTCCTTCAACCTTTTTCCAGTCAATCATCTGAGCCAGCAGAGAAAATCTAGATTTAAAGTGAAAAACCGGGAAATGTTATCCACATCCTCCCTAGGCTGCCACCTTTCCCAGAGGATTTGACACGGTACCAGAAATGCCAGTCTCACAATGAAACGCAAACCAGGCTGAGCTTCCAAAGTTTAGTTTCCAAAGAAGCAGCCATTCAAACCTTCCACTTACAGAGAGAGAAGAAAAATATCCCAAATCCCTGAAACAGCACCACTTTCATCAGATTGACAACGTAAACTGGCCACTAATGTCAATGTCCTTACAAAGGCCAAGCACACCATTGTTGATACGCGATTATTTAACGTTGATTGAGTTGGAGTAGACCCTGTGTGCATACACTTAATGCCTGCCAATCAGTGCAACTGCTCTATGCCCAACTTGCCAATGAAGGAAGGAAAGATGGAGGCAAAAGTCCACCTAAAATACACCCTCAAAACAAAAATCAAGAGATGTGTGCCAGGCAGACAGTGGCCCAGAACATGACTACCTGGCAAATACTAGTCAAGAAAACTCAAGACCACTTTATAGGAAATTAGTTTCCCTCTGGTCACAGAACATAGAACATTTCAGCACAGTACAGGTCCTTTGGCCCACAATATTGTGCTGACTTTTTAACCTATTCTAAGATTAATCTAAGCCTTCCCTTCATTTTTCTATCATCCAAGTGCCTCTGTAAGTCTCTTTAATGCCTCTAATGTATAGAAACATAGAAAACCTACAGCACAATACAGGCCCTTCAGTCCCCAAAGCTGTGCCGAACATGTCCCTACCTTAGAACTATCTAGGCTTTACCCATAGCCCTCTACTTTACAAAGCTCCATGTACCTGTCCAGGAGTCTCTTAAAAGACCCCATCGTTTCCGCCTCCACCACTGCCGCCGGCAGCCCATTCCACACACTCACCACTCTCTGCGTAAAGAACTTACCCCTGACATCTCCTCTGTACCTACTTCCAAGCACCTTAAAACTGTGCTCTCTCATTCTAGCCATTTCAGCCCTGGGGAAAAGCCTCTGACTATCCACACAATCAATGCCTCTCATTATCTTGTACACCTCTATCAAGTCACCTCTCATCCTCCGTTGCTCCAAGGAGAAAACATAGAACATACAAAACATAGAAAATAGGTGCAGGAGTAGGCCATTTGGCCCTTTGAGCCTGCACCGCCATTCAGTATGATCATGGCTGATCATCCAACTCAGAACCCTGTACCAGCCTTCCCTCCATACCCCCTGATCCCTTTAGCTACGAGGGCCATATCTAACTCCCTCTTAAATATAGCCAATGAACTGGCCTCAACTGTTTCCTGTGGCAGAGAATTCCACAGATTCACCACTCTCTGTGTGAAGAAGATTTTCCTCATCTCGGTCCTAAAAGGCTTCCCCTTTATCCTCAAACTGTGACCCCTCGTTCTGGATTTCCCCAACATCAGGAACAATCTTCCTGCATCTAGCCTGTCCAATCCCTTTAGGATTTTATATGTTTCAATCAGATCCCCCATCGATCTTCTAAATTCCAACGAGTATAAGCCTAGTTCATCCAGTCTTTCATCATATGAGTCCTGCCATTCCAGAAATCAATCTGGTGAACCTACTTTGTACTCCCTCTATGGCAAGGATGTCTTTCCTCAGATTAGGGGACCAAAACTGCACTCGATACTCCAGGTGTGGTCTCACCAAGGCCTTGTACAACTGCAGTAGTACCTCCCTACTCCTGTACTCTAATCCTCTTGCTATAAATGCCAGCATACCATTCGCCTTTTTCACCGCCTGCTGTACCTGCATGTCCACTTTCAATGACTGGTGTATAATGACACCCAGGTCTCGTTGCACCTCCCCTTTTCCTAATTGGCCACCATTCAGATAATAATCTGTTTTCCTGTTTTTGCCACCAAAGTGGATAACTTCACATTTATCCACATTAAATTGCATCTGCCATGAATTTTCCCACTCATCTAACCTATCCAAGTCACCCTGCATCCTCTTAGCATCCTCCTCACAGCTAACACTGCCGCCCATCTTCGTGTCATCAGCAAACTTGGAGATGCTGCATTTAATTCCCTCATCCAAGTCATTAATATATATTGTAAACAACTGGGGTCCCAGCACTGAGCCTTGCGGTACCCCACTAGTCACTGCTTGCCATGCTGAAAAGGTCCCGTTTATTCCCACTCTTTGCTTTCTGTCTGCAATTCTCTATCCACATCAATACCTTACCCCCAATACCATGTGCTTTAAGTTTGCACACTAATCTCCTGTGTGGGACCTTGTCAAAAGCCTTTTTGAGTTCACTCAACCTATTCTCATAAGGCATGCTCCCCAATCCAGGCAACATCCTTGTAAATCTCCTCTGCACCCTTTTTATGGTTTCCACATCCTTCCGGTAGTGAGGCGACCAGAATTGAGCACAGTACTCTAAGTGGGGTCTGACCAGGGTCCTATATAGCTGTGACATTACCTCTCAGTTCTTAAACTCAATCCCACAATTGATGAAGGCCAATGCACTGTATGCCTTCTTAGCCACAGAGTCAAATGCGCAGCAGCTTTGAGTGTGCTATGGACGGATCCCCAAATCCCTCTGATCCTCCACACTGCCAAAAGTCTTACCATTAATACTATATTCTGCCATCATATTTGACCTACCAAAATGAACCACCTCACACTTATCTGGGTTGAACTCCATCTGCCACTTCTCAGCCCATTTTTGCATCCTATCAATGTCCCGTTGTAACCTCTGACAGCCCTCCACACTATCCACAACACCCCCAACCTTTGTGTCATCAGCAAATTCACTAACCCATCCCTCCACTTCCATATCCAGGTAATTTATAAAAATCACGAAGAGTAGGGGTACCAGAACAGATCCCTCAGGCACACCACTCGTCACTGGCCTCCATGCAGAATATGACCCATCTACAACCACTCTTTGTCTTCTGCGGGCAAGCCAGTTCTGAATCCACAAAGCAATGTCACCTTGGATCCCATGCCTCCTTATTTTCTCAATGAGCCTTGCATGGGGTACCTTATCAAATCCATATACACTACATCTACGGCTCTACCTTCATCAATGTGCATAGTCACATAATCAAAAAATTCAATCAGGTTCGTAAGGCATGACCTACCTTTGACAAAGCCGTGATGACTATTCCTAATCATATTATGCCTCTCCATATCTGCCTCTACCACCACCCCTGGCAGCAGGGCATTCCACGTACCCACCACTCTCTTTGTAAAAATACTACCCTTGACATCCCTCCTGTACTTTCCTGCAATCACCTTACAATTATGCTTAATACATGCCAGCTGGTACAACTGCTCTATGCCGAACTTCCCAGTGAAGGAACGAGGGAGACAAAGCAGTCCATCTAAATATACTCTCAAGACAAATATCAAGAAATGAGGCAATGGCACACAGTGGCCCAGAACAGGACTACCTGGTAAAACTAGTCAGAAAAGATAAGACCACTTTAAAAGAAATTTGTTTCCCTTTGGTTAGAAAAAAAGACATAAGAAAAGACAGATAACTATGCCAAGCAATTGTAACCTCACTCTGCCTTCTAACACTATCTGTAATCTCTTCCACTACATATATATCTGTTGCTCTAGGATTGGAATCTTCAGATACTAAGGCACAACTGTGAAATGGAATCATTCTCAATCGAAGGGATCTGCGCTGATGACATGCCAGTGGGTAGAGAGATCTCCATCAATGAGACCATGTCTTTCTCCTGCCAGTGCAGTCTGGAACGTCAAGTTTTGATGGTGGTCTATCATTACAGAAGGTTGGGTAATCCCAGATAGCAAGGAATGTTGAAAAGCTACCTTTTAAAGGTAAGGACACTATCAATAGGAATGTTGAAGATTGAAGACTGGTACCTTCCACAGCCCAAGACTGGGCTACAAGCCACATGCTGAAAATTAGTGTGTTTACCACATAGGCTTCACTAGGAAAGGTGACAGTGTTAGGGAGCTGCAGCACACATCAAAAATCCCTATGTTGTTTGAACATAGAAGTTGTGTAAATAAGCAATTTATGACCTTGTAAATAAAGGTTTGGACTGTGAACAGAAAACTTGTATTTTATGTAGCAAGTGTTGTGAATAAAAATCATTCTTAGAAAAAAAGATTTTAAAAAGCATCCTACTAATTGCCGGAAAGAATGAAATAAAAATAAGATTATCTCAAAAATGGATGATAATTCTTTATGATCTTCATCAAAGTTCACACTGTTTATCATCAGAGTATGTATATAAGACCATAAGATTTAGGAGTAGAATTAGACTATTTGGCTCATCAAGTCTGCTCCTCAAGTCATAGGGAGCTATTATACCAAATAAACTACTACCTCAGAAATGTGAGACAGTTGAGGAACACAAGGAAGGCCTTTTGCTATTTCACACTCAACCATCCAATCACTTCTCCATTGCCAACAAGAGAAAATTTGCAGATGCTGAAAATCCAAGCAACACACGAAATGCTGGAGGAACTCAGCAGGCCAGGAAGCATCTATGGAAAAGAATACAGTCGATATTTCGGGCCTGAAGCATCAACTGTTTACTCTTTTCCATAGATGCTGCCTGGCCTGCTGAGTTATTCCAGCATTTTGTGTGTGTTACTTCTCCGTTACCCACGGCTTCCACTGGAATTTTTCATCATTGATAAAATGATTAAGCTTTCAAGTAATTACTCATTATCTGCTGTTACTAAAATAAGATGTCGATAAATGTGCATTTAAACAATAATATTAGTAAATATGTTTATTAATCAATTAACTAATTTAAAACCTATTAAGCTCTCTCGCAAATCATTCCCGGGATTCATTAAAATACATAAAAGGAGGAAGATATTCCATCATTGCCAAAATATAAATTACTAAATTTAATATCATCTTGCAATAGCAATGCTAAAATGAATGGAAAAAAAAAGCTGAGATCACTTTATAAGTAACTGTGAATTTAAATCAATATGAAGCCCTGGATTTACATTACTCTTTGGAGATAAGCTGAACTGCTGATCCATGTGATTACCTCAATTTTAACTTACATTTAGTTTTTTTTCACATGGCATTTAAAAAAGCAACATAGAAAATGTTGTAGCTGAACATTGACTTTGGTAATCTATTCCAGGCATCGGAAGCTGCTTGATGCAGTTAGTCAGGCAAGAAGGATATGGACAGGCAGAGCGCAAGCGATAAGAGAACTGACTTACATAAGAAATAGGGAAGGAATAAACAAACAGGCAGAGGTGACAAGAGGAACCTGGAGAGTGATAGGGACAGGCAGACAGAGCAAACAAGGGAAACAGATAGATGGTGGAGTAAGGCAGAACATACAAAACAAGGAAGTACTGAGGAAATGCAGTTTAAGAATAAGAAAGGTAGCCAGACAGGCACAAATATTGGAGAGTGAGAGTGAAAACGGGGGAATGCAATCTGACAGATGAAACAAGAGATTCTTGGAAGCAGATATACCAGAAGATAAAGGGAGTGAAAAGGGGATAATTTTCTTAGACAGACCCTTGGAATGCATCATGATTTATTCCTCTCTGGGTTTGTGCATTCTGAGGTGGCTATTGAGGTCAACATTGGAAATCACAGATGTGGCAGGGGATTCTTGATGGAACAAGAGGGTGGGTAGCTGGTGAGGTGATGTGCTCCCTTTACTGCTTGAGTAGGGCTTCTATGTGTTCATGCCCAGTGAGTTCTCAATAGCTTCAATAATGTTCCTTCTCCACTCTGAGCAGTCATGCATAAGAGGTTCCCAGGGGATGGTAAAAATATTGCATTTTTATTATTCATTTAGAGATACAGCCCCTTCCCAATGAGCTGTACCATCCAGCAATCCACCAATTTAACTTTAGCCTAATCACAGGATGACCTACAAAGGCCAATTAATCTATTAACTGGTACATCTTTGGAATGGGAGAATAAAGCGGAGCGCCCAGAGGAAACACATGGGGAGGACGTACAGACTCCCTATAGATGTCATCAGAATTAAATTCCAAACTCTGATGCCCTGAGCTGTAATAGCATCACGCTAACTGCTGTGTTGCTGTGGCACCCAATTTATTACGTGCAACAAGCTTAAAAATACCACGGTCTTGAAATTATCTGCTCTGGTGAAGTTGATTGAGAGATAAATATTGGCCCAGGCTTTGGAAGAATTGACTTTGATCTCCTTCAAAATGGTGCCCAGGATATGAGGCAGATGGATCTTTCTTCCAAAGGACGGCATCTCAGAACAACTCAAAGATTTCATAGTATTTAGAACTATGTGGTCGAGGAAAGTCTGAACCCGTGACTTTCTGACTTCACAATGCAAAGGCAACTATCTAATCTATGCCCCATTATGATGATGTGGAAATGTCAGTTTCGAATCAACATTATGCAGAAAAACCAACAATAAGGGTTTGGGAAACTTGCAGTCGACATCTTGGACATCATATGACTTACATCAACAATACTGTTTTAACATCATTTAAAGGTGGTAATGAAACTGCTTGTCCATAGTCTCCTCTCCGCACCATGTGAAGATAAAGTGAAAGTTCAATATTCAAAGTTTAAATAAATTTATTGTCAAAGTATGTACTGTATAGGTCACCACATATTACCCTGACATCCATTTTCTTGCAGGTATTCAAAGTAGAACAAAGAAATACAATCACATAGAATCAATGAAAAAACTGAACACAAAGACTGACAAACAACCAGTGTGCAAAAGAAGACAAACTGTGCAAATACAAAAAAAAGAATAATGAGAATAATAAATAAATAATCGTGAGAGCATGAATCGTAGAGTCCTTGAAAACGAGTCCATAGGTTATGGAATCAATCGGCCAATTTCCGAGACGTTTTAGTTCATTACAAATGTGCTTCAGGATTTTTTCATCAGATTCCTTGCAAATCAAATCTCTAGTTCGTTGTTTCTTAAAATTTGGCATCAACGAATAAAGATAATGTTAATTGGGTTGAAGTAGAACGCCAGGATAAATTCATCAAATAAAGATCTGTTTCGGTTGAATTAACTATCTTCACTACAGGTGGATATAAAATTGAACTGCCAAATGGATTACCTAAGCAGTCATTAGTTTCATAATGTAACTTTCCTTTTATTATGTGTAAGGAAATAAAAAGCAAAAAAAAAAATGAGTTAAACTTGATTAGGGAGGAGGCATAGGGAGCAAATAAAAACTGCTAATTAGTTTGTGCACTAATGGGAAGAGACATAATTACTTCAGCCCGCTCCTCCTTTTACTAATTATGCGCAGAGCTGCAGAAAAATCATACTGCCATTAACTAATTATAGGTTTTCAACTGACACTAACTTCGTTATTGGGGCTCCGGTGCTGTGCAGGAGAGTGCTGCGTTGTCAGAGGTGGCGTTTCTTAGGTAATACATTGAATCCAGGTCCCATCTGCTCTCAGAAGGCCATCAGGCACTAGCTCAATGTAGAGCAGAAAATTTATCCCCTGGAATCCCGGTCAATATTTATCTCCAAGTCAACATTGTTTATGATCACTCGTTCATCTTTACTTGATTCTGTGGCAGCACTTGCACTAGTCAAAGTCAAGTAAATTTACTATCAAAGCATTATGTCACCATATGCTACCATGAGATTCATTTTCTTGCAGGCATTCACAGCAGAGCAAAGAAATGTCATAGAATCAATGAAAAACTATACCTAAACAAAGGCTGACGAATAACCAATGTGCAAAAGAAGACAAACTGAGCACATACTGTACATACACAAATAAATAATACTGAGAACGTGAGTGGTAGGGTCCTTGAAATTGAGCCTGTCGGCAGTGGAGTCAGTTCGGAGTTGGAGTGAATGATGTTATCCACTCTGATTCAGGAGCCGAATGGTTGAAATTTTGGTAGGGTGGGGCCCGAGGGGCCCTGTACTTCCCACCCGATGGTAGTAGTGAAATGACAGCATAAACTGGACAGTGGGGGGCTCTTGATGATAGATGCTGCTTTCTTGTGGCAAGGCTCCTTGTAAATGTGCTCAACGGTGGGGAATGTTTTGCTGGTAATGGACTGGGCTGTATCTATCCTTTTCAGGAGTCTCTGGGCAGTGTGTCAGTATTTACAGTTGGAGGCTATTACTACCATGCCTAAGCTTCAAAACCTCGCTCTTTGTTGAGGAGTACTTTGGGATACCCATAAGACCTGGAGAGTGCAATTTTAGTTTTCTTTATGCAGCTAATGAACACTTAAGTAGATTTTTACCCCCCCCCCCCCGTTTACCAACCTACCCGTTTATTTCAACTCCGTAATTGCTCAATTGTTCTCCGATTGAAACCAAGTGAGGATAAATAAGATCTTTTCTGGTGCAAGTAACAGTGAAACCAAGCAAAGATAAAATAATTCATTATAAAGCCTGTTGAAAACAATGCAACATTGCAAGTCCCTTCACAAGTGCAGACCAGTCAAAAATGGGTGCCCAGAAAATGAAGAGGCATTAAGATAAGCCAAAGAATGTTAGGTTTATCAGGAGGAGAAGTGAGGAAAGATGGCACCAGCTGGTTCTGCAGACTCAGGCAACTTCTTCCAGGTCATCCAGGAAACAGCTTATTTCTTTTCTCTTATGTCTTTCTTTTCTTTCCAAGGTGGTTGTGGTTCTGTCAGAGTCTGTGATCTGCAGTTTGAACCATGGTTCTTTGCAAGCAGAGCGTTTTCAGGCTGACTGTGTGGCCCAGCACTTCACTATCTCCAGGAATGGCCTAGAAGACATTTGCCTTGGATCTGGAAGGTGGGAAGTCAGGGTGCAGCCCCTTGCTGATTTCTCCAACTGAAATGTCATGGGAGAGTGGAACCCCGACATGGGAGGCGGTGGGTTTGCTGATCATCGGATGCTGTCAGAGGAAGGCCCCTGTACTCGAGTGATCCCTCCCTCTCTCCCTCTCTCTCTCTCTCTCTCTTTCAATGGAGAGAGAGAGCCTGTCGGTCCTTGAGACGGAATAACTTGGAGAAGTGACACTGAAGACCATGACATCGGAACAGTGAGTTGCTGTTCTCCTTTCCCGTTGTTGCAGGAGCAATCTCTCTCTCCCTCGTTGTAGAGTGAGGGCCTGTCTGGGATACTGAAGTGCTGGGTTGTGGACTGTAGTCACATACTCCGGGTCAATGGGCTTCTACTGCCGCTCACATGGTGGGGAGGGGGTGGGGCTGGTTGGTGTCTCTGCTGGCAAGGGTGGGGGTGGAGGGGGTGTTGTTCCTTTTGCTATTGCTTGTGTGGTTGGGGGAGAAGTGCTTCAGGGCTTTGGCGTTTCCATTGTTCGAGAGGGTTTCTTTGTTTCCTGGATGTCTGTGAAGAGGACGAATTTCAGGTTGTGTATTAAATGTTCCCTGAAGCCTTGAAGGAGGAAAGCGTGGAGGTGAGGTGGTGAAGAAATTTCAGGTCCTAACTTCAGAGCAGTTGACATTGTTTTCAAGAGACATGGTGGCTGCTGCTGGGAGCATGAACAATTGAATTGGAGTGGGGAATTCAAATTCCACAAAGGCAGCTGGAGAATTTAAATTCAAGCAATTATCTAGAAATAAAAATAAAAAGTAAAGATAACTAAATTGTCACAAGAACACAATTGCTTTACTGATGTCACTTAGGGAATAAAGTGTGCTCTTTTTATCCAACATCACTAATAGACCCACCAAAGTGATTGCCTTCCAATGTCTCTTTGAAAAGGACTAACAAAGCAATCAACTTTAGGGGCAATAGGACTGGATACATCCCATGGCAGAGAGGGACAGGGTCTCAAAGTTCAAAGTACACTTATTATCCAAGTGTATATACATTATGCATCCCTGAGGTTTGTCTCCTTATGGGCAGCCACAAAACAAAGAGACCCAAAAGAACCCATTGAAAAAAAAGACCATTAAATGCCCAGTGTGCAGAGAGAAAATAAATTGTGCAAACAATTAGAAGTAAGCAAATAGCGTTCAAAGCTGAAGTTTTACAAAAGACGTGAAGCCAGGCATCACTGCAGTTGAAGCAGGTCACAGCCTCAGTTCAGCGCAGAGCTGAGTAAACGTCACGGACCAGTGAACAGAACCAGGCAGAACTGACCCGTCGGATACCTCTAACCCCCGACACACTGACCTTTTCAATCTGGTTTGGAGATTGGAAGTTAGAAAATGAAACATCTAGAAGACTATAAGGGTTATATAACTTGAAATGCTCCTAACGGTAATCAGACTGAAAACACCTCCGAATATCACGAACAATGTGACCAGAGTGTTTCGCTGCTGCACGGTCACCACTGCAGATTCTGTAGACAGTTTTTGTTTTGTGCTTGCATTCATGGTACCAGTGCTGATAGATTCAAATATGCTAAAAAGTTTGCTCACCCTCGCTGAGCAAAGCAGTTTATTTGACTCGCTGAAGGATAGCCAACAGCCAGGAAAGAATAAGGAACCATCTTAGTATTCACAGTGAGTGTTCAACTGTTACAGAAGATGGCTGTAAAGCACCAGCCCAATAAATGCTGCAAAATACTCATTGTACCAATAATCTACCTTTCATGCTTTCATACACTGTCTTATGCTTAATACCTTACAAGCTCAAGTGGTTGTATAATGAAAATGGGCTATTATCATTAGTGAAATTCTGACTGACAACGTGAGCAAATTGAATAAATTCTTACTTTAGAACAGGAGGTTTAAGCATTACTTGGCATCACAGAGTGTGGTTCCAAAATCAGCAGTCAAAACCAGTTAAAAAAACATGGAATGATTGTGCGAGAAAGGACAGGCCCAGCAGAGATTTAATCCCAGGTCTGTTGCACCAGGATAAATCAAGCCCATGACATCCTACACACTGAACTGCGCATCTCAGCACGAAGGGAAGAGAAAATTGAGGAGCCAGCCATCTATAACCAACTTTTACATGCCAGCCTGAAGCCAGTTTCAGGTTGGCAGGGACCCAAGAACAAACCATATGCCTGCAGTCTTGGCTGGGAAAAAAAGAGCAATTAAAGTCCAGTTTTCCACAGGCTGGGAGGTGGGGGATGGAAACCGCAGGGAACCATCCCGGTTGTCACAATCTCCCTGGCGAGACCAACTTGAAACAACAAACTCACGCTTATCCAGCACCTTGTATGGAAAGAAATGACAGGAGCATTATGAAACCAAAGTTGATACCAAGCTGCAGGAAACCTGTACAGCTGCTGAATGAAAGCTGCTTAAAAGACAAGCGAGGTGGAGAGACAGAGAGGCTGAGAGAGGCAATTCCAGAGCTTGGAGTGAATACAATGAAATTGTTTCCAGCAATTAGGTCAGCACAACATTGTGGGCCGAAGGGCCTGTACTGTTCTATGTTCTATGTTAACTGACAGGTCTAATTGTGCCTCCGTCTTGAGTCGAAGATTCAAGGCGGAGGCACAGGATACTGCACAAGCTGGAATCTAGAGCAACAAACAACGTGCTGGAGGGACTCAGTGGGTCGACGAGCATCAGTGCTGCTGAAGTTTCAGTCTGATGCCCAGAATCAGGACGGGTTTAAGGTGATTGACTAATGGGCTGGAGTGACACAGTGGCATAGCCTGTTCAGTGGCTGCTTCTCCATTCCTTCAACCCTGCCCTCCGGCAATATCTGTGTAGAGCACTCACGCGCACCCTGTGACTGCATGGGCATAATTTTCTTCCACATCCAATAGATGAGGGGGCCAATGGGCTAACTGATCACTGTAAAATACCTCTGGTGGAGGTGTATGTCAGTGATAACAAATAAACCTGATCCTGATTCTGACTTTGGTAGGACGGTAAATACAATTCAGCAGACAGAATACATGAAAACATAAAAATAATGCAGAGATATACACCTAATGGACATCTTATTACTTACTTCCTTATTATCTTACTTCCTGTACCTAATAATGTGGCCTCAGAGTTTATATTTGTGGTATTCTGCTGCTATAGTCCATTCACTTCGAGATTCAACATGTTGTGCATTCGAAGGTTCTTATCTGCACACCACTGTTGTAATGTGTGGTTATTTGAGTTACTCTCACCTTCCTGTCAGATTGAAGTAGTTTGGCCATTCTCCTCTGACCTCCCTCATCGACAAGGCATTTTCCCCCACAGAACTGCTGCTCACTGGATTTTTTTTTTTGTGTGTGTTTTGCACCTCTCTCTCTCTAATCGCTAGAGACTGTTGTGCATGAAAATCCCAGGAAATCAGCGGTTTCTGAGATGCTCAAACCACCCTGTTTGGCACCAACAACCATTCCACAGTCAAAGATCACATTTCTTCCCCATTCTGAAGATTGGTCTAAACAACAACCGAACCTCTTGACCATGTCTACATGCTTTTGTGCATGGAGAAGCTGCCACATGATTGGCTGATTAGCTATTTGCAATAATGGTCAGCTCTACAAGTGTACCTAATAAAGTGGACACTGAGTGTATGTCACGGCATATGTTGGTGATAATATACATGAAACAACACACACAAAATGCCGGAGGAACTCAGCAGGACAGGTAGCATCTATGGAATAGAGTACAGTCGATGTTTCAGGCTGAGACCCTTCATGAGTCCTGACAAAGGGTCTTGGCCCAAAACGTCGGCTGCACTTTTTTCCATAGATGCTACCTGTCCTGCTGAGTTCCTCCAGCATTTTGTGTGTGTTGCTTGGATTTCCAGGATCTCTAGATTTCCATTTGTTGATAATAAACAAGATTCTGATTTTGATAGGATGGTATGCATAATTCAAAAGAGACAATACATGGAAAAGTAAAAAATGCAGAAATATAGAGAAATAATAGGGTATTAACTTATTTCATCTTCAACAAAATTGGCCAGTGGTCCTGGAGACTAATTGTGGTACTCATACAGACAATGAATGGTTAACTTTAGCACCACCTTATCTACATTGGCAGACCAAGCGATCCAGTGTCACTTTAACTTCCTCTTTACAGGGAAAGCAATGTGAAAATTAATTTGCAATTAATCTGGCAGTCTTTAGGAGAAGAAAGGAATTCTGATGAAGAGTCTCAGCCTGAAACAATAACTATTCATTTCCTTTCATAGATGCTGCCAGACCTGCTTTGTGAGTGTTAGTGCAGTAGGCACCAAATTGGAAGAGAGAGACATGACCTACAAGACGATATCTATAAATATGTAGTATTGCCACGTTCTGGTCAAATGGATTTCAAGACAATCTGTTATGAGGTCTTAGGAAAGGATGAAGAGGCTTGCCATTTTGGTTTTAAAAATAGGGTGTTGAAGAAGGATGTATTCACATTGGAAGAGAGTTTTCACTTGCAGACAAGAGACAGTTAGAGTACATTGTTTCTATATGATATGGTGATATCAAACAAAAATGACACTTGATCTAAGAGAGAAAGAAGTGGTGAGAGATAGGCTCAGTGGATCATTTTAAAAGAGGAGAGGTAAGTGTAGAGATTGAGAGGTTTAGGTCAGAATGTAGGTCAAAAGCTCTTAAAATATGAACAGTGTAGAAGAGAATTTCATGGGTCAGGGATTGTGAGGAGGGAGAAATTAGAACCAACTAGAACCAGAGGGTTACAGATATCCATGTGGATTAGGAATTTCTGGAAGTAGTTGTGAGAGAAGAGTTCAATGGGATTTAATCATGACATTGGAGGCTTCTTGCCCCTTAGGGTGATCATAGGCCAGTAAGCATGTGACCAAAGAGCAGGATGATGGAGGATACAAAATGAATTAGATCATTTTGAAGGAACTGAGTTTCCAGAACTCACAGAAGGCAAGAGGGGCAAGAGGGGCATAGAGCCGTAGACAATATAGCTTAGATACAGGTCCTTCAGCCCAACAAATTCATGCCGACCACGTGCCCACCTAGCTAGTCCCAATGTCCTAAGTTCGGCCCATTTTCCTCTAAGCACAACCCTGCCATGAACATATCCAAGTGCTTCTTAAATGATAGCATCTTACCTGCCTCAATCACATCTTCTGCCCCCTCATTCTGTATACTCATCCCCCTCTGTATGGGAAAAAGTGTCCTTCGGGTCCCTTTTAAATCTCTCTGTTCTCACCCTAGATTTATGCCATCAGGTTGTAGTCTTCCCTGCCCCACCATAACATTATGGGAGGTATAAATAAAGTAGATAGAAACCCTATCTACCTTATCTATACCTCTCATAATTTTAAACTTTTCTAAAAGGCTACCCCTCATTCTCCTACGTTCAATGGAATGAAGACTTATCTGAGCCAACATCTCCTTTTAACTCTGGCCCAGCAACATCTTTGTTAACCTTTCCAGTTTAAGCACGTCTTCCCTACAATAGGATGACCATTTGGACAGCATTCCAAATATGGCCTCACTGCTGCTTATATAAATGCAATGTGGAGTTAGGAGTCTCCTTTAAGCGAATGTCTGGGGATGACAAAAGCAGAAAGAGGGATTTTTCTTCTGGGGAAACAAGATAGGAGACAGAGATGGGCAACGTTACAGAGGGGGTCTTTGTAAAGGTGGGTTATGGGGATAGAAAGCACAACCAATGATTAAATGGGAAGACACCAGCCACCCCCGACATTCTCTATTTTGCCCTCTCACATCGGGCAGAAGATACAAAGGCCTGAAAGCATGCAGTACCAGAGCTACTACCCCACTGTAATAAGACTATTAATGGTTTCCTAGTACAATGAGATGGACTCTAGACCTCAAAATCTACCACCTTATGATCTTACACTTTAACACTTGACTGCACTTCACTTCCTTTGTTGCAGTTAAGCAGCATTCTACACTATCACTGCTTACCTTACTCTACCTCGATGCACTGTGTAGTGATCTGATCTGTAAGGACACTATGCAAGAGAAACTTTTTTTTACTGTATCTCAGTACAAATGACACTAAAGTCCAAAGTAAATCTATTATCGAAGTACGTGCACTATACCGTGCCCATGGGCTGCTCTTTATCAAATTACAGCATTGCTTTGCATTGTTGTAACTACATGTTATAATTATGCGGTTTTGTCTTGGTTTGTCCTGTGTTTTTGTGATATCTTTCTGGAGGAACATTGTATCATTTTTTTATGCATGCATTTCTAAATGACAATAAACGAGGACTGAGTGTCCTCATGATCTAATCTAATCTAATATGCAATCTTGAGAATCGTCTCCTTACAGGCAGCCACAAAACAAAGAACCCCAACAGAACCCATTCAAAAAGACTGTCAAACATCCAATGTGCAGAGAATAATAAACCATTTTGGGGCTATGGGTGGGAAAGAAAGCATTGGCAGTAAAGTCATTATTAATGGAAGGACTTTGATTTGTGCAATGTCTACCAAGAGGTAATTATTCCACATTAAATCAATCTGTTGCAGGTTCTATTATGTGTAACCACAGCATCATCAGAGCTCCTGTACCTCAGCAGGGCCTGTCAGCAACCAGATTTCTCCTGATAAAAGTCCTTCTATTCAGTGCCTGGCTTCTCCCATGCAGTTTACATATTGCACTCAGGAGAGTGCTCAAATATTTTGCCTCACATCTCCTTTTTCTTCTCCTACCTCCACCTAGACAGCTACGAGCTCTGTGGAGGTGTCTGCCAAAACTGTGACTGAGTGGCTTGAAGCAAGAAAAAAAGAAACAAGTGACTTCCAACACAATTTATTCGTGGCGGTGTCTCTGTGACTGCTGCTGCTTGTCGGAGTAATGGCACATGATGGGTGATTAAAAGTGCAGCCATTTAAATCAAAGGAGACTGATTGTTTGAAGAGGCATCCAACAGCATTCACACTTGTCTGCAGCTTGTAGTAGGAGGTAGACATTGTGGGGGGAAAAGGGAAAGCTTTAAACGGAGCTACAGAGTGGTAAAGCAGAGCCAGGCAGATCTTCAGGCTGCACAGTTTGGAAGAATCTTGGTGTGTGCGAAGGTGAGGAAGAGGGGGAAGGGAAATGACAGCACAACGGGGTAGAAAGCAGTGCCACTGCCTCACACCTTCAGAGACCCCAGTTCAATCCTGACCCCGGGTGCTGTCTGTTCAGAGTGGGCACGTTCTCTTATCGCAAATTTCTACAAATGTGCCGTGGAGAGCATTCTAACTGGCTGAATGACCTTCTAGTATAGGGGGTGGGGAGAGGGGGAGATGGGTCTTCTGCACAGAAATGAAATAAGCTGCAGAGAGTTGTAAACTTAGTCAGCTCCAACACAGGCACTGCCCTCCATAGTATCCAGGATATATTCAAGGAGTGATGCTTCAGAAAGTCAGGATCCATCGTTAAGGACCCCCGTCACCCAGAACACGCCTTGTTCTCATTGCTACCACCAGGAAGGAGTTACAGAAGCCTGAAGGCATACACTCAATGATTCATGATATATTATGTTTACTGTAATTCACATTTTTCTATTATTACGCACTGCATTGTACTACTGCCACAAAGACAACAAGTTTCATGACATATGCTGGTGATATTAAACCCGGTTCTGATCCTGACCGCATGGGTTTCCTTTGGGTGCTCCAGTTTCCTCTCCTGAGCCAAAGACTTGCAGACTGGCAGGTTAATTGGCCACTGTGAAGTGTGTGAGAATCTTGGAGGCGGTAACAAGTGGGAGCAATGGGGATCCATAGCAACACACACAAAATGCTGGAGGGACTCAGCAGGCCGGATGGCATTTATGGAAATGCATGGACAATCAACGTTTCGGACTGAGACTCTTCTGCAGGACTGGAAAGGAAGGAGGAAGACACCAGAAAGGGGATTCAGGTAGGATTACTGTTAATGTATATTTTCTGGTTGGCCTAGTCTCGGTGGGTTGAAGGCCCTCTTTCTGTGCTGTAATTCTGACAATGAGGTGAAGATGCAGGTTGGGGGAGTGGTGACTGAGGGAGGGCTTAAGGTCATATTCTAGAGTAATGAGCTAGGATACTTTACACATGGTTCATGCTTATATGCATGCAATAGTTCTCATTTATATAGTTCCTTTAACATCAAAAGTCTTGTCAAGGTGCTTCAGAAAGAATTATCAAACAAAAAAAAAGCCTAGTCACATAAAGTTATAAGGAGGACGTTATAATACTGACAATATTGAGAGAGAAGGTGGGAGGAGAAGATGGCGGCACGACGCAGCACGTGTAGCCTCTCCGGCAAAATGATATCGTATTTGCAAGTAGGATGCCGTACATAATTCTGATTTGATGAAGACAGAAGTAAGAAGCAGAGGAACATCTGGAGAAATTTCTGAAATGCCCGGATCGCTGCCGCTGCTACTGTGCGATCGAGAATCTCCAGAGGGAAGGCCCCAGAATCCACGGCTTTGCCTGCTGCTGGTGACCGAGGCTGAGGTTGAAGAGTTCGGTAGAGATGGTGCTCGGTACTCGGTGTTGGAGGCTCGAAGTTTTCAGACGACTCAGAGTCGGACTGTGGTCGGGCATGGCAGGGAGAGTTTTCTTCCTTCTCCTGTCTGTGTGAGATGTGGGACTTTCGAGAGTCTTTGAACTTTTTTACTGTGCCATGGCCTGTTCTTCATCAAGTTATGGTATTGTTGTACTGTTGTAACTATATGTTTTAATTATGTGGTTTTGTTAGTTTTTCAGTCTTGGTCTGAACTGTGTTTCAGTGATATCACATTGGAGGAATATTGTATCATTTCTTAATGCATGCATTACTAAATGACAATAAAAGAGGACTGCGTGTCCTCATAATCTAATCTAATCTAATTTGAGGGAACTAAGCCAAGGTTCCATTTTTTGGTTGTGATCAGAAGAGCAAACCCCAGTTTTAAAAAATAATCTAAGTTTCCCCACCTTTGAAGTAAGTTAAATTTGATTAAAGTATATTCACTGTGGTAATTTGAGATTTAGAATAGAAATGTTATAGGAAAGAAAGAGTTGGGAAAACTTCTGGGTATGGTGTAAGACATGAATTTATTGATCTCTCTTTTTGTGATTTCAAACTATAATTTATAAACTACAACCGGTGTATGGATTGTTCCACACATCGCTATACAGAAAGGGCAAAGAATAGTTAGACACCACACAGAATAACAAGTAACAATTTGAGTGAAAAGGAATGTTGACCTTTCATGTCCTGATGAAGGATCTCGACCCAGAACATCGATTGTCACGATGCTACTCAACCTGTTGAGTTCTTCCAGAATCTTGTTTATTTCTCTAGATTCCAACACATGCAGTCTCATGATAGATAGAATTTTGAATTATAGGAAAATCAAAGTTCATTGGAACTAGACAAAAGAAGAGATGACTATGTTCTTACTGAATGGTGGAGCGGGCTGCAGGGGTTCATGATTTCTTCCTACTCCCCTTTCTTATGTTCACTCTCCTGGGCATTCTGTAATCTCTTGAACAATTTGTGTGTGGGCTTGTGTTGTGCCAGCTCCCATAACCAAAATAGTGAAGTTACTCCACCACAGCTTCATCAGCGGTGGGAGAAGTGAAGAGAAAGTGTTTTTCATTGGACTAGTAGTGAACATTATCAATATCACAAAATATGTTCCAGGATAGATGTACGCCTACACCATTTCTCTGTGAGCTGAAGAAAACCTAAATGTAAAGAAATACTGGAACAAATATGAAGCTTCAAGAACTATTCGACAAATACTAATATATATATATATATATATGTATAGATGTCGTAACACACAAAGGATCTGGAGGAACTCAGTGGGTCTGACAGCAACTATGGAGAGAAATGAACAGCCTGTGGTTCAGGTCAAGACTCTTCATTAGGACTGGCCAAATTCCAAATCTGATGAAAGGTCATGTAGCTATGTACAGTACATACATCTGTTCATAATAATATGGACATAGAAATGTAATGTATATTTAATAATACAATTTGAATTTGAGCTTCATCAAAATGTCATGAGTGCAGAGGTCAAAGCCTGAGGATTGAAGACTGAAGCTGGCAAGTCTGGAGGGCAACGCCTGAAGATTGAAGAGTCTGCTTGTCTGCTTGTCCGTAAATTGGAGGCCTGTTGTCTGCACATCTGAGAGTCCGGGGCCAAGGTCTTGGGTTTGAGGCCTGTCAGTGTGTGAGAGTGGGTGGGAGGGAAAGGAGCTTGTTTGCTGTTGTGATTTTGTTTTGTTTTTGTTGTAGCTGTTGCTTGTGTTGTTCTGCTGAATACTGTGGGCATATGATGTTGGCACCAGAATGTGTGGCGACACTTGCAGCCTTCTCCCAGCACGACCTTAGGCTGTGCTGTTTGTAACACTAACAAAGCATTTCACGGAATGTTTCAATATTATGAATGCAGCTTATTTTATACAGAATCTGTGAAAGTGAATGATTATACCATAAGTAACTAAACAAGAAGTTCAGTTAGCTGAACATGTTTCGCTGTCTGGACCCTTACCAATGACATCATAGAAAACCATGAGACCAGTGGTGTTTATTTCCCTTGTTAGCTCTTCACTGTCAAAGAAAACCTGGCGTGAAATGTGTGCTCCAAGTTCAAAGTAAGTATATTATCAAAGTATATACATGTCACCATATACTACCCTGAGATTAATTTTCTTGCCGGCGTTCACAGTAGAACAAAGAAACACAATAGAATCAATGAAAAGCTACACACAAAGACTGAAAGCAACCAATATGTGCAAAAAGTGATTGTTAAATGCTGGTTGTCAAGCGTCTGCTATTTACATGAGCAAATGGTCAGGTAAATAAGAAACAGGAGCAGGAGTAGGACATCGGGCACGTTGAGCTTTCTCCGCTATTCAATAAGATCGTGGCTGATCTGGCCATGGATTCATCTCCACCAACCTGCCTTTTCCCCATAGCCCTTAATTCCCCTACTATGCAAAAAATCATGTCATCGCAGTATCTGGGCATCATTAGTTGTCCGTCTCCTGATGTTTCCCTACCTAACCTAACACTCTCTGGCAACATGGTGACATTGTCATGAACTACACCCATAACAACGCTGATTTTGCGTTTGCAGGTGTAGATCTGCAGTGCCTAACATTCCCAACCACTGCCCACCCACCCCCCCCAATCACTCCATCTCGCTCAGAGAACCTCCGTTTCATGGCAAACATTGATTTAGCATTTCTGATCTAAGCCACAGGGACTCAGCATGAAGGGGCATCTCCCATAGGGAAAGCAGAGTATGCCATAACTGCTCCGAGCCTGCAGGGTCTTTCATTAGTTTCAAACAGAAGCCGGCTCACTGGGGAGGCCCCTGTTCAGCTTTGATAAGGGAAGCTTCTCTTCATCACATTATATGCAGGCAAAGCCTTTTTTAATAACCACATTGCATTGCTAGTAAAATACTCCTACAACTATTAACCAAATGCCATAGAATTAATTAGTCAGCTGTGCAGATTTCTTTTCTAACATTATTGCATGCTCAGTGTTTAGATATTTGCTCTTTAGATTGGGAAGAAATCACTGGGGTAAACGTCTATATCCTGCAATCTAAAGTCTCTAGTTCTTAGGCGGAAATGCAATCCACTGCATTTAGTATAAGTGTCAGAAAGCCTTCTTGCTCATAAACTCACAAAAATGTGTTTGAAGCAGTGTTAGGCGTCTTAAATTCAGATGGAAGTTTTAAAATGAAAACTGCTTGGATCCTAATGGGATCAGGCTCAATTGAGAATAGGTGTCGGCATGTTGTTGTACAGCAATCAGAGGAGGTCAGTGGCCGTCAAGTAGGTCTCACCACAGAAATCACACAGCAACATCACTCATGCTGGCTGTCCATCAATCAGTCCCATCAGGCGTCATCCACTGGGCGTGGGCGACTCGGGCAGGGGTCTGCTCAAAGTTACCCTCATTCAGTCTGAACCTGATCAAGATGGAAGTGTAGTCTCCGCCGCATTTTAGAATGTTCCGAAAGAGGTGAAGCTAGCTAAATAAATACAACTTGGTCACTTCCTTTCAGATCGATTCTTGCACTTACCTGTTATGTAGCTTTCAATAAGCCATTGGATGTCAACATAAGAGCTCATTGCATAGAGGGTAATATTTCAGCAAGCTTTAAAGATTAACTGACGGGTAGTAAACAGAAAGTGGGAACAAATGGGCCTTTATCAAACTGTGACGATAGCAGTTTCACAAGAGTCTAAGGACGAATGTCTGCTGGTTTTAATAATTCAGACAGTGGGAAGATTGAGTGTAATGTAATTAATTGAGTTGACAGGAGATAACAGGTTAGAAAAGTATCGATAAATCAGAATCAGGTTTAATATCACAGGCACTTGTCGTGAAATTTGTTTTTTTGAGGCAGTGGTACAACGCAATACATAACAATAAAATATTATAAATTACAGTAAGAGGTGGCTCTATATGTGTGTGTGTGTGTACATATATGTGTTATTTATACAATTATATGTCTATATATCTGCTTTGTGATTAAGCAAGAGGGGAGCAGTAGGAAGGTTCAAAAGCAAAATATTTTCTAAAAAGAAAGAAAAAGAAAGGCCCATAAATATTAGAGTTCAGTAGGATTTGGGCATCTTTGAATGCACATTATTATAAGTTAACCACATATGCATGGGAGGGTGGGTGAGTGGATATAAATGAGGTGACAGGGAGAGAAGACGATCATTTCTTTTGTACTACCCTGCAGTGTTAGCCCAAATTTATCTGCTAAACCCCTGAAATTGCAATGAACCCACATCATTCTGACACAGAAGTCAGAGGGCTACCAAATAAAGCCTGGTCACCTACTGAAGTTCCTTGGATTAATTTGTTTGTTGAGAAGCTTGTCCCAGCGTAAATTGTGTCGAATGGTCCTGTACACTCCGGGGTTTGAAGAATGAGAGGTGATATGATTGAAGTGTGAGGACATGGGACTGACAGGGTTGGTACTTAGAAGTTCTTTCCTGAACAAGGGAGAATGGACCAGGTTATAATTTCAGTTTAGGAACATAAGAGACTGCAGATAGAGGAATTTGGAGCAGCAAACTGTATGTTGGAGGAGACCAGCGGGTCAAGCAGTATTCAAGCTTCTATAGTTTCAGGTAGAGGTTATCCATTAAAACTGGGGTGAGAAGCTTCTTCTTGAAGAGTTGTGAATCTTTTGAAATCTCCACATAAGAGGTTGCATATCTCAAAAATTTGTCATATTTAAGACTGAGACAGATGTTTGGACACAGAGCCAATCAGGAATATGGTCTGGGGCAGGAATTTGGACTAGAAGCACAGATGCAGCTGTGATCATAGCAAATGCCAGTAAGGTAAGGCTAGAAGACCAAATGGGCTCTTCGTGCTTCTTCTTTGAATGTATTTACATAATGATAATACTGCATCGGCCAGTGGACCGGAGGAGGATAGAGACATACATCTTATCAATGAACAGCCAATCATACAGCAACTAAGATTGATTTTGTCAAGAAATGGAGCATCTTTAAAGAGGAGGGAAAATATAAATTACAACAACTTTTCCCGAGAAGAGCAGGGTAGCCTTTCCAAAAAAAAAAAATTGCAGCCTAAGGCAGATAGTTACAAATAAAACCAATCACTGCCACTTGCGCCAGTGTGGCCACTGAACTTGGAAAATGCCCAATCAATTCAGTGCTGTATGTGGCCATATTTCTATGGCAAAATCACCAACTACTGGCAGAACACAATAGGTCGGGTAGCATCTAATGAGGGGAATAAACTGTCAACATTTCGGGCAGAGGCCCTTAGGGCTGGAAAACAAAGGGATAGAAGCAAGAAATATTTCAGCCATCTGAAATGAAGAGAATGAATAACTTGTAGTAGAATGTTTGTGGGTGCTAAGTAGTGTGAATTCTGTATAAGGACGGCCTTGATGTGGATCAGTTACGTATCTCTTAATGGACAGATTGAAACCGTAGACACTATCGATAAATGTGCTCTTTCTAAAAAGCCTGTGATTTAGAATTTAATTCCACAAACAGTGTTTTGATCATTGTGAACCCAATCCCCTTACTTGCAGGATAAGTTAAAAAATCCTAGTCAGAACAACAAAGGCAGTGTGTGGGATGTGCTTATGCATCCTAAGTAGGCCTGGTACTTCAAAGCTTTTGTCAGAAGGTCTAGTGATAAAATCGAAACAGGTTCACACTGTATGATTTCAGATAATCAGTTCAGGGGTTGTGAGTGATTTGCAGGTATCATTATAAAATTCTCCGTTATGGGCCTTCACAACTCTTCCTCCGCCACATTCATGGCTGCATTGGTGGTGCTTCATGTGCCCATGCCGAGCTCATCAGTACCATCAACTTTGCTTCAATTTCCACCCTGTCCTTAAATTAATTTGGTCCATTTCTGATGCCTTCTTCCCTTTTCTCAACCTCTCTGTCTCCATCTCTGGAGACTAACTGTTCCTTCGTCTCTGTTCCATCAGTTCCCAGGATGAGGCTTTCCTTTCCAGGGCATCAGAGATCCGTGTTTACTCCATCTTCCTGCCTCCTTAACAAGCGTAGAGTTCCTCTTGTCCTCATCAATCATCCAATGAGCCTCCGTATCCACCACACCAATCTCCAAAACTTCCACCGTCTTCAACTGGATCTTACCACCAAACGCATCTTTACCTCCCCCCACCCCCAATTGGCCACTTTCTGCAGGGATTACTCCTGATGCAGCCTCCACTAGATTGGTGAGACCCGATGTAAATTGGGGTACTGCTTTGCCAAGCACCTCCACTCCATCCACTAAGTGCAGAAACTCCCAGTGGCCAACCATTTTAATTTCTATCGGCATTTCCGTTCCGACATGTCAGTCCATACCCTCCTCTTTTGCCATGATGAGGTCACACTAGGGTTAGAGGGGCAACATCTCATATTCCATCCAGGTCAGAGGTTCCCACACTGGGGTCCACAGACCGCTCGGTTAATGGTAGGGCTCCATGGCATAAAAAAGGTTGGGAGCCTCTGGTCTAGATAACCTCCAACCTGATTGTATGAACATCGATTTCTCCTTCTGGTAAAGGTTTTCCTTCCCTCTTCATTCTTCCATTCCTCACTTGATCCTCTTACTTCTTCCCCTCACCTGCTTATCACTTCCCCCTGGTGCTCCTTCTTCTTCCCTTTCTCCCATGGTCCACCATCCTCTCCTATCAGATTCCTTCTTCAGCCCTTTACACCCTGTCCCACCCACCTGGTTTCACCTGTCACCTTCTAGCTAGTTATTCTTCCCCTCCGCCCACCTTTTTATTCTGGCACCTTCCGCCTTCCTCTCTAGTGCCGTAGAAAGTTCTTGGCTAGAAATGTTGACTGTTTATTCATTTTCAAAGATGTTGCCTGACTTGCTGAGTTCCTCCAGCATTTTGTGTGTGCTGATTGTTATTATTGTGCTCTTTGTACAACCTGATGACCGATGCAACAACATTATCACTTCAGTCATATTCACCACCTTCAGTGATGTTTACACTCCGTGGCCATTTTATGAGGTAGACCTGTTTGTTAATGCAAGTATCTAATGAGCCAATCATGTGGCAGCAACTCAATGCATAAAAGCATGCAGACATGGTCAAGAGGTTCAGCTGTTGTTCAGACCAAACATCAGAATGGGAACAAGTGTTTTTAACCATTGGTGCCAGACAGGGTGGTTTGAGTATTGATCTCCCGGGATTTTCACAAAATCTCCTGAATTTACAGAGAATGTTGTGAAAAATAAAATCACCCAGTGAGCGGCAGTTCTGTGGGTGAAAATGCCTTGTTAATGAGAGAGGTCAGAGGAGAATGGCCAAACTGATTCAAGCGGACAGAAAAGTGACAGTAATCCGATTTAGGAATCGGATGACAGAGGGGAAGAAGCTGTTCCTGAATTGCTGAGTGCGTGCCTTCAGGCTTCGATATCTCCTACCTGATGGTAACAGTGAGAAAAGGGCATGCCCTGGGTGCTGGAGGTACCTTAATAATGGACGCTGCCTTTCTGAGACACCGCTCGCTAAAGATGTCCTGGGTACTTTGTAGGCTAGTGCCCAAGATGGAGCTGACTAAACTTATAACCTTCTGCAGCTTCTTTTGGTCCTTTGCAGTAATCCCTCCATACTAGACAGTGATGCAGCCTGTCAGAATGCTCTCCACAGTACAACTATAGAAGTTTTTGAGTGTATTTGTTTACATGCCAAATCTCTTCTAACTCCTAATAAAGTATAGCCGCTGTCTTGGCCTTCTTTATAACTACATTGCTATGTTGGGACCAGGTTAGATCCTCAGAGACCTTGACACCCAGGAACTTGAAGGTGCTCACTCTCTCCACTTCTGATCCCTCGGTGAGGATTGGTATAGAAACATAGAAAACCTACAACACAATACAATCCCTTCTGCCCACAATGCTGTGCCGAACATGTCCCTATCTTAGAACTACCTAGGCTTTAACCATAGCTCTCTATTTTTTTAAGCTCCATGTAGCCATCCAGGAGTCTCTTAAAAGACCCTATCGTTTCCACATCCACCACCGCCGCTGTCAGCCCATTCCATGCACTCACCACTCTGCGTAAAAACTTACCCCTGACATTTCCTCCGTACCTACTTGCAAGCACCTTAAAACTATACCCTCTCGTGCTAGCCATTTCAGCCCTGGGGAAAAGCCACCGACTATCCACACAATCAATGCCTCTCATTATCTTGTACACCTCTATCAAGTCACCTCTCATCCTCCGTCACACCAAGGAGAAAAGGCCGAGTTCACTCAACCTATTCTCATAAGGCATGCTCCCCAGTCCAGGCAACATCCTTGTAAATCTCCTCTGCACCCTTTCTATGGCTTCCACATCCTTCCTGTAGTGAGGCAACCAGAACTGAGCACAGTACTCCAAGTGCGGTCTGACCAGGGTCCTATATAGCTGCAACATTACCTCTCGGCTCTTAAAATCAATCCCACGATTGATGAAGGCCAATGTACCGTATGCCTTCGTAACCACAGAGTCAACCTGCGTAGCAGCTTTGAGTGTCCTATAGACTCGGACCCCAAGTTCCCTCTGATCTTCCAGATTGCCAAGAGTCTTCAAGAGTCTTACCATTAATACTATATTCTGCCATCATATTTGACCTACCAATATGAACTACCTCACACTTATCTGGATTGAACTCCATCTGCCACTTCTCAGCCTAGTTTTGCATCTTATCAATGTCCCGTTGTAACCTCGGACAGCCCTCCACACTATCCACAAACCCCCAACCTTTGTGTCATCAGCAAATTTACTAACCCACCCCTCCATTTCCTCATCCAGGTCATTTATAAAAATCACAAAGTGTAGGGATCCCAGAACAGATCCCTGAGGCACACCACTGGTCACTAACCTCCATACAGAATATGACCCGTCTACAACCACTCTTTGCCTTCTGTGGGCAAGCCAGTTCTGGATCCACAAAGCAATGTCCCTTTGGATCCCATGCCTCCTTACTTTCTCAATACGCCTTGCATGGGGTACTTTAACAAATGCCTGGCTAAAATCCATGTACACTACATCTATGGCTCTACCTTTATCAATGTGTTTAGTCACACCCTCAAAAAATTCAATCAGGCTCGTAAGGCACGACCTGCCTTTGACAAAGCCATGCTGACTATTCCTAATCATATTATGCCTCTCCAAATGTTCATAAATCCTGCCTCTCAGAATCTTCTCCATCACCTTACCAACCACTGAAGTAAGACTCACTGGCCGATAATTTCCTGGGCTATCTCTACTCCCTTTCTTGAATAAAGGAACAACATCCGCAACCCTCCAATCCTCCAGAACCTCTGCCGTCCTCATTGATGATGCAAAGATCATTGCCAGGGGTTCAGCAATCTCCTCCCTCGCCTCCCACAGTAGCCTGGGGTACATCCCATCTGGTCCCGGTGACTTATCCAACTTGATGCTTTCCAAAAGCTCCAGCACATCCTCTTCTTTAATTTCTTTAACATCTACATGCTCAAGCTTTTCAGTTCACTGCAAGTCATCCCTACAATCACCAAGAAGTTTTTCCATAGTGAATACTAAAGCAAAGTATTCATTAAGTAGCTTGGCTATTTTCTCCAGTTCCACACACACTTTCCCACTGTCATACTTGATTGGTCCTATTCTCTCACGTCTTATCCTCATGCTCTTCACATACTTGTAGAATGCCTTGGGGTTTTCCTTAATCCTGTCCACCAAGGCCTTCTCATGGCCCCTTCGGGCTTTCCTAATTTCATTCTTAAGCTCCTTTCTGCTAGCCTTATAATCTTCTAGATTCCTATCATTACTTCTCACTTCTCACTTCTCACGCTCTTAAACTTTTCGATGATTTTAAGTTCCTTGGCCCCCACCGCTTTATTTTCACCATGGATGTCCAGTCCTTATATACTTCCATCCCCCATCAGGAAGGTCTCAAAGCTCTACGCTTCTTTTTGGATTCCAGACCTAATCAGTTCCCCTCTACCACCACTCTGCTCCGTCTAGTGGAATTAGTCCTTACTCTTAATAATTTCTCCTTTGGCTCCTCCCACTTTCTCCAAACTAAAGGTGTCGCTATGGGTACCCGTATGGGTCCTAGCTATGCCTGCCTTTTTGTTGGGTTTGTGGAACAATCTATGTTCCGTGCCTATTCTGGTATCTGTCCCCCACTTTTCCTTCGCTACATCGATGATTGCATTGGCGCTGCTTCCTGCACGCATGCAGAACTCGTTGACTTTATTATCTTTGCCTCCAACTTTCACCCTGCCCTCAAGTTTACCTGGTCCATTTCCGACACCTCCCTCCCCTTTCTAGATCTTTCTGTCTCTGTCTCTGGAGACAGCTTATCCACTGATGTCTACTATAAGCCTACTGACTCTCACAGCTATCTGGACTATTCCTCTTCTCACCCTGTCTCTTGCAAAAACGCCATCCCCTTCTCGCAATTCCTCCGTCTCCGCCGCATCTGCTCTCAGGATGAGGCTTTTCATTCTAGGACGAGGGAGATGTCTTCCTTTTTTAAAGAAAGGGGCTTCCCTTCCTCCACTATCAACTCTGCTCTTAAACGCATCTCCCCCATTTCACGTACATCCGCTCTCACTCCATCCTCCCGCCACCCCACTAGGAATAGGGTTCCCCTGGTCCTCACCTACCACCCCACCAGCCTCCGGGTCCAACATATTATTCTCCGTAACTTCTGCCACCTCCAACGGGATCCCACCACTAAGCACATCTTTCCCTCCCCCCCCCCTGCATTCCGCAGGGATCGCTCCCTACGCAACTCCCTTGTCCATTCGTCCCCCCCATCCCTCCCCACTGATCTCCCTCCTGGCACTTATCCGTGTAAGCGGAACAAGTGCTACACATGCCCTTACACTTCCTCCCTTACCACCATTCAGGGCCCCAAACAGTCCTTCCAGGTGAGGCAACACTTCACCTGTGAGTCGACTGGGGTGATATACTGCGTCCGGTGCTCCCGATGTGGCCTTTTATATATTGGCGAGACCCGACGCAGACTGGGAGACCGCTTTGCTGAACATCTACGCTCTGTCCGCCAGAGAAAGCAGGATCTCCTGGTGGCCACACATTTTAATTCCACATCCCATTCCCATTCTGACATGTCTATCCACGGCCTCCTCTACTGTAAAGATGAAGCCACACTCAGGTTGGAGGAACAACACCTTATATTCCGTCTGAGTAGCCTCCAACCTGATGGCATGAACATCGACTTCTCTAACTTCCGCTAAGGCCCCACCTCCCCCTCGTACCCCATCTGTTACTTATTTTTATGCACACATTCTTTCTCTCACTCTCCTTTTTCTCCCTCTGTTCCTCTGAATATACCTCTTGCCCATCCTCTGGGTCCCCCCCGCCCCCCTTGTCTTTCTTCCCAGACCTCCTGTCCCATGATCCTCTCGTATCCCCTGTTGCCTATCACCTGTCCAGCTCTTGGCTCTATCCCTCCCCCTCCTGTCTTCTCCTACCATTTTGGATCTCCCCCTCCCCCTCCAACTTTCAAATCCCTTACTCACTCTTCCTTCAGTTAGTCCTGACGAAGGGTCTCCGCCTGAAACGTCGACTGCACCTCTTCCTACAGATGCTGCCTGGCCTGCTGCGTTCACCAGCAACTTTGATGTGTATTCCTATAATTACTTAGTTTTTTGAACCTTTCGTAAGCTCTCCTTTTCTTCTTGACTAGACTTACAACAGCCTTCATACAGCACGGATCTTGTACCCTACCACTCTTTCCATGTCTCATTGGAACGTACCTACTCAGAACCCCACACACATATCCCCTGAACATTTGCCACATTTCTTCCGTAACCTTCCCTGAGAACATTTGTTTCCAATTATGCTTCCAAGTTCCTGCCTGATAGCCTCATATTTCCCCTTACTCCAATTAAATGTTTTGCTAACTTGTCTGTTCCTATCCCTCTCCAATGCTATGGTAAAGGAGACACAATTGTGATCACTATCTCCAAAATGATTTCCCACTGAGAGACCTGACACCTGACCAGGTTCATTTCCCAATACCAGATCAAGTACAGCCTCTCCTCTTGCAGGCTTATCTACATATTGGGTCAAGAAACCTTCCTGAACACACCTAACAAACTCCACCCCATCTAAACCTCTCACTTGAGATGCCAATCAATATTTGGGAAATTAAAATCTCCCACCACAACAACTCTGTTATTATTACTCCTTTTCAGAATCTGTCTCCCTATCTGCTCCTTGATGTCCCTGTTACTATTGAGTGGTCTGTAAAAAACACACACCAGAGTTCCTATTCCTAACTTCCACTTCCACCATGTGCTCCTTCATCTTACCCTTGCTGAAGTCCACAGTCAGCTCTTTCGTCTTACTGACGTTGAGAGCCAGGTTGTTGCTGCGGCACCATTCCACTAGTTGGCATATCTCACGTACATCCTCTCGTCACCACATGAGATTCTACCAACAATGGTTGTATCGTCAGCAAATTTATAGATGGTATTTGAGCTATGCCTAGCCACATTCATGTGTATATAGAGAGTAGAGCAGTGGGTTAAGCACATACCCCTGAGGTACGCCAGTGTTGATCGTCAGCGAGGAGGATATGTTATCACCAATCTGCACAGACTGTAGTCTTCCAGTTAGGAAGTCAAGGATACAATTGCAGAGGGAGATACAGAGGCCCAGGTTCTGCAACTTCTCAATCAGGATTGTGGGAATGATGGCATTAAATACTGAGCTATAGTCGATGAACAGCATCCTGACGTAGGTGCTTGTACTGTCTAAAGCCGTGTGGAGAGCCATTGAGATTGCGTCTGCCATTGACCTATTGTGGCGATAGGCAAATTGCAATGGGTCCAGGTCCTTGCTGAGGCAGGAGTTCAGTCTAGTCATAACCAACCTGTCAAAGCATTTCATCACTGTTGATGTGAGTGCTACTGGGCGATAGTCATTAAGGCAACTCACATTATTCTTCTTAGGCATTGGTATAATTGCTGCCTTTTTGAAGCAAGTGGGAACTTCCACCTGTAGCAGTGAGAGGTTGAAAATGTCCTTGAATACTCTCGCTAGCTGGTTGGCACAGGTTTTCAGAGCCTTACCAGGTACCCCATTGGGACCTTCCACCTTACGAGGGTTCACTCTCTTTAAAGACAGTCTAACATCGACCTCTGAGACAGAGATCACAGGGTTATCAGGTGCAGCAGGGATCTTCACAGCCATAGTTGTGTTCTCCCTTTCAAAGCGTACATAATAAAGGCATCCGTTAGTCTTGTAAGACCATGGATCTGTGCCTGGAAAGTCTTCACTCTCCAGGGTGCAGGCCTGGGCAAGGTTGTATGGAAGACCAGCAGTCGCCCATGCTGCAAGTCTCCGCTCTCCACGACAGCAATGTTGTCCAAGGGAAGGGCATTAGGACCCATACAGCTTGGCACCAGTGTTGTCGCAGAGCAATGTGTGGTTAAGTGCCTTGCCCAAGGACACAACACGTTGCCTCGGCTGGGGCTCGAACTCACGACCTTCAGGTCGCTAGTCCAATAGTCCAAAGGGTGCATAGAAGACGTTAGTTCATCTGGTAATGAAACATCACTGCCATTCATGCTATTGGGTTTCGCTTTGTAGGAAGTAATGTCCTGCATATTCTGCCAGAGTTGCCGTGCATCTGATATCGCCTCCAACCTCATTTGAAGTTGTCCCTTCGCCCTTGAAATAGCCTCCACAAATCATACCTGGTTTTCTGGTACAGGCCTGGATTGCCAGACTTGAATGCCACAGATCCAGCCTTCAGCAGACGATGTACCTCCTGGTTCATCCACAGCTTTTGGTTTGGGAATGTACAGTAAGTCTTTGTAGGTACACACTCATCTACACAGGTTTTAATGAATCAGATTTCAATTTTATTATTACTGATATATGTGGTGACATTTTCAACACCAGTGATTCTGCTGGAATTCCATAGTAATACATACCAAATAGTGGAGATACTCAGCAGGTCAGGCAGCATCTATGACAGGGGTTGCTTCATGATTATGGAGAGGAATAAGGAGTCGACATTTCGGGCTGAGATACTTGGCTGAGTTCTGATGAAGGGCCTCAACCCGTAACATTGACACTTAGTTTTTCTCCATGTTTGTTATGAAATGTGTTGTTTTGCAGTAGCAGTCCAGTGGAATACATAAAAAAAAATTCTGTAAGTTACAATAAGAAATATAAAAAATAAATAAGTAGTACAAAAATAAAGCAAAAATGAGGTGGCATTCATGGGTTCATGGTCCGTTCGGGAACCTGATGGGAGAGGGAGAACTGTTTCTAATACGTTGAATATTTGTCTTTGGGGTCATGGTGTACTGAGTTCTTTGGGTCAGTGCAGGGTGCCAGAGAGCACTTGAGGGTCTAATGTTTTTAAGCACCTGAATTGGTTAATTGTTGTTTAATGGGTGTCATTAATTGTTTAGAGTTCCTTGTGATTTTTTCTCGAGCCACTCGCTCTTTGTAAGTGCTATTTCCTGGTGCTTTCTAATTAAACATTAAGTTTATTTTGATGGGCTCAGGGATACCTTGTTACCTGTATTATTTAAGTGGACCCCAGATTAGTGCTAATCGCAGGGTCCTAGTTTTGAGAATGTTAAATCTCCTGATGTCACTCGGCCGAGGCACTGATCTGTTGGAATTATCTGCATTGGAGTCTGTCTTTCATCTGCTATGAGTTCAGACATTGCCAGTGTACTTTGGGAAACCTGTACCTCCTCCCTGATGGTAGGAATGCATGTCCTAGACAGTCAGGGGAGGGAGGGGGTACAGTGATTACCCCACGCCCCCAACCATGAGGCTCTCGAACCAAAGGGGATAACTTCACTTGCCCATCACTGGGATGTTCCCGCAACCTATGGACTCACTTTCAAGGACTCTTCACCTCATGTTCTTGATATTTATTGCTTGCTTGTTTGTTTATTTGTTATTTACTATTTGTTTCTTTCTCTATGTATTTGCACAGTTTGTTGTCTCTTGCCCATTGGCTGTATGCCCAGGTAGTGTGGTCTTACTCATTATGGTTATTGGATTTATTGAGTATGCCCACAAGAAAATGAATCTGAGAGTTGTATGTGATGACATTATATGTACTTTGATAATAAATTTACTTTGAAATGATGGATGCCACCTTCTTGAGATTGCTTGCTGCTCCAAGTCCCGGCATCTGCTGCAGGTCGAGCAGCATCTGTGGCAGGGAAGGAACTGTGGCATTTTGGGTCAGTTTCTTTCCCCTTCCACCACAGATTTTACATGACCCTCTAGTTCCTCCAGCAGACCGTCTGTCCAAGTTCACGTTCACGTTTAATTCAAGCTCCGTTTATTGTCATTCAACCATACACATGCTCACTGCCAAAGGTTCCTCTGGAGCAAGGTACACAACACAGTAACTCACACACACACACAACACATTAAGTAATGTTACCACAAGTAAATTAACAAATAAAAAGGTGCATTTACCACACAAGTTAAAACGTAAACAGCATAACACTCCTGCACTTCATTCGAAATGAGATGTGGATGGCATTAGGGAGTACAGTAGTCTTATGGCCTGGAAGAATCAATAGTTTCTCATCCTAACAGTTCTTGTTCTAATGCTATGTTACATCCTGTCTGATGGTGAGGTTGGGGGGTGGGGTGTCAAAGAGATATTTTATTTTTTATTTTTGTTTAAAGATACAGCACAGAACAGGCCCTTCCAGTCTAACGAGTCAAGCTCTCCAGCAATCCAAACTTAATCACAGGACATTTTACAGTGACCAAAAACCTACTAACTGGTACGTCTTCGGACTTTGAGGGTAAACTGGAGCACCCAGAGGAAACCCATGTGGTCACAGGGAGAACATACAAACTCCTTTCAGACAGCAGCGGAATTGAACTCCAGACTCCGAAGCCCCGGGCAGTAATAGCGTCAGGCTAACTGCTACGCTTGTGTTGGATGGATGCTTCCCTTTAACAATTTCATTTGCTGAGGCCAGATTTTTTAAATGATTTTTTATGTCAAAATAAACTTTATTCATATTATGATATATTTGCAAGAATGACATTTGTTCATGGTCAATGCTTTCAGTCCTGTTCTATTACATTCCTACACATCAGTAGTACCTCTGCTACTCATGGGGCCTTCTGGGGTAGTGCACTACTACAATAATCAGGGGGCTTCCTCCCCCAATCTGGCCCCTCCCTCTCCAGTAGGAGGAGAACCCCACACCGTTGTTCTTCCCCACTGAGCCCTTGCATCGGTGCCTCCCTGAGCACGTACTCCTGCCGCCTGGAATGTGCCAGTCAGCAGCATTCTTCCACGGACATCTCGATCAGCTGGCAGACCAACAACTTTTGAGCAGACCACAGCGCGTCTTCCACTGAGCTGATGATCTGCCAGCAGCACTTGCTGTTCGTCTCCGCGAGTGTTCCTGGTAACAGCCCGCAGATCAGAGCCCTCTGTCACACACCTGCTCGGAATGAACCACGATGCAGACCCTTGCATCTTTCTCCACGTCCTCTTTGCAAACCCACAGTCCGCAAAGAGGTGAGCTGCAGTGTCGTTTCAAAGGCCAGCTAGAATGGGCCATATTTCATTGATCCTGTCCCACATCTGATGGTTTCCTCAGAGCTGCAATAGATTATTGTGGCCACGTTTCCTCTAAGGTTGTGACAGTGTCATCACCATGGGGGGGAGGGGAGATAGGGGGGCACACTCTGACTAGGCCGCAGGCGAGAGCACGAAGTTACCACCAATGGAATCCTGATAGTTTGTGGGGTCAAATCTCTTTCTACTATTTTCATACATTTCTAATAATCAGAGACTGTTGGAAACTGCTGGGAAAAAATGTAAAATCAGAAAAAGAACTGCAGAATGTAGAATGTAAAAACAGGAAGTACTGGAAATATTCAGCAGGTTGGGCAGCAAACTTTTAGGTCGGACCCTTTGTCAGAACTGAGGTAGAAAAGCAATTAAAAAATAAATGATAGCTATATTTGAAACTACAGTTCATCTATCAAAGTATACAAATGTTTAAAAATAAATTTATTTTTAATGGAGATCACCAGCCTCATACAAATGAGTTGGGTGTGTCGAATATGATGCTTAAGCCAGGAGCATCAGGCAGTCTAATTCAATTTACAGAGCATCCGTGACTTCAGTGGGCAGAACTAAATTCCTGACTTCCTGACTGAGGTGTGCAAACACACAATTTCGGAATGTGAGGGGATTTCCATGAAGCTTTGTGACACCAGTTTGCACCACTTACAAGATGGACTACAGCAACTCACCAAGATTCCTTGGACAATGCCTTCCAAAGCCACAACCTCAGCTAGAATGCCAAGGAATAGCTCAGGAATCCCATCACCTGGAAGTTGCCCTCCAAGCCACACACCATTCACTCACTGTCACTGTTCAATATCCCATAACTCTCTCCCAAACAACATTGTGGGCAAACACAAGGACTCAGAAACTACACCAGTTTAAGAAGGCAGCTCACCCCCAACTTCTCAACTAAATGCTGGCTCAGCCTGAAATGCCTAAATAAGTAAAGTAAAAGTAGCTTACTTGCCTTCAACTCCTTCCAGACCAAAATATCAAAAAAATATAAGTTATAGTTGCAGAATTAGTCCCATTGAATCTACTCTGTCATTCAATAGTGGATGATTTTTTTCAACCCCATTCTCTGCATTCTCCTTGTAACCTTTAATCTCTTTGCTAATCAGGGACCATTGTCTTTACAGCCAATGACCTGGCCTCCAGCCATCTGTGGCAATGAATTCCTCCAATCCACTACCCTCTAGCTGAAGAAATTCCTCCTGCTCTAGGTGCTAAAGGAACGCCCCTCTATTCCAAGGCTATGAGGCAACCACTCTTGACTGAGAACAGCCCAGTCCACAGGGGGTAGAATAAGTTGAGAATTTCTCTCTCGATACAGTAGTTGTTTGACTATGGATACCTTGTTTCTATCAACAGTGTAAAGATTTGCTCATTTTGGTATTAGTATTGGTTTATTATTGTCACATGTACCAACATATAATGAAAAGATTGTCTTGCATACTGTTCACACAGATTAAATTACTGCATTGAGGCAGAGTAAGATAAAACAATAACAATGCAGAATATAGTGTAAAAGCAACAGAGAAATTAGAGTGCAGGTAAAAATAAAGAGTATTTAATTTTTTGTTCTCTTTTTACAAACTAATCATCATAGAATCTTTATGTTAAGTCCGAGCATGGGTTGACCCATTTTTCTTATACATCTGCATCATCAGAATCACGGAGTCATAGAACACAACAGCACAAAAACAGGCCCTTTTCATCCATCTTGGCCATACTGAACTGTTTTTCTGCCTAGCCCCATTAAGCTGTAATCTTCATTCCCTTCCCATCATGTACTTATCCAGGCTTCTCTTAAATATTACAGTCGAACCTGCATCCACCTCTTCCACTGGCAGCTCGTTCCACACTCGCACCACCCTCAGAGTGAAGAAGTTCTCCCTCAGGTTCTCCTTCAAATATTTCACCTTCCACCTTCAACCTATGACCTCTAGTTCTAGCCTCATCCACCTTCAGCGGAAAAGGTCTGCTTGCATTTACTCTATCTATTGCTGGGGAACATATACGAGGGAACAGATGATGCTTAATCCTAATTAGCGTGAAATGTGCATTTAAGGACTTGGCCGAAACCAGCAGCTAACTATGTCCCAAATGCTGTGCATTCACTGTAGTGCTCAGAGATATAAAGCTTAGTCCCCTTTGCCAAGAATGATCAGGCATTCTTGAAGTTGTATCAATGTCAGTCCAAGCTTCCTCTCTCTTGTGACATCTCTTCCAATGAGATTCCCAAGCCCCATGTCATCACTCGACTGTAACCACTATAGGCATTAAATCATTACTTACTTTTGACAGTGAGGTACATGGACTTGCTGACATCGGCTCCCACATCATTGCTGACCTGACAGAGGTAGTATCCACTATCTTCTTCCAGCACATGCTTGATTAGGAGGGACCCATTCACCTGTAACTGGATGCGCCCGTTCAGAGTGATGGGCTGGAACTGTGGGACACCGGCACCTGTAGAAGAGATGCATCAAAATGGTCAAGAGATCTCTCCAAACTTGTCCACTCTGGGACTTCACAAGAAATTACCAGGAATGCTGAAGAAATTACCAGGGATGTAGAAGGAAATGATTTAAAGATATTCTCAAAGACTCCTGCAGCTTCCTTAACTTCCTCATGACTCATGGGAACCCATGGTCAAAATGGAGAAGGACCATTCAAGATACTGCTGAGAACTTTGGGTCTGTCTGTCTCAGAATGCGAGAAAGGCAGCAGAAAGGGCGGACGGAGTGCACCCTCTCCCATAAACACCCACCAGTCCTCCTCATCATGCACTTCCTGTCCCATCTGTAGAAGAGTCTGTGGGCCCTTCAATAGCTTCAATAGACACCTCAAAACACACACAGGACTGAAGGGGATACACACAAAAGGCTGGAGGAACTCTGCAAGTCAGGAATATAGAGTCAATATTTTGTGTGAAGACTCTTCATTAGGATCGGAAAAGAAGCCAGTACAAGAATGTGGGGAGGGGAAGGAGTACAAGTGGAAGGTAATGGGCGAAGCCAGGCGAGGGGGAAGGTGGGTCAATGGGTAAGGTGGGGGGTGGGGTGGGGAGATGAAGTGAGAAGCTGGGAGATGATAGGTGGAAAAGGTGAAGGGCTGCAGAAGAAGGAATCTGAAAGGAAAGAAGAGCGGACCATGAGATAAAGGGAAGGAGGAGGGAGGTGATAGGCAGCTGAGGAGAAGACAAGGGGTAAGATGGGAGCCAGAATGAGAAAAGGTAAAAGGGAGAAGGGGAAGGAGGGAGAAATTACTAGAAGTTAGAGAAATCGATGTTCATACTATCAGGTTAAAGGCTGACCAGATGGAATATGAGGTGCACCCCTATGAACTGGAAAGGAAGCAAGCGATCCTCCACCTTGTGGGACTGCCTCACAAGAAGTAGCTGGCTTGTCCTTAGATTGTCTTATTCAATAGCTTATACTCCTACATAAACTGACTAAGCATTAAGGCTCTTTCCTTTTTTAAAGTCCCAGTGCAATAAAATGGAAAACATTTCTGTATATCTGAAAACACACAGATATATGAGGATGATATGCATATCATTCATATTTACGGAGATGACCATCATATTTACTTATAAGCTGCCACAGATGGTTTTCTTACTGTCCACTTTCAAAATAAAATTATACACATTATAGCATAGTGTCACAAGTCTTCAGATAAATATTAATCAGTGAGGGACAGTGGCTGATTGGTGGTAGGTGGAATTCGATGACAGAGGGATGATGGACAGATAGAACCTGGAGTGGAGAAGGATACAGGAGTGATGAAAAAAGGAGGAAGAAAGCTCCCTCCGTTCTCCACTATTGATCGTGCCCTCACCTGCATCTCCTCCATTTCCTGGTCATCTGCCCTCCCCCCATCTTCTTGCTGCTTTAACAAGGATAGGGTTCCTCTTGTCCTCATCTACCACCCCAAGAGCTTCAACATCGAGCACATCATTCTCTACAACTTCTGCCATTTTCACTACACTAAACACGGCTTTACTTACTCACCAACTCTCTGCTTTCCACAGAGATCACTTCCTCTATGATTCCCTTGTCTGCCCTTCCCTCCCCACTAATCTCCATCCAGGCACTTAACCCTGCATTGGGAAAAAGTGCTACACTTGCCAAATAACCTCCTCCCTCAGCTCCATTCAGGGCCCCAAACAATCCCTCCAGGTGAGGCAACACTGCACCAGCGAATCCGTTGGGGTCATCGACTCAATCTACTGCTCTCGAAGCAGTCTCCTCTAAATTGGTGAGACCTAACATAGACTGGGGGACTACTTTGTTAAGCACCTCTGCTCCATCTGAAAAAAAAGCAGGATTTCCGGAGGCCAACCATTTTAATTCTAATTCCCATTCCTATATGTTGGCCTATGGCCTCCTATACTGACATGATGAGGCCACACTCAGGTTGGAAGAGCAACACCTCATATCCAATGTGGCTAGCCTCTAACCTGCTGGCATGAACATCAAGTTCTCTAACTTTCAGTAATTCTCCCCCTTTCCTCTTCTTCAATTCCCTAGTCTGTCTCCCCTCTTACCTCTTCCCTTCTCCTCTCCTGCCTATCATCTCCCCGTTTGCCCCTCCTCCTTCTCTTCCTCCCACGGTCCACTATTCTCTCCTATCAGATTCCTTCTTCTCCAACTCTACTTTTTCGACCTATTACCTCCGGCATCTTATTTTACTCCCCTCCCCCATCCACTTAGTTGCACCTATCACCTTTTAGCTTGTCCTCCGGCCCCCCCCCCCAATTCCTCTACTGGCCTGATCTCATCGACTGCTTATACAATTCCATAGATGCTGCCTGGCCTGCTAATTTCCTCCAGCATTTTTTATGTGTTGCTGAGAAGAAAGCTATGTGTCAGGAGAGCACCAGGGGTGTGGGTTACCTGAAGCTGGAAATTTAAAAGTTCATACCATTGAGTCATAAGCTATCCGAGTGGAATATGAGAAGTATATTTATTCAGAAAGGCAACATGGTAACAGGCCCTTTGGGCCCAATGAGCCTGCACTGCCCGGTTACACTCACGTGACAAATTAACCGACCAACCCGTAGGTCTTTGGGATGTGGGAGGAAACTGGAGTAAACCCACATGGTCACAGGGAAGATGTACAGACAGTAGCAGGATTAAACCAGTATTGCTGACTTGGTAATAGCATTATGCTGATCTTTGCACTACCATGCCACAAAGGTCATTCACTCCAACAATTTGTGTTCAGCCTCCCTGTCGCATTGGAGGATGCTGAAGACAGACTGTGTAGTGTGGGAGTGGGAAGAGAGCTGAAAAGGCAAGCAGCCAGAAGTCTGTTGCAGATGAGGCACAGGTAGTCCATGGAACAGTATCTTACTCAGAGCTTGGTTTTGCCAACGTAGAGGAGGCCACACTCCAAGCACTGGATATAATAGACCAGGTTGTAAAAGGTACAGGTGAACCCCTGGCCCACCTGCAAGGGCTGCTTAGGTCCCTGGATGTTGGTGAGGGAGGAGGTGTCGAGATTGGTGTTATACCTGCAGATGGAAGGAAAAATGCCAGGAAATGCAGAGGGGTATAGAGGATCAGGGAGTCCTGAAGAGAATGGACAGCACAGAAAGCTAAAATATGGGGGAGAGAGGAATATGTGACTGGGATGGTGGAATCACTTTGGAACTGTCCTGAGGAAGGGCCTTGGCCTGAAATGTCGGCTGTACTCTTCTCCACAGACACTGCCTGGCCTGCTGAGTTCCTTCAGCATTTTGTGTGTGTTGCTCGGATTTCCAGCATCTGCAGATTTTCTCTTCTTTGTGAACAAATGGTTAGCTATATTTGTTACATGAACATCAAAACATTGTAGAATACAGAGATGTCTGCTGTTTGCACCAATGACCGATTAAGCCGAGATGTGCTGGGTGGCAGCCTACAAGAGTTGCCATGCTTCTGGCATCAATTTAACATACCCACAACTTACTAACACTGACACATGCCAAGTGGTCACAGAGAGAACTTAGAAGCTTAGAAACATAGAAACATAGAAAACCTACAGCACAATACTGGCCCTTCGGCCCACAATGCTGTGCCGAACATGTACTTACTTTAGAAATTACCCAGAGTTGCCCATAGCCCTCTATTTTTCTAAGCTCCATGTACCTATCCAGGAGTCTCTTAAAAGACCCTACCGTATCCACTTCCACCACCGTCGCTGGCAGCCCATTCCACGCACTCACCACTCTCTGCGTAAAAAACTTACCCCTGACATCTCCTCTGTACCTTCTTCAAAGCACCTTAAAACTGTGCCTTCTTGTACTAGCCATTTCAGCCCTGGGAAAAGGTCTTTGATTATCCACACGATCAATGCCTCTCATCTTACAGGCAGCAGTGGGAACTGAATCCTGATTTTAGAGCTGGTGTTGTAAAGCATTTTGCCTTCCATGAAAATGATAGTGGATGGTGTGGTGGTTCTGGAGGCTGCTGGGGTGAAAGTTGAGGAATGAGGAAACTGTCATTGTTCTGTTATTAAGGGAGGAAGCGATGTGGAGTGAATGGACGTTGTACATGTGAGGGCATTAACGACTGTAGTAAAGCAGTAACTATATTTCACAAAGAAGCAGGGCAATTCAGCTGCTTAAACCAGAAGACCTTGTCCTGAGAAGAGATGCAGTGGAGATAAGTACATGTGGAAAGGGGATGGCCTCCTTACAAGATACAAGGAGGGTACCGGTAATCTTGTAGCAGCTGGGGGAGTTGGTGGGGTCATTTCAGTCTGAATAGAGGCAAAGTGATCCAAAGCAGCAAGAAGCATTAGAGATGTCCCAGGGGAATTTGAGAGTGAGATAGAAACTGATGGCAAAAGTGTGGGTATCGATGAATTCCACACAAATGCAGGAAGCAGCGTTGGTGCAGTTACTGATGTAGCGAGACAAAGCTGGGTGGGAGTGTATCAGAATAGGCTTGGGATAGACTAGACAGGCACGACTGAAGGACTCAGCAGATTAATGAAAGATTATTGACCTGAAACATTGTTTTCTTTCCCATTCCGGATATTACCTGATTCATTGAGGATTTCAGTTTAATTACCAAAACCACCATATCTCATTCAAAAAAGAAATAAATAGTAGAAAATACTCTGAGTTGTATAGAACTTTCACACTGAAGACAATATCTTGGATTTTCTTCCAACAAAGGATAAGGCCATTCAGCCTATCGAGTCTATGCTAAATCTCCGAACAATTCCATTAATCTAATTTCCTCACTTACTTACTTGTGATCTATTCCCTCTCACATATAGATATAGCATAATGTCATAAGATACATAAGTATCAAGAAGTGATGGACAGAGGCTGAGAGGTGATCGGTGGGATCAGAAGACAGAGGAATAATGGCACATAGAACCTGGTGTGGAGGAGAGTAAAGGAGGGATGAACAGAGGGAGAATGCTAGGTTGGGAAGCAATGCGGGAAGAGAGCACCAGGGGATGTAGGTCAGCTCTTTAGCCACAGGGTGGTGAATTTGTGGAATTTATTGTCATGGACAGCTGTGGAGTTTAAGTCATTGGAGATATTTAAAGTGGATGTTGATAGGTTCTTGATTAGTAAGGACATAACTATGATGGGATGGCAGAGCAGACATGAGGGGCTGAATGGCCTTATTTTGCTCCTATGTTGTATGGTCTTACGCCCATTCACATCCCCCTTATCCTTCTGCCATCCCCACCCATAACAGGCGCTAATTAATGTAACAACTATCTCATCGTGGAGATATGGGAGGCTTCTGGAGCACCTGGGGAGAATAAGAGAAGTCCACTCTGAGAGCGAAGGAGATGTGGATTGAACCTGGGTCACTGGAATTGTGGGGCAGCAGCACTACCTGCTGCGCCATTGTGCTCCGTACCGCCGCAGCTCATTGCCCTCTCCAGCCCTGCACTTCAGTGCGTTACACCTTGCTGTCAAATAGGTTGCAACACTCTCAAGTTCCTCCAGCGCCGTGTGTGTGGTGCTTTGGATTTCTAGCATCCACAGATTTCTTCGTGTGTGTTAAAATGTCGGTTAGTGTTTTCAACTAGAACATGCAATCAGATTGTGCCACTATGAAGCTGAGATTGAAATGTTACCTTTGGAATATTTCCACACTATGGTTGGGACTGGATAGCCCTCTGCAGAACAGTTCAGTGTGACAGACCTCCCGTAAATGCCATCCTGGTCACTGGGCTGCACCACAAATCGAGGCGGAACTGTAAGAAATTAATTTAATATCAAATTAATAGGAATCCCAAACTTGAGACATTTGCAGTGATGAAATGGTTTCCTACAGGGAAATGGATGTTTGACAAACTTAATGGAGTTCTATGAAAAAGCATCAGCCTGGGTGGAAGACAGGGATGTGCAGATGTAATAAGCTTATATATTTGGATTTTCAACAAGGTGCCTATTAACGTAGGTCCTAAGGCTAACTGAATGGTAGAGTTTTGGTTGCAGTTATACTCAAGTCTGTACCATCACTTATATTGTAGTCAATGTGAAAGGAATATGGGGGGGAGGGGGTAGACACAATTGATATGAGTTGAATGTCTGGTTAGAAACAAGGTTACTTTGCAAGAAAGAATCTCATAATACTGGTTGGTACTATCTTAGCACAGAGAGAAGCAAGGTAAGAGGAAATTAGCAAGCGTGGATAAAAGCTAAGCTATGCATATGGTGACCATTACCAATGGTATACCACAGCAATCAGCGTTGTGACCATAGTTGCCTATCTTATATATTGATGACTTGGAGAATGAAATTCAATATTAGTCTTGATGATGGGGCCTCGGCCCGAAAGGTTGACTGTTCATTCCCCTCCATTGACGCTGCCTGACTTGCTGAGTGTGTCAGCACTTTGTGTGCATTGCTCAACATACTACAGCCAAAAATGTGGATGATGCAAAAATGGGCAGAAAGGCAAGCTGTAAAGTTGAATCTTAGAATTTATTTGAAGCTCAGACAGACTTTTAATCAATAGGGGAACAAAGGTTTATGGAGACCAAGGAGGAAGGTAGACTTGAGGAAACTTGGATCAGCCGTGGCTTTATTGAATGGTAGAGCAGGCTTCAGGAGTAGAATGACCTACGCCTGCTCCTACTTCTTGTAGTCTTATGATCACTTGGGTCTACACTAAGAGCAGACTACAGTATCTTTAACATAATAAAATCATATAAGGAGTTTTGTATAGATAAAAGAATGTCAGGAGACATCAGCGAAATCGATCAAACTGATAAGAGAAGTGAAACAAATTGGAAATGGAATTCCCGATCTTGGGACTCTCTGTTGGACTGATGACGATTAGGATGGCTATGAGGATAGAATAAGAGCTTATTAGAATTAATTGGAATTAGGCAAGAAGGGATCTAAAATGGGAAGGTTTAAGTCTATGAGTGTTTTAAAATCAGGATACTGCTTAAGAGAGAGCCAGAGTAAGATGGAAAATTCTGTCCAACAGCAAAGAATAGGAAGCTGGAGGAATTAATCTATCGATGTCAGCATTAAGCACTGTAAGAATAGTAGGTATCAACAATAGGTATAAACTCTGCATATTCCTTTCTGTTGACTACAGTACAAGTGATGGTGCAGAGGTGAGTATATCTGGAACCAATGCTCCTGTATGCGGTTAGTCTTAAGACGTTCTTCAAAATATTTGGAGTAGAAAACTATGACTTAGATGGGATGTGATGGTTGCTTCACCATCCATGATAGAGATGCTTACAATCCTGAATTCTGGTCCTCATAATCTTGTTGATATTAATTCCATCTGCACTTTTTTACCAGCTTGATCTGTCTAAACTTCATGGAGCTTGAAAATGATCTTTTATCCTTTTCCATCTTTACCTGTATCATAAATGAGGAATCTGAGATGAAGCTGAAACCTGACCTGTTTGGAACTTACTGAAGATGTGGAAATAAATGTTTGTATACAACCCACAATGTTTCTCAGAAGGCAAAAAAGCTTGGCTTTCCATCTCTGAGGATAACTATTTTGGCATAGACTTGACTAATTCTATCAACTGTTCATCATATATTGCCTGGCTCTCCTAACATCCTTAACATTAGCAAAAGGTTGATTTAGAGTCAGAGAGTCAAATGGAGCCATAGAGTACTGCATCGTGGAAACAGGCCCTTTGGCCCATCAAGTCCATGCTGGCCAGATCTTCTGCCTAGTCCTTTCTACCTGCACCTGGATTGTATCCATCCAAACACCTCCCATCCATGTACCTATCCAAACATCTCCTAATCACTACAGTTGAACTTGCATCAACTTCTGCTGGTAGCTTCTTCCACAAATACACCACCCTCTGAGTGAAGATGTTTACCTTCAGATTCCCCCTAAAAATTTCACTTTCACCCTAAACCTATAACCTCTAGTTCTGGTATCACCATACCTGAGGGGAAAAAGCTGCATACCCTTTTACCAGATCTATCCCAGATACCCCTATACCAATCGATACCAGATTTCTGTACTGTATAACGTTATTCTTGGCCTTACAATAGACTGGACGAAGTCAGTGTGCTAACTTATTACGGGTGATCTTACAAAACAAGCTTTTGAATCCATTCTGCATTTGGATTGCCGCCCTCCTGCTACTCAATGCACATTGGAAACTGGCCTGCATTGGAGCTGCAGTGTTGCACATTACCTCTGACAATCAGCTCGCTCCGGTGCTCCACTGCTGCTGCATCGTTGCTGGCGATGCACGTGTAGTTCCCATTGTGCATCAGGGAGAGGTTGGAAATCCTCAAAGAGCTGGTGAAGTCGATTTTGTCGATGGTAACACCCAAGCTGGCAGGGATGGGGCGGCCATCTTTTTGCCACGTGATTCTGATTGGCAGGTCACCAGAGATGACAACACAAGGAACAAAGACACGCTGTCCGATGGAGAATCTCGGAAATTCGAAAGGCTGAATATAAGGCGGTACTGACAAAAGAAATTAGTTAGTGAATTATCCAAGTAATCATAACCAACATTGTGATATTTCATTTTATGAAGGAAATTATCCCTTAAGAAATTCAACACTTTTCAAGTAATCCTATGATCAACAACATCTGCTTAACAGCACCCACAAAGAAATAGGCCTCTGGCTTGCACCTCAAACCATTTCTGGTCATGGTTGTTATTGCAGAGACATTTAAAGATACCAGAGAGAATAAAACAGCATCTGTAGAAGGGTCAGCAGAACTAGGCTGCATCACTGACAAATTATAGAGCTTATAACAGAGCTCCTGAGTAGGTTACTTGTTCGCCTGCTTGATGGCCCAGTAGTTATGGGTGTTGGTGAGAATAGAAAGAGTGCATAATGTATAATAATACAGTGCACAAAGTGAAGCCCCAAAAGTATTCACCAATTGATTCATGGCTATTACAGTTTTCCTTTCATGGCACAATCAGTCAAAATGAGTTTAAATTGCAGAGACATTCATCCTCAATCATTCAATGCTGGGTTGTAGTTTCCAACAATAGATGATTCGGAATCAGGTTTATTATCACTGACATACGTCGTAGAATTCGTTATTTTGCAGCAGCAGTAGAGTGCAATACATTAAAATATACTGTAAGTTAAAATAAGAAATATATAAAAATTATATAAGTAATTCAAAGAGCGAGCAAAAATACTGCTGTTGTGTTCATGGGTGCATGGACCATTCAGAAATCTGATGGTGGAAGGGAAGAACCTATTCCTAGAAGATGCTGGACGTGAGAGGAAGACAAACTGCTGGAGGAGCTCAGCAGATCGAGCAGGATCTGTGAGCGGAAAGGAATCGCTGCCATTTACGATCAATACCCTACATCAGCAGTCATGTCACCATCTTGTACTCTGGCTTCAAACGTCATACAAATATGTGACTTCTATTTGGAAAGTGACAACTATATAACTACAGCCTGGGGGGGTGATATCCATGAATATCATACAGCACCGAGGGATATGATTCAGATGATTGCATCTACTCCATGTTAGTACTTTGAAAGAGATTTTCATTTAGTCCTATGACCCCTCTCTCTTCAGGATGTTTCTATTTCCAGCATCTTTCACATTTCTCTTCAATAATGGTCATTGAATCTGCTGCCATCACTCTTACATTCGAGATTCCAGACCATAACATCCTGATTCTGTATTCAATTCTGATTCTGAACTGTAAACCCTGTTCAGTATTTGTGTTCATCAAGGGGCTTAAAAATAATCCTCAAGTTACTCCACACTTGGTTTCCTCTTGGATCTGATCTCCAGTCATATTGGAATATTGGCAAATGCAAAACATCTCCGTTATCTTCCATTGGCTGCCATATCTCCTATTGCCCCTTTGGATGTCATCCATCCCATGATTTGTGATCAAATCCCAATCTCTGGCAGCAGCAAAGCCATCCAATCAGAACTATGGCTCCCATAGCAGTTTATGACCCCATAGCTCTACTGCTTCATTGCCCAACAGAATGTTCCAGTGCAGCACCGTCAGTGTGAATCTCACCCCACATGGTAATTTGACCCTGTTCCAACTTACCTTTGACGGCTACGTGAACACTTTGGCTGGTGGACAGCTGTGGCTGGACTAGGACATTGCAGATGTATTCTCCTTCATCTGTGTCCTTCTGGACGTCAGAGAGCTTTAGAGTGCCGTTGTTTCCGAATGCCACTTGGCGGTGATTGAAGGGTAGGAGGTTGGAGTTCTTGTACCACTTGATTGAATAGTAAGGGTAGCCAATCACCCGGCAGTGAATGTAGGTGTCACGACCTGCAATGGCCGTGATATTCTTCATTGTGCGGATACTGGCAGGTCCTACCAGAGAAAAAAAATTAAACAAAGAATAGGAACAATGGAAACTGTAAAAGAGAGAATGAAATCTCAAAGAACTGTAACAGTAATAATATGTATAATAAACTTGGTTCAAGCTGCATTGGTTTAATTACAATTTTGTAAGAATAACAAGCCCATACTTCCCTGAATGTATTAAAAGTACATTTTCAGCTTTTGCTGAGAAAACTATTTTGAAGATTAAAAAAAGCCCACTGAGAATGTGATGCAGTCTATATGGAAATACTCTATATATTTTTAATGAAAATAGTATCTTCTTGCCTCTAATTCTCGGCATGTAGAGAGCACTCCAGCCCTAATTTTTGACTCTTAGAGATGAGTTTTTAATAACCAAGGTACCAGTTCCTTTCCATATTTACCTGAATGGATTTGGCTCCACGTATTCGGTACTATTTTGTAAGACCCATATTTTCCACAAAGTTTGGCTGAAGATCAGGGCTCTTATACAATGAATGACAGCATGTAGAGAAGCTATCTTCAGCCGGCTAAACTGATATACAAAAGTGAGTAATGAGTTAATACACCAGGGCCTATATCACTCTTTAACCTGCAGGCAGTACTCGAGAGGAACCAACAACGGTATTTTCCGTCCTGTCACACAAGAGGAAACATAATGGATGCAACAACATTTTGTCATTCTCAAAGATGTTCTCCATGGTTGTATCAGTAGAGTGCTCACTAAAATCTGCCCAAAGACAGCTAGAATTGATGTTGGCCATTTCAAATGGCAAACACAAAGCAACCACAATTCAAAATGGCACTGAATTACAATTTTACATCAGCCCTGGAAGCCTTATCAATTTTATTGTGGTAGCAGTTCATTCCTCCTACAAGTTCGCCTTTAAACTCCTGCTCTGGAAGAGCCATCAATAACGTGGCGGTTTACGTGAAGGAGCTGGAAGTTCAGCTCTTTGTGGACTGTAAATTGTTCAGACATTTGGAGGCAGATGCAATGTCAACGTGGCATTGCAAGACAAACAAAATTAATCAGATTCAAACCTCACAGCAATGCATAAGAAAAATGCACGTGTTAGATAAATGGTTTCAGTTTTGGTTGATTAATGTGCTTGTCTGCATGGAATTTATTTGGCTGCAAGAGTGAAGTAGAGTCATGAGATCCAATTGGCCCTACACCAGAGAATTCCAAAGCACCGGCAGAAGTATACATGGCTTGATTAAAAGTCATGTGACCGAGAAAATTATAGAACAGTGGGAATGGATGAGGAGGTAGGTGCCAAGAGCATCCTTGGAACCAATTACAAGACCAATAATTAACACACTGAGGTTTCATGTGAAAGCAACCTACAAAAAGCAAGAGCTTGCAAGATGATAGAAAATCATTCCTCTGATGAACTGAAAATTAAGGAATTCATAACCATGTCAGCAGGATAAATAACCCAGGCAACAAGAGAAAGTGGAGGGAGAAAAATAAAATGGAAGTAGCAAGCAAGTCAATTAATCTGTAAAACAAACATCAACAAAAAAAGACCATTTTAAAACACAGAAACAGAACTTAATAATGCATGGAATACACAGTCCTAATGAAATGAACTATGTGTTCTGAGGAGCTAATTTGACAAGCACCTCTTACGTTTATTCGAGCCTGATACATGGCGACTCCAGCGGAGTTGTTGGCCGCACATCGGTAAACTCCGCCGTCCCGGACCTGAGTGTTGGTGACGTTCAGGTGGCTGATCATGTTGCCCTCCTTCGTGACGTACTGACTGAAGCGGTGGCTCCCGTCTCTTGAGATCACGTCATCGTCCAGGGTCCAAGTGATGGTTGGCGAGGGCGTTCCTTTCACATTGCACATCAGCGAAATAGGTTCGTTGGGATTCACCACCTTTTCGCTGAAAGATGAGATCACCTTGGGTGTTCCATCTGGAAGCAGAATGGAATAAAATTATCAGCCTTGGTGGATTATTCCAAAAAGCGTGCTCTGCTAGGTCAAAGAACTGTACTTAGAAACTGTCCATAAAGGGGTTATGGTAACATACTGATTGTGCATTAATTTAATCATAATTTTATATGAATATAAAATTATGATTATACACCCAGTGGCACCTTTATTATGTACCTCTTGAACCTAATAAAGTGGCCACTGAGTGTATGTTCATGGTCTTCCGCTGCTGTAGCCCATCCACTTCAAGGTTCGACATGTTATGCGTTCAAGATGCTCTTCTGCACATCACCGCTGTAACGTGTGGTTATCTGAGTTACTGTCGTCTTCCTGTCAGTTTGAACCTGTCTAGCCATTCACCTCTGACCTCTGTAAGGTGTTCTTGCCAACAGAACTGCTGCTCACTAGGTGATTTTTTTTTTTTCGTTTTCCACACCATCCTCTGTAAACTTTAGAGACTGTTGTGTATGAAACTCTCAGGATATCGTCAGTTTCTGAGATACTCAAACCACCCTGTCTGGCACCAACAATCATTCCACGATCAAAGTCATTTAGATCACATTTCTTCTGTGTTTTGATGTTTGGTCTCAACAACAATTGAACCTCTTGACCATGTCTGCGTACTTTTATGCATTGAGTTGCTGCTACACAATTGTCTGATTAGACATTTCAATAATGAGCAGATATACAGGTGTACCTAATAAAGTGGGCACTGAGTGTATATTGAGGTCTCAGTATAATATTGTTTTAAAAGCATAATTTTAAGGTGATTGGAAAGGATGGGGAGAATGTCAGAGGTAAGTTTTTTTTACGCAGCAAGTGGTGTGTGCATGGAATGCCCTGTCCGAGTGATGGTTGAGGCAGATACATCAGGGACATTTACAAAACTCTTAGGCTCATGGATGATAGAAAAATGGAAGGTATGTAGGGGGGAAGTGGATAGATTGATTTTAAAGTAGGCTAAAAGATCAACATAACATCTTGTACTGAAGGTCTGCGCTGTGCTGTAGAGTTCTATCTTCTGTGTCAGAATAAGAATCAGAATCAGGTTTAATATCACTGGCATATGTTGCGAAATTTGTTGTTTTGCAACAGCAGTATATTACAATACATAGTAATAAAATTATAAATTACAATAATATATAAACTATATACATAAATAAGTAGTGCAAAATGAGAGCAAAAAATGAATTTAAAATAATGATGGGTTCATTGATGGGACAATGTACATGGGTTCATTGTCCATTCAGAAATCAGATGGTGGAGGGGAAGAAGCAGCTCCTAAAAATTTGAGTGGGTGTCTTTAGGCTCCTGTATCTCCTCCTTGATAGTAGCAATGAGAAAACGATTTATCCTGGATGATGAGGGCCCTTGATAATGGTTGCTGACTTTGTGAGTTATCTCCTTTTGAAGATGTCCTTGATGCTGGGAAGGCTAATGCCCAGAATGGAGCTGGTTGCGTTTGTAACTTTCTGTGGCTTTTATCGATTCTTTGCACTGGTCCCTCCATACCAGTTAGAATGCTCTCCACAGTACATCTGTAGAAATTTGAGAGAGTCTTTGGTCTTTCCTCAAACTCCTAATGGAATATAGCTCCTGTTGTGCCTTTGTAATATGTATAGATCTTCAGAGATGCTGACACCCAGGAACTTGAAACTGTTCACCCTTTCCACTGCTCATCCTTTGATGAGGAATGCTGTGTGCTCCCTCGACTTCCCCTTTTCCCCTTTCTGAAGACCACAGTCAATCCCTTGGACTCATTGATGTTCAGTGTAGGGCTGTTGTTGTGACATAACTCAACCAAGTGACCTATCACACTCCTGTATGCCTTCAAATCACCATGTGAAATTCTGCCAACTATAGTTGTGTCACCAATAAATTTATAGATGACTTTTCGGCTGTGTCCAACCACACAGTCGTGGGTAGCGAGAATAGAGCAGTGGACTAAGCTTGTATCCTTGAGGTGCATCAGTGTAAATTTTCAGCAGGAAGGAGAAGTTATTTCCGACCTGCACTGACTGTGGTCTCCCGGTGTGGAAGTCAAGGAGGTTCAGAGGCCTAGAAGAGATTATTGATGATCACTAGTGCTCTATGTTACTGGACACAAGAAAGAAGGATCAGTTTTAGTGCATCCAGGTATAAATACTGTATGACAGTAATACCTCACCCGACTTATCCTTCCATTGGCTACACAAGTCTGCAAATACTGTCACTGAGCCTGACGAAAAGAGCAGCAGCTACAAGCAGCTTTTAGATAGGCTCACAAACATGCAGAGAATTCAAAGATACAGAAGAGATTACTTTAATTTGGCATCATGCTTGGCAGAGACATCAAAGGCCTAAGGACATTTTTCTGTGCTGTGCTGTTCTATATCCAAAGTTCAAAGTAAATTTATTATCAAAGTACATATATGTCATCAGATTGGTTTTCTTGAGGAAATACTCAATAAATACAATAATGATAATAGAACAAATGAAAGACCGTGCTATGTTTTGTAATTTCAAAACATTAAACTAATTCAAAGAAAAACACAGGAATCTAACTTTGAGTTTTACTTTAAGTGAAACATGCGCAAATCATGTGGTAGCATGATGATGAATGCAATTAACATATTTTTACATATAAACAAATTAATTATTTAAATGAATAAGAACACTTAATCAAACAATATATATACAAGATTGCTCTAATTTTATTGTAATATTAAATACACAACAGACCGGGCCCAACAGGACAGACACGCAGTACGTAGAAGGCAACTGTGCAAATACAAAAGAAAAAGAAGGAAATTATAGTAAAATGATTAAGCAATAAATATTGAGAGCATGAGATGAAGAATCCTTGAAAGTGAGGTCACTGGTTATGGGAACAGTTCAGTGATGGGGCAAGTGAAGTAACACTGGAAGAACTCAACAGGCCAGGCAGCATCTATGGAAAAGAGTAAACAGATGACTTTTCGGCCGAAACCCTTCATCAGAACTGGGGGAAAAAGAGATTAGAAGTCAGAGTAAGAAGGTGGGGGAGTGGAAGGAGAGGAAGAAGTACATGGTAGTAAGTGATAGATGAAACCGGGAGAGGGGGAGGGGTGGTCAAGAGCCGGGAAGTCAATTGGTGAAAGAGGTAAAGGGCTAGCGAACAGGGAATCTGATAGAGAGGACAGAAGGCCATGGAAGAAGGGGAAGGGGGCGAAGCTCTTCACCTCCAGAGAGAGGTGATGGGCAGGTAAGGAGGTAAGGTAAGAGAGGGAAATGGTGAAGGAGAAAGGGGGTGGGGAGGCAATTGCCAAAAGTCCGAGAAACTTCTGCTCCTTTGTCTTATGGTCTAAGTCTATGTTCATGCCATTAGGTTGGAGGCTACTCAGACAGAATATAAGGTGTTGCTCCTCCAACCTGAGTGTGGCCTCATCATGGCAGTAGAGGAGGCCACGGACTGACATGTCGGAATAGGAATGGCAGTAGAGTTGAAATGGGTGGCTACCGGGAGATCCTGATTTTTCTGGTGGACAAAATGTAGGTGCTTGGCAAATCAGCCTTCCAATCTACGTTGGGTCTCACCAATATACAGGAGGCCCCACCAGGAGCACCAGATACAGTAGTTGACCCCAACAGGTGAAGTGTTGCCTCACCTGGAAGGATGGTTTGTAGCCCTGAATGGTAGTGAGGGAGGAGGTGTAGGGGCAGGTGTGAGACTTGTTCCATTTGCAAGTGTAACGGCTAGGAGGGAGATCGGTGGGGAGGGATGGATGGACAACGGAGTCATGTAGGGAGCGATCCCTGTGGAAAGCAGAAAGCTGGCGGGGGGGGGTGGAGGGAAAGATGTGCTTGGTGGTGGGATCCTGTTGGAGATGGTGGAAGTTACAAAGAATTAAATGCTGGATGCAGAGGCAGGTGGTAGGTGAGGACAAGAGGAAAGCAATTCCTGGTGGAGCGGCAGGTGGATGGGATGAGGGCAGATGAGCATGAAACGGAAGATATGCAGGTGAGGACAATGTTGATGGTGGAGGAAGGAAAGCCCCTTTCTTTGAAGAAGGAGAACACCTCAGTAGTTCTGAATTGAAAAGCATCATCCTGAGAGCCGATGTGCTGGAGGAGGAGGAGTTGAGAGAAGGGGATGGCATTTTTACAAGTGGCAAGGTGGGAAGAGGTATAGTCCAGGTTGCCATGAGAATCAGTGGGTTTATAAAAGATGCCAGTGGATAAATTGTCTCCAGATATAGAGACAGAAGGAATGGGGTAAGTAAAGTTGAGTGAAGTTATCCTCTCTGGTTCAAGAGCCTGAAGGTTGAAGGGTAATAACCATTCCTGAACCCGGTGGTATGTGTGCTGAGGCTCCAGTATCTTCTTCCTGATGACAGCAGTGAGAAGAAAGCATGATCGGTGTGGTGGGGGTGCCCAATGATGCATACAGCTTTCCCATGACAGCGTTCTGTGTAGATGTGCTCAGTGGTGGGAGGGTTTTAACTGGTGAGCGACTGGGCCGTATCCACTACTTTCTGTTGCATTTTGTTCAAGGGCATTAGTGTTTCCATACCAGGCTGTGATGCAGCCGGTCAATACACTCTCCACCACACATCTGTAGAAATGTGTCAGAGTTTTAGATGTCAGCAAATGACAAACGTAAGAAAATCTGCAAATGCTGGATGTGTGTGCTGTTTTGTGTGTCGTGCCAAGTCTTTGGCAACCCCTAAGGAAGCAGAGGCACTGTCATTCTTTCTTCTTAATTGCGCTTAGGAGCTGGTCCCAGGATGGGTCCTCTGGAATGACCACACACAAAGGAATTTAAGGTTGCCAACCCTCTCCACCTCTGATCCGCCAGTGAGAACTGGCTCATGGACCTCCAGTTTTCTCCTCCCGAAGTCAATGATTATTTCCTTGGTCTTATTGACATTCAGTAAGAGGTTATTGTTCTGGCACCACTCAGACTGATTTTCAATCTCTCTCCTATGTGATGATTCATCGCCACCATTGATTTGGCTTACAACAGTGGTGTCATCAGAAAGATTAAATATGGCACTGGAGCTGTGCTTAGCCACGCATTCATAAGTGTAAAGTAAGTAGAGCTGGGGTCTAAGCACACAGCCTTGTGGCACACCTGTGCTGAAGGAGATTGTGGAGGATATGTTGATGCCAATCCAAATTTACTGGGATCTGCAAATGAGGAAATCAAGGATCTAATTATACGGGTATTAAAGGCCAAGGTCTTGAAGCTTATTGATTAGTTTCGAGGGCATAATGGTATTGAATACCGAGTTGCTGTTGATAAAGAGCATCCTGATGCATGCTCCTTTGCTAGCTAGATGTTCCAGGGTTGAATAAAGAGCTAATGAAATGTCATCTGCTGAGGACCTGTTATGCCGGTAGGCAAAATGGAGGGAATCCAAGTCTCTTCTCAGGCAGTAGCTGATATCCGTCATTAACAACCTCTCAAAGCACTTTATCACTGCGTATGCACCTAAGTGCTACTGGACAATTGTCTTAGAGGCAGGCTACCTCACCCTTATTAGGCACCAGTGTAATTGAAGCCTGTTTGAAGTAGGTGGGTATGTCAGAATGCTGAAGCGAGAGGTTAAAGTTCTCAGGGGTCACTTTTAGCCAGTTAGTCTGAAATGACAAGAATTTATTTTTGCTGTACCCAATCTCCTTTGTATAGAGTTGGATGTACCATTTGCCTTCCTAATTTATTCTCTGGTATATCTTTCCCTAACTGCCCTCATTAAAGCTGTATGTTCTAAATAAAGATAAGTGCTCCACCCTGATTTTAATCGAGGACATAACAAAGAGGGATAAAGGGATAAAGGGAGGCCCCTCAAGTCTGCTCCAACATTCAAAGATCTTTGCTTAACGTCCATTTTCCAACCATATTTCCCTGTAGCTAAATTGTCTGTGCACCCAGAGATCTGTCCGCCTCAACATAGAATTTAAAAAAACAGAACATGCTTGAAACACATGGCAGAGCAGGCAGCATCTGTGGAAAGAGAAACAGGGTTAATGTTTCAGGCTGAAAACTCTTTATCAAAACTACATAGAAATTTCTCAACCTTAAACACTAACTCTGTTTCTTCCTCCACAGATGCTGCTTGACTGCCTGAGTCTTTCCTGCTTTTTCTGGTTTTATATCAGAATTCCAGCAACTGCAGCTTTAGTTCTGATTTTCAGTTCCGAATATACTCAATAACAGAACATTTGCACAAGGCAGGACATTCTGAAGATTTAGAGGGCTCTGCGTTAAAATACCTCACTCAATTTCAATCCTAAATTTCCAACAGCTAATCCAGAATTTAGCAATTTAGGACTGCAATTGGGAGAGAAATCTGTAGGCTCTCCTATCTGAGGAAACAGCTTCTCCACAATCACTCCGTCATTTCCTCTCACAACCTGAGTCTATGTGCTTGATTGAGAGCATTGCTCATTCTACCAAACTCCAGTGATTATAGACCAATCATTCACTTGTCACAGCTAACTACAGTACTGTGGAAAAAGTCTTAGGCACATATATATAACCAGGGTGCCTAAGACTTTTGCGCTGTACTGTATTGTCAACGTGGAGCGGAGAGCGAGTTTGTAAATCTGGCAGGAGCAACGGATGTTGGGAACGGCGAGGGTAGCATGCTGCATGTGGGGTGTGGGACACGTGTCCGAGAAGGAGCGCCGTGGACGTGGGGTGGGGTGGGGGGAGAGGTAGCATGGGCATAGGCACATCCAGCCCTGGCACAACACCAGGTAAAGTCATGTGGTTCCAAACAATTGGTTATTAATCATTACAGAATGTCTCTCTGGTGTGTCCCACTCCTCCCTTTTCTGAACCATGATTCCCCTCTTCCTGCCCCCTCTCCACTCTCAGTCCACAGCAGAGACCCATATCAGAATCAGGTTTATCATCTGATAGTGCAGTTCATAAAATTACTGCAGTACTGTGCAAAAATCATAGGTTCCCCAAATATATATGTGTGCTGAAGACTTCTGCACAGTACTGTATATGAATACATACAGATAAGCATATCCTTTTTTAGGTATAGGGACTAAAGTGATCTCAATGAATTTTTAAAAATACAGCAATAAATTCTTATTGCCATGTTCCACCTCCTCTGTATCAGAGGCAGATTCGTTATTTGCCTTCCTAATTTATTGCTGTATTGAGCTGCTTCACTTTTTCAAGTTTATTGGCTCATCAGAGCTCCCATCTATCGAAGGTGCTACTTCCTTGCTTACCGTATTAATAAACATGCTGAGGGAAATTATCAAAAAGACAGAATTGAAGAAGGGGATTTGAATCAAATGTTAGCTCGGCTGATTTTCAGAATAAATTCAGCGAGTGACAACTGCTTTGCAAGTGTTTTTATTAGCTGGTACATCCCTAAGTACTTCGGTAAGAGTTGATTCAGAGCTTTAAAGAAAGTCGCTGTTTTAATTTAAATTTCTGTCACTTTTCTTTCATCTTCACTAATCTGCTTATTGAAAGAGTCCCTCGAGAACGCACTGCGAATATCAGGCAAGGTGTTTCTGATGGAAAAGGAAAAGGCACAATTCACAATTCCACTTTCCATTATTTTTAGGTTTTTTTCTCTTCCTGGCTGGAGTTTATTCTGCTGGCAGCCACCAATGAGCACATTCTATCTGAATCGAACAGATGAAACTGGCTTATCTGACCGCAGGATACAATCGGGCGGCATGATCCTCAAACACAAGAGATTCTGCAGATGCTTAAAATCCAGAATAATGCAAAATGATGGGGGGAGGTGAAGCTGCATCTATGGAGAGGAATAAACAGAAAATATTTTTGGCTCAGACTCTTCATCAGGACTGGAAAGGAAGGGGGGTGGGGAGCTGGTATAAGATGGTGAGGGAGGGAAAGGAGTAAAATCTGGCAGGTGATAGGTGATGCCAGAGAGAGGGGTAAGTTGGGTGGGTGGGGGAGGTAGGTGAAGTGAGAAGCTGGAAGGTGATTGGTGGAAAACACAAAAGGCTGAAGAAGAATGAATCTGATAGGAAGGGAGAATGGATCATGGGAGAAAGGGAAGGTAGAGGGGTGCTAGTGGGAGGTGATAGGCAAATGAGAAGAGAAGAAGGGGTAAGAGGGGAGTCAGAATGAGGAATGGAAAGAGAGATGAGGGGGCGGTAAATTACCAGGAGTTTAAAAAAATCGATGTTCATGTCATCAGGTTGGAGGCTACATAGTTGGAACATGAAATGTTGCTCCTCCACCCGGAGACAGTCCTCGTTATAGCAGTAGAGGAAGCCATGGACCAACACGTCAGAATGGGAATGTGAAGTAGGATTATAATGAGTGATCACCGGGAAATCCTGCCTATTGCAGACAGAGTGAAGGCGCTCAACAAAGCAGCCCCCCAAATTCTGTGGGTCTCACTGATGTAGAGGAGGCCGCACTGGGAACACCGAATAGAGTAGATGAGCCCCAACAGACTTGTAGGTGAAGTGATGCCTCACCTGGAAGGAGTGTTTGGGGCCCTGAATGGTGGTGAGGGAGGAGGTGAAGAGGCGAGTGTAGTACTTGTCCTGCTTGTAGGGTTAAATGCCAGGAGGGAGATCAGTGGGGAGGGAGCTTACTGACGTTCCTGATGACTTCATAACTTTGCAAGCATTACTGCAGGAAGAGATGGAAGATATGTTCATTTTTTTCTATTTTCATCCATTCACTTATGACTGTGAGGCTAAGCACAGCTCCAAAGCCATATTTAAGTTTACTGATGACACCACTGTCATAGGCCAAATATAATGTGCTGACGAATCGACATATAAGGAGGTGAATTGAAAATCTGGCTGAATGGTGCCACAACAACAACCTCTCACTCAATGTCAGCCAAAGCAAGGAGCTGGTTATTGACCGAGGTCCACGAGCCAGACCACGTAGGAGGATCAGAGGTGGAAAGAGTCGGTGTTGTCATTTCAGAGGATCTGTCCTGGGCCCAGCACGTAAGTGCAATTACGAAGAAGGCACAACAGCACGTCTACTTCCTTAGAAGTTTACAAAGATTCAGCATGACATCTAAAACATTGACTAACTTCTACAGATGTGTGGTGGAGAGTTTATTGACTGGTTGCATCATGGCCTGGTATGGAAACACCAATTCCCTTGAATGGAAAATCCTACAAAAATTAATGGATATAGCTCAGTCCATCATGGTAAAGCTCTCCCCACAAATGAAATATAGAATATAGAACATAGAACATAGAACAGTAGAGAATGGGAACAAGTCATTCAGCCCACAATGTTGTGCCGAACCAGCTAAAAAGCAAATCAAAAAGAGCCAAACACTAATCCCTCCTACCTACACCATGTCCATATCCCTCCATCTTCCTTACATCTATGTGCTTATCCAAATGTCTCTTAAAAGCCTCTAACATATCTGCCTCTTCCACCATACCAGGTAGCATATTCCAGGCATCCATAACTCTCTGAGTAAAAAAATGTACCCCTTACATCCACTTGAATCCACTTTCAATGCATGCCCTCTGGAATTAGACATTTCAACCCTGCAAAACAGGATACTCTCTGTCCACTCTGTCTGTGACCCTCATAATCTTGTAAACCTCTATCAGATCTCCCCTCAGCCTTTGATGCTCCAGAGAAAGCAACCCTCTAAACCAGGCAGCATTCTGGTAAACCTCTTCTGCACCCTCTCCAAAGCTACATGGAGCACAGTCGCAGGAAAGCAGCATCCATCATGCAAGGACGTCCACTACGTCCATGATCTCTTGCTGCTGTCATCAGGAAGGAGTTACAAGAGCCTCAGGACCCACACCAGCAGGTTCAGGAACAGTTATTACCTCTCCAACATCAGGCTCTTGAACCAGAGAGGATAACTTCACTCAGTTTCACTTACCACATCACTGAATTGTTCCCACAACCTACAGACTCACTCTTAAGAATGCCTGACTTCATGTTTTCGATATTTCTTTATTGTTTATTTATTTATTACTATTATTTTTGTACTTGCACAACTCGATGCCTTTTGCACATTGGTTGTTTGTCCATCCTGTTGGGTGCAGTCTTTCATTGATCCTATTGTGTTTCTTAGATTTACTGTGTATGTGCACAAAAATACAGATCTCAGGGTTGTATATGGTGACATTTATGTACTTTGGATATTACTTTAAATCTTTGCCCCCTAGGTGACTCACATACAATGGTGTGGTGATCTCTGTGTCCTGTGAGAATTCAAATCTCTATGTTCTCAAGCAGGGGTAAAGTGAAATTTTGTCTAAAGGCTGATTTATACTTCTGTGGAGTAGCCTACGCCGTAGCCTACGCCATTGTGAGCATTTATACTTGTGCGCTGGTGTGTCTGCATCACTCTGCAATTCACCGCCAAAATGCTAGTTGGCGGTGGGGTTTCTATGCCACTGTGTTGAGTTTTTTCGTGTTGAAATTCAACACGAAGAAATTCAAACTTCAAACAATGGCGACTGAAACTGAAGGAGGGTGAATTTTCTGTGCTTGTCCGGCCACTGAGAGACATGGACGAGGAAATGCATTTCCAATATTTTCGGATGTCGGCAGGTAGATTTGACAAATTGGTTCATCGTCTCCAACCATTTATTTCACATCAGTGCATGCACAGTATACTCAGAGACTGGCAATCACCATTCGAGTTTTAGCTTCAGGTGGAAGTCAACAGGCTGTAGCAGCTAGCTACAAACTGGTGTCAAGCACAGGGTCCTCCATAATTTCGGAGGTCTGTAAAGCTTTATGGAAAACATTGCAGCCAGAGTTCCTTCCCTGCCCTTCATTCGCCAATGGGAAGCTATTGCAGCATATGAGGAAATGCGATGCTACCAAGCGGACCAATCACAGTTGTTGCGGTCTGCGTTGCCGCGACGCATAGTTACATTTTTGGGGAGGTGGTCATCAGGCTACGGCGTAGGGTATGGTGTAGGGTATGGCATAGGGTATGTGGCTACGCTGTACCTACGGCGTTGATTTGACACAGGAGTATAAATTGGCCTTAAGGCAAGCACTGAGAATCCATCCCAAGTTCCAAGTTTTCACTTTACTCAGTTCTGTCAACGGGTCATTGAAATTAGATTAGATTAGATTATGAGGACACTCAGTCCTCGTTTATTGTCATTTAGAAATGCATCATGCACTAAGAAATGAAACAATGTTCCTCCAGAGTGGTATCACAAAAAAAACAAGACAAACCAAAGACCAACACTGACAAGATCACATAATTATAACATATAGTTACAGCAGTGCAAAGCAGTACTGTAATTTGATAAAGAGCAGACCATGGGAACGATAAAAAAAGTCTCAAAGTTCCGATCGACTCCCGATAGTCCCCGATAGCAGGCGGCAGAAGGGAGAAACTCTCTCTGCCATAAACCTCCAGGCACGGACAACTGCTGATGCATTGGAAGCACCGACCACAGCCGACTCTCAGTCCTCCGAAAACTTTGAGCCTCCGACCAGCCCTTTGACACCGAGCACCGAGCACCATCTCTGCCGAGAGCTTTGACCCCGTCCCGGCCGCCGAGCAACAAGGAAAGCCGAGGGTTCAGGGCCTTCTCCTTCAGAGATTCTGGATCACACAGTAACAGCAGCAGCGAAAAAGGCATTTCAGAAGTTTCTCCAGATGTTCCTCCGTTCTCTCACGTCTGTCTCCATCAAATCAGGATTGTGCACGGCACCCTACTTGAAGATTACAGATATCATTCACCGGAGTGGCCGCGCAAGCTGCGTCGCGCCGCCCCATCTTCTCCTCCTCCTCCAGAGAAATCAAGCAATTTCTCTGTCTCACCATGGATGCTGCTTGACCTGTTACGTATTTTCAGCAACTACGCTTTTTAAATTTTTAGATGGATTCATTCTTTGCTCCAGTGTTCAATATTTTCCGGGGTATGTCATAGAAACATAAAGGTTTATAGCACAGAAATTGGCTATGTCAGCCATCAAGTTCCTGTCTGTAATTAATCTCATTTACCAGAGTTTAATCTGCTACCTTCTGTGCCTTGGCGATTCAAGTGCTCATCTGGATGGTCCTTGTATGTTAAGAGAGTCTCCATCTGCACCGATCCCTCAGGCAGAACATTCCAAGTTCCAGCCTCCCTCTGGGTGAAGAAAACTCTACCAGATATCCCCTCTAAACCTCTTCCTCATTGGTTTAAAACTCTTCCCTCTATTCATTTTCGCTTCAACACAAAATCTCCTGTGCACAGGAAACTTCTCTGCACTTGGTTCCAAGAAACTGAGGGGAATTGTGAACATGTTGCGGAAACCAACCTCCCCTCTGTGGACTCTGTCTATATTTCTCACTGCCTCATTAAAGCAGCCAACATAATCAAAGACCCCATCCACACTAAGCATTCGCTCTTCTCCCTTCCCCTATTGGGCAGAAGATACAACAGCCTGAAAACCAAGTTCAAGGACAGCTTCTATCCCACTGTTTTCAGTCTACTGAACAGACTTCTTGTACGATAAGATGGTCTCTTTACCTCGTATTTACCTCGTTATGATCTTGCATTTTATTGCTTACTTGCACTACATCTTTTATTAAGCAGCTGTTACATGTTATTCTGCTTTGCTACTGTTTTACCTTATTCTAGTTCGATGCATTGTGTAATGATCTGATCTGTATTAAAAGTATGCAAGACGGATTTTTCACAGTATCTTGGTACTTGTGACAATAATAAACCAATACCAATGAGGGATAAAAATGTACCTGTTTTAACATTTCCTGTCATCTTGCCTGGTTTCACCACTCCAGCAGGGACACAGCATGGTGGTGGCCTTATTAGCTGCTGCTTATGGGACCAGCAATTACAGGAACAAAGGGACTTGATCCTGACTTCCAGTGCTGTCAGTGTGTAGTCTGCATGTTTATTTAAGTATTTAGAGACACAGCTCAATAACAGGGCCTTGCGGCCCAACGAGCCTGCCACCCAGTTACACCCATGTGGCTAATTAACCTATTAACCTATTTGTCTTCCAGTGCTGTGGGTGTAAACCAGAGCACACAGAGGAAACACGCGCAGTCGTAGGGAGAACGTACAAAGTCTGCAGAAGAACTGTGGCAAGTTCAAGATCTCCAGGATGCTTGGAACAACCTACCAGCCAATTTGCTTTTAAAGCCATGCAATTTACCTAAGAGAATTGATGAAGTTTTAAAGGCAATGGGAAGTCACACCAAATATTGATTTGATTTATTTTTTTACTGTATACTGCTCTTTATAGCAATTTTTTGATAGTCAGATATGTTTCATTTCAGTATTTTTGAAGGTATCTTCACTTTACAGAATTTTCTTACATGTGCCTAAGGCTTTTGCACGGTACTGTACAATAAGCTATTCATTCCCAGCGTCACTCTCGTGAACCTCCTCTAGACCCTCTCCATATCAAAGGTCTGGTCAGATGAATTGGGACATTTGTTAGCTAGAGGCAACTGGGATCAAGTGGGTCCCCTTATGCCTGTGGTTTATAACTTGTGATGCTCATTGACAAGACAATCAGTGATATTTTCCAGATGCTATTGAGAGTAGTGGGCTGAAGAATCCCATATCGGGCAAATATAACTCCAGTGGAATAAGATTCAATAGAGATATCTTCCCAAAAATTCTGCCCAAAAAGTCTAGAAGCAAATTTTCACTTGGAAGGTGATGGAAATTTCTCCCTCTGAATGCTGTGGACTGTGGGTAAAGAGAGATAAGATTTTTGTTAAGTGAGACAATTGTGGATCAGAGGCAGACAATAAAGCCGGGATGTAGATCAATGAAGATCTAGGACAGTCTTGGGGCCTCCACAATAGTTTACATTTCACGAGTGAGCTTTTTAGATAAAGCCTTTGTATTAAATATTTAACATAATATTTGAAATAAATATTATGGTAAAAATCTGGAGGAGGTTTTGCATTATAAAGAAAGAAAGCTCTCTCTGAGATTTTGTACTGATCAACGAACCTGTCACTTTTCACAGTTATTCATACATGAAACAAATCCAATCTTAAATCAGCCAGAGAAACCTGGAACAGTCTGAGCATCTTAATGTCAGAACCAGATATTTAAAAGCAACAATAATTGCTGGAAAATGTGCTGATGTGGTAATTCGAAGATGCCTTTTATGGGGTGGAGGATGAAATTGAGGGAGGGGTGGAGGATGGGTTCCTCTCCATTCCTTGTCATAAAACATCACTGTTTAGCCCCATTGTTAACTTTTTTCTTACTTAATGTGGCCAATCCTCAGAAGAAAGGAAGCTTGAGGCTTTGAATGTTGAATGAAAAGTGACACACAGTTGATAAATCAGCGCCTGTACTCTGTATGCTCTGCCACTTTTTTTTATTTCTGTGATAGCCTTTTTCAGAGATGAAAGAAGACATTATTTTCCCAGTGAGACTTGTGTGTCTTTGAAATCTTTCCTACTGTCACTCTGTGATAAAACCCCTTCCTTTACATCATTATGGATTATCAATATGCCACAGGAGACTATCACCATGGCAACCAGATCAGGAGCTACCCTTAGCATTCTCTAAATTTACTAAATATAATCTCCCTGCCAGGATTAAACTGCAATTTCATCAGCACATTGCACATTTAGCATCAGATGATTTAAACATGACATTATTGGATGACAAAGTGACATGCTCGACTGGAGGCAAGGAACACCAGAGGCCTTGTTTCTTCTTCCACCTTTTTCCTTATCCTTTCTGGCACTACCTGATCAAACTGGGGTCAGGGTGTGAAATATCTGCTCTACCAATGGAATATATGACATCATTCCTCTAAAGAACATCCAGGAATTGTGAAAAGGCATTTGTAGTTTGCAGGGAGATTGTCCAGCAAGCTCAACTTGGGGGAGTTTCCAGAGTTTCCTGGGAGCATGGAGAAGAGGGTTTAATTGAGTGAACCAAATTTCTATTTATCTACCTACCTCCTCCCTGAATCCACCAGTTTCTCCTTCCTCTATTAATATATTCTGATTAATATACTCGAGGAAGGAGATGAAAGTCATACGTGCAGAAAAAATTTACTCCGGCAATTGAAAGGACAAAATATACAATCTGTACAGATATACAAAATTATGGAGGATAGAGACAGGGTAAGTGCACATAAGCTTTTTCTACTGAAGTTGGGTGAAACTACAATTAGAGATCATGAGTTAAGGGTGAAAGGTGAAATGGTTAAGGGAATGAGAGGAAATTTCTTCACTCAGAGGGTGGTGAAAGCTGCCAGTGCAAGTGGCGGATGCGACTTTGATGTCAATGTTTAAGAGAAGTTTGGATAGGTACATGGATGGGAGGGATATGGAGGGCCATGGTCTGGGTGCAGGTAACTGAGACTAGGCAGTTTGAATGGTTCGGCACAGGCTAGATGGGCCAAAGGGCCTTTTTCTGTGCCATAGTCTTCTATGACTCTATGACTCAGTGACAAGGGGTTTCGGACTGGAGAAGCCGGGTTGTTCTCCTTAGAGTAAAGAAGATTGGAAGGAGATTTGTCGGCAGTGTACAAGATCATTAAGGATCTAGGAGAACAAGAGGAAGAAACATTTTTACAAAGAAGAGTGGTGGCTACCCGGACTCACTGCCTGTAACAATGGAAACAAGAGTTGATCCATGCCCTAGGAAGGAAATTAATGGACACTTAAAGGCCAATAAACTCTGCCATGGATAGTTCTAACCTCGGCTGTGAAAGGAGAAGAGTTAGACATGGGTCTAACAATCCCATCCTGTAACAACCCAGAGCTGCAGGAGTCCTGGACAGAGCTGCTATTGGTGACCTATGACCCAGAAGGAGTGATGGACTTATGGGCTGAAATAAGTAAGTAAGCATCAATAACTTGCAGAGCTACAACTAAAGGGTGGGAGAGGGTGGAACAAAGAACATAAGATCATAACAGTAAGCAGCAGGAGTAGGCCATCTGGCCTGTCAAGCTTGCTCTGTTATTCAATAAGATCATGGTTGATCTGACCATGGACTCATCTCTGCCTACCTGCTTTTTCCCCATAATGCTTAATTCCCCTACTATGCAAAAATCTATCCAACCTTGTCTTAAATATACTTACTCAGGTAGCCTGCACTGCTTCATTGGGCAGAGAATTCCACAGATTCAGCATTCTCTGAGAAAAGCGGTTTCTCCTCATCTCTGTCCTAAATCTACTCCCCAAATCTTGGGGCTATGTCCCCTAGTTCTAGTAACTGTTTTACAAAAAGCGAGTATAGACTGATGGACTGAATGGCCTTCTTCTCTTCTGTGATGATTTTACATTCAAGCTCTATGGTGTAATTTGGAATTACTTTATTCCCATATCCAGAACCAAAGCATTGATCCCACCCACCAATGAAGCACTGGTTGTAACAATCAACTCATCGACAGAAAAGCAGCTGCTATTTGCACAGTCCATTTACAAAGGAAAATAATATCCCAAGAGCAAATAAACAAATCGATGCCAGGGCACACAGAGAGACATTATGACAACAGAACAAAGAGTTAGTCAAAAGCACGAGAGATTCTGAAGATACTGGAAAACTTGAGCAACACACACACACACACACACCCACAAACAAACTCGGTGTTATCTATCTAACATTTCAGTAATATTTGAGTAAGATTGTAAATATATTGTTTGTTTAAGCATTCTTGTTCATTTAAATAAGTCATTATGGGTTATGTGTAAAAATATATGAATCGCATACATTTGAAGAGTTCGAAGAGATTTGGCATGTCGCCAAAAACATTCGCAAATTTCTACAGATAGACTGTGGAGAGCATTCTAACTGGCTGCATCACTGACTAGTATGGTGGTGTGGGTGGATGTGGGACTACTGCACAGCACCATAGTAGTCCGCAGAGAGTTGTAAACTTAGTTATCTCCATCATGGGCACTAACCTCCAGAGTACCCAGGACATCTTCAAGGAGCGATGCCTCAGAAAGGCATCATTAAGGACACCCATCAGCTAGTCATGCCTTGTTCTCACTGTTATCATCAGGAAGGAGGTGCAGAAGCCTGAAGGCACACACTCAGCAATTCAGATACAGCTTCTTCCCCTCTGCCATCGGTTTTCTGAATTGGCATTGAACCAATGAACACTACCTCACTACTGTTTATTTCTATTTTTGCACTACTTATTTAACTATATTTACTATAATTCACAGTTTTTTTCCTATTATTATGTATCGCATTGTACTGCTGATGCAAATTCAGCAAATTTCTTGATATATGCCGATGATATAAAACCTGATTCTGGTTCTGACATCAATACGCTACCACGTAATGTGAATGCCTCGCTGAAAGTAAAAAGGGAGTTAAGAGACATACTCCTGGGTTCCCATCTTTTTCTTGCAGTTAGTTTTATGTTTTGGAGTTACAAAAATCAGCAAGACAGGAGTCATCTGTGGAGGGGAAAAACAGACGATGTATCGAGCTACAGTCCTAATGAAGGTCTTGGCTCAAAGCTTTGACCTACCCCCTCCATAGATCCTGCCTGACGTGCTAAGTTCCTCCAGAGCTTTGTGTGTCTTGGTAAAAGAGACGGGATTGATGGAGTGCCTTAAGACTGAGTTTCTTTTCAAAAAAAAGGGTGTTTGAATTGCACAAAAGAGGGGAAGAGGGGAAGAGGGGAAGGAAAGCAAGCACTCCAGATATAAACACATCTTTGTGCCAAGTAAAGTTCAGAGACATTGAAAAGACGGTAACACCAGCGAAACTTCACAAGCTTCACTAGAATGGGTTAATGTAGGAGGGAGGAGTGTTTGATGGCTCTGGGACTGTAATTGCTGGAGTTTAGAAAATGGTGGGGGTGGAGTCAATTGATTGAAAGGACTGGATAGAGTGGTTGTGTAGAGGATATTGAAGTGTATCGATTGAAAGGACTGGATAGAGTGGATGCTGAAAGGATATTTCCGATAGTGTGAGAGTTTAGCACAAGAGGGCATAGACTTAGAATACACGGGTGACCCTTTAAAACAGAAATAAGTAGGATTTCCTTTAGCCTCCGTGGAATTTATTGTCACAGATAGATGTGGAGGCCAAGTCATTTGGTATATTTAAAACGAAAGTTGATAGGTTCTTGATTAGTATGGGCATCAAAGGTTATGGGGAGAAGGCATGAGAATGGCGATGAGAGGAAAAATAAATCACAACCATGGTAGAGAAGACTAGATGGGCTGAATGGCCTAATTTCGCTCCTATGTCTTACAGTTTTGTGGTCTCACATACAGATTAGCACAGAATTATTGCTGCAACCCTAAGCCCCTCACTCTCAGCCCATCCCTTAAAGGAAAGGTTCCAAACAGCTACTTCCACACCAACCTTCAAGTATAACTTGCGCCAAGTCCTGGGCAGACACACGTCCTTTTCTCACAAAGCACTGGTAGGCTCCTCCATCGTTGTTGGCCATTCCGTCCATAACCAGGTTCTGCTGGTTGCCCCCAGCAATTTGGACGTTCTTGCCTGGGGTGATGATCTTGCCGTTCCGATACCACTGGACCACATACTCCTCGGCCCCAGTCACAGTGCAGGAGAGTGACACCCGACTGCCCACACTGGTTTTCACTCTGTGTGGGCTCACCGTTGCCTTTAGCGGCTCTGTCCATTGAAATATAGGAAGAGAGAAATGAGCTTCTTCCTGTTGGAAAATATCCCTTGAATTATTATTGACTGTTGCTCCCTACATATATAAAAAAAAGCAGTTTACCTCCATGAAGCACCCACAAGTTTTGTCATATGTAGTTTTAAGAGGGAGCTACAACATAGCAACAGGCCACTGGATTAGTTGGTCCAGGCTGAATGTTTATGATCCAAACCAGCCTCCAACCCAACCATCTCTAACACACCCAAACTGTAGAAATTTCAGTGATATATCAAGACTGAGTAGGTACTCACACCGTCCAGGAAACTTTGGAAATACTCAGCAGATTAATGCAGATAAGTGTGAGGTGTGCACGGTGAGATTTCACACCAGGGTAGGACTTACGCAGTGAACAGTAGGGCACTGAGGAGTGCAGTAAAACAGAAGGATCTGGGAAACGAGATCTATCAATCCTTGAAAGTGGTATCACAAGTAGATAGGGTTGTAGGGTTGATAGGTTTGGTGCATTGACCTTCATAAATCTAAGTACTGAGTACAGGAGATGGGATATTTTGTTGAAGTTGTATAAGACGTTGGTGAGGCATAATTTGAAGCATTGTGTACAGTTTTGGTCACTGACCTACAGGAAAGATGTAAATTTTCCCTACAGGGAAAGGCTCACATCAGGGAAAATTTTCAAGGATGTTGGCAGGACTGGAGGACCTGAGTTATAAGAAGGGATTGAATAGGTTAGGACTTAATGCCTTGGAACATGGAAGGTTGAGGGGAGATTTGATAGAGGTATAAAAATTATGAGGGGTATAGATAGGGTAAATCCACTGAGATTGGGTGAGACTTAAACTAGAGGTCATAGGTTAAGGGTGAAAGGTGAATTATTTAAGGGGAAGTTCTTCACTCAGAGGGTGGTGAGAGTGTAGAATGAGCTGCCAGCAGAAATGATGGATGTGGTTCCATTTCAATGTTTAAGCGAAGTTTGGATAAGTACATAATGGGAGTGGTAGGGAGGGCTATGGTGCAGGTGCAGGTCGATGGGACTCGGCAGAATAATAGCTTGGCATGGACTAGATGGGCTGGAGGGCTTGTTTCTGTGATGTAGTGCTCCATGACTCTAGATCAAGCAGCATCCACCTTGAGAAAGAGATCACCAACCTGCATTAGCATTTCAGGTTAGTGACCTCTCATCAGAATTGGGGAAAAATTGGAGAAATAACTCATTTTCATTTTGCCCACTCCCTGAATATCCTCAGCAAGCTGTCTACGATGCATACCCTTGCACCCAAAATCAACAACCCTCCAGTTGAAGAGGAAAGAAAGGTTCACACCATTATATTCCATTTCACAGCCCTTTCAGAATGCTGCAAAGCACTTTACAGTCAACTGAATATTCCTGAGGCCTAGTGACTCTTGTAATATATTGACAAATAAGAAGCTTTATTTCCCCTCGGAGGGTAATCCAAAGTTAATTGTTAAGATGGCATAGTGGCCAATTTGGCATGGTAAGATCCCCAAAGCAATAGTATAAGTGAGACCAAATAATCTATTTGACTGAAGAATAAATATTGACCAGGACAATGGGGATAGCTCCTCATTTTTCCTGTAGTGTCCCGGGATTTTAGCATCCTCCGAATAAATCTGCTAAGGCCTCAGTTTAATGTCTTATCTAAAGAATGCCTGTTGTGACAGAGCTGCATTACAACAGCACTGCACTGCGTAGCAGCCCAGGTTGCTGAGCAGAATAAAACTATAAAAATGCCGAAAACCTTCATCCTGGTCATGCAGCGTCAGTGGGGAAAGAAACTGTTAACGTTTCAGGTCCGAGACCCTCCGTCAGAACTCAGAAAGAGAGAAAATACATTCCTTTAGGGAGCAGAAAAGGTGCAAAATTAGGATGGCTGGAACAAAATGAAAATCTCTGACAGGGCAAAACTCCAAGGGTCAGTTAAAATTAGATTAAGTACTGTTGTTTGAGTTACATTTTGCTAATACTAAATAATAACAGTAAAATCAGGTCAGACTACAAAAATAGAAAATAACAGAAAAAAAAACATCAGAACAGGCCATTCTTGTCTGCACAACACATACAAAATAGTGAAGGAACTCAGCAAGTCAGGTAGCATCTACAGAACGGAATAAACGTTGATATTTTGGGCAAGGCCTCCCTTGTATCCTCTGTTTTCTTTCTTTCTATATAGCCAGGCCTGATTGGTCTTGATATAGATCATTCCGTGCCTTCATATTGTGGCCACAGTGATCCCCTGCTCCGAGGGGCAGTGATGGATCAGGCAGCCTGCCGTACTCTTAGGATGGCTTTGACAGCTGGTAAAACTCTAATCCCAAGGTTCATCAACTATTAAAGCTGTCAATGTTACTCAATATTTGTGAACATCTGTGCCATGCAAAACCTTTTGCAGCCAGTCCAAAAGTAACCTTAAGATATCAGAATTACTCATTTTAGGAAGATTAATAATTACATACAGAATTAAAATTATTAAAATATTATCATGTTTAATTCAGAAAATAATCTCACTTACCTTTCTCCCAATCGCCATTTCTCCCATTTGTTTAAATTTGATTTGTCTAGTGAGATTCAGTGGTTAGATTTCCCAGCTGAAAGCTCGGAAGTCTGTGGAAGTTGGCTTGTGGAACACCAGCCAAGGACAGCAGGAATCTTGACATTAGCACAGGCAACCACTCGTAAGTTTGTAATATCTTTTCCCCTGCCTGATTGATTCCTAAACCTCATCAGTAAAGTGATGAGAAGTCATCTCCTCATTCTCACCAGTAAGATAAACAGAACCGTTTACTTTCCCTGTGTTTTGCTTTTAAGCTACGACATCAGGTTAAAATTGTAATTTACTGCCCGGTTGTCTGCTGACAAAATGTTGTACAGCAAGCCTGCTTCGGCATGATGTTCAGTTAACATTTACACAGCAGTCAGTTCAATTATTTGATGCTTCAACAATATGTCCTGTACAAAGAACTCATCAAAATGTTTATTAAAAGATAATTGGTAATCGTAAATGGCACGCGGCTTCAATAAGATTTCAGATCAGAAAAACTGAGGCTGATGACTCAGTGTTTTATTCAGCAGTGACATTCTAATGGCCTCCCATCTTACAGCTGTTCACAGACAAGTCATTACCCCCCTCTGCATGCTGGCTTATTGCTTTCTCATTTGGCAAGCCCTCAATTTTCACACACAGGTCCTTATTTCAATTCCCTTCATGTTCTGCTCTCTCTCCATCTGTCTGAGGTGTATGGCTCCTCCACTTCTTGAGCACTTCACCCCTCACCCCCCAGTGGCAGCCATGCCTTCAGCAGTCAAGAATGCTAAGCTTTGAAATTCCTTTATTCCACATGCCTCCGTATCCCTCTCTGCCTCTCTCCTTTCAGATGCTCCTCCCAACAATTCTTCATATGGGCAGACAGTAAATATTCTGAGTCAATACCTTGGCTGTACACATTGGGAAGCTCAAATAGCTTTCAAAACTGCAGCTTCTTTCGGTAGTTACTTGAGATACAGCCTTTCCAGCCTAATTACACCAATGTGAGTGATTAACCTATGCCTTTGGGTGTGGGAGGAAACCACAGCACCCGGCGAAAACCCACACAGTCGCGAGGAGAAAGTACAAACTCCTAACAGGCAGCAGCGGGAATGGAACCAGCATCGCTGGCACCGTAATAGCATTGCGCTAACCGCTTCGTTACTGTGCCACCTCAGAATTTTATTTCTGATGACACTAACAAAAAAACCACAAAATCCTTCAGTATCTGTTTGGTCGCGGGCTTTGTCTTCAATGTTTTGTTTCTCAACATGGCCTACTCCTCAGCACATCGTTCCTTGACACGTGGGAGATAGAGAGTGTGACTCAGTTAGTTGCAATTCCATTCATTAATTGGGAGAAGCACTCAGGCAGGAAGTGAGAAACAGTCCGACAGCATGATTTACACTGCCGGATGTTATCCCCCATGCTTACAGTGTCCGTTGGCTTTTAGTGAGCTATAACATGAACCAGACAGCAATACTTTGAAGGAGAAATGTGCAGGATTAAGTGGAATGAAACCTTTGTCCACCTCGAATTATCTGTTGGAGATCAGTGGGTGGGGGGGGGGGAGGCTGCCTTTTTTGCACCTCTTTGTTCACCTGCTGGAGTTACTCATATAATAGAGACTTCTAGAATGTAGACCCACTAATTATCTTTTAAATTTGGAGATACAGCACGGTAACAGGCCCTTAGAGCCCGACGAGACTGTACCACCCAATTTCACTCATGTGACCAACTAACCTGTGCAGCTTTGCAATGTGGGGGGAAGCTGGACACCCACGGTCAAGGGAGAACGTACGAACTCCTTACAAACACCGGTGGAAATGAACCCAGGTAGCCAGCTCTGCAACACCTTCACTTTAATCACTATCATGCTGAGCTGCCCCAATAATGATATGACTTGCAGGGGAATGTACAGCTTATAGTGTCCTGTTGCTGCAGTAGCCCTCGTTCTTAGTGTTAGAGTCTGTGGATCTGGGAGGATCCGCTTGTGTGGCTGACATGACTGCCTTTACAGATGGTAGTCATGGTTTCAATTGGTCGAGAAGGTGATTGGTGGATGGGGTACCAGTCAGAGAGATTGCTTTGGTCTGAATGATGGGGTGAATGCATTTTCAAAAGGCCAGCACACTACGGCTGGTTGGCTCATGATAAAGCTTAGAAGACACTGTGAAGGAGAAGATGCTATGTCAAATGGTGCCCAGTCTAAGAACAGTATGCTAGGATTCCCTGGCGTCAGCGACCCTCCCTTAAAATGATGGCGGCTGGGGAGCAAAGGGAAGGGGGGAACACGCTTTTCACTCACGTTTGACATTCAGGCGGCCAACGACCTCTGCATTCCCGAAACTGTTCCAGACCTCGCAGATGTAGTTCCCGGTGTCTGCAGGGACTGCCTTCACGATGAGTAGTCCGATGACGGTCTGCCTGAACCTGCTGTCCCGTTCCAGGGGGGCATTGTCCTTTACCCAGCGGTACTTGGGCGGGGGCTGGCCCGAGGCTTTACAAGGCAACACAACCCGCTGGTCCGCCATGACCACCCGGTGGCTAAAACCGTCCAGGATCGTTGGAGCAGAGTTGACCGGATCTGTTGGGAAATCCAGAGCCACAATTTTACAATTGATGCTAATTTTGCTGTCAATTAACAGCTTCTACTGCAAGCAAGGGAGAGGGGAAGTCATCTTCTGAGGAGAGAGAATGAGTTAATGTTTCAGGTTAAAGATTGTTCATCTTCCACGGTTCTCTGGTTTTACAGAGTCATAGAAATGTAGAGTTATACAATATGGAAACAGGCCCTCTGGTCCACTGAGGAGATTCAAAGAGTGTAGATGCTGAAATCTGGAACAACATACAAAGAACTATGTCAACCTGTTGAGCACTCCCCCCACCCCCCAACCAGCCCTTTGTGTGTTGTTCTAGCTCACCAAGTTCATATCAACCATCTACTGTACATTTACACTCATCCCATTTTACTCTCCGCTCTCCCACTCCCATTAACCCCCCACCATACACTGTGGACCACCTTCCCAACGTGCAGGCCTGTTGCAGTTTTATAATGCTCTGGTTAGACTACACTAGGAGTACTGTACTCAGCTCTAGTCACCTCAGTATAGAAAGGATGTGGAGGTTTTAGAGAGCATGCAGAGGAGATTTGCCAGGATGCTGGCTAGATGAGAGAACATGCCTTATGAGGATAGGTTGAGCAAGCTAGGGCTTTACACTTTTGAGCAACGGAGGATGAGAGGACAATTGGTAGAGGTATACAAGATGATAAGAGGTGTAGATAGAGTGGACAGCCAGAGACTTTTTCCCAGGATGGAAGTGGCTAATATGAAGGGGCATAACTTTAAAATGTTTGGAGGAAAGTTGGGGGGGATATCAGAGGTAGGACTTTTTTTTTCTACAGCGCACACGGAATGCACTGGCAGCAGCTGTGGCAGAGGCAGGTACATTAGGGACATTAGCAGACTCTTAGGCAGGCAAATTGATAAAAGAAAAATCGAGGGCTACGTAGGGGTGAAGGATTAAGGTTGACCTTGGAATAGTTTGAAAGGTCGGCCCAACATCGTGGGCTGATGCACCTGTACTGTGCTGTTGTATTCTATGTTCCAGCTGAAATTTACAATGGTATCAACCTGCACACCTTTGGGATGTGGGAAGAAGCCACAGCAACCAGAGGTAACCCACAAGGATGAGGAAAATATATTTGAAGCTCCATGCAAGACAGTACCCAAGGTCAGGATTGAATCTGGGTCCATGGTACTGTGAAACAGTGACTTTACTATTTGCAATACCTGAGCTCAATTCAAACCTGACCATATATATTTTTGTGTGACTATTTTACTGGTATCTAATATGTTCTTGCTATCTTATATGTGTTATATGTGATTTGTGCTGTGTATGACTGTTGGTACTGAGTTTTGTATCTTGGTCCCAAAGTAACACTGTTTCATTTGGCTGTATTCATAGGTAGTCATGTATGGTTGAAAGACAATTAAACCTGAACTTGAATATACTGATGCTATCCAAATCCTACTGTCGTGAACTCTTCAGATAAGTACGGAACTCCAGAGAGTGTCAGGCCTCAGCACTCTGATGCATTGAACCTCACTCAATTGTTTTATTTAGAACTTTCTAAGTGACTGGTTTAGTCATTAAACTTTCCTTGTGTTTTTTGTGCTGCTTGCTTTTTTGAATGCGGGTTCCTCGTGCATCCCGTTTTTAGTTTACTGATTTTTAGATGGTGCTATAGACACTATTTAAATTCGTCACATCTAGTCTTCATCATTGAGTCCTGATTTTGGGTTCCGAATGAACAAACTGTCTGTGTACCCTGGCCCTCTTGAGTAAGTACGCTCTAAGTCATTTGTAATTCTTCTGTTATGTTCTTCAATGAAATTCTCATCATTACTTTCAACCTTTGAGTCTTGAGCTTACTTCACTCCTTGGTTCATTTGACTGAAGATATTGTTACAGAAGAATTCAACCAGCATGGACCCAGCGCAGTTTGACCCATTATGTATAGCACTGGCAGTTGAATGGCATGAACACTGACTCCAGGAGATACTAGCGCCATTGCAGAAAGGGTCTGAAACTGGTAGGTGAGGTTTGCATTCTTTGGGTTCTGAACATTTGCTTGTGTGTCCTGCTATGTTTGTACAGGGTCGCTGTGAGGGGTCATCCTTGGGATGGTACAATAGAGACTCCAAGTCTTTCTGCAGTTTATTCATTCAGCATTCCCTAGTATTCGAGTTGCAGCCCTCTAAGTTTCCCTGAGACAGGAGTAAGGTGCCTTACATAATTTACCTCCTTTCAGGCAGGGCCCTTGTATGGGCCAAGGCCTTATGGGAGAAGAGATGTCCTGCGTGTTTTAATATCAAGGAGGGCATTCTTTCACCTTGCTGGGGGTCCAGAGGCAGCCAGCAGACTCTTCCATTTGCATCAGGAGGCTCTATCCATTGCCGACTACTCAATTGAGTTCTGAACTTTGGACACAGAGAGTGGGTGGAACATGAAGGCTTTATGTTACTCTGTTTCAACAAGGATTAAATGATCAACCTAAAAATGTTTTAGCAACCAGGAACCTGGTAGAGAATTAGGAGGAGCTTATCGATATGAATAATTGCATATCTGAGAGAAGGAGGGAGAGGCATGGCAAGTTTGCCTAGAGAGCCAGCTCCCAAAATCGCTCAGTGCCCTACTCCAGTTCCACAATCCAAGACGCAACCTGGTTCCTCAAAGCTTTCTCTGCAGGAGCCCTTGCAGCTGGGAAGAACCCGGCTCTCCCCAGCAGAATGAGAGAGAGGCGTGTGAAGCAGAGAAGCTGCTTATGCTGCGAGAACTTCCAGGATCGTCCAGTGAGGAGAGAACTGTGATGGTCTCTAGACTCTCTCCCAGTTCAACAAATTTCAGAGTGGTATTTCCTTCCCTACTGTCTTGGGGGAAAAAAAATCAATATACCCCTGGGGCATTGGTAGACTCTGGTTTGCTGGGAATTTTTTTAGATTTTGGACTGATCGACAGAACATAGAACATAGAAATCTACAGCACTTTCCAGGCCCTCTGGCTCACAGTGTTGTACTGACCATGTAGCCTACTCTAGAAACTGCCTACAACTTCCCCACCGCATAGCCCTTAATTTTTCTAAGCTCCATGTACCTATCTAAGAGACTCTTAAAAGACCCTACCACCATTGCTGGCAGTAAATTCCATGCAGCAACCACGCTAAGTGTGAAAAACTTACCTCTGACATCCCCTTATATCTACTTCCAAGCACCTTAAAACTATGCCCGCTTGTGTTAGCCATCTCAGCCCTGGGAAAAAGCCTCTGGTTATCCACACAATCAATGTCTCTCATCATCTGATACACCTCTATCAGGTCACCTCTCATCCCCTGTCACTCCAAGGAGAAAAGGCCAAGTTCACTCAACCTATTCTCATAAGGCATGCTCTCCAATTCAGGCAACATCCTTGTAAACACAAAATAATCTGCAGATGCTGGGGTCAAAGCAACACTCACAATGCGCTGGAGGAAGGGTTCCGGCCTGAAACGTCGACTGGTCGTTTCCACGGATGCTGCCCGACTGGTTGGGTTCCTCCAGCGTGTTCTGAGTGTTGCAACATCCTTGTAAATCTCCTCTGCACCCTTTCTACAGTATCGACATCCTTCCTGTAGTGCGGTGACCAGAACTGAACACAGTACTCCATATGGGGTCTAACTAAGTTCTTACATAGCTTGAACTCAATCTCACGGTTGATGAAGGCCATCATACCATACGCCTCCTTAACAACACTGTCAATCTGCACAGCAAGTTTGAGTGTTCTATGGACATGGACCCCAAGATCTCGCTGATCCGCCACACTGCTAAGAGTCTCACCATTAATATTATATCCTGTCTTCAAATTTGACCTTCCAAAATGAACCACTTCACACTTAACTGCATTTAACTCCATCAGCGGTAAGAACTTCTCAGCCCAGTTCGGCATCCTATTGATATCCCACTGTAACTTTTGACAACCCTCCAGACTATTCACAACACTCCCAACTTTTATGCCATCAGCAAACTTACTAACCCAGCCTTCTACTTCTTCATCCGGGTCACTTATAAAAATCACAAAGAGGAGGGGTCCCAGAACAGATCCTTGCGGAAAACCACTGGTCACCGACCTCCATGCAGAGTAAGAACCATCTACAACCACCCTTTGCCTTCTGTAAGCAAGCCAATTCTGAATCCACAAAGCAAGATCTCCTTAGATCCCATACCTCATTACTTTCTGAATGACTCTTGAATGGGGAACCTTAACAAATGCCTTACTGAAGTCTATATACACAGCATCCACTGCTCTACCTTCATCGACGTGCTTTGTTACATCCTCAAAGAATTCAATTAGGCTTGTAAGGCACGACCTGCCCTTGACAAAGCCATGCTGACACTCCCTAATCAGATTATGTCTCTCCAAATGCACATAAATCCAGCCTCTCACAATCTTCTCCAACAACTCGCCCACCACTGAAGAGGATCCAAGTTCCTAAATTAAGTCTCAACTAGCCACTCATGGCTATGGCTCTGGATGGGAAATCATTGGGACCTGGACAAATTTCTTATCTTTCCTTTCCTCTCAGGTTAATGATTGGTATGAATGAGGAGATGATTTGATTCCACCTTATTCGTTCTCCAGATATTCCTCTAATTTATGGTTACCCGTGGTTCCTTTCCGATAATCTGTGTATTAATTGGTGTTCTGGCACTGTTCAGGTTTGGTCAACCCTATGGCAGAATAATTATCTTTCTAAAGTTTCTGAGGTACCAGACAATGTTTCTGACATGCCAGTCTGAGTTTCTGAGATACCTGTTGTGAATTATACCAAGTCACCAGCCATAATCCCAAATTGCCTTCTGACTCCTCAGAACTGGACTCTAACTCAACTCTGTTGGTCTAGAGTGCCTCCAGAATATTTGGACTTGTTGAAGGTATATAGCAAGAAAAGAGCCATAACGCTTCCTCCACATAAAGACTATGACTGCGCTATTGACTTGCTATCAGGTACTTGTCTTCCCCGGGAAAGGCACTATGCTTTATCCACTCCCGAGAGGCAAGCCATGGATGACCACGTTAAGGAGGCTTTGGCGTCCAGGTTTATTCAACTGTCCACTTCACCTGCTGGTGAGGGAATTTTCTTCATATTGAAGAAGGACGGTGGACGAAGACCAGGTATTGACCCCAGGGGTCTGAATAAGTTTACTATTCTGAACTAGTATCCACTCCCTCTTATGAAAACAGCATTCAAATTATTACAGGGAGCAATGGTCTTCTTGAAACTTTGCAACCAGAATGCCTACAACCTTATCTGGATTTGAGAGGAGATGAATGGAAGATGGCCTTCAAACTCCCAGTGGACACTATGAGTATCTGGTGATGCCATTTGCCTTAGAAACCATAGAAACCATAAAAACTACAGCACAGAAACAGGCCTTTTGGCCCTTCTTGGCTGTGCCGAACCATTTTCTGCCTAGTCCCACTGACCTGCACACAGACCATATCCCTCCATACACCTCCCATCCATGTATCTGTCCAGTTTATTCTTAAATGTTAAAAAAGAACCCGCATTTACCACCTCATCTGGCAGCTCATTCCATACTCCCACCACTCTCTATGTGAAGAAGCCCCCCCTAATGTTCCCTTTAAACTTTTCCCCCCTCACCCTAAACCCATGTCCCCTGGTTTTTTTCTCCCCTTGCCTCAGTGGAAAAAGCCTGCTTGCATTCACTCTATCTATACCCATCATAATGTTATATACCTCTATCAAATCTCCCCTCATTCTTCTACGCTCCAGGAAATAAAGTCCCAATAAAGCCTTGGTGAACATCCAGTTTATTAACACCATAATCTGAGAAATGCTCAAACACCTCGTGGTTGCTTATTTGGACAATATTCTTATTTTTTCACGATCACTTCAGAACATGTCCAACATGTATAGAGTATTCTTCAAATTCTGTTGGAGGTTCAACTTTTTGTAAAACTTGAGATGAGCAAATTCCACATCCCTTCAATTTTTAATTTTCAACTAGAATCTCCAGATGGACCCTGAGAAGACTCAAGCAATGCAGAAATGGCCACACCTACATCAGTTAAACAGCTCCAATGCTCCTTAGGGTTTGCCAATTCCTATCATTGCTTCATTTGCAACTTCAGTTCTATTGCAGCTACACTTACTAAACTCACTAAAACGTTGGCAGGGTCTTTCCGTTGGACTCCAGATGCAGAAGCCATTTTCTGCAAACTTAAAAACAGATTTACCACAGCACCTATACTTGATCCACCCGATCCAGTCTTACCTTTTGTAGTGGAGGTTGGTGCCTCAGACATCGGATTAGGAGCCCTGCTCTCGCAGTGAACCACCTCTGACCAGAAGTTACACCCATGTACTTTATTTTTCAAACATCTCTCTCCTGCTGAGATGAAGTATGACATTGGCAACAGGGAGTTGCTTGCTCTCAAGATGGTGCTTGAAGAATGGAAACATTGATTGGAGAGGGAAAAACATCCCTTTATGGTTTGGATTGATCATAAAAACTTAGCTTATATCCAAGATGCAAAGAGGCTGAACTCTCAGCAGACACATTGGTTATTGTTTTTCTATAGTTTTAATTGTATTATAACTTACAGACCTGGTCCCAAGAATCAGAAACCGTATGCGCTCTCTATATAGTTTGATACAGTTGACAAGGAAGAAGTACCAGAGTTCCAGGCTGGTTGTTCCCATTAGATGGGAGATTGATTCTATTGTGCGAAAGTCCCAGCAACAACATGAGGTCAATCCAGACAAGGGGCCTCCCGGGTGTATCTCTGCCACAGAGGTGATTTGCTCCAAGGTTTTGAATTGAGGGCATGCCTCTAAGCTAGGAGTTTCATGTACATTGATGTTCATTAAGAGGTAATTCTGGTGGGCAGACATAACAAAGGACATCACGGATTATGTTTTGGTATGCGATATGTGTGCCTGAAACAAGGAACCTAGATCACTACCACAAGGTCTCTTACAACCTTTATTTATTCCCACTCATCCCTGGTCTCATATTTCATTGGACTTTATCACTGAACTTCCTCCATCCCAGGGGAATATTGTTATTATGGTTGTGGTGGACTGATTCTCAAAGTCTTGCCTCCTTGTACTTCTCCTCAAACTTCCCACGGCTTTGAAGACAGCTGAGCTTATGTTACAAAATATCTTCTGGATACACAGCTTTCCCTGGAATATCATCTCGCACCATGGCCAGCAATTCATGTCTGAGTTCTGGAAGGCATTTTGCAAACTCATTGGGTGACTGTTAGCATATCCTTTGGGTTCCATCCACAAACTAATGGGCAAACAGAGAGAGAGAGAGTGTACCAGGATTTGGAAAGATCTCTGGTTTCAGGAAATCCAACCACGTGGAATGACTATCTTACTTGAGCCCAGCTCACACATAATAATCTTTTATGCTTCTCCAGTGGAGTCTTTCAGCTACAGTCTTCTTTCATTCCTGGGAACAAGAGTCCAAAGTGTGTGTCCCTGCAGCCATTGAGTTGGTTAGGAGGTGCAGTCAGACATGGTCCAAGGCCAGATTAATTTCAATGTCCAACTCCCAACAGCCACAGCTTCAGGCTAATTGTCGAAGGCAACCAACTCCTTTGTTCTGTCTGAGCCAGCAGGGTTGGCTATCCACTTAACCCTTCCTATGTGGGTGGAATGTCAGAAATTGGCTCCTAAGTAAATCAGTTCTTTTAAAGTTCTGTGGAGAATCAGTCTGGTGTCGTACGCCAACGTTTATCACAAACTCTGCATTTTCTCCCTACCTTTCATGTTTCCTGCCTCAAACCCATATTCTCTAGTCCCTTAGCCCCTGTTTCCAAATCTCCTCCACCTCCTTTTATTGATGGTCATCAAGAACACAGTTCGGCCACTGCTAGACTCTCTTTTTATTGATGGTGAAGCACAGTATCTTGTGGACTGGGAGGGTTATGGCCCGGAGGAGTTGCTGGGTTCCCTCCCATAATATTTTGGATCCTCAGTTAATTACAGACTATCATAGCAGATATCCAGATCTTCCTGGGCTGTCAGGTGCTGGCCATTGGAGCGGGCTGGGTCTTGTCATGAACTCTTCAGGCCAGCATGGGGCGCTGGAGAGCATTTGTCCTCTGCTCCAACACATTGAATATCACTTATAGCCACACACATCAAAGTTGCTGGTGAACGCAGCAGGCCAGGCAGCATCTCTAGGAAGAGGTACAGTCGATGTTTCGGGCCGAGACCCTTCGTCAGGACCTACTGAAAGAAGAGCTTCAGTTAGTCCTGACGAAGGGTCTCGGCCCGAAACATCGACTGTACCTCTTCCTAGAGATGCTGCCTGGCCTGCTGCGTTCACCAGCAACTTTGATGTGTGCGGCTTGAATTTCCAGCATCAGCAGATTTCCTCGTGTTTGCGAATATCACTTATATATTTGAACTAGAACTTGTTAGGCTGGTTTAGTCATTAAGCTTTCCTTGAGCTTGGGCTGCACAAGAAACACAAGGAAAGTTTCCCAGCCTATTCCACATTCCCAGAGCATGCTCTTAGTAAAGGGCATGCACTGTAATTTAAATCTGATTGCTTTTTGAGCAACTCACTGATATTATAATGCATACATTATGTGCAGTCTTGATCACATACCTACAGGAAAGATGTAAACAATGTTGAAAAAGTACAGGGAAAATGTACAAGGACGTTGCCAGGTCTGGGGGACCTGAGTTATAAGGAAAGATCGAATAGCTTAGGACCTTATTCCTTATAATGTAGAAGATTGAGAGGAGATTTGATAGAGGTATACAAAATTATGAGTTAGAGTAAATGCAAGCAGCCTTTTTCCACTGAGGTTGAAAGAAACTACAATCAGAGCACGTGGTTTAAGGGTGAAAGATGTAAAGTTTAAGGGGAACACGAGGGGAAACTTCTTCACTCCGATGGTCATGACAGTGTGAACAAGGTGCCAGAACAAGTGGTGGATGCAAGCTCAATTTCAATGATTAGACAAAGTTTGGTCAGGAACTTGGATGCTCCTGGTGCAGCTCGATGGGAGTAGGCAGTTTAAATGGTTTTGATATGGACTAGATGGGCCGAAGGGCCTGTTGCCATGCTGTACTTTTCTATGACCCCATGACGTGTACATCCTGGTTGCAGAGGTGACCAGTCTACTAGTGGCCTCCGAACACAGCCCTGCTCTCAATTCTGACATCCTCCTTACCTGTCACCATTTGTCCAAAACAATATGAAACATGAGGAGCCTTATTAACCGTCAGAGCATGGGAGATTGTGGGGGGAGAGGCATACCTGACACAAACAGCCTGGCGCTGTTACTCTGCCGTGTCTCTCCGGTGTATTTGTGCCGTGTGATACAGCGGTAATTGTACAAACCATCCTCATTCTGCACGTCTAATATATACAAGGCTCCAGTAGGCGTGATGTGGAATCTAGATCCTGAAAACAGAACGATTTGAGAGACAATTAATTCTTTCCCTGCCAAGCTCATTATGAAACAATATTACTTTTGTCGAAATGCTTGAGCAGCAAAGCTCAATAAAGTACTGAGTTGATTTAAAAATAATGTCATGCCAATTTTTTATTAGCTCCCTCATTGCAACTGAGTTTTGTTTAGTCTTAAACCAATTGTTTTTTTTTCTATTTGAATTTGCAGGGTATCATTTAAATGATTGCTAAAAATTTCTTTCATTTGTTTTTATTCATTTGAAGTATCTCTGGAGTAAGTGCAGTGAGATGGATGTAATCCTGATTCAGGATGCAATCTCATTTCACTGATAGTTCACAGAACATTGCCAGAAAGAGTTTAGAACCGGCATTTCTGTTGGCTGAATAGAGGTAGACTTGACTTTAAGGTTGTGAAATTACTGGTGGGATGACAAAGGAGAAGCTTAAACCCACTAGCAGCTTTACGATAATAAAAGTTCAGCAAAATTGGGCCAAATTTTAATGGCTACAGCTCATTGCCCAGACTCTCATATTCAGTCCTCATTTCTTCCAGATGGTGATATCTGAGTGAAATAGACCTCTGCAACCCTAGTATCAAGCAAGAAAGTGTTGCAAATCCTGCAAGCCCTTATTGGTGAGAAGACACACTGCTGAAGATCACACTTTCCCAAGCTGCCCCGCTCCCTTTCCCACATTCCAAAGAGATTGACAGCTCCTGGCATCTGGCAGGACACAGCCTGCCCAACACTCAGAGACATTTAAGAACTATTTAAATCGCTGAAAATGAGAAGAGCAAAACTTATTTAAATATTGTAAAAAAACATTAATAATCTAAAAAGTAATAAAGAACATTGAAATAAAATACAATTATTAAAAATTTAAATCAGGTTTTTTCCTTTATCTCCATTCATCAATTCAAAATTCAAAGTAAGTTTATTATTGAAGAATGTATATGTCACCATATGCAACTCTGAGATTCTTTTTCTTGCTGGCGTACTCACAAATCCATCATAGAATAATAACCATAATAGAATCAATGAAAGACCACATCAACTTGGCTGCTCAACCAGTATGCAAAAGACAAAAAAATTGTGCAGATACAAAATGAAAGAAATAATAATAATAATAAATAAATAGTCAATAAATATTGAGAACATGAGATGAAGAGTCCTTGAAAGTGAGTTCATAGGTTGTGTTAACATTTCAATGATGGGGCGAGTGAAGTTGAGTGAAGTTATCCCCTCTGGTCCAAGAGCCTGATGGTTGAGAGACAATAGCTACTCCTGCACCTGGTGGAGTGAGCCCTGAGGCTCCTGGACCTTCTTCCTGATGGTAGTAGAGAGAAGAGAGCACAGCCTGGATGGTGGGGGGTCCCTGAAGGTGGAGACTGCAACAGAACTTCATATAGATACACCTATGGGTGGGGAAGGCTTTATCTGTGACGGACTACATCATGTCATAGAGTTATACAGTAATACAACACAGAAAAAGGCCTTTCAGCCCAACTGGTTCATGCTGAACGCAGCATCCTCCCTGCTAGTCCCAGTTGCTTACATTTGACCCAAATCACTTGCCTCCATGTGCCTATCCAAACGCAATTTAAATGTTATTATTTTATCTCTCTTGGCCACTTCCTCTGATAGTTCTTCCCACCTAATCACTATCCTTTCTATAAAGACCTCTCAGGTCTCTGTTTAAGTCTCTCCCCACTCATCTTGCATCTATGCCCTTTAGTTTTGGACTCCCCAACCCTGTGGGAAAGACTATGATTGCCTACCTAATCAATACCCCTCATGATCTTATAATTTTCGATGAGGTCACTTCTCATTCTTCTGTGCTCCAAGGAATAAAAGCCATTCTGAAGATCTGTTGTGACGTCCCTTATTCCTGTACAAACAAGAGAAAATCTCCAGATGCTGGAAATTCAAGCAACACACACAAAATGTTGGAGGAACTCAGCAGGCCAGGCAGCATCTATGGAAAAAAGTAAACAGTCGAGTTTCAGGCTGAGACCCTTCATCAGGTCCTAAGAATTCCTCCAGTAATTTGTGTGTGTTGCTCCCTTATTCCTCTGCCCGGTCTGCATGGTGTAGGGTCAGAGATGCAAACGATGGGCTCCAGTATTGGGGTCCATTGTCAGAAAAGAGGGACAGGAGCACTGACTTTGCCCTGGAATCTGAGCAGATCTGTGACATGGGAATAGATGAGTAGGAGGGATTCCTTTAAAAGAACCATCAGTCACAGTCAGTGTGACTCAAAACTGCAAAACCAATATTCTGAGCATAAAAAGCCAGCTGAAAGAGGAGGATAATGTTTACATGGCTTCCACAAAGAACTACCCCCATAGGTCAGTGAATTCCTTCCCTGCATCAGTTTGAGAACATTTGTTCTAATGGCCCAACGAATAATGGAGAAAACATCCGGGAGTCATAGGAGACTGCAGATGCTGGAGCAGAGACATTCTGCTAGAGGAACTCTTTTGGCCAAGCAGCATCTGGGGGGTGGGGGGTGAAGAAATTGTTGATGCACAAAATCAAAACCCTATCAGGGCTCTTCTTTGGAAGCTAAAATAAACACTTGCATTCCTTGGAGTTTCAAATGAGTAAAGTGTAAAATAGGGGAACCACATAAGGAAAAATCTATCTTTGATACAGATATCTCAAAATAAACAGAACTCATTACAAACAATTCTGGAGAAAATCACATTGTTGTGAATACTGCCTAATCGGATCATGCAAAGGATTTGTCTACTTGTGTTGGTTCTCTATGCCTCTCTTGTGCTCGCCCAAACCATCTCAGAATAATTCCTTACTGACTAATAGACAGCAGATAGTATAGAACACCACTAATGAATATTTGATAACTTAAAATAAAATACACAGGCAAGGGAAATTCAAGGCTACACTTCTTAAAATGCTACACACAAAGTGAACCGAGCAGCAACTACCTCAATTAACCCAGGTCGCTGTGTGACTACAACTTCCAAGTGTGTGATGGATATTCACTTTCCAGGGCCCGAGAGGCTCATTGCTAGGCTCTGCTTTCTAGCACAGCAGCATGGTCTTTCCAAAGGGTCAGGGCTGTTTGTGACAAAAATAAACTTCTAATATTCCTTGCTCAGCTTCTTGTTCTAAGCGAGAACCAATCTTCAGTTCTTATTGTAAATTGTAAGCAAAGATCAGTCTGTGTTAGAAGGACAGCTTTGCAAACAAACGGCATTGTCTACAGAGCACAGGTTGCTGGCCCACAGCATGGGGACTGGCTGTTCAAGAAATATGACATACAAAGTCAAGTGACCATGAGACATTTTCATCTGGATTAACCAAACATAAGACTATAACATCATAGGACATAAGAAAATAATTCTTTGAGAGGATTGGAATATAAAAGTAAGGATGTGACACCAAGACTTCATGAAGTCTTGGTCAAGCAGCACTTGGAGTATTGTAAGTAGTTTTGGGCCTCTTACCTAAGAAAAGATATGCTGACATTGGACAGTGTAATGTATGGACCTATTTCTTTTAAAGCAATGACTCCCCTTAGCACTATGTATGGACCTGTTGTCTACGCATGTGCATAAGTCACAAGAGAAGATTGAACCAGTGCTACAGGCACCCAAACTGGAAAATGCATCGCAACTCAGGCATTACCTGAGCCTTGTAAGCTACTACCACCGGTTTCTCCCAAACATTGCTATAGTGCTGCACTCGCTGACTGCACTGTTGCAGACCGGAGCAAAGTAGGAATGGTCAGGAAGATGTGAAAAGGCATTCAAGGAAACAAAGAGACTAATAACATCATCTGATGAACTGCTCACCTACTATGACCCGACCCTGCCCATCAAACTAGCATGCAATGTGTCCCTTATAACATTTGAGCCATCTTGTCACACACTATGAAAGATGGATCTGAATGTCAAGTTGTGTTTGCTTCAAGATCACTGATGAACACAGAACTCAACTACACACAGATTGACCAAGAGGCCCTTAGTCTATTATGGGTAATAAAGAAGTTCCACCACTACCTCTATGGACAAAAGTTTACTCTAGTGACAGACCACCAGCATCTTGTGTCCATTTTCAATCCTAGGAAGGGAATCCCAGTGATGTCTGCCACCCAGTTACAATGTTGGGCACTGTTCCTAGGAGCCCAGACTTATGACATAGAGTTCAAGAGTACCAAGCAACACAGCAAAGCTGATGGCTTGTCATGTCTTCCACTATTGGCAACTGAAGAAGAAAAGTCTTCATATTGTGACCCAGCAGAAGTGTTCCACACAGCATTGGTGGACCAGCTGCCAGTAACAAATTCCAAAATACAAAGAGAAACAAGAAATGACCCAACATTGTCAAATCTATGACATCACCATGAAAGGATGGCTAGCTCATGGTAATCCAGTGTTCTCAGTGAGACAAGACCAACTGTCGGTATGTCAAAGAATGCTGATGTGTGGATCTCGTGTTGTGGTTCCCTCTAAACTGCACACCAGAGAGTGTTAGAGAATCTGCATGAAGGACACCTGGGTACAGTCAAGATGAAGAGTCTCACCTGGAGCTATGTGCGGTGGCCAGGAATAGATAAATAGATTGCAAACGTAGCCAAGAGAGGTTTGAGATGCCAAGAAGTTCAAAATGCACACCGACAGGCACCATCACACCCGTGGGAGTAGTCATCGTCGCCATGGCAAAGAGTGTGTATTGACTTTGCTGGGCTGTTCATGGTCTCCATGTTTGCTGATTTCAGGGTATGCTCATTTGAGGTGGCCGGAGGTTATACCAATGAAGTCAGCTAACTCAGCAAAGAAAGTTTCTGCTCTTAGGAATATCTTTGCCAGAAATAGCTTACCTGAATAAATTGTGAGTGACAATGGATCACAATAATATCAGAGGAGTTCAGACTATCCATGAAGAAAAATGGCATTAGATATTTCAAGTCAGCTCCTCACCACCCGGCAGTGAATGGGTTAGCTGAAAGGTTTATCCAAATATTCGAGAAGTCAATGAAAGCGATGGACAAGGAGGACATTTCTCTACAGCACAAGGTGGACAACTTCCTTTTTGTGTATTGGAACTCTGTTCATGTGACCAACTACTCAAATAGTTGGGATTGGCAGCTAGAATTTGCCACAGGGACTAGGCAGGAAAGCAAGTTAGTCTTTGAAGACTAGGTGGATACAGTATAACCTCCCTATAGTGAGGGTATATCAGATTGGGATTAAAATCTCCTTTGGAGTTTAAGGCTTTGTGGATAGTGAACCCCATACCATCACATATAACTCTCAAATTTTCCTTCCAATGTGCTTGTTAACTATCGTGTGATGAAAATAGTACATGTTCTGGTTTAGTATATTTCTTTTGAAGTTTTACACTCAATATTTTGAGAATATATATGTGTTACATTTCATTTCAATGTATAGAATAACGGTTAGCCCTTTGGGCAATGTTCAATGGAGAAAAAATAAATCAAGTAAAGTTGTACATTGGATCACTACTGTGTGACAGATGGGCACAGTTGGTATTCTTAGGTAAGCACTCGGAGGGAATAAAACTCGCCAGGGTTTGAGTGGATGGTCACTGGGGGATGACGAAAAACAGCAATGGAAGCAAATTAAAAATGGAGATGAAGGGTCATTGGCCTGAAACATTAGCACTGCTTCTCTCTCCATGGACGTTGCATGATCTGCTGAATATTTCTGATACTTTGTGTTTTTTTTCAGATTTACAGCATCTGCTGATCTTTCCCTTTAGTCATTAGAGAATAAAGGAATTAGGTTTGACAGTGGTGGTTGACATGATCAAATAGTTCCCTGTCAGTCAGGCATATAACTAGTAAACCAATCCGTGCATTTAGAGTCACAGAGTTATTTAATAACTTGCCCAACTGGTCTATGCCACGGTAGCGCAGAGTTTAATACAATGCTGTTACACCCTGGGCCATTCTGGCGTTCGAAATTCAATTCCGGCATCATCTGTAAAGAGTTTGCATGTTCTCCCCGTGACTGCGTGCGTTTCCCCCTGCGTGCTCCAGTTTCCATCCACAGTCCAAAGACGTACCATTTGGCAGGTTAATTGGTCATTGTAAATTGTCCTGTGATTAGGCTAGTGTTAAATAGGTGGGTTGCTGGGTGGGGCAGCTCATTAGAAGGACCTATTTCATTCAGTATCTCTAAATAAATAAAAACTGTATATCCATCTGAGAGTCCCATTTTTCAGCATTTGATCCCTACCCTTCCTATCCCCGTACCCGTCCAACTATCTTTTAAAAGCTGTTATCACACTGCTGTTTGAAACTAGAACATTTTGATTATTCTCACACTTCTCGTTTATAAGCTGCATGTGTTCACTCAGAGTTTTAAAAATTGGTTTTGCAAATGAGTGATTCCAAGCTTACATCCTATAATGGGAAGTTGTAATATTGATTTCAATAAATCTGTGGTCTAGCAGCTCTCGAATGAAAACAAAGGCATTAATTAGACAAGAAGCTGGAAGTGGCAAACAATAGGTCTTTATTTTAAAGCTGGAAATGTGATTGAAATAAACAAATTGGAATCTGCACAGAGTTCTTGGCTTTATGGGGTCTTTCCACACATGTTTGAAAATTAAAAAAAAATACTGCATTTAATTTGAGTGGAGATGGAACTGGAGGGAAGTAAAAATGTGGCAGAAATACACTCAGTGGTCATTTTATTCAGTATGTTCTGTACCATTTAAAGTGGCCACTGAGTGTATGTTCATGGTCTCCTGGTCTTATCAAAGATTACAGGGAGAAGGCCGGGAACTGGGGTTGAGGAGGAGCGAAAAAAAAGGATAAGCCATGATTGAATGGTGGAGCAGACTCGATAGGACAGATGGCCTAATTCTGCCCTTACATCTTATGGTCTTCTGCTGCTGTAGCCTATCCACTTCAAGGTTCGACACGTTGCACATTCTGAGATGCTCTTCTGCACACCTCTGTTTTAATGTATCATTATTTGAGTTACTGTCACCTTCCTGTCAGCTTGAACCAGTCTGGCTGTTCTCCACTGATCTCAGGTTCAAGTTTATTGTCATCTGACTGTACATATAAACAATTAAACAAAACGTTCCTATGGAGCATGGTGGACCTGCACAACATATATCACACACAGCACATACACCAAAATATTATACTGTAAATAAGTTAATAACATTTAATTCAAAACTCATGTAGTAAAGCACAGCACAGGTAAACAGTAAACAGCATGCTGACCTGGTGAAGAGATGTCAATGGTGGCAGGGTATTTATTAGTCTCACAGCCTGAGGAGGAAGCTGTTACCCAATCTGGCAGACCTAGTCCTGATCTTCTGTACCTCCTTCCTCTTGGTAGTGGGTAAAATCCTTTATGGGATGGGTGGTAGATATCCTCAACGCTTTGAGCACTTTGTCTGCAATGCTCCTGATGAGTGTCAAAAATAGGGGGAAGGGAGACACCAATGATCCTCGTGAGGGTTTTTACTGTCCTCGGTAGGGTCTTGCTGTCTGATGTCTTGCAGCTTCCATACCACACAATGATGCAGCCAAACAGTACAATCTCAGTGGCGCTCCTGTTATTAGAATGGGGTCGGGGGGCCTTGCACGCCTCAGTCTCCTCAGAAAGTGTAGATGCTGCTGTGCCTTCCTGTCTAGTGAAGAGGTATTGTGGGTCCTGGTTAGATCATTCGTTATTTGCCTACCAAGGAACTTCGTGCTCCTCATTCACTCCACGGCAGAGCCATCGATATGCACTGGAGAGTGGTCAACTTGTGCCTTCCTGATGTCTACAATCATCCCTTTTGTCTTGTCCACTTTGAGACTCAGGTTGTTGTTCCCGCACCATTTAACAAGCCTCTCCACCTCCTCTCTGGATGCCGACTCATCATCGTTTCTGATGAGCACAACCACTGTTGTATCGTCAGTGAACTTGATGATGCAGTTTGAGCTGGATCTGGCAGTGCAGTCGTGAGACAACAGTGTGAACAGCAGCGGACTGAGCACACAACCCTGGGGGGGGCACCAGTGCTCAGTGTGAGGGAGCTTCAGATGTTGCTGCAAACTCAGACTGACAGGGGTCTTTCCATCAAGAAGTCCAAGATCCAGTTACAGAGAGGAGTGCTGAGTCCCAGTGAGGACAGTTATCCACCAGCCTTTGATGGACAACCGTGATAAATGCTGAGCTGAAGTCGATGAATAACATCCTGGTGTATGAGGTATCGTTTTCTAGGTGCGACAGGACAGAGTAGAGGGCTGAGGCCTTGGCATCAACAGTGGATCAGTTTGAGTAGTGGGCAGACTGGAAATGGTCCCAAGTAGCTGGAAGGTGAGATTTTATATGATCCACTACCCGGCGCTCAAAGCACTTCATGATTGTTGAAGTTAGTGCCACTAGGCAGTAATCATCTAGCCTAGCTACTGTTGCTCGCTTGGGCACCAGAATAATGATGGTTGCCCTGAAGCCTGCAGGGACAGTGGACTGTTTCAGAGAGACATTAAAGATGTCTGTTAAGACTTCTGTTAGTTGGACCGCACAAACCCTCAGCATTGACCGAGCATATGGTCCGGCCTTGCAACTTTGCGTGGGTTTACCCTGGCCAGGGTCCATCTTCCCTTGGCTGCAGCCAAACAGCTTGCTCCTCAGGAGGAGAGGGGGATTTCCTTGATGTCACATTGTTTAATTGGTCAAACATGCGTAGAAAGCATTCAACCTATCAGGAAGGGAGGCATTACCGTCATTGACGCGCAGTGTAGACGAGATCAGTTATGGTTTACATACTTTGCCACATGCGCCTTGTGTTGCTGGTGTCACCAAGGTGACCTCTCTCAATAACAAGGCATTTTTGTGCACAGAACTGCTGTTTACTGGATCTTTTTTGTTTTTGCACCATTCTCTCTAACTCTAGAGACTGTTGTGCGTGAAATCCCAGGAGATCAGTTTCTGAGATACTCAAACCACCCCGTCTGGCACCAACAATCATTCCACAGCCAAAATTCAATTAGATCATATTTCATCCCCATTCTGATGTTTGGTCTGAATAACAACTGAACCTCTAGATCACCTATGCATTGAGTTGCTGCCAAATGATTAGCTGATTAGATATTTGCATTAATGGACAGCTGTACAGATGTAGCCGATAAAATGGCCACCGAGTGCATATAAGGTGTAAGCTGGCCCAAATGCTCCATGCACCTAGGATAGCTATCTAAGCTAGTCCCGTGTTCCAGCATTTGACCCCTAACCTTCTAAATCTTTCCGATCCACATACCTGTCCAACTGTCTTTTGAAAGTAATTTGTCTTCTAAAGGTTGTTATTAAACTGCTGCTTGAAACCAGAAGCTTCTGATTATTCTCACACTCCCTACTTATAAGCTGCATGTGGTCGCCCAGAGTTTTAAATATTGGCTTTGCAAATGAGTGATTTTAAGCTCACGTCCTATAATGGGAAGTTGTAATATTGATTTCAATAAATCTGTGGTCTTGCAGCTCTCGAATGAAAACAAAGGCATTAATTAGACAAGAAGCTGAAAGTGGGAAACAGTAAGTCTTTATTTTAAACTGGAAATGTCATTAAAAATAAACAGATTGGAATCTGCAGAGAGTTCTTGGCTTTATGGTGTCTTTCCACATGTTTGAAATTAAAAACAATGCACTTAAGTGGAATTATATTTAAATGAAAATAGAAATGGAAGTGGAAGGTTGTGTGGATATGGTAGAAATATAAGCCTGCCGTGAGATGATGCTTTTCTACGAGACTGTAGTCTTTAAGACATGTTTTACATTGACAACAAAATTACCCACTGGAACCAAATCCTGATAAGTTGTATTACAAGCAATTTAACGAGTTACACAGACAATTCAATAAATAAAATCAAACTGACATCCTAAACAACTTTTTTTCCCTTCTATCATGACTAACTCTTTCTGGTAGCTGGCCAGAACCGAATATTGAGTGAGTGAATCCCAGACATTTGAAGTAGCTTATTTATATTCCATAGTTTTACATCAGCACTCTTCTTTCCTCTCAGTTTTTAGAGTGATAGCATAGTGTAGTGGTTAGCACAACACTTTACAGTACCAGTGACCCGGGTTCATTTCCCACTGCTGCCTGTATGGAGTTTGTACGTTCTCCCTGTGACTGCATGGGTTTCCTCCGGGTGCTCTGGTTTTCTCCCCGAGTCCAAAGCTGGTTGGTAGGTTAGACCATTAGACCATAAGATATAGGAGCAGAATTAGGCCATTTGGGTCACTGAGTCTGCTCTGCCATTTTGTCTTGGCTGATCCATTTTCCCTCTCTGCCCCAATCTCCTGCCTACTTCCCCCACACCCCCATATCCCTTCATGCCCCAATTAATCAAGAATCTGTCAACCTCTGCCTTAAATATACCCAATGACTTGGCCTCCACAGCTGCATGTGGCAATGAATTCAACAGATTCACAATTCTCTAGCTGAAGAAATTCCTTATCTCCATTAGATGAAGTTAGATGAGTGGGGATCTGATTGAAACATATAAGATTATTAAGGGATTGGACACGCTAGAGGCAGGAAACATGTTCCCGATGTTTTTGGGAGTCCAGAACCAGAGGCCACAGTTTAAGAATAAGGGGTAGACCTTTTTTAGAACGGAGTTGAAGAAAAACTTTTTCACACAGAGGGTTGTGGTTCTGTGGAATGCTCTGCCTCAGAAGGCAGTGGAGGCCAATTTTCTGGATTCTTTCAAGAAAGAGTTAGATAGAGCTCTTAAAGATAGCGGAATCAATGGATATGGGGAGAAGGGAGGAAAAGGGTACTGTTTGTGGATGATCAGCCATGATCACCATGAATGGCGGTGCTGGCTCGAAGGGCTGAATGGCCTACTCCTGCACCTATTGTCTATTGTCTATAAAAGGACACCCCTCTATTCTGAGACTGTGTCCTCCGGCCTTTGACTCTCCCACCATAGAAAATATCATCTCCACATCCACTCTACCAAAACCTTTCAACGTTCGATAGGTTTCAATGAGGTCTCCACTCATTCTTCTCAGTTCCAGTGAGTACAGGCCTAGAGCCGTTAAACACTCTTATGATAAGTATTTCAACCCGAGAATCATTTTCACGAACCTCCTTTGAACCCTCTCCAATGTCAGCATATCCTTTCTTAGATAATGGAGCCAAACTTGCTCGCAATAGTTCAAGTGAGGCTTCACCAGGGCTTTATAAAGCCTCAACATTAATTCACAATTGTAAATCGTCCCATGATCAGGATTAAATTGCTGAGTGGTGCCGCTCAAAGGGCCAGAAGGGCCTTTTCTACACTGTATCTCAATAAATAAATAAATAAATACATAAATAGTGTTCTAGTGGATTAAATAATTATGTTTGATCTAACCCAATGATCCTGTACAAAACAATTAAGACCTCACTGACTGAATGTCAGAAAGGTCAAATCAACCTGACACAGGAAATGTCACATAAGCTTTATACCAAGCCATTGGGTATATTTAAAGCTGAGATTGTTAGGTTGTGGATTAGTAACAGTGTGAAAGATCATGGGGGGGAAGGCTGGAGAGTGAGGTTGCAAAGGGTGATAAATAAGTAGAGCTGATTTGATGGGCCAAATGGCCTAATTCTGCTCCTATATCTTATGCTGCTTATACGTGAGATAAACTATTGTAAACCAAAGACTCTAGGGTGAGTAGTCAATAATAACTGTTGTCACTAGATTCCACAGAACTGTTTAAGCAGGTATCATGATAAAGTGGTTAATTTACTGAATTTCGAAACAGAATTCTGGGCTATTCATCTGGAGGTATAAATTCAAATTCCACAACATTAGAACATAGAACAGTACAGAACAGAGTGCTGTACTGAGCATATTAAATTAGGAATCAAATACCCAATTATTCTAATCCTTTCTGCCTACACAGTGTCTATATCCAAAAAATGCTGGTGGAACGCAGCAGGCCGGGCAGCATCTATAGGAAGAGGTACAGTCGATGTATCTCTTCTTTCAGTTAGTCCTGACGAAGGGTCTCGGCCCGAAACATCGACTGTGCCTCTTCCTATAGATGCTGCCTGGCCTGCTGCGTTCCACCAGCATTTTTTGTGTGTGTTGCTTGAATTTCCAGCATCTGCAGATTTCCTCGTGTCAGTGTCCATACCCTTCCATTTTCTGCACATTCACATGCCTGTCTAGGAGTCACTTGAAAGCCTCTGTTGGATTTGCCTCCTCCGCCACCATAGGCAGTTCATTCCAGGCACTCACCACTCTGTATAAAATACTTCCCCACACATCTCCTTTGAATGTACCTGTAAATGCATGAGTTAACTTCAAGACAGTAAACAAATATAGATTTTATTATATATAAAGAAACATAGTGATAATGAGGCTACTTGGATCTGCTTCGACAGAAATCTGTGATCCCTGCCTGTTCTCCACCCACAATAAGGCACCTGAATCTTGTGATGATATATTTTATATACATGCATGCAGTGCCTAACTCACAAGATGCATTATCACATACTACCCATTTTAGAGTTAAACCACACACCATCCAAAACACTTTGCAGTTCGTCAGGGTATTTTAGATTTCTCCCCGCCATTTCAGCAATGAGAAGGACACATCAGCCAACTCTTTCTGGACCACTATCTCCATCATTCATTTCAGTAATATCAGTGAGGGCAGACTGTTGGGGTTGAAGATGTGTGCCTGCTGACCGGTCAAGAGCACATTGCAATTAATTGTTATGTTTCTGTGTGAGTGTTTGTTTCCTCGTTAATGCTCATAATGTACAGGGCTGCATACATGCTTTTGTATATGAGTGTGTGAACTTTCATGTGAATATTCCGTGTGCATGAAGGCGTATGCACTGTCAATGTTTATGTACACTTGTGTGCGAAATATTGTTATTACTTCTTACTATAATTTAGATGTATTTGATGTGTTGTACTGTTCTGCTACTGCAAAAAAAACAAATTTCACAATATACTGTAGATTAGTGATACTAAACCTGATTCTGATCCAGAATATACGTACATGCTGCGTACATGGTTAAGCACATGTGTGTTTGCATATGCATGTATGTGTGTGTATCATTCAATTAATTCCACAGGTTCAGTATTAGACAGAACTGGAGGTGTGCTATCTTTTCACCAGCTGCGGCGACTAGACATCTCCAAGTAATCATGTATAGTAGAAATTTCTATATGTGTATAAAAGTGCACATTTTATTAATACAGACAGGTTGTCACCAGCAACAAAGACAAAACAGCCAGAACACGCGACATCAAAGCATTCTAAGAGCTCCCTCCATCAAGAATGACATGCGTTGATCGCCTTGCTGATCCAAGGGAGCCGTCTCTTCTCCAGGCACATTAATTTAATCAAACTCACTTTACCACAGAAAAAAATCTAATTCCTTCTGACTGTCATCCTTAAATACAAGGGAATCAGATTATTATTAATCCAATGTTTTCTGAGAAATTCCACACATGATTCATCTATAATAGAAGTCTGGGCTTTTCATATATTATTTATTCCAGAGGAGAAGATTGTTCAGTCTATCAGTGCTGATAGAGCACATTTTCTACATTGCTGCTGACTATAACAAGCACTGTTCCCCCCGCTTCTGCACTGGAAATCATTAACCTCTTGCGTGCAGAAGATTTTTTGTAAGCTGACAATGATTCTCAGATAGCAATGTCCCGGGAAGAAAGTCCTGAGTCTCTGTTGTGATTCTCACATTGCTATGATTCTGCAGTGACTGAAGTATAAAGGTTCAAGGATTCAAAGTATATTTAATATCAAAGAATGTATAAATTATACAACCTTGAGGTTCGTCTGCTTACAGGCAGCCACAAAGCAAGATACCCAAAGGAACCCAAATTTTAAAAAAAGGACCAACACCCAATGCGCAGAGAGAGAGGGGAAAAAAACACAAATCTTGCAGCAATAAAAGCAAACAGCACTCCGAACCAGATTGAGTCCAGAGACCTGGAGCCCGGAGCAGCTGGAGTTCGCCCGTAGCCTCAATATAGACACTACTGTAACTAGGGAGCTGAACAGCAGTCCATATTTGCAAATCATTTCCCCTCAAACAATAGTGCCCAGATAATCATTTTTAAATGATGTTGATTGAAGAATTAATATTGCCTGGATCACAGGGAGGGAAGTTACAAGACCGTAAGATATAGGAGCAGAAGTAGGCCTTTCGAGTCTGCTCCATCATTCAACATGGGCTGATCTAATTCTTCCAGTCATCCCCACTCCCCTGCCTTCACACCATACCCTTTGATGCCCTGACTAATCAAGAAGCTATCTATCTCTGCCTTAAATACACCCAATGACTTGGCCTCCACAGCTGCTCGTGGCAACAAATTCCACAAATTTACCACCCTCTGACTAAAGTAATTTCTCTGCATCTCTGTTCTAAATGGACGTCTTTCAATCCTGAAGTCGTGCGCTCTTGTCCTAGTCTCCCCTACCATGGGAAATAACTTTGCCACGTCTAATCTGTTCAAGCCTTTTAACATTTGGAATGTTTCCAGGAGATCCCCCCTCATTCTCCTGAACTCCAGGGAATATAGCCAAAGAGCTGCCAGACGTTCTTCATACGGTAACCCTTTCATTCCTGGAATCATTCTTGTGAATCTTCTCTGAACTCTCTCCAATATCAATACATCGTTTCTAAAATAAGGACCCCAAAACTGCACACAGTATTCCCAGTGTAGTCTCATGAATGCCTTATAGAGCCTCAACATCACATCCCTGCTCTTATATTCTATACCTCTAGAAATGAATGCCAACATTGCATTCGCCTTCACAACCAGCTCAACCTGGAGGGTAACCTTTAGGGTATCCTACACAAGGACTCCCAAGTCCCTTTGCATCTCTGCAGTTTGAATTCTTTCCCCATCTAAATAACAATCTGCCCATTTACTTTTCCACCAAAGTGCATGACCATACACTTTCCAACATTGTATTTCATTTGCCACTTCTTTGCCCATTCCCCTAAACTATCTAAGTCCCTCTGCAGGCATTCTGTTTCCTCAATACTACCTGCTCCTCCACCTATCTTTGTATCATCAGCAATTCTAGCCACAAATCCATTAATCCTACAGTCCACATCATTGACATACATCGTGAAAAGCTGCGGTCCCAACACTGACCCCTGTGGAACCCCACTGGTAATTGGCGGCCAGCCAGAATAGGATCCCTTTATTCCGACTCTCTGTTTTCTGTCCATCAGCCAATTCTCCACCTTTGCTAGTAACTCCCCTGTAATTCCATGGGTTCTTATCTTGCTAAGCAGCCTCATGTACGGCACCTTGTCAAAGGCTTTCTGAAAATCCAAGTGCACCATACTTACTGCATCTCCTTTATCTACTGTCCTTGTAATTTCCTCAAAGAATTGCAGTAGGTTAGTCAGGCAGGACTTTCCTTTCAGGAAACCATGCTGGCTTAGGCCTATCTTAACATGTGTCTCCAGGTACTCCGTAATCTCAACCCTAACAATTGATTCCAACAATTTCCCAACCACTGATGTCAGGCTAACAGGTCTATAGTTTCCTTTTTGCTGCCTCCCACCCTCCTTAAATAGTGGAATAACATTTGCAATTTTTCAGTCATCAGGTATAATGCCAGAATCTATTGATTCTTGAAAGTTGTCTATACCTCTCCAAAATACTGCATTTGGGATCTCAGCGTAGGCTTGGGCAAAGGGGAGTGATGTGATTTACATGTTAACGTCTTTCATATTTTGACCGGTGTCGTCTTAAAGAGAGCAAGAGAAGATTATCATCATTGGAGGAGGGTAAGAGCCGAGAGTAACTCCCACAAAATGCTGGAGAAACTCAGCAGGTCAGGCAGCATCTATGGGGAGGAATGAAGAGTTGATGTTTGAGGTCCTGATGAAGGGTCTCCCCTGAAACATCTTTATTCCTCTCCATAGATGCTGCCTGACTTGCAGGGTTAGGCCAGCACTTTGTGTGTGCTATTCTGGATTTCCAGCATCTGTAGGATGAAGAGCTGAGAGGCAGTCTTATACCATTTAGTAGTCAAATACAAAAAAATCAGTGAACAGTATGATTATCATACAATCCTGAGGCTAATAACCAGAATGATACGTGGTAAGTGGCAGAATAGCGCCTTTAAAAGGTGAGAATGCTTCCCTCCTATTGACTGATTGCTTACTTCAGTCTTTGGGGAATTATGTCTTCTTAGGTGACAAGACTACAAATTGCCAGCACTAATTCAATAATTCACCCAAATGCATTGGAGTGAATTTTGGGTTAAAGATTAACATCTCAGCTTTCTGTTAGAAAGGATGGGGTTGGATCTTACTTCAGACAATCACATCAGAGCAGAAGTGAACCTGCTCTACCATCCCACCATGGCTGATTTACCATCCCTCTCAACCCCATTTTCTTGCTTTGTCCCCATAACCTTTAATGTCCTGACTAATCAAGAATCTATCAAACTCAGTTTTAACTATACCCAATGACCTGGCCTCCACAGCCATCTGTGACAATGAATTCCACAGATTCAGCACCCTCTGGCTAAATAAATTCCTCTTCATCTTGGTTCTAAAGGGATATTTTTGTACTCTGAGGCACTGCCCTTTGGTCCTAGACTCCCCACTACAGTAAACATACTCTTCATGTCTATCTAGGCTATCTAGGTGTTTCATTACTTGATATCTTTCAATGAGTTCCACACCTCCACCATTCTTCCAAATACCAACAAGTACAGGACCAGATCCATCAACGAAGCTCTTGGGTATTCACTAATGTTCATGGTTGAATAATGAGAAAAAAGAGGAATATGGAGGCAACCTCAGCAAGCCTACAATACCTGCTTGTCCTTGTTTCATTCTCTTCAACCAGATGAGGCCTCACCATGTAGTTGGATTATGTCCAAACTGGACAGAAGGATTCACTTAGTTCTTACTAAAGGGAGTCAGGACACTGGACAATTCTGCTTTCCTGACCAAGAATCACTGGCGCCAAGTTGAATTGCCTCAAATTTACCTCAGGTGGACCCTGTCAATTCAGCAGCTGGCTTGGGTTGTAGGCACCAGTCCCACTTTGGACAGTGCATTTACCCAAATGAGTCACCAGAAGGGATTTGCCAATCCTTCCTTTGGTTTGGCTGATAAGAAGTTGTACCAAAGAAGAACATGTTTGTTTCTTTTTTTTTTTTCTTCTCTCTCTCTCTCTCTCTCTCTCTCTCTCTCTCTCTCTCTCTCTCTCTCTCTCTCTCTCTCTCTCTCTCTCTCTCTCTCTCTCTCTCTCTCTCTCTCTCTCTCTCTCTCTGAGTTCCCAACCTGGGGTCCATGGTCCCCTCGATTAATCATGGGGATCCATGGCATAAAAAGGTTGGGAACCCTGCTCTATTGATCCCCCTGCTTGAGCATTGGAATTCATAATGTAAACATCAAAGGAGGTTTGCTTTAATCTCACTCATGACTGTGTTAAATTGAATGGCCTGCCTTAATTTTCCATGTGGACTGCTTGCTACCCTTTGCATTTTGCACTTGATTAAAATAACGCCCTGCACTCATCTGTCTCACAGAAGTATTTAAGAGCTGACACCACAACGACCCAACAAAGGTCATCATCAATAGACTTACGTGAGCAGGTTGTGAATGAAAAGCATGTTGCAAAGCACAGGCAAAATGAAGGTGCAGCAAGGCAAAGGAAAATATGTCGGATTGGATGATGCTGTGAGGTGTGGAGGGCAGAGAGAACTCAAATTGTAAATCCACAGAAAGATAGCAGGGCAGACCAATAAGGTAATTAGGGTGGCTTCTGAGATGCTTTCCTTCAAAGAACAGAGAACATAGAACAGTACAGCACAGTACAGGCCTTTTGGCCCACAATGTTGTGCTAACCCTCAAACCCTGCCTCCCATATAACCCCCACCTTAAATTCCTCCATATACCTGTCGAGTAGTCTCTTAAACTTCACTAGTGTATCTGCCTCCACCACTGACTCAGGCAGTGCATTCCACGCACCAACCACTCTCTGAGTAAAAAACCTTCCTCTAATATCCCCCTTGAACTTCCCACCCCTTACCTTAAAGCCATGTCCTCTTGTATTGAGCAGTGGTGCCCTGGGGAAGAGGCACTGGCTATCCACTCTATCTATTCCTCTTATTATCTTGTACACATCTATCATGTCTCCTCTCATTCTCCTTCTCTCCGAAGAGTAAAGCCCTAGCTCCCTTAATCTCTGGTCATAATGCATACTCTCTAAACCAGGCTGCATCCTGGTAAATCTCCTCTGTACCCTTTCCAATGCTTCCACATCCTTCCTATAGTGAGGCGACCAGAACTGGACACAGTACTCCAAGTGAGGCCTAACCAGAGGTTTATAGAGCTGCATCATTACATAGTGATTCTTAAACTCTATCCCTCGACTTATGAAAGCTAACACCCCATAAGCTTTCTTAACTACCCTATTCACCCATGAGACAACTTTCAGGGGTCTGTGGACATGTACCCCGAGATCCCTCTGTTCCTCCACACTACCAAGTATCCTGCCATTTACTTTGTACTCTGCCTTGGAGTTTTTCCTTCCAAAGTGTACCACCTCACACTTCTCCAGGTTGAACTCCATCTGTCACTTCTCAGCCCACTTCTGCATCCTATCAATGTCTCTCTGCAATCTTTGACAATCCTCTACACTATCTACAACACCTTTGTGTCGTCTGCAAACTTGCCAACCCACCCTTCTACCCCCACAACCAGGTCGTTAATAAAAACCACGAAAAGTAGAGGTCCCAGAACAGATCCTTGTGGGACACCACAAGTCACAATCCTCCAATCTGAATGTACTCCCTCCACCATGACCCTCTGCCTTCTGCAGGCAAGCCAATTCTGAATCCACCTGGCCAGACTTCCCTGGATCCCATGCCTTCTGACTTTCTGAATAAGCCTACTGTGTGGAACCTTGTCAAATGCCTTATTAAAATCCATATAGATCACATCCACTGCACTATCCTCATCCATATGCCTGGTCACCTTCTCAAAGAACTCTATCAGGCTTGTTAGACATGATATGCCCTTCACAAAGCCGTGCTGACTGTCCCTGATCAGACCATAATTCTCTAAATGCCCATAGATCCCATCTCTAAGAATCTTTTCCAACAGCTTTGCCACCACAGACGTAAGGCTCACTGGTCTATAATTACACAAACTATCCCTACTACCTTTTTTGAACAAAGGGGACAACATTCGCCTTCCTCCAATCCTCCGGTACCATTCCCGTGGACAACGAGGACATAAAGATCCTAGCCAGAGGCTCAGCAATCTCTTCCCTCACCTCGTGGTGAATACCGAAGAGAAGTATTCATTGAGGACCTCGCTCACTTCCACAGCCTCCAGGCACATCTTCCCACCTTTATCTCTAATCGGTCCTACATTCATTCCTGTCATCCTTTTTTTCTTCACATAATTGAAGAATGCTTTGGGGTTTTCCTTTACCCTACTCGCCAAGCCTTCTCATGCCCCCTTCTTGCTCTTCTCAGCCCCTTCTTAAGCTCCTTTCTTGCTTCCCTATATTCCTCAATAGACCCATCTGATCCTTGCTTCCTAAACCACATGTATGCTGCCTTCTTCCACCTGACTAGATTTTCCACCTCACTTGTCACCCATGGTTCCTTCACCCTACCATTCTTTATCTTCCTCACCGGGACAAATTTATCCCTAACATCCTGCAAGAGATCTCTAAACATCGACCACATGTCCATAGTACATTTCCCTGCAAAAACATCATCCCAATTCACACTCGCAAGTTCTAGCCTTATAGCCTCATAATTTGCCCTTCCCCAATTAAAAATTTTCCTGTCCTCTCTGATTCTGTCCTTTTCCATGATAATGCTAAAGGCCAGGGAGCAGTGGTCACTGTCCCCCAGATGCTCACCCACTGAGAAATCTGTGACCTGACCCGGTTCATTACCTAGTACTAGATCTAGTATGGCCATCCCCCTAGTCGGCCTGTCCACATACTGTGACAGGAATCCATCCTGGACACACTTAACAAACTCTGCCCCATCTAAACCCTTGGAACTAATCAGGTGCCAATCAATATTAGGGAAGCTAAAGTCACCCATGATAACCACCCTGTTATTTTTGCACCTTTCCAAAATCTGCCTGCCAATCTGCTCCTCTGTATCTCTGCTGCTACCAGGGGGCCTATAGAATACCCCCAGTAGAGTAATTGCTCCCTTCCTGTTCCTGACTTCCACCCATACTGACTCAAAAGAGGATCCTGCTACATTACCCACCCTTTCTGTAGCTGTAATTGTCTCCCTGACTAGTAATGCCACCCCTCCTCCCCTTTCCCCCCTTTTATTTAACATCACACGGATATTGCGATCTGCGTGATGTTAAATAAAAGCAGGGCTGTCAGCATTTCAGGAGGAAGAAAATTCTAGAACAGGCCTCAGCTCCTTCGGTAGACAGGTGTAAACAACACAGCAGAGGGTGTTGCTGTTACATAGAAGTAGGAGAGTGGTAGAATGGGGTGGAGAGGAGCCAGAGGGTCACTTCTTCCAGTTCATCTGCAAAACAGTTTAATTTCTTCTCTTCAGCAAATTTTCTTTCTTTTTCAAGCTGGCTGGGCTCCTGCCAGAGTCCATGATGTACAGCTGCACTTCAACTGTGGTTCGTCTTGGCGGTGGGTGATCCCGCTCTTGGAGATCACAGAGTAGCCGAGCGTTTTCGATATCTCCTGGAGTGGCCAGGAAGATGTGCAGCTTCAGGGTGGACAACCCGATTCCACGGCAGAATCATCGACTGAAGCATCATGGAAGATTGAAGCGTCGAGACAGTAGTGCGCGCTGCTGTCAATATAAGCAACGCTGCAGATTGTAGCACTGAAACAGCGAGGAGCTGTTGGCCTCACCTCTTGCTGTGGCAGGAGCAATACCTGTCCCTCCCTCATTAGTCAGAGAGAAAGCCTGAGGGGTGGACAACGGTTTCTTTGATGGACTCTAGGTCATGGTCTCTTCTGGGGCTTTGTTACTGCCTGCATGGTGGGTTGTGGGAGGCTGATGCTTTTGCTGAGGCAAGTGGGGGGGGAGGGGGAGGGTTAATTCTTTTGCTGCTGCTTGTGCATGGGAGGGAGGAGAGAGGAGGGAGGCAAAATGAAGGTGCAGCAAGGCAAAGGAAAATACAGCAAATTGGATGATACTGTCATTCCTGTCATTCATTCTTTAGGGTTTCTTCTTTTGCTTCATGGATGTCTATGAAGATTAAGAATTTCAGGTTGTATATTGTATACATTCTCTGATATTAAATGGAACCACTGAAACCATTGAAATTGATCATTGTCATGATGGAACTGAATACATGGACGTAGCTTGTGTACGATGTCCAGATCAGGTCACCACATCACAGGATGGATGTGATCGCATTGAAAACAACGTAGGGGAGACCTACAAGGATGCTGCTAGTGTTGGAAAATGTTCGACGCGAGGGAAGACTGGACAGTTTGGGGCGATAATAGGGAAACATAAACGTGATTCATCACATTATAAGGGGTCCAGATAGAGTAAACATTATCCTTGCAGTGGGATCAAAGAGCAGGGGAACATGGAGTCAAAATACTTAATGGAAGGATTATGGAGATCAGGAAAAAAATATGGGGAGCAGCAGGAGTTCAAATTCACTGTCTAAAAAGCTGAGAGAATTAGATACCCTTCACAAAAGATATCTTGATAGAGATTGAGAGTGGTAAAGATAGGATTCAGTTATAATTTCATATTTAATCAGTATGAACATAATGGGCCAAATATCTTTATTCTGTGTCAACATTTTCCATGGATTGCAATAGCTTAGCTCAGTATTCAGTATCACTAAGGGCATCAGAATAAGCACTACCCCAGAAAACAAATGGACTTTTGTGCATCACTTCCAGAAAAATTCAGATCTGTTTCTTTGTGAACTTTTTGCAAGGATCTTCTAATGCTTTGTAAACTTTAACACAATTTCCATAGGTGCTTCACAGCAGTCTTAGCAAATGAATGTTGACAATGAGCTATATTTGATCAGATTGCCAAAATCTTGGTAACGGATATGTTTTAAAGGGAATTTTACTGGAGGAAAGAGGATTGAGGCAAAGAGGCTTAGAGTCTTGGCAACTGAAGATATGTTGGAGACATTGGTGGAGTCGTGAAATGAAAGGTGGAGCAGATGCAAGTGCTGAATCCACAACACAAGTTGTAGAGGGTTTTAAAAAGAGCAGAAACAGAAAACATATTTCTAATTATGAATGGGTAAAACCAGACCTATCCCTTAATAGGTAGAAAGTGAATTTAAAAGAGAAATATTTCATTTAATAAATGGTAAAGATCTGGCAAGGATAGGGAGACATAAACTCTCACCATGTTTAACTATCTAGATAAGTACTTGAAGACCAAAATAAAGGACAAGGTAATAGCATAAAATCTAGGAAGCTGGGTTAACCTTATGTCCATTTTTAGCTATATGGGCACAATAGGCCAAATAGCCTATTTCTCTGCTGTAAGTTTCTGCAATTGTATGAATGCAAGATAGTTACAAATCAATCAAATTCAGAATACATCTCCCAGTGGTGGTGAGCATTATTTTAGATTATTTTGTGTGTGCTGCTCAGTATCTGCAGAATGTCTTCTGTTTCTGAATTGCTTTCACCCAACAGATTTCTCCCAGATTTCCCAGAGTTTCACTTGCAGCATATTACTCAAAAGGTCAGTGCCTGTTCCAAAATATTACAGCACGGTGGGGGGCATAGGAAACCACTCTACCCATCAAGACTGATTTAACTTGCTTGAAGAGCAAGTTCCATACTCTTCTCCAACACCATGACCCTTCAATTATTAGTCCTCCGAATATTTGTCCAATCCTTTTTTAATGGAATCTGTCTCTATGGTGTCTTCACACAGGGAAATAAAGTAATCAACTTTTGCACAATAAATTTACAGAGAAGTTACTGTTCAGTATCATTTCTGGATACAACAAATTGTTGCTGGTGGTTTTTCAGAAGTCAAAACACTACATTTTAATTTATTTTCTTTTTTTCTCTCTCTCCTTTCTATCTTAAGCCAACCCCACATTGCTGTAGTGGATTTGACTCCAATACATCCCCTTTCTTTCACGTTCCACACTCCTTTAACATTATTCGTCTCAGACCCACTGCCAGTCCTGTTTTTCACTGAAGTTCACATATCTTACTCCATTTGGAATTCCACTATCAACTCGCATTTCCTACTCACTACAAAGAATATTTTGACCGGAAGGATCCAGCACGAAATCTGACAAACAGACATGATAAGCCACTCCAACACGAACAAACAGATAACGTTACCGGCAAATCAACCATATAACTGTTCCTTTTATTCTCTGACATCTTGGCCAGATACACGGATGGGAAAGGTTTAGAGAGATATGGGCCAAATGATTCTGCCTCAGATGAGCATCTCAGACCACAAGACAATAAGATCTAGGAGCAGAAATGGGCCATTTGGCCCATCGAGGCTGCTCCACCATTCATCATGGCTGATCTAGTTTTCCTCTCAACCCCGATTTCCTGCCTTCTCCCCATAGCCCTTCATGCCCTGACCACTCAAGAATCTACCAATCTCTGTCATTAATATTCATAAGAACTTGGCATCCACAGCTGCCTGTGGCGAAGAATTCCACAGATTCACCACATTCTGGCTGAAGAAAAGACGCACCTCTATTCTGAGGCAGTGTCCTCTGATCTTGCACTTTCCTCCATAGAAAACATCCTCTCCACATCCACTCTATCCAGGCCTTTCACAATTTGATAGGTTTCAATGAGGCCACCCCTCATTCTTCTGAATTCCAGTGAATACAGACCCAGAGCTATCAAATGCACTTCATATGACAAGACGTTCAATCATGGAATTATTTATGTGTAGCTGTTTTGAACCCTCTTCAGTTTCAGCATATCTTTTCTAAGATAAGGGGCCCAAAACTGCTCACAATACTCCAAGTGAGGCATCATCAGTGCCTTATAAAATCTGAGCATTACATCCTTGTTTTTATATTTTAGTCCTCTTGAAATGAATGCTAACATTGCATTTGCCTTCCTCACCACAGTCTGAACCTGCAAGTTAACCTTTAGGGAATCCTGCACAAGGACTCCCAAGTCCCTTTGTGCCTCAGTATTTTTTTTTTTGGATTTTCTCTCCATTTAGAAAATAGTCAACCCTTTCATTTCTTCTACCAAATCTCATGACCATACAATTCCTGACACTGTATTCTATATACCATTTCTTTGCCTATTCTCCAAATCTGTCTGAGTCTTTCTGAAGCTTCTCCACTTCCTCAAAACTACCTGCCCTTCCACCTATCTTCATATTGTCTGCAAACTTTGCAACAAAGCCATCAATTCCATCATCATCCAAATCTTTGATATATAATGTAAAAAGAATCAGTCCCAACACAGACCCCTGTGGAACACCGCTAGTCACAACTAGCCAGCCAGAAAATGCTCCCTTTATTCCCACTCTTTGCTTCCTGCCTATCAGCCACTGCTTTATCCATGCTAGAATCTTTCCTGTAGCACCATGGGCTTGTAGCTTGTTAACCATGCTTATGTGTGGCACTTTGTCAAAGGTCTTTTGAAAATCTAAGTACGCAACGTCAACTGATTCTCCTTTGTCTATCCTGCTTGTTATTTCTTTGAAAAATTCCAGCAGACTTGTCAGGCAAGATTTTCTCTTGAGAGAATCATGCTGACTATAGTCTATTTTATCATGTACCTCCAAGTACCGTAAAACCGCATCCTTAATAATTGACCCCAATATCTCCCCAACCAGACTAACTGTCCTACAGTTTCCTTTCTTCTGTGCTCTCCCCTCTTAGAGTGAAGTGGCATTTGCAATTTTCCAGTCTTCTGGAACCATTCCAGAACCTAGTAGTTCTTGAAAGATCATTACTAATGCCTCCACGATCTCTTCAGACACCTTTTTCAGAACCCTCGGGTGTACACCATCTGGTCCAGGTGACTAATCTACCTTCAGACTTTTCAGTTTCCCAAGAACCTTCTCTTTTGTTATGGTAACTTCACACAATTCATGACTCCTGACACCCGGAACTTCCACCATACTGCTAGTGCCTTCCACAGTGAAGACCGACACAAAATACTTATTCAGTTCGTCCGCCATTTTGTTGTCCCCCATTACGACCTCTCCGGCATCATTTTCAGTGATCCGATATCCACTCTCGCCTCTCTTTTACATTTCATGTATCTGAAGAAACTTTTGGTATCCTCTTTCATATCATTGGCTAGCTTACTTTACCTTCTTTTTTAAAATTTTTTTATGCATTTCTACAAAAGAGCTACAGAAATTATGATTACTTTACCTTCTTAATGACTTTTTTAGTTGCCTTCTGTTTTTAAAAGCTTACCAATCCTCTGACTTCCCACTAATTTTTGATCTATTATATGCCTTCTCTTTGGTTTTTGTGTTAGCTTTGACTTGCCTTGTTAGCCACAGTAGTGTCATCTTTCCTTTAGAATACCTCTTCCTCTGTATCTGTGCTGTGCCTTCCGAATTGCTTCCAGAAATTCCAGTGATTGCTGCTCTGCTGTCATCCCTGTCGATGTTTATTTCCAATCAGTTTTGACCAACTCCTCTCTCCGGCCTCAGTAATTCTCTTTACTCCACTATAATACTGATACATTTGACTTTAGCTTCTCCTTCTCAGATTTCCGGGTGAACTTGATTATATTATGATCACTTTCCCCTAAGTGTTCTTTTTCCTTAAGCTCTCTAATCAATTCTGGTTCATTGCACAACACCCGATACAGAATAGCTGATCCTCAAGTGGGCTCAACCACGGGCTGCTCTAAAAAGCCATCTTGTAGGCACTCTAGAAATTCTCCCCCCTGGAATCCAGCACCAACCTGATTTTCCCAATCTACCTGCATATGAAGTTCCCATGCCTATTGCTGCATTGCCCGTTTGGCATGCATTTTCTATCTCCCATTTTAATTTGGAGGCCACTTCCTTACTACTGTTTGGCAGTCTGTATACAACTCTCATAAAGGTCTTTTTATCCTTGCAGTTCCTTAGCTCTATCCACAATTATTCTACCCCTTCTGACCCTACGTAGATCTGTCTAATTATTTGATTTAATTTTTTACCAACAGATCAACGCCGCCTCTCTTGCTTTCCTGTCTGTCCTTTCAATACAATGTGTATCCTTTGGAATAAGGGACCCGGCTATATTCTTCTTTCAGCCACGATTCAGTGGTGCCTGATCATACCCGCCAATCTGCAATTTTATTGGAAGTTCGTCAACCTTATTCCATATACTGCGCGCATTCAAATATAACATCTTCAGTCCTGTATTCATCCTTTTCGATTTTGTCCACCTTTTACATTGCAACTCATCTTGTTGACTGCAATTTTGCCCTATCATCAGCCTCTCCTCACTACACATTGCCTTTGTTTGTAAGCCAGCTACTTCATCTTCAGCACCTTTCCTACGACACTTCTTGCATTGAAATATATGCAACTCAGGACACTGGCTGCACTATGCTCAACCTTTTGATTCCTAACTTAGTCTGCGGTTTTACCAACATCTGACTCCACAACCTCTCCACTATCTGTCTGGCACTCTGGTTCCCATCCCATAAGACCATAAGATATAGGAGCAGAATTAGGCCATTTGGCCCATCATATCTGCTCCACCATTCAATCATGGCTGATCCTTTTTTCCCCTCCTCAATCTCACTCTCTAGCCTTCTCCCCATAACCTTTGATGCCGTGTCCAATCAAGAAGCTATCAAACTCTGCCCTAAATACACCCAATGACCTGGCCTCCACGGCTGCCTGTGGTAATAAATTCCACAAATTCATCACCTTCTGGCTAAATAAATTTTTCCGCATTTCTGTTTTAAATGGACGCCCCTCTACCCTGAGGCTGCGGCCTCTTGTCCTAGACTCCCCCACCATGGGAAACATCCTTTCCCCCTGCAACTCTGGTTTAAACCCCATTGTGCAACATTAACAAACCTTCTCTCGAGGATATAAGTGCTCATCCGGTTTAAGTCCATTCTGTAAAAGTCCCACCTTCCCTGGAAGAGAGCCCAATGATCCAAAAAACTTATGCCCTCCCTCCTACAGCAACTCATTAGACATGTATTAAACAGTATAATCTTCCTAGTTCTAACCTCACAAGCGCGTGGCATAGGTAGCAATCCTGAGATCACAACCCTGGATGTCCTGTCCTTTAACTTAGCACCTAACTCTCTGAAATCCTGATGCAGAATCTCATCACTCATCCTACCCATGTCATTGGTACCTACCTAGACCATGACTTCTGGCTGTTCACACTCCCACTTGAGAAAGTTGTGGACTCGATCCCAGATCCTGGCACCCGGGAGGCAACATACCATCCGGGAATCTTGTTATCATCCACAGAACCTTCTGTCCATAACCCTAACTAATGAATCCCCAGTACCACTACGTGACTCTTCTCCCCTCCCTCTCCTTCTGAGTCACAGAGGCAGACTCAGTGCCAGAGACCCAACCACTATGACTTTCCTCTGTTAGGTCATCCCCCGGCAGTATATTTCAATGCAATATGTATTGTAGGAAAGTTGGATAATAGGGCTGAAGATGAGGTAGCTGATTTACAAATACAGCCAATGTGTAGTGAGGAGAGGCTGCTTGTTGAGGAGGATGGCCACAGGGGGTATGCAGCACTGTCTCCTTAACCCTTTTCCCCTTCCTAACTGTTACCCAGTTTCCTGTGTCCTGCACCTTGAGTGTAACTACCTCTCTATATGTCCTATCTATCACCCCCTCAGCCTCTCGAATGATCCAGAGATCATCCAGTTCCAGCTCCAACTCCTTAACTTAGATTGTTAGAAGCTGCAGCTGGATGCACTTCTCGCAATTGTAGACGTCAAGGATGCAGGTGGTCTCCCTGCCTTTCCACATCCCGCAAGAGGAGCATTCAACTATCCTGCCTGGATTCTGTGCTACCCTGCCTGGATTCTCTACTATCCCGCCTGGATTCTGTACTATCCCACCTGGATTCTCTACTATCCCGCCTGGATTCTGTATCATCCTGCCTGGATTCTGTATCATCCTGCCTGGATTCTGTATCATCCTGCCTGGATTCTGTACTATCCTGCCTGGATTCTGTACTATCCTGGCCAAGCAGATATAAAGAAGGGAAGGAAAAAGGAATCTTAACCTAGAGCTTTTCTTTTTTTTTTTGCTTTCACTGACTGAAGCCTCGAAGAGTGAAAGCCTCAAGATCACCACTCTGACTCTGCCCACTCAGATGACAGCCAACGCGCTTGCCCTGCCTTCCTTTAAGTTGCGCTTGCTAATCAACTGCAAACGCTGATTGGTCGCTGCTCAAAGGTCTTTCTTGCTTTTAATGTCCCGCTGTTGCTTTTTGCACTCAGGCAGTGGACCTGATTGAAGTCCCCTCCTCTCAAAACTTCCGATGTCCAGATTGGCCGCTGGTCAAAGCTCTTGGTCAGCATGCACAAGAGGGACCAAAGGGCCTTTTCTATGCTGTATCATTCTATGACTCTGAAGCTGGGATTCCCAACCTTTTCTGTGCCATGACCCAATACCATTAAGTAAGGATTGCATACCTCCCCTGCTCTAAAGAGATTCTATTCTCACTGATACAACTTGAAATGAAGTTCTAACTCAGGGTCATACAGCTTTTCTTTTTAGCTGGCATGTCATCCCAGCGCATTGCTGACCGTTGTTGGGGTTGCGGGCAGTGAGGAAGTGGCATTGCATTGTCAAGAGTGAGCAACCACCCCGTCACGTGCAAGGAGCTGTTAGAGGACAGTGCAACTTAATCTAAGTTACTCGCATGAGTGAATTTGATCAGAAGTGGTTTAGAAATATAGGCCGTGTAGACCATTAAGATAAGCGGATGCTGCCTCTTTATGTCTCATCGTTTATCTCCAAACACATAAAGTAATGGGTCGCATTGGCCACACATGGAAGTAATGCAGGCAGATCACTTGGAAGCCTGTTGAAGACCTGTGTTAAGGCGCTCATCTCAATAATTCAGTAGAGATGTCTCTCCTGCCTTTATTCTATGTAACTCATGCATGTTTAACTGCTTCAGGCTAGAGTAGTAGATGCTGATAATTATGGAAATCTTCCTCCCTCCACACCAAGGTTCTCCTGATAACTCTGTAAACAAACATATCGAAATAAACACCATCTACGAACCCCTAAGAGCTGAACAAACACAAGGTAACAGAGTTCAAAGGCCAACTGAAGGGGTAGCCAATCAGGACCGAAGCAAGTGAACGGGGACCTATATACATGCAAGCACTCCCAGAGAGACACCAACAACTGCACACTGAGGATGTCACCTCGACTGGTGACGAAACGCTTGCAAGCTAATTGCCAGGCTCGGTGAACACCACAGCATCAGAACCTACATATCTCCTTGGCATTCTAAAATAAAAATCAAACAAAAGGCTGGAAACACTCAACAGGTCAGGCTGTATCTTTTGGAAGAGGAACAAGCCAATATTTTGGATGAAAGGTACTTGATCAAAACTCCCTTGGTATTTTTTCCTCTGGTACGTTAGCAGCATTCAGATGAAGGGCTCCAACCATAATATTGACTACCCTTATCCCCTCATAGATGCTGCCTGATGTGCTTAGTCCCTCCAGCAGTTTGCTTTCTATTCTTTTGATCTCTCGGCAGAACTAACGATGTCTGGGTTGTGAATGATCTTTGTACAATCTGAAAGCTTCTGCTTTCCCATTCAGTGGGGCAGCCAAATTATTTCACAAGAGGGCAGTTGCAAAGAATAAAATATCTTGGTTGCCCTGGTCGGCAAAAGTACAAAATCAATAAATATTGCAGTGGTTTTTGCTGCCAAATATTCAATTTGCTCATTTTAGTTTATCATCAGTTACAGGTTCTATCTTAGTTGTGGGCTTAATGTAGTTCCCATTCCTTTCTTTAAGATTTTTCAAGCCAGAGTGGTAGTGGGGTGAAGTTCCCACAACCTATTAAATGCTCCAAATTGCATGCCTCTCAAATAGCTTCTGACAACCAAGTCCAGCTTTTGGCTTTTAAGTGTGCCTTAGCTACCAAGCCTAGTTGAACCATTTCTACTGACAGGAGAAGGGCAAAGATGGGTTACTGGTGCCTTAAAACCAACCGCTTCGGGCAGATGAGGCTCTTCAGACTTGGTTGGCAGCTCAGCTAGTAGAAAGAAAAATTGGATCTCTAACCAGTGGTGCATTGCGGCTGTACCCACTCATGGAAAGGCTTTGGGAGTAGACCCCAAGGAGAAATCTGGAGCTGGAGTCCCTAAGGCAGTGCTACATTGAGTTCAATGCTGACTGGCAACTCCAGCAATGCTGCTGGTGCCAGACTGCATCTCTCTGTGCTGTGGCTTTGGATTCATCAGCTGTGTGGAAAGGGAAAGCCTGCTACATGGGCAACTGCTTGCTCTCCATATCGTACTACCCTGGTTTGCATGTCATGTAGACAGGTACGATGCAATATCCATGGTCAACACAGACCAATGCAGGGCCTCATTTATTCCCTCATCTGTACTTACAGATAACAATGATAAGGAGGTGAAGAAGGGACCAGACTCAATTAGACATTCTGGGCTGGGATTTACAATGAGAATAATAGTGAAGACATCAGAATATTGCAGTAACTTCCAGAGTATACACATTCTGTTGTTAAACGTGGAAATCCAGAAACTACTGTCAAAGTTACCCAGTTCCCACAGAGGACGAATTATTTTTCACCCTTCTCCAATGCATTGTGCATAAGCTGCACACTGACATCAGATTCAAAGGTTAGCAAACTATACTAGTTTGGTAAAAAGCTTGCACATTTAGCATCTATCATCAAGGAACTCCACCATGCTTTCTCGTCACTACTACCATCAGGCAGAATATACAGGAGCCTTGGGTCCCACATTACCAAGTTTAGGAACAGATATTACCCATCAACCATAAGGGTCTTGAACCAGTGTGGATAACTTCCCTCACCTCAGCTCTGAACTGATTCCACAACCAATGCATCTACTTTCAAGGATTTTACAACTCATGTTCTCAGTATTATTCATTTACTTGTTTATATTTTTTATTTACAGAGCTTGTCTTCTTTTGCATGTTGGTTGTTTGTCAGTCTTCGTGAGTCTATTGTATTTCTCTGCTACTGTAAATGCCTGCAAGAAAATGAATCTCAGGGTTGTGCATGGTGACGTATAATACACATGCAGTAATTTGTTAATTAACTAATTTTGAACTTCTTTGATTGGGACCATTGAGATTTTAATCATGTTATAAACAATAATTTCTATTTATCTGGTCTTGAAATATTCATGTTATGCAATAAGTATGGATTTTTATTTCATAGGATTAATATTGACAAATTTCATACCTCATGGACATAATCAAAGTTTTCTCATTATATTTCAGCATCAGCCTTTATTTGCTGTGTGTGCTCAATCAGAAAAAGGGTAAAATTCAGGATTTAGAAATCCATGGACCTCTGTGAGATCTTGGTGTCAGGTCAGGGACAATCATGACCACCGGACCGCTGAACACAAACCCCGGGGCATTAAATAAAAGAGCTTTAGCTGACATTTTGGGTGCAATTCTTTGGTTTTCTCTGCTGCATTTGCAGAGCAGGTTCTGACTCGGGACAGGTAAGTCTCCGCAAAATGAGTAAAGTGAAAAATGGGATGACATATAGTGATAGATCTCTGATTTCCATTGTTGTTAACTACTTTCGGATCATCGCTGACCTTAAGCCACTGTCAGCATGCAATAGTTGGAATGGAATTATATTGGGTTACGCAGAAGGATGGTTAGACTGATCTTAAAGTAGGGTAAAAGGTTGCTGCAACATCATGGGCTGAATGGCCAGTACGGCTTAAAATATTTAAAAAATAAAAAATACTTAAAATCTGCATATACTGAACAAGATGAAAGCCTGTATTAAACTAATGGATTGTGTAATTTCAGACAGTTATAGAGTTGCACAGCAGATAAAATGTGTTTCTCAGCCTGCCGTATCCATATCGACCTTCTTGCCCATCAAGCTACTATGACTACTTTGACCTCTTTGCACTAAAATGGACTTCTAATTGTGTTTACTCGTAAAAATCGTGGTATAATTTATGTTTATTATTTTTTCTTGTGAAAACTGCTTAGATGACATATTGTGTATAAATGTACTTCGGCAAACTCAACTTTGACTTTGACTTGCATTGATGCATTGGCTAGCATTGATACATCCATTAGCCAATGTGTCAAGCCGACCTTTCAATCAACTCTCATGTGAGCAACAATGAACTTTACTTCAGACAGGATGTTGCATTAAGTAGGGCAGCATTTTCAAACCACAACATTCTGCTGCCAACAGTACAATGAAAAAAAAATCATAGAAAATCACCTTCCCCATATGAAAAATCACTACATTGTATGAAACTATGAGACTGTCAGGGACAATTATCAATTTATTTCTTATATTACTGATTGTTCTTCACCTAAAAATAAAGAGAATAACATTTTCTTGTTAAGTTCTTATAAATACAAATTCATTTCAGTGCTAAAGAAAACATTCCTTTCGAATATATTCATCTAAAAAGTTAATTCTTATTCCCAAATCTCGGAGTTTACTTCAGTTTATTCTGGAGTCTGAATGAATTGCCGCTCAATTTTTACAAAACTATTTTTCCAAATAGATTTGCTTTCCTTTATCCTATTCATTTTTTTATATTTATATGTATTTATATGTCATTCAGACAGGTCATCCATCACTCTCTCTCTCTCTCGTACTTAAAATTTTTCTTTTGTGCTTATCTCTTCTCCCTAGTCTTGTGTGCTCAGTTACTGATTCCAGACCATTGCTGATGTTTTTGTTCACAGAAAAATCTCTTCTTCTGCTAAACACTTTGCGCTCGGCAATCCATACCTTCTTCTTCTTCTTAAGCCCATCACTGTGTCTGGGACACAGGTCACCAACAGCAGCTCACCGGGTTCCCCTTGTTGGCTTCTGTAGCTCTGGGATTTTTCACAGGATGGGGTCACGAGCAACCATGCCCAACCCTCTTCCTTCCTCAGCGTGCTTGGAACCATCCGTGGCGGAGTTCAGCACCCCACATGACTTCACTGAAAGAGTTTGCTGATCCACCAAGCATCCAACATAAAACAATAATGTGAACTGGCTGCGACATGATTTCCCACTCTTCCTGTGAGCAGGAAGAGCTATCACTGTGTGACTAATGCAGTGGCTTGTTCCAGCAGGTTGGATGGTTCACCAGGATGTTACCTGGATTGGAGTGCATCAGCTATAAGGAGAGGTTGGGAAAATCTGAATTCTTTTCTGGGAGTGTAATTCTTTTCTGGGAGTGTAATTACCCTGAAAATTCTTTTCAGGGTAAAGGGCAACCTGACAGAAGTATATAAAATTAAGAGAATCATAGATAGTGAAAGGGTGGAAATGCCAAATTCTGCAGAGCATTGGTTTAATTTGAGTGGGGGGGGGAAATTAAAATGAGATATGCAGCAGTAGTTTTATTTACACAAGGAGTGGTAGGTGCCCGATATACACTGTCAGGGGAGGTGCTGGGAGTGGATACGATACAAATGATTAAGAGACATTCAGACAGACGCATCCCTTGCAGGGAATGGAAGATACATGCAATATGCAGACAGGCTGAAGGGTCGTTTCCTGTGCTGTACTGTCCTATGCTCTATAACTCTATAGGAACAGACAAGCTAGCCTAATGTTGCCACGGCAACAGCATTTTTAAGAAGTTAATGGTGCTTTGTTTGATTTGTTCACTTTGCAAACACAGCCAATGGCAACACAGGGAAAAGCACCAACCTGCATTCCCTCCATTTTATAATGGAGCTTCCTGAAAAACCGTTATGAGCATTGTATTCAAAATGCGGGACAGCTGTGCCATAAAAAGTCAAAACTTCAATTTCAAAAATGACTTTTTCTCTGTAAAGCGGTAAACCATCAGCTTTGACCCTCCAGACACCAGCCGAATAAAGTGTTGAATAATAATGATCCAGAGAGCTCCTACTGTACACTGACCCTGCACCTAGCTGCTCTGTAACAGCCGTGCGTTCTGACAGCTGAGCCGGGAAGAGATTTTTTTTAACGGTCAGTTGGTCTGGTTGGAGGAGATCTCGTCACCAAGACACTCAACTTGACTTGAGGTGTGTGGTCCATTGGGAAGGAATCATTTCACCCTTGTCCTGCTGGCTGTGGAATTTGAAGAGGATATAAGAGACTGGGGTGAAAAATCTACTTCTGTGTTGCCTGCTCAGTCTGCAAGTATTCTTGCCTGCTAAGCATACTGAAAAAAAGAAAGAACCTGAATAAAGTAAATAGGGAGAATGTGATCCTCTCCTCGGTGTTCTCCCCTCCTCTCTTGTAATGCCCACTCTTGCTAAACAGGAGATTACACAGTATTGCCCTACCCCATTCAAAGGGCAAACCTGAAACCGGGGAATAAAAAGATTCTTTTGTGATCTCTTTTTTCTCCTTCCTAATTGGTTGCTGTACTTTCATGTTAACCTGCAGTGTAGAATGTACAAGGTTACTGAAATTTCTCTCTACACCAATGCCTTAGTTTCCTCACGCTGAAGAACATACCATTTTTTGTGCTATTCTTTTGTTAACCTCACATGATTTCTTCATTGTATTCCATCTCCATACATTCACTTTGCCTGCCCATCTCGAACAATAAACAAGTTTCTAATAACAGTGGTGGGGAGCAAGCAAATTCGCAGTGGTTGGAATTCTGCACACGCAGCAAAGTAAATTGATATAGTCTGAGAATGAATGAAACGACTCTTCATAAATAGTACAAGCATCATTGGAGGGGAATAAACAGTCAACATTTCAGACTGAGAACCTTCATCAGGACTGGAAAGGAAGGAGGAAGATTGACAGGTAGGAAAGGGGAAGATGATCATGTGAGGGGAAGGTGAGGATAGAAGCCTTGTCACCCATTCCTCCTTCTCCCTTTTTCTATTCCCCATTCCGTCATCCCCTTATACCACTTCCCTTTGGTGCCTGACCTGCTGAGATGCTTCAGCATCTGTGTGTTAAAAGAAACCAAAGTAATCTCAGTCACAACAGGATGAGAACTACTAAAATCATATATACACACACATATTCCCTCCTTCAACCATCAAACTGCTTTTCACTTTGTAATACAAAATAAACTTATTGAAAGTGTAAACAGAAACCCAAAAGTTGAGGATCTGAAAAAAATGGACAATTCTGTAGATTACTCAAAGGCCAGGAAGCTTCTATTATCCTATTGACAAATGTACAGTCTCTGGAAAATAAAACTGAAGAGCTCAGAGCAAGATTGCAGTACCAGAGTACCACTTAAATAATCACAGAAAGCAGAAAAGTTGTGCCAGTTAAGATAAAGTGAACAAGATTGAACAGAATACACCAGAGATTAACGACTCTCATTAAGACAACAGTTAACAATTTCAGGTTCTCAACAAACCTTGGAGCCCAGCATTCTCCAGCTCCCCGCACAAGTCAGGAGAGCTCAATTCAGTACAATCCCCCTGCCTGGAGAACTTGAGACAGGGCTGGGAAACTGGAGCCAGACCTGGTAATCTCGAGACATTGAATAAGCCTGGGAAACATGGCATAGAATAGAACTCAGAAATGGAATAAAGCTCAGAAACATTGAATAGACCTTGGAAACATGGAGTAAATCGTAGAAACATTGAACAGTCCTCAGAAACCTGGAAGGCCATGGGAGACCACGGACTACCTTGAAAACCTTGCAAAAGCCCTTGAACGCACACTACAGAAGCTCAGAACATAGATTAGAGACACTTGGAAGCCATTCTATGTCCAGTTGCTACAATACAACCTTTGCAGCATTCATTATAAGGCGGGTTCCTTCTATCACAGTGTGTGCCGACAGAGACTGAGCCCAAATCCAGAGGAAAGGCAGATTCTCATGCGGAAGCAGAGATAGGGAGGAATTTCTTTAGCCAGAGGGTGGTGAATCTGCAGAATTCATTGCCATGGACATCAAGTCTTTGAGTATATTTAAAGCAAAGGTTAATAGGTTCTTGATTAGTCAGGGTGTCAAAGGTTATGGGGAGAAGGCAGGAGAATGGGATTAAGAGGGATAATAAATCAGCCATGATGGAATGGCAGAGCAAAATGGATGGGCTGACTGGCCTAATTCCGCTCTTGTGTCTTGAGGTGTTAAAACAACAATGCTTTATTCATGATTCCCTTGTTCCTTCATTTCTCCCTACTGATCTCCCTCCCGGCACATCTCTGTGAGCGGCCTACCTGCTACACCACACCTTGTCCCTGACCTTCATTTAGAGCCCCAAAAGTCCTTCCAGGTGAAGCAATACTTCATCTGCAAATCTACTGGGATCGTCTGTTGTGTCTAGTGCTCCCAATAAGGCCTCCTCTACATTGGTGAGATCTGTTGTAAACTGGGGGGGCAGCTTTGTTGAGCACCTCCATTCCTTCCAGCAAAAGTGGTATTTCCAGTGGCCAAACATTTTAATTCTAATTCCCATTTCTGTTCCGACATGTCGGTCAATGGCCTCCTCTTCTACCACAATGAGGCCATCCTCAGGGTGGGGGAGCAGCACCTTGTATTTCATCTGGGTAGCCTGCAACCTGATGGCATGAATATCGATTTTTCCTTCTGGTAAAAAAAAACTTCCCCCCTCCCCATTTCTTCTATTCCCCACTTTGGCTTTTTACTTCTCAGCTGCCTATCACTTCCCCAGGGTCACCTCCTCCTTCCCTTTCTCTGATGGTCCACTCTCCTCTCCTATCTAACTCCTTCCTCTCCAGACCTTTCCCTTTCCCACCTACCTATCACCTTCCAGCTATCCTCCTTCCCCTCCCCCCACCTTTTCATTCTGGCATCTTCCCCCTTCCTTTCCAGTCCTGATGAAGGGCCTCGGCCTGAAAATTCGACTGCTTATTCCTCTCCATAGATGCTGTCTGACCTGCTGAGTTCCTCCAGCATTTTGTGTGTGTTGCAATGGACTTCCAGCATCTGCAGAATTTCCTGTGTTTAAAATTTCATGACATATTTCAGTGATACAGTATATTAAGGCTCATCAACACCTCTACTCACTAACTCACCACTATTATTATTCCCTGTCAGTCACTTTATGTACAGCCTAATGCTACTTTATGGACATACAATCAGTCTACGTGTATAAGCTATCTTATGTATTTAGATTTATTATATTTTTTATTATTATTGTTTTCTTTTAGTTCTGTGTGCTGCAGTGGATCTGGAGTAACGATTATTTCGTTCTATTTTACATTTGTGTTCAGGAAATTACATTAAACAAGCTTGAATTCGTAGATCTTGAACATTAAACCTGAATCTGATACTGATTCATCTGCGGTTAAAAAGACAAATAGCATTGGCATTTCAACTCAGTGACCTTTAATCAAATCTCTTTCTGAAGTTTTGATTTAAAAAGTGCTGAGGATCTGCTTTTTCCCTGACAGTGAAGAATGCCTCTCAACACTTGCCTGAGAAGAGGGGAATAGCAAACAAGAAATGGGTGAGATGAAGACATACATGTGACTTCAAATATCATCGATACACAGAAGCCATTTGGCCCATTTAATCTGTGGACACTTCTGCTTGAGGAATACCATTCACTCCATGCCCTCATCGTCTTGATTGCTTTGCTGAGAATTTTTCTCTTGCATGCTAATTCCTGTTGGAAGGAACTGAATGATACTATTTCCACCATCTTTCACAGACAAATTAATTCCTCACATGTGCCTGTAGACTAAAATTCTGAATCTGCTCCTGTTCCTTGGACCTTCCAGTGATGGGGACAGTTTTGCTCAATTTACCCTATCCAATGGAAATCTTCAGGTTTCTGAAGATACATGTTCAGAAATATAGTTGAGGCAGAGACAAACAGCGCTGTGATGATTGCTTGGATGCTGGATTTTTATTTACACTGCGTGATCTGGGATCTCCTCCATCCATCCAATCTAACAGCACCAACAGGTGACACTGACACAGCGGAATTCAGTAAGTTATTGACCTTACATTGGGAAGAGAAATTGGTCTGGATGTTGATTTTGTTAGCTCCTGACTACCTGAGTGGATGTGTGTCTTGCAACCCAATGGCAGTATCTCCATTCTATAAGACCATAAGATGTAGGAGCAGAATTAGGCTACTTGGCTGATCGATCCTGCTCTGCCATACCATCATGCCTGATTTATTATCCCTCTCAAACCCATTCTCCTCCCTTCTTGCAATAACCTTTGATGTCCTATCTAAGCACCTCTGCTTTAAATATACTCATTGACTGGGCCTCAACAGCCGACCATGGCAATTAGGTCCACAGATTCACCACCCTCTGGCTAAAGAAATTACCTCTCATCTCCATTTTAAACGAATGTCCCTCTATTCTGTTCTGAACCCACTGGTCCTAGACTCACTCTCTATAGGAAACATACTCTCCACATTCACTCTGTCTAGACCTTTCAATATTCAATAGGTTTCAATGAGATTCCCCATTCATTCTTTTCAACTCCAGTGAGTACAGGCCCAGAGCCATCAAATACTGTTGAGATGATAACCCTTTCATTCCTGCAATTATACCCATGAACCTCATCTGCACCATCTCCAAGGTTAGCACATCTTTTCTTAGATAAGGGGACCAAAACTGATCACAATCCTCCAGGTGAGGCCTCAACAATGCTTTTTAAGGCCTCAGCATCACATACATCATATATTCTAGTCCTCTTGAAATGAATGCTATAACTCATTTTGCCTTCCTGACCACAGACTCAACCTGCAAGTTAACCTTCCGGGAATTCTACACAAGGACTCTGAAGTCCCTTTGCACCTCTGATTTTTGAAATTTCTCCCCGTTTAGAAAGTAGTCTACATCTTTACATAATGAATACTTTGCTTCAGTATTCACTACGGAAAAAGATCTTGGTGATTGTAGGGATGACTTACAGTGGACTGAAAAGCTTGAGCATATAGACATTAAGAAAGAGGATGTGCTGGAGCTTTTGGAAAGCATCAAGTTGGGTAAGTCACTTGGACCTAACGAGATATACTCTAGGCTACTGTGGGAAGCCAGGAAGCAGATCACTGAGCTTCTGGCAATGATCTTCTGCATCATCAATGGGGATGGAAGAGGTTCCAGAGGATTGGAGGGTTGCAGATATTGTTCCCTTATTCAAGAAAGGGAGTAGAGATAGCCCAGAAAATTATAGACCAGCGAGTCTTACTTCAGTGGTTGGTAAGTTGATGGAGAAGATCCTGAGAGGCAGGATTTATGAACATTTCGAGAGGTATAATATAATTAGGAATAGTTAGCATGGCTTTGTCAACCCTGATTGAATTTTTTGAGGATGTGACTAAACACATTGATGAAGGAAGAGCAGTAGATGTGTGTATATGGATTTCAGCAAGGCATTTGACAAGGTACCCCATACAAGGCTTATTGAGAAAGTAAGAAGGCATGGGATCCAAGGGGACGTTGCTTTGTGGATCTAAAACTGGCTTGCCCACAGAAGGCAAGGAGTGGTTGTAGACGGGTCATTTTCTGCATGGAGGTCAGTGACCAGTGGTGTGCCTCAGGGATCTATTCTGGGACCCCTTCTCTTCATGATTTTTATAGATGACCTGGATGAGGAAGTGGAGGGATGGGTTAGTAAATTTGCTGATGACACAAAGGTTGGGGGTTTGTGGATAGTGTGGAGGGCTGTCAGAGGTTACAGCAGGACATTGATGGGATGCAGTACTGGGCTGAGAAGTGGCAGATGGAGTTCAACCCAGATAAGTGTGAGGTGGTTCATTTTGGTAGGTCAAATATGATGGCAGAATATAGTATTAATGGTAAGACTCTTGACATTGTGGAAGATCAGAGGGATCTTGGGGTCTGAGTCCATAAGACACTCAAAGGTACTGCACAGGTTGACTGTGTGGTTAAGAAGGCACACGGTGCATTGGTCTTCAAGTGTGGGATTGAGTTCAAGAGCTGAGAGGTAATGTTGCAGCTATACAGGATCCTGGTCAGACCCCACCTGGAGTACTGTGCTTAGTTCTGGTCCCCTCATTATAGGAAGGATGTGGAAACTATAGAAAGGGTGCAAAGAGGATTTACAGGGATGTTGTCGGGATTGGGGAGCATGCCTTATAAGAATAGGCTGAGTGAACTTAGCTTTTCTCCTTGGAGCGACGGAGGATGAGAGGTGACCTGATAGAGGTGTATAAGATGATGAGAGGCATTGATCATGTGGATAGTCAGAGGCTTTATCCCAGGGCTGAAATGGCTAACACGAGAGGGCACAGTTTTAAGGTCCTTGGAAGTAGGCACAGAGGAGATGTCAAGGTTAAGTTTTTTACGCAGAGAGTGGTGAGTGTGTGGAATAGGCTGCCGGTGAGGGTGGTGGAGGTGAATACAATACGGTCTTTAAAGAGACTCCTGGATAGGTATATGGAGCTTAGAAAAATAGAGGGCTATGGGTAACCTGAGGTAATTTCTAAAGTAGGTACATGTTTGACATAGCATTGTTGGCTGAATGGTCTGTATTGTGCTGTAGGTTTTCTATGTTTCTTTACTCCTTCTACCAAAATGCATGACCATCCAATTCCCTACATTATTTTCCTTCTGCCACTTTGAAAATTTTCCCAATCTGTCCAAGTCCATCTGCAGACTCCTGGCTGTTTCAACACTATTGTCTGCAAACCTGGCCTCAAAGTCATCAATTCCATCTTCCAAACCATTGAGATATAATATGAAAAGAAGAGGCCCTAATACTGATCCCCACCAGTAACTGGGAGTCATCTAGACAAGCCTCCCTTTATTTCAATTCTTTGCCTCCTGTCAACAGCCAATTTTCTGTCCATGCTCGTATTTTTCCTCTAATACCATGGGTTTTTATCATGTAGAGCAACCTCATGTGTGGCACCTTGTCAAAAGCCTTCTGAAAATCCAAGTTAACAACATCCACTGACACTCCTTTGTCTATTTTGTCTGTTAGTTCCTCAAAGAATTCCAACAGATTTGTCAGGCAAGATTTCCCCTTAAGGAATTCATGTTGATTTTGGCCTATTTTATCATGTGCCTCCAAGTACCCTGAAACCTCATCCTTAATAATGGACTCCAACATTTCTCTAACCACTCAGGCTAACTGGCATATCATTTCCTATCTTCTGTCTCACTCCCTTCTTAAAGAGTGGAGTGACATTTGCAATTTTCCAGTCCTCCAGAATTATTTCAGAATCTAGTGATTCTTGAAAGATCATTACTAATGCCTCCACAATCTCCTCAGCTGCCTCTTTCAGAACCTGGGGATCCATCTGGTCCAGGTGACTTACCTACCTACATATCCTTAAGCTTCCCAAACACCTTCTCCTTAGCAATATCAACCACACTCCCAACACTTACAAATTCCTGGCATGCTGCTAGAGTCTTCCACAGTGAAGAATAACTCAAAATACTTATTAAGTTTGTCCACCATTACTTTGTTCCCCATTACTACCTCTCCAGCATCACTTTCCAGTGGTCCAATATCCACTCTTCCCCTCTTGTAATCCTTATACATCTGAAAAAAACTTTTGGTATCCTCTTTGACATTTTGGGGTAGTTTAATGTCATATTTCATCTTTTCTCTCTTTATGACTTTTGTAGCTGTCTTCTGTTAGTTTTTAAAAGCTTCCCAATCCTCTGTTCACGCTAATTTTGCTGTATTACATGCCCTACCTTTTTCTTTCATGCTGTTTTTGACTTTCCTTGTCAACCACAGTTGCCTCATTCTCCCTTTAGAATACTTATTCTTTTTGTTGTATCTATCTTGCGCCTTCCAAATTTCCCCCAGACACTCCAGCAGTCATCCTTGCTAGTGTCCCCTTGCAATCAGCTTTGGCCAGCTCCTCTCTCAAGCCTCTGTAATTCACTTTACCCCACTGTAATACTGATACATCTGATTTTATCTTCTTCCTCTCAAACTGCGGGGTGAATTCTGATATTATTATGATCACTGTCTCTTTTACTTTAAGCTCCCTCATTAAATCTGGTGCAATACACAGCACCCTATCCAATACTGCCTTTCCCTTAATGGGCTCAATCACAAGCTGCTCGGAAAAACAAATCATCCCACAAATTCCCTCTCTTTGGGCCCAGCACTATATGCTGCTTTAACTTCTTTACTAGTTCTGAGTCAGTTAGCTACTAACAATCATTTTGGTGTCAATGATCTCATCAATCCACAGACAAAAATGTGAAATGCCAAAGTCACAGGTTTTTTATAAATAATAAATTAATATAAAGGAGAAAGACCTGGAGTAGATAATTGGGCTGACAAGACTGCCAATTAGATCGTGGTTAAACTGTGGCCTAAATGAACTAATCCATCTTTGCCCCATTTCCCCTCAATGATATAGTGTTGATCACATACTTAATCTGGTAATTTATTTTTAATAATAATGTTAATAATTGATGAGACACAATTGTCATTTGTACAAGTGTGCTGCAAATTTCTACAACGCTAATGCAGAAACATTTTAAAAGCAGCTTCTGTTCCTCTGTCATCAGATTTCTGAACAGTCCTTGAACCCAGAAGCACTACCTCTTTATCTGTCATTTAGCCTATTCATTTATTTTTGTAACTTATCGTGTTTGTTTATGTTTTCCAGGGCACTACTGCTGCAAAACAACAAATTTCAAGACATATGTCAGTAATAGTAGACCCAGTTTTCATTCTGATTCCTCGCTGCACTTCCAAAAGGCCTAGTGTGAGTATTAAATACAAATGCTGGAGGAACTCAGCAGGTCAGGCAACATCTATGGAAATGAATCAACAGCCGACGTTTCAGACCAAGACCTTTCTTCAGAACAGGAAAGGAAAAGGAAAGATGCCAGAATGAAAAGGTGGGTGGGTGGGAGGGAGAGGAAGGAGGCTAGGTAGAAGGCGTAGAAGGTGACAGGTGAAATCAGGTGGGTGGGAATGGTAAAGCGCTGGAGAAGGAATCTGATTGGAGAGGAGAGTGGGCCTTAAGAAAAAGGGAAGGAGCAAGGGACCTGGGGGGAAGTGTTAGGCCATTAAGTAGTAAAAGTAGGGAAAAAAAGAAGAGGGGAGGGGGAAGGAGTAAATGTTTACTGGAAATTTTATTGGAGGCTACCCAGATGGCGAGGATGAAATATCAGAGAGGCCCATGACAGATGGAAGACAGAGAGCAGCCCGGAGCTGTGGCAAAGACTGAGACAGGGCCACCAGCTATCTCTGCATAGTGGGGAGGGAGGTGAATGTGAGTACCTGGGATCAGTGGGTCCAAACCAAGATACCTGAAAACAGATCTGGAAGCCATGTAGAACAGACGTTATTCATTTCCATAGATGCTGCCTGACCTGCTGATTTCCTCCAGCATTTTGCGGGTGCTATACAAAACTTTCTATGGACTGTAAAATTCAAACTGTTTGGTACTCTTCGATTTTTCTAAACTACTGCTGACACAATGAAAAACTATTGCCGTGACGGGACAGACAATGACCTGAAGAACAATGTTTAAACTTCATAACAATACTAGGCTCACTATCCTCCACCACAAACCATTCAGTCCGATAAGCAAATCAGTCAATGTAAGGAGCTGATTTCAGCAATTTGGAAACATTCTCTTCAGAGCTAATATATCATAATCTATTAAGCATGTGACACAGTAGTGTATTGGTTAGCTTAACGTTATTACAGCACAGGCAACTTGGGTTCAATTCCACCGCTAGCTATGAGGAGTTTGTACGTTCTCCCAGTGGCCACATGGGTTTCCTCCTGACACTCTGGTTTCCTCCCACAGTCCAAAGAAGTGCAGGTTAATTGGTCACGTGGGTGTAATTGGGCAATTGTCTGGAAGGGCCTGTTATCTCTAAATAAAACACCTAACGGAAAAATAAGCTGATCATGTGGTTGAAAATTTATGTGTTTCACTGTCATCACTTGAAAGTTCAAAGTAAATTTATTTTCAAAGTACATACATGTCACCGTATAAAACTCGGATCCATTTCCTGGCGGGCATACACAGTAAAGCCAAGAAACATAATAGAATCAATAAAAGACCGCGCCCAACAGGACGGACAAACAACCAATATGCAGAAGCCAACAAACTGTGTAAATACAGAATAATTAATTAATTAATTAATTTAATAGATAGATAGATAAATAAATATCGAGAATGCCAGATAAAGAGTCATTGAACGTGGGTCCATAGGTTGTGGGACAGTTCAGTGATGGGGTGAGTGAAGTTGTCCCCATTGGTTCAAGAGCCTGATGATTGAGTGGTAATAACTGCTCCTGAACCAAGTGGTGATGGTCCTGATGCTCCCGTAGCTGAGCTCTGTCATGAAATTTAACTTAGCACTTGGAGCTGTGAATCGCTTTTGTAGATCTGACTTGATTAGAACACGCCACTTCAAGGAGTGCCCGCTGTTTGGCATTTCTGGAGTAGCCAGGTTTGGTAATGTTGTTCTGACTGGAATTCCACTCATGTCAGCTGTGGATCCGTACTCCATGATACTAACCTACCCACACACATCTGACATCTTGACTAAGTAAGGCCTGATGCCGCCTGTTCTCTCCGCCCCTAACTTTCTTGACTCCCTGTCTCCTGAAGATTCCAGCTTCCTGATTGGCCTGATCCAAAAATGCAACCCAAATTTCCCAATCTCCCAGCTCAAATATCTCATCACTCCAAATCAACAAAAGCTCCCTGACTTAATCAAGCCCCTGATCCCAACACTGCTCAAAAAATATACTGATGTATATCCACTGACCACTCAGACTTTGCTCTCTCAGACTCCTAAAGTTGCCTGTGTCACCTGCCCGCCCTTGGCAAGGCATAATATATTCTTATCTGCATAACGCTGCATGCAATAGCAACCATACAGTTCGTGGCCATATTATTAGGTAGGTCTTCTGCTGCTGTAGCCCTTCCACTTCAAGGTTCACTCAGAAATGCTCTTCTGCACAGAACTGTTGCAATTTTTATGATTATCTGAGTTACCGTCACCTTCTGATCAGTTTGAATCAGTCTGGCCATTCTCCTCTGACCTCTCTCATTAACAAGGCATTTTCACCCACAGAACTGCCGCTCACTGGAACTTTCCTTTGACCATTCTCTGAAGACTCCACAGACTGTTGTGCATGAAAATCTCAGGAGATCAGCAGTGTCTGAGATAATGAAAACACTCTTCCTTGCACCAACAGGCAATCCACTGTCAAAGTCACCTCCATTGCATTTTTTTCTCAATTCTGATGTCTGCTCTGACCAATATCTAAACCTCTTGATCATGTCTGCACACTTTTATGCATTGAGTTGCTGCTAAATGATTAGCTGATTATATATTTACAATAATGAGCAGGTTTACAGGTGTACCCAATAAAGTGTCGACTGAGTGTATATTAACAGATCAGTAAACCTAAGGACGAGAAGTGTATGGTCCAATTAAATTCAGTTCATAAAATGGAAGTAGAATGCATGTCAGTCTCCTGAATTATATTACTATGGATCCATCTCTATAAGCTCCTATTTACAAAATATATAGGGAAAACTATTTCCCACAGGTCTAATTTGTACATGGCTCCTTTGTCTGTTATTGGGAATATTTGCAAAATCTCCTTCAGCTCTGAAAAGTGAAGGAAATCTTATTTTTTCCTAAAGAAAAGCTGATTTTAGAAGCACCACAGTGTCTCCAAAAATGACCAATGCCTTGCTGAGAAACCAGCCTCCTGTGCCCCTGTGCCGGTGACTGGAGTGTGCGCTGAATGCAAGAACAAGTTGTGCGGTAATGAGCTGCTCACCCTGCTCACAGACGCAGGGAAACAGTTCAAGAGGAACAAGCACTGGGAGGCTTTTAAGACATTGCACCAAGTGCAATTCTAATTACATTGTCCACTCGGAGCAGTGGTTCCTCCCAAAAGAAATAGTTAGCTCTAATAAAGGTGTGAACACTCCTGACTAAAGGTGGACCCTAAGAAATAGGAGCAGAATTATGCCATTCAGACTATCGACTCTGCTTCACGATCCTGTCATGGCTAATTTATTATCCTGCTCAACATCTCAATCTCCTGACTTCTCCCCATAAAATTAGATGCCTTTACTAACCAAGGACATACCCAGCCTCTGCTTTAAATCTGAATCAGAATCGGGTATAATATCAACGGCATATGTCGTGAAATTTGTTACCTTTGTGGCAGCATGATAAATAAATATAGAGAAAAAAACTGAATTGTAATAAGTAAATATACGTCCATTAAATAGTTAAATTAAAATAAATACTGCAAAAAAAACAGAAATAAAACAGTAGTGAGGTGGTGCTCATGGGTTCAATGTCCATTTAAAATCAGATTGCAGAGTCTCACAGACATATTAATGTCTGCTTACTTCCTTTGTCCACAGTGACTTCTGCACAGTCAGTGTTTCACTGGTTTGGGTTCTGAGGCCTTCATCAATCTTTGGTTACAGCCTTTTCCAGTTTAAATAGAGGCACCTGCCAGCTTAGAAATGACGAAAGATACAATATCAACAAAAGATGATTACCATTTCTGTCTGTTTTGTATACTGAAGCCATTATTGAAGATTAAAAGTACTATTTAGCATCTGTAGAATAAACACTGCTTGGTGAACGATAGGGAGCCTTGTGTTATGGTGTCATGACAACAATCTCTCCCTCAATACCAGCAAAACAAAAGATCATGTCATTGACTCTGGAAGTTGGAGGGAGGGGGAGGTGGTACACATGTTCTGTCTTTCATCAGTGCTGGTGGGGTCGAGAGGTTTGAGAGCTTCAAGTTCCTAGGTTCACCAGTGGTCTCTCCTGGTCCACCTAAGAAGATACCACTGCCAAAAAAGCTCACAAATGCTTCTACTTTCTTAGGAGGTTAAAGACATTTGGCACATCCCCTATGACCCTCACCATTTTTTAGTAATGCACCGTAGGAAACATCCTATTTGCATGCATCATCACTCGACAAAGAAATAGCAGATGGAATATAGTGTCAAAAAGTGTATGGTCATGCACATTTTGGTAGAAGAAACAAAAGTATAGATTATTTTCTAAATGGAAAGAAAATTCAAAAATCTGAGGTGCAAAGGGACTTGGGAGACCTCACGTAGGATTCCCTAAAGATTAATTTGCTGGTTGAGTTGGTATTGAGGAAAGCAAATGAGAAGTCAGCATTCATTTTGAGAGGACTAGAATATAAAAGCAAGGATGTAAAGTTGAGGATTTATAAAGCACTGGTGAGGCCTCACTTGGAGTATTGTAAGCAGTTTTGGGTCCCTCGTCGAAGAAAGGATATGCCGACACTGGAGAAGGTTCAAAGGAGGTTCACGAAATTGATTCTGGGATTGTAAGGCTTGTCATATGAGGGGCGTTTGATGGCTCTGGGCAATTCACTGGAATTCAGAGGAATGAAGGTTGACCTCAATGAAACCTATCAAAGGCCTCAATGGAGTGGATGTAGAGAGGATGTTTTCTACGGTGGGTGAGTCCAGGACTGAGGTAACAGCCTCAGAATAGAGAGGCGTTCTTTTCGAATGGACATGGAGTAATGTCTTTAGCCAGAGAGTGGTGAATCTGTGGAATTCTTTGCCCAGGCAGCTGTGGAGGCCAAGTTATTGGGGATATTTAAGGCAGAGGTTGATAGATTCTTGATTAGTCAGGGCATGAAGGCAGGAGATTGGGGCTGAGGGAGAAAGTGGATCAGCCATGATGAAATGGCAGAGAAGACTTGAAGGGTCAAATGGCCTAATTTTGCTCTCATATCTTATGGTCTTATGGTACGACAATTGCACTGCCAGAGGCAGCAAAGAAATGCAGAGTTATGGGCACACCTCAGCACATCATGGGAACCAGCTTCTCTCTAAAGATTTTCCGTACACTTCTTGCTTCCTCACTAAAGCAGGCAACATAATTAAAGATCCCACTCGAAATTCTGTCTTTCCCCTTCTGCCACTGGAAATAAGATAAAATAAAATGCTTGAAACATTTACCACCAGACACAAGGACAGCTTCTATCTCACGGTTATGAGATGATGGAATAGTCCCTTGGTACAATAAGACAGACTCTTGACCTCACAATCTATCTCTTTCTGGAATAGTAATAAACATCATTATTAAAGGCTTGGCATGGCAATTACTCTGCTTGAGACTGCACTTAACTGCAGAGAGTTGTGGGCACAGTTCAGTTCATCGTGGAAACCACCCTTCCTTCCTTGGGCTCAGTCTACACTTATTGCTGCCTCAGTAAAGCAGATGACATAATCAGAGACCCCAGACACTCTGGGCATTCTCTCTTCTCCTTCCTTCCATCTGCTGAAGATTCAGGAACAGCTTCCTCTCCTCTGCCATCAGATTTCTGAATGGACATTGAACCCATGAACATTACCTCACCACTTTTTCCCCTTTTTTTTGCACCACATATTTAATTTATTTTTTTAGGAAATAAATATATACTTACTGTAATTCACAGTTTTTATTATTTTGTATTGCATTGTACTGCTGCATAACAACAAATTTTACCAGATATGCCGATGATATTAAACCTGATTCTGATTTTGATACAAAAGCCTAAAAGATGCCCATCTGGCTTAAGGACAGCTTCTATCTGCTATTGTAAGACTATTAAACAATCCCCCAGTACAATAAGATGGACTCCTGACCTCACAATCTATTTTTGTGGCCTTATACCTTATTGCCTGGTTGCACTGTACTTTCTCTGTAATTGTAAAGCCTGATTTATACTTCTGCATTAACTGGACGCCGTAACCTATGCAAGTGACTTACATGTGTTGTGAGCATTTATACTTGTGCGTTGGTACGTCTGCGTCGCTCTGCAATTTGGGCATGTTGTGCATGCGCACACACCTGCCCGCACAAGGCTTCATGGTCATGGTAGTCTTTCTCGGGGTAAACAAGACGCGAGCGTCTTTTTTCGTAAAAGCGAAATGCGTCCTCCATAATTTCGGAGGTCTGTAAAGCTTTATGGAAAGCATTGCAGCCAGAGTTCCTTCCCTGCCCTTCAGTCGGCCAATGGGAACCTATTGCAGCGTAGGAGGAAATGCGATGCTACCAAGCGGACCAATCAGAGCTGTTGCGTTCTGCGTTGCCACGACGCACGGTTACATTTTGGGAGAGGTGCGCGTCACAGCAAAGCAGGCTCTCACATAGGGTTCCACATTGGCTTTGCGCAGGGTTTGCGGCGACGCAGAACTTATGGCGACGCAGAACTTATGGCGACGCGTTAATGCAGAAGTATAAATCACTTTATGATGCACTTGGTTATTGTTTTCCTTTGTACCACTGCAATACGTTACTGTAATGAATTAATCTGTATGAATGGCATGCAATATATTTTCTCACTGTACCTTGGTACATGAGATGATAATAATAAATCAATTTACCAATGGCTTCACAAGAACCTAATTTCAAAAGTGGAGTTTAACACACAAATCCTATTCACATATAGATCAAGACAAGGAAGAGCTATGCTACACTTCTTCAAGATCATGTCAAGGAATCTTCGGCTTGAGGAAACAGAAGGAGATGTAAGTAACGTTACAGCTGAAAGAGAGCACCTCTGACAGTGTACCGTTCTCTTGGCACAATACAGAGGTGTCAGTCTTCATCTGAGGTTCTGGAGCGGGGCAAGGACCTCAGGGTCCTCTACCCAGATCAAGGATCAACTTTATTCGCCATATACATTTACACATATTAGGAATTTGCTGTGATGTGTCGTGACATGCAACAAGAAACAACAGTCAACAATTACAAAGAATAAAGGATGAAATAAAGTTAGAAGTTAAAGTACAGAAATTGAATAAAATATGCAAAAATACATGAATACTAACATGTAAACAGCATCATAAAAAGTGATTTGAAATACTTACAGTGAAGTGCAGTGACTGAAGTCGTGGATAGAGGGAGGTGGAGGTGTAATCTAGAATGATTGATTAGATTAACTGCCTGGGGGAAGAAACTTTTAAGATGGTATAAAGTTTTTGTTTTAATTGCCCTATAGCGCTTTCTGTAACAGAGCTTTTGGAAAAGGCATTTTGTTGGATGGGTATTGTTTGCAATAATATTTCCTGTCTCTTTCTTTGTCCTGGACATGTGCAAGTCCTGCAGTAACAGTAGACAGCAGCCAACGACCTTTTCTGCTGACTTGACAGCTTGCTGTAGTTTTCATATGTTATGAGAGGATGCTGCATCAAACCAGACAGTAATAACTGATTTGAGGATGCTCCTTGTGATGGCAGTGTAGAGTTGCACCAGTAGGCTGTAGGAAAAATGCAATTTTACCAACTGCTGCAAGAAATAAATCTTCTGTCAGGCCTTTTTGTTAACAAAGGAAATACGGTTCTCTCACATGAGGTCCCTCAAAATAATCAAGGTTTCCGGTTAAGTACTCCTTATCCAAAAGGCTTGGGGCCAGAAGTGTTTCGGATCTTAGATGTTTTCAGATTGTGGAATATATAACAAGATGGCTTGGGATCGTCATCATTTCCAACTCTGAATTTACAGGAGAAAGTCTGCAGATACTGGAAATCCAAGCAACACACACAAAACACTGGAGCAACTCAGTAGTCCTGCTGAAGGATCCAGGTCCGAAACGTTGACAGTACTCTTTTCCATAGATGATGCCTGGCCTGCTGTGTTCCTCCAGTATTTTGTGTGCATTGTCCGAATTTATGTGCTACCGGTAAACAGTCATTTTCTTACACTTGTTCATCACACATCTGTGCTTTACAATGAAAACTATTATGTATCATTAATATAATTAAAGTATAATGTGTGCAGGGTAACAAAAGCAGCACAGCAGCATTGGGAGAATACCTGAATCAGCTATTGAACAACAACTAACAATGGCAGGCTTTCAGTCTCCATCTACAATGCCATGTTTTGATTATTTGTTTTTTTTTAGGTTTTTTAAAGTTTTATGTAAGATATAAAAACAATCAGTGTTGTAGGGTTGTACTGGTGTTAGATTTTCATCAACGCTGATTTTTGCAAATCATCAATGTATTTCTATATTACTCTGCGATCAGCGGATGCTAATCCTTTAAAAATTTTTAATTTGTAAAAATTTAATGGCATGCCTTTTCTTAAATTTCTGCTACCAGCCTGCTGAATATTCACAATTACTTTCAATTTTTAGTGTCGTGATAGATCTTTGCTTGTCTTATGATCAGCGTACTATTACGCAGCATATGTTCATTGAGACACTGACGAATCCACTCTTTCAATACACAATTGAGATCTTCATTGTTCCCTTCATGCAGTGTTTCTTTCTATTTTTCATTAACTTCTGTTCATTACATATGTGAGGTCACGACTCACAACTGGCTACGTTGCACAGAGACCTGCGCAACGCCTGGAAACCTTCCCTGTGCATAGTGGAATTTTCCACTTGTAACGTCATGTCAGTGCTCAAAAAGTATCAGATCTCAGAGGTTTTCAGATTCTGGAATTTCAGATAACAGGTCCTCAACCTGTGCAATCCATCACAGAGCCTGCCATTTGAGATATATTTGGTTTAGTAGTTTGCAGACTCCAATCACCTCTTCATCCCCAAAGAAGTAAATGCCAGACAAGATAACTCAAGATCTATTATCTCCATTGCTCAGATATGTGGAAATGTTCCAATACTGATAGGCTCTCACTGGTCAATTCAACTCCTCTCAAACAAACATTGGGTACACATCATTTATGGCACATTTACACAAAAGTATTCACGAAGAGAAAGGACATAGTGAGAAACTGAGTATTTTACATCATCAAGGAAGGAAATGTTGCTTGCATCACAGCAAAGGAAGGCGAAGTTGATTAACAAAATGATAAAGTACTAGAAATGCTAGATTCATAAAAGTGCAATAACCTCCTGGTCCAGCAAAGATGCCAGTGAAATTACTGAGGGTAACTGGAGCCATAAGCTTCTAAGCACCTGTAGCTTCTAAGTCCTGATCCACAAGGACTGGAGTTTCACAAATGATACACCTAGTTAAAAAAAAAGATGCAGTATAAAACCAGGAACTTCAGATGTTCTTGGTCTTATCTCTCCCAATCTCTACAAGTATTTCCAATTTTTATGGATCCCCTCTACAAATCTTCAAATTTGGCTTTTGTGCTGTCTATCCTTAACCTCAGTCTCTAAAGTCCTTCATTCAATCATTTTGATAGTTCAGTTTTCATTCTGCCACTTAAAATTATAGTTTTGCATCAAGCCATTGCCTATCTCTCCTGATATGCTTCAATGTCAATTTTCACTCATTTTCAGTTTTGGTCCCTTGATTGTTTTAAGATCTTTTCACAGCCTAGTAGCACAGGGCTGCTCTAGCTGCACTGGGATTGGGGTTGTGAAGACCATCCAAGTTTTATTTGTATCTATAATGTATTCACCAAAAATGGCTCTGGAGTACCACGGACAGATAAAGTTCAATGTGGTTGCAATGCCCTCTCTGTAGATACACTCAGTGGCCACTTCATTAGGTACACCTGCTTATTGATGTAAATATCTAATCTGCAAATCATATGGCCGCAGCTCAATGCATAAAAGCCTGCAGACATGGTCACATGGTCAAGAGGTTCAGTTGTTGAGACCAAATATCAGAATGGGGAAAAATGTGATATAAGTAACTTTGACCATGATTGTTGACGCCAGACAGGGTGTTTTGAGTATCTCAGTAACTGCTGTTTTCCTGGGATTTTCATGCACAACAGTCTCTAGAGTTTCGGAGTTTACAGAGAATGGTATGAAAAACACAAAAAAAGATCCAGTGAGCGGCAGTTCCATGGGTGAGTACACCTTGTTAATGAGAGGGGTCAGGTGACAATGGCCAGACTGGCACAAACTGATACTAACTCAAATAACCAACAGCGATGTGCAGAAGAACACCTCTGAACACACAACACATCAAACCTTGAAGTGGATGGGATACAACCACGAAGACAGGATGTTCCTAATAATATGGCTACTGAATATATGACCCATCTTTACTCCCCATACAAACTTACACATGAAGAAGAAACTGAGGCAGAATAGCTCTCATTAGACGAACGCCGTAGCACTAACAATCAAATATTCACTGTTCATCGATTAGGGCTCACTGAAATGAAAACTCAATCGTCACAGAATAACAAAAAATCATTACCAGATGGAAAGTGAAAATTTATCTCTGCTCAGTCCAAGGCCTGGTGTTCCTAGTCCCTATCTGAAAAATAATTTCAGTGCTTCGATAGTGAGTGTCTCTATTCGGCAATCATTTGTGAAGTGTTTGTGAAAGCTCCCTGAAGTCGGTCCCATGCTTTGGCCTTTACATGTCATCAGATATCAATTTAGTCCGTCAGCGTGATCAGGAGCTGCCCAGTGAAACCACTTCTCACCATTAGTTGGATCGAAGAGCTGTATCTCTCTGAGTGCATATAAATCAACACATTCACCGTCCATAAACTCAAATATAAAATTAACTCTCACTCACACACTGGAAACCTGCTTTTTTGGGGAAGGGGATCGCTGGGCGGTGCTTTCAAAGATACCCATTGATTATTCGATTCCAAGTGGTTGCATTGTTATCTTGGATACAATTACAAACTGTTTCTCATGCTTTAGCCTTGGTTTGGACTAGACCGAGGGGACATAGACTTAAGATTTGGAGGAGTAGATTTAGGACTGAGGTGAGGAGGGACTGCTTTTCCCAGAGAGTGGTGAATCTGTGGAATTCTCTGCAAATGAAGTAGTGGAGGCTACCTTAGTAAATATATTTAATACAGGATGGATAGATTTTTGCTAGTAGGGGAATTTAGGGTTATGGAGAAAAGGCGGGTAGGTGGAGAGGAGACCATGGCCAGATCAGCCATGATCTTACTGAATGACGGAGCAAGCTCGACGGGCCAGATGGCCGGATCCTGCTCCTTACTCTTATGTTCTTATGTTTTGTTTAGGCTCTTGAACTTTTCACTCTAATGGCATTGGCTTCTTATTGTCACATGTACCAAGATACAGTGAAAAGCTTTACTTTGTATGCCATCCAGAGAGATTATTCCAAACATAACTATGTTGAGGTTGTACAAAAGAAAAAAAATAACAACAGGATCCGAAATATAGTGGAACAGATAGAGAGAAACTGCAGAGCAGGTTAATGAGATACATGAAGAGGCAGATTGAGAGATCGGAACTTTATCTTTATCATACAAGAGGCCCATTTAAGAGTTTAATAACACTGGGATAGATGATGTCTTGCACCTGCTGATACTTGTTTTCAAGTTACAGTATCGTCTAGAGCTTATCACTGGTCTAACTGTGACTATTGAGGTTACTCATCCTTACTCACAATGGTAACCATGTCCATCAATGTATGTCCTGTTCTTGCAATAACAGGTAAAACATTAAGCTAGTTCTAACAGTCAGCTGACAGGAAAAGAGGTTTTACTGAAATTGTTACAGCTATAATATGTCTATAATACAATATCTGTGCGACATTTCACTGGCATGTTTAACCTCTCGCCTCGGCTGTCTGAGGTCCCCACTTCCTTTAAGCAGGCTTCATTTACCCCGGTACTTCAGAAGAATGTGACAACCTGCCTCGGTGACCATCGTACAGTAGCACTTACATCCATTGTGATAAAGCGCTTTGAAAGATTGGTAATGAAACATAACAACACTCCTGCCTAGGAAGTGACTGGGATCTGCTCTAATGAGCACAGCAGGTCCATAGTAGATGTCATTTCATTGGCTCTTCACACAACCCTGGAATATCTGGACAGTAAAGATGCATATGTCAGGATGCTCTTTATCAACTACAGCTTGATATTCAGTACCATCATCTCCACAAAACTAATCACTAAGCTTCAAGACCTTGGTCTCAATACCTCCTTCTGCAATTAGATCCTCAATTTCCTCACTTGCAGATCCAGTCAGTTCAGATTGGCAACAACGTCTCGTCTGCAATCTCCATCAGCATCGCCAGGCTGTGCGCTTAGCCCCCTGCTCTACCCGCTTTACACTTATGACTGTGTGGCTAATCACAGCTCCAATGCCATATTTAAGTTAGCTGACTACACCACTGTTACTGGCCGAATCAAAGGTGGTGACAAATCAGCATATAGGAGTGAGATTGAAAATCCGGCCAACCTCTCACTCGATGTCAGCAAGACCAAGAGCTAATGCTTCAGGAGGAGGAAACAGTTAGTCCAGTGGTGATAACTTCACTCGCACCATCACTGAACTGTTCCCACAACCTATGGACTCACTTTCACTCTTCATCTCATATTCTCAATATTTATTGCCTATTTATTGATTAATTTTTTTTTCTTTTGTATTTGTGTAGTTTGTACTCTCTTGCATTTTGGTTGTTTGTCCATGCTATTGGGTGTGGCCTTTCACTAATTCTATTTACTGTGGATTTACTGTGTATGCCCCCAAGAAAATGAACCTCAGGGTTGTTAATGGTGACATGTATGTACTTCAATAATAAATTTATTTTGACCTTTTGAACTTTGAACATTTTACTTTATGCTTTTTATATGTTTCTCAGTATCAGTTGATGGTTCAAGAGGAATAAAGGTTTCGGCATGAATCCCTTTGGGTGAAGGCTTTTCCCTGAACTCCGGCAGATGAGTGGATGACTCCAATCAACATCCTGATTGTCATACTGTGAACCTCTCTCCAGAACGCACCATACCTCTAATAAAGCTGTTCCTGCATAGTTACAACACTGGCTGTGTGGAAAATTGCTCAGATGTGTCCTGTTCACAAAATCCAGAATGGTTGTCTTTCTCTTAGTATATACAATGTCTTCTGTGTTATGTTGGATCTGATTGTTTAATTGTTACTTTCTTTGCAGTTTAACAAAGAATTATCTGCTCGTAGGTTTGTTAAGGTTATTAGAGGTGGGGGTGATAGAAGGGATAAACTCCAACTACCTATTAAATGCCCCAGTATTGTGTTTCTCAAATAGCCTCTGACAAGCAAGTTCAGCTCCTGACCTTCACGTGTGACTTAGTTACTAAGCCCAACAGAACCATTTCTACTGACAGGGGAAGGGGGTAAAGGAAAGTTACTGGTGCCTTAAAACCAATCACATTGGACATTTGGGGCTCATCAGCCATGGTTGGCAGTTCAGCGGGGAGAAGGATAACTGGGATCTCAAACTTCCACTGCATTGCAGCTATACCCTCTCATGGGGAAGGTTTCTGGGAGTAAACCTCGAGGAAAAATTTGGAGCTGGAATCCCTGAGGCAGTCCTACGTCATGCTCCATGCTGACTGACAACTCCTGTGATATCACTGGTGCCAAACTGTACCAGTCTCTGCTGTTCCTTTGCATTCATCAGCTGTGTAGAGAGGGGGAGTCTGCTACATGAGCAACAGCTTATTCTCCATATTGTACTGCCCCAGCTTGCACATCACACAGACAGCTGGGACGCAACATCCATTATTGACCCCAGCCAGCAGAGGGCCTCAGTCAGTACGTTTGTATTTTATTTAATTACTGATACACAACTGAGTACTATAATTCCCAGTGGCTATAGTATAAGACCATATATAGGCATCCGTTAGTCTCGGGAGACCATGGATTTGCGCCTTGGAAGGTTTCCAGGGCGCAGGCCTGGGCAAGGTTGTATGGAAGAGTAGCAGTTGCCCATGCTGCAAATTTCCCCTCTCCACGCCACCGATGTTGTCCAAGGGAAGGGCATTAGGACCCATACAGCTTGGCACCGATGTCGTCGCAGAGCAGTGTGTGGTTAAGTGCCTTGCTCAAGGACACAACATTGCCACCTTAGCCAAGGCTTGAACTAGCGACCTTCAGAACACTAGACACCATAAGACCATGAGATATAGGAGCAGAATTATCCCATTTGGACCATCGGGTCTGCTCCACCATTTCATCATGGCTAATCTAATTTTCCTCTTAACCCCAGTCTCCTGTCTTCTCCCCATATCCCTTCATGCCCTAATCAATCAAGAATCCATCAACCTATGCCTTAAATATACATAAAGATATGACCTCCACAGCTGCCATGGCAAAGAATTCTGCAGATTCACCACTTTCTGGCTAAAGAAATTCCCCCTCATCGCTGTTCTAAAAGGACACCCCTCGATTCTGAGGCTCTGTCCTCTGGTCTTAGACTCTCCAACCATAGGAAACATCCTCTCCACATCCACTCTATCGATGCCTTTCACCATCTGATAGGTTTCAATGAGATCAGTCCTCATTTTTCTGAATTCTAGGGACAAGCCATTCAATTCTGGAATCATTTTTGTGCACCTCCTTTGAACCTTCAGTTTCAGCACATCTTTTTTAAGATAAAGAGCCCATAGCTGCTCATAATACTCCAAGTGAGGCCCCACCAGTGCTTTGTAAAGTCTCAACATTAGCTTCTTACTTTTATATTTTAGCCTTCTTGAAATGAATGCTAACATCACATTTACTTTCCTCACCACAGACTCAACTTGCAAATTAACCTTTAGAGAATCCTGCACAAGGACTCCCAAGACCCTTTATGCCTCAGTTTTTCACATTTTCTCTCCATTCAGAAAATACTTGACCCGTTAATTTCTTCTACAAAAGTGTATGACCATACACTTTCCAACACTGTATTCCATCCGCCACTTCTTTCCCCATTCTCCAAATCTGTCTAAATCCTTCTGTAGGCTCTCTACTTCCTCAGAACCACCTTTCCCTCCACCTACCTTCATATCATCTGCAAGATTTGCAACAAAGCCATCAATACCATCATCCAAATCATTGACATATAATGTAAAAAGAATTGGTCCCAACACAGAGCCCTGCGAAACAGCAGACGACCAGAAAGGACTTCCTTTATTCCCACTCTTAACTTCCTGCCAATCAGCCACTGATATATCCATGGTAGGATCTTTCCTGTAATACCATGGGCTCATAGGTTGTTAAGCAGCCTCGTGTGTGGCACAACACAACATCAACCGATGCTCCTTTACCTATCCTGCTTATTATTTCTTCAATTAGTTCCAACAGATATGTCAGGAAAGATTTTCCCTTGAGGAAACCATGCTGTAAACCAATCTATTTTATCATGTGCTTCCAAGTACCTTGAGACCTCATCCTTAATAATCAACTCCAACATCTTCCCAACCACTGAGTTCAGATTAATGGACTTATAATTTCCTTTCTTATGCTGCTCTCCTTTCTTGAAGAGTGGAGTGACATTTGCAATTGTTCATCTTCCAGAACCATTCCAGTATCTAGTGATTCTTGAAAGATCATTACTAATGCCTCCATGATCTTTTCAGCTACCTCTTTCAGAACCCCATGGCATACACCATCTGGTCCAGGTGACTTACCTGCCTTCAGAGCTTTCAGTGTCCAAAGAAGCCCCTCTCCAGTAATGGTAACTTCACACACTTCATGACTCTGGAAATTTCACCATATTGCTACCGTGTGTATATGTATACATATATCAGTTTTATATGCCTCCAGTTGTGACATAAATTATAATTATGGAAGGTTTTTTTTATTTTGCATTAAAGTATAACTGTTTTCTCATTGGATAATCTTTACTGTAGTATTTACAAAGTGCTTTTTAACTGGTTAATTTTTATCTTTAGATTTGAATGGATCTTTTCCATAAAAATAGCCAATCACAATGCAGTGCCATCTTAGTCATCTTAATCTTCTTCATGCCTTGTCTGAAAACTTTCTGCTACCAGCTTCTGCTCCTGTTCCCTCTGCTCTATCAACTCTTGATAAAACGATAGTGAACCAACAAATTTCATGCATCGATCCTGACTTCCAAAAGGACCTTGGATTTTAACACTAGAATCCACCAACTATCAAAAGGCACATCACTAACCTGCATACTGATACCCAGTGTGAGCTTCACCAAGACCACTACACTGCAGACTTCACAGCTTTAGCTCACACGTCAGCCAGAAAGCTGATGTCCAGAGATAGTGACTGACCAAGTGTGATATCAAACATCACTAGTAAATCTGGAGTCAATAATCATCATATGGAAGCAACCCAAAGTGTCAGAGTTATATTTCTTTTTTGCAAAGGATTATGATTATTGTTGTTGGAGGCCAATTATCGCAAACACAGGACATCACCACTGGAGATCCTCAGGGTGGTGCCATTGGGTCACCCATCAGATTCTCCACCAAGACCTTTCCTGCTGTCAGGAGGTCAAAAACAGGAATGTTTGCTGATGATCACTCAAAGTCCAAATCTAACTCTTCAGCATCTGCACAAAGCAAGACCTAAACAACATTTAGGCAGGGGAAGATAAACAGTAATATTCATGCCACCAGATGTCAGACGACGACCACCTGTGACAAAAGGTAATCCAGTTAGATACTCTGCACATTCAGTGGAATTACTTCTACTGGGTACTCCATCATCAATATCCTGGAGGGTCGCCACTGAACAGAAACAAAATTGGATTAGCCACATAACTCATATCGTTATGAGGGCAGATCAGAGATTGGATATTGTGCAGTGAGTAGCTCACCTCCAGAGTCTTTCCACCAACTACAAACGATTAAAGATTAGTGTTATTTGTCAATGTTAATCAAAACATCCAAACGTATGTGAAATGCATTAAATCAAATCAGCAAGGATCGTGCTGGGCAGTCCACAGGTGTTGCCGTGCTTCCAGTGCCAACATAGCATACCCATAACTCACTAACCTTAACTATATGTCTTTGAGGTGTTGGAGGGAACCGGAATATCCCGAGGACACATGCTCAGTCATGGGGAGAGCGTGCAAACTCATCGCAGGCGGGAATTGAACCCTGATCAGTGATTGCTGCCATTGTAAAGCCACGCACTCACCGCTACGCTATGGTGCCGCCTCTACAAAGCATTCTGCATTAAATTGAACGAATGCAGTTTCAAAAATGCTCGTAGACAAAGTAGCCTGATTAACTAGCACCTCATTCACCAACGTAAGCACTCATTTGCTGCACCACCAGCCGATATGCTGCAGTGTGTAACACTTAGATTCTTCCCTAGTTGAATCCAGGAGCACTTCACAAAGCTTTGAGGAAATCAGATTGTAAAACAGTAAATGTAACTTCATTCAAAAAGAGACGGAGGCATACGCTAGGGAACTTCAGACCAGTTACTTAATATTTGTCATAAGGAAAATATTAGAACTATCATTGTTACAGCAAGGCACTTAGAAAATCTCAAGATAATCGGGCAAATTGAAAACTTTCTGTTAAAGAGAAATCATGTTTGATCAATGCTTTGGATATCTTTGAAGAAATAATATGCGTTATAGATTGCGGGGGAGGGGGTGAACCAGTGGGTATACAGGTTAGGTTTGTATCTACAGTACAGGAATTTAGAAGTGTGAGAGGGGACTTGATTGAAACATTTAAGATCCTGACAAGTCTTGACAGGTGAATGTGAATATAATGTTTCCCAAAGAGGACTGAGAGATGTTTGAACTCTCCTCCACAAAGGCCAGAATAAAGAAAGAGAGTCTTTGAATAGATTTTAGGTAGAAGTGGTTATGCTCTGTATAAGCAAATCATGGATCGACAAAAATGTAGAGCCAGATTATAGTCAATTCAACCAGCAGAGAAGCTTACTCATGCTCCAAACTCATAGATCAGGTGACCTCAGCTCTAAGAAGTGCATGGGTTTCAGGTGCGTTGAAAATCCAAGTCACGCACCATTCCTGATTTGGGAATACAACACTCCTCCTTCTTGCCACTGGGTCTGAATCCTGGAACTTCCTCCCCAACAACACTGTGGGAGTACCTTCACTAGCCAGAGTGGAGTGGTTGAAGAAGGAGCTTGCCATACCTTCACAGACTAATCAAATCAAATTTAATTATCATTCAGCCCATACATGGATATAGTTTCAAGGACTCATGTTCTTGATATTTATTGCCCAGTTACTTATTATTTTTCCCTCCTTTCTTTCATATTTTCACAGTTTGTTATCTTTTAATTGCTTGTCCATCCTGTTAGGGGCCATTTTTCATTGATTCTAGTGTGTTTCTCGTATTAACTGTGAATGCCTGCAGGAAGATGGATCTCAGGATGGGGCCCAGGTGCATATATATATAGGCATCCGTTAGTCTTGTGAGACCATGGATTTACACCTTGGAAGGTTTCCAGGGCACAGGCCTGGGCAAGGTTGTATGGAAGACCAGCAGTTGCCTATGCTGTTTGTCTCCCATCTCCACGCCACCGATGTTGTCCAAGGGAAGGGCACTAGTGCCAGTACAGCTTGGCACTGGTGTTGTCACAGAGCAATGTGTGATTAAGTGCCTTGCTCAAGGACACAACATGCTGCCTCAGCTGAGTCTCGAACTAGCGGCCTTCAGGTCACTAGACCAACGCCTTAACCACTTGGCCACGTGCCAACACCCAGGTGCATAATGTACATACAAAATAGTGAGTGAGTGAGTGAGTGAGAGTGAGAGTGAGAGAGAAAGAGAGAGAGGGAGATAGATAAACACAACATTACGCAAGAGAACACAAGTATAGTCCAAGTCCCTGAGCGACATGCAAATTGATGGCACAGCCTGTTCTTCCATATATTGAACACTGGAGGGCAGCACTGACAGAAGAGGCCACCTCCCAGCTGAGCACAGATTCCATGCTACACGGCCTCCAGCATCGTCTCACCTGGACTGCAGCAGCAGGCGAGCCTGCTTGAGGCCTTGTCTTCGCTACAACTGAAGACAATTAGGGGTGGGCCACCGGTGCTTGCTTAACAAGTGATGACAGGTCTCAAATAGAGTCACAGAGTTATAGAGCACTATAGCACAGAAACGTGCCTTCTGCCTGTCAAGTCTGTGCCAAACTGTTATTCTGCTTAGCTGCATCGACCTGCACCTGAACCATAGCCTTCCATACCCCTCGCATCCATGTATGTACCCAAACTTCTCTTAAATGATCAAACTGAACCCACATTCACCACCTCCACTGGCAGCTCATTCCTCACTCTCTCCATCTTCAGACTGAAGATGTTTCCCCTCAGGTTTCTCCTAAATAGTTCACCTTTCACCCTTAACCCAAGACTGCTAGTTCTGGTCTCACACAATTTGAGTGGAAAAAGCATTTACTCTGTCTATACGCCTCATAATTTTGTATACCTCTATGAATTCTCTCATTATCCTACCTTTCCCGATAACCCAGTTCTTCAAACCCAGGCAATATCCCTGTAAATTTTCTCTGTACTCTTTCAATCTTACTGATATCTTTCTTGTAGGTAAGTGACCAGAATGCACACAGTACTCCAAATGGGGTCTCACCAAATTCTTACACAGTTCCAACATAACATCCTAACTCTTGTGCTCAGTATTTTGATTTATGAAGGCCAATGCGCCAAAAGCTCTTTTTAGAGCCCAGTATACCTGTGACACCATTTTCAAAGATATATATGAATGTAATAGATATATTAATTTAATGACTCTGTGATAAGGAAGGCAAATGCAATGTTAGCGTTCATTTCAAGAGGACTAGAATATAAAAGCAAGGATGAAACATTGAGACTTTATAAAGCACTGGTGAGACCTCACTTGGAGTACTGTAAGCAGCTTTGGGTTCCTTTTCTTAGAAAGGATGTACTGAAACTGCAAAGAGTTCAAAGGAGGTTCACAAAAATGATTCCAGGATTGTACGGCTTGTCATATGAAGAGCGTGTGATGGCTCTGGGACTGTATTCCCTGGAATTCAGAAAAATAAGGGGTGACCTCATTGAAATCTATCGAATGGTGAAAGGCCTTGATAGAGTGGATGAGGAGAGGATGTTTCCTATGATGGGAGAGTCTAAGGCTAGAAGACGCAGGCTCAGAACAGAGGGGCATCCTTTTAGAATGAAGATGAGGAGGAATTTAACCAGAGAATGGTGAATCTGTGGAATTTTTTTGCCACAGGCAGCTGTGAAGGCCAAGTCTTTTGCTATACTTAAGGAAGAGGTTGATAGATTCTTGATTAGTCAGGGCAAGAAGGGATATGGGGAGAAAGCCGCAGACTGGTGTTGAAAGGAAAATTAGATCAGCCATGATGAAATGGCAGAGCAGACTTGATGGGCCAAATGGCCTAATTCTGCTCCTATATCTTATGGTCTATATAATATTCCCTGATGTATCATGATGCCACAAAATTTACAATTCTCAAATGGACATAATATTTATGTCAGAGTGCAACAGCTCAAGCATCCATAATTTCTCGTTGTAGTTCCGATGGGTTCTAACCATTAGCAACTCATGGTAAGGGATTCACTGTACAGTACGGTGAAAGGCAGCCGATTGTGTTGGACCATATGAGAAATTGTCAGCTCCACAAATGCTGCTGCACAGCATTAAGCACAAAGAGAGCTGTGGTTCACATTGGAAATCATGATTGAGATTTTCTTACATCATGTTACTATTTTCTTTATTCATCCATGGGTGTACCAAGGCTAACATTTATTACTCATCCATAATTGCCTCTGAAGGTAATGAGCTGCCTTCTTGAACCACTGCAGTACATCTGGTGAAGATACACTCATAATTGGGTTGTTAAGAAGGTATATGGAGGTTGTTAAGTAGGGGTATGGTGTGTTAGCCTTCATTAGTCAGGGGATTGAGTTTAAAAGCCATGAGGTAATATAGCATCTCTATAAAACCCTGGAGATCACACTTGGAGTATTGTTTTCAGTTCTGACTGCCTCATTATAGGAAAGATATGGAACGTTTAGAGAAGGTGCGGAGGAGACTTACCAGGATGCTGCCTGGCCTAGAGGACACCTCTTATAAGGATAGGTCGAGCGAGCTCGGGCTATTCTCTTTGGAGTGGAGGAGGATGAGTGGTGACTTGATAGAGGTGTCCAAGGTGATAATTAGATCAGAACCAGGTTTAATATCACCGTCATATGTCATGATATTTGTTAACTTTGCAGCAGCTGTACAATGCAATACATGATAATATAGAAAATAAAACTGAGTTACAGTAAGTATGTATATGTATATTAAATAGTTAAATTAAATGAGTGATGCAGAAACAGAAATAAAAAAATAGTGAGGTAGCGTTTGTGGATTCAATGACCGTTCAGCAATCGGATGGCAGAGGGGAAGAAGCTATTCCTGAATCACTGAGTGTATGTCTTCAGGCTCGTGTATCTACTTCCTGATGGTAACAATGAGAAGAGGGCATGTCCTAGGTGGTGGAGGTCCTTAATAATGGACCCAGCATACAGCCTATGTCTATATCGAGTGGATAGCCAAAGACTTTTATCGAAGGCAGCAATGGCTAATACAAGGGACCATAACATTCAAGGAAGAAAATACAAGGGGGATATCAGAGGCAAATCCTTTACACAGGGAGTGATGGGTACAGGAAGTGCCCTGCCAGGGTTGGTGGTAAAGGCCAATACATTCGTAGGATTCAAGAACCTCTTGGATAGTACATAAACGATACAAAAATGGAAGACTATATAAAAGGGAAGGATTAGATTGATATAAAGAAGGCTAAAAGGTCAGCACAACTTTGAGGGCTGAAGGACCTGTACTCTGTTGTAATGTTCTATGTTCTTATGTTCTATAATGTTATTGGGCAGGGAGTCAGGCACCTTCAGACTCAGTGGAGCAAGAATTAAACACAGGATCTCATTATATGAGCTAGCAGGCATTTGAGATCAATTGGCCTACTCCTGCTCCCAATTTAAATGTCCATATCCATGTTTGTATAGTCTTGTTCGTCTCTGCATAATGAGAAGTAATTTTCCTGATGAAGATATTTATTTGCTCTGTGTTCTTAAGAAAACAACCAGCAATCAGAGAATTTAAAGTTTAAAATCAATGTTAAAAGTTCTGCTGACAATCGCAGACCATCGTTGCTTCAGTCCCATGTTTTACGATGTTGTTACACTGCCTGGATTGAATTATGGCCTAGTGTCTCATAACCAGCCGTCTCTTCTCAGGTAAATTATGTTGCTTGGTGTCAGCACAGATGAGCTATCTTTAATATAATCAGAAAGAGTCTCCACTTTTTTAATATCTTTCCCAATGTGCAACACTTTATGACAAATATCAAAAATAATTTCCCTACCAGACATCCTTTTCCCCTGGAGGCTGCGGTAAAAATCCTGCTGCTGGTCTCAAGTGGTCAGACTCTAACTCAAGCGGTCAGACTCTAACTCAAGCAAGAGTTCACTTCCGAGCACATCTCTGGGAGAAGGTTAGATTGTTCAGGGGGATTTTGTTGAAATTTCAATGGATGGCTTCATAGATTAATCTTGTATTTAAGAGTGAGAGTCGAAGACAGCATGGAAAATGGTCCTTCAACCAAAATGAGTGAACACATTGCTCCTCAGGTCCCTGTTAAATCTCTTGCCCTCAACCTATGGCTTCCAGGTCTTGAATCCCCAGTCCTGGCAGAAACAAAAAAAATCATGCTATATAGTCTCATTGTGATTTTATAAATAATTAACAGATGAGATTATGGGATAGTTTGATTCTAGTGTTTAAGATAATCTGAAGATACAATAATGAAAGGTAAGGAGGGTAAGTGGCATAATCCAAAAACTCAGGTTAGCTACCTAAAGGTGATACTGTAACAGTAAGTATTTTGTCTTTTGGAAGAGATTGTGTCTTTACCGAGTGATATTTTGTGTTCATGCAACAGTCAGAGAGGCATCATGAGGTTTTGGGGTCGGGGTCAAAGTGCGCTGCCAAAATGGAGGATGACAATTTTGCAGGCTTGTAAATAGCTCAACCATATACACTGAGCTAACGCTATCCATATACAACAACACAACTCCACTGAGCAAATGCAGGCTGAAAATAGAAATCCCAAAAAACATAAAGGATTGACCAGGCGGAGATTGCTGTATTTAAGCAGGACAGATGGCCAGTCCTTGGTAGCTGTGCAGCCCAGCAAATGGAATTGGCGACAACCCACACCAAGGACATGAAGAGAACATGAGTCACTGCATTTGCAAGTTCTGGGTGCACAAGAAGCATCTGGAAGATAAACTTGCAGATGTGCATTAAGAAGCAAAAGGCTAGAGGGAAAGAGAGGAAGCAGCTGTCAGAACATTCCCCAGTACGCATTCCAGTAGCTGACAAACAGAAAATGAGAGCTGAGTTTGAAAGATTAACAGAGGATGCCAGCATCACATCTGGAATCTCAAGCTTGCTGCATGTGGATTAGCCAAACACCCTAAGGACTGCTTTAGACTCAAGTGATCAAATTAAAGCGGAGCCATTATCTGATAAATTCAGTTAGAACATAGAACATTACAGCATATTACAGGCCCTTTGGTGCACAATGTTGCACCGATCTTTGAACCTATTCTGAAATCAATCTAATCCTTGCTTCCTGCATTGCCCTCCAATTCACTATCATGGAGACAGTTAGGAACTCCAACTTTCTGGCAACTCACATAATGGATGATCTCACTTGGTCCTCAACACCACCTCTTTGGTCAAGAAAGCACAGCAGCAACTCCATTTCCTGAGGACATTGAGGCAAATGAGGATCTTCCCTCCCCACTATTTTAACCAATTTTTATAGAGGCACCATTAAGAGTGTCTTGACCAGCTACATCACTATCTGGTACAGAAATTGAAAAACATCTGACCATAAGTCCCTACAAAGAGTTCTGATGAAGGGTCTCGGCCCGAAACGCCGACTGTACTCTTTCCCATAGATGCTACCTCGTCTGCTGAGTTCCTCCAGCATTTTGTGTGTGTTGCTTGGATTTCCAGTATCCTGTCTGTGAAAGGTTGCAAGGACTGCTGAGAGGATTATTAGGGCCTCTCTTCAAATGATTAGAGATATTTATCAGGAGCACAGCGCATGCAGGGCTCTAACATTGTCAATGATCCCTCCCATCCATCCAGCAATCTCTTAGACCCCCTACTATCAGGCAGGAGGTACTGTAGCACTAGGGAAAGAACTGATGGAAACCAGCTTCTTCCCCCAGGCAATAAGACTACTGAACTCGTACTACACAAGTTTTATCACATATGAAGCACCAATAGCATTATACTGTCTACTTATTAACCTGTATCATATATACACCTTAATTTAATTTATATGTTGTAATATTATTTTATATGTTTTGTGTCTGAGTTATGTTCTATTTACAATATTGTGCACGTTGATCTAGAGGAACATCATCTTGTTTTTCAGCATACATGTGTATCGCTGAATGACCATAAGCTTGAACTTGAAGTTGATCCATGTGCCTCATGGATTTCCTAAATGTTTTCCATGCATCTGCCTCTACCACTGCCCTGGCAGTGTGCTCCATACACCCAGCACTCTCTGTCTAATAAAACTTAGAGGCAACATCCGTCGTACCCTATCGGACCTGAGCAGAACAACCTTTTCATTACACCAGATACCACAAATGGATCTTGTTGCATACAGCTCGGCAGGGTGGGACTTTGAACACACATTTAGGGAGGTATCAATGACTGATGATGCACTTTGGGATCACAGCACCATACAGAGGACCGAAATTGATCAGACGAAGGTTCAACTTGATCCAACAAAGGGAAAGCGAATCCTTGTCCGTTTAAGAACATAGAGCATAGAACATAGAATAGTACAGCACAGTACAGGCCCTTCGGCCCACAATGTTGTGCCGACCCTCAAACCCTGCCTCCCATATAAGATATAAGCCCCCACCTTAGATTCCTCCATATACCTGTCTAGTAGTCTCTTAAACTTCACTAGTGTATCTGCCTCCACCACGGACTCAGGCAGTGCATTCCACGCACCAACCACTCTCTGAGTAAAAAACCTTCCTCTAATACCCCCCTTGAACTTCCCACCCCTTACCTTAAAGCCATGTCCTCTTGTATTGAGCAGTGGTGCCCTGGGGAAGAGGCGCTGGCTATCCACTGTCTATCCACTTAGTGAGATTGTGGACAGCTGAGACAACCAACAAGAAAGGATGTGGGATTGTGTTGGATAAAACGAGTCCAATGGAAATGAGGGATAGTCACAGCAGAGCCAGAACAATGCGAATACAGTGTTAGAAAATACTCTATGCTACTAGAAGAGGCCTAGGAGAGACTCTGAGTGCAGCAATTATGCGGGATGGCTAACCAGCCACGCATGCAGACGGTCAAGGCTCAGGTTCACAGCGCTGTGAAGCATGCAGCACTGACATTGAAGAAGATCTACTGGCCGCGGGGGTTCTATCGGTATATCTATGGGAGGGGCGTATATGTGGCACCATTAAGGACTCCCACTACCCAGGCATGCCCTCTTCTCATTGCCACCATCAGAGAGCAGGTACAGGAACCTGAAGACATAAACTCTGTGTTTTAGGAACCATTGCTTCCCCTCTGCCATGAGGATTCTGCACAGACATTGGACCCATGTGCACGACTTCACTATTTTTCATCTCATTTGGCCCTACTCATTTAATATACAGTATACAGTATATATTTATTTTTATAATTTATTCTATGTATTGCAACGTACTGCTGCCACAAAACAAATTTCATGATATACTGTATTTCCACGATAATAAACCTGATTCTGGCAACCAAGCACAACTTCTTAAAGTAACTGGGATGAAGAATTTCCACCAAGCTTCCAACAGAGTACAGTGACAGGTTCTGAACCTTGGAGAATCCATATGCATAATGCCCACCATCTGGGAGTAGGAAATACCTTTCAAACGCACCAAGTGATGCATATCATCCTACAAGGTAAACATGTCACAGATATTTTGTGTTGGAGCAAGTGAAAATGCTGAAGTGTCTGCAATCGACAAAGAAGCTGTGGCAGAAACCAGCACTTCAAGAGCTGCCAGCGGTTGTTATGTGATTGTGGCCAGAGAAGTGTCAGGAACACCTCGGCAGTCATGTCCCATTCTCCCATGTTCGAGATAAACTGCGCACCTTTGGAATTGCTTTCAGAAGATCAAAGAATGGTAGAATCAAAATGCATGAGGAGACAGCTGCTAAAGTGTATACTGAGAGAGCATGGCTGTTTGAGCAGGGTTCACTGTACTGGCCAGGATCGGATACAGAAGCTGAAGAAACCATTAAAAAACAATGTGTGCAAGCCTCTGGAGGCAAGGCTACTGAAGGAGTCTGTGTGTGAACTGACAGGAGCTGGCACTTGCTGGCTTTAGACTAAAGGAAAGTTTTTTTTATCTGTGACATTTGGCCTTGATAGATTTTCTGTGGGGTAATTGTATCTAATTTAATTTGACCTCACAGGCGGCAGTCATTTTGGGCTGAAGGGCCTGTCCCTGTGCTGTAAAATTCTCTGCTCCGTGAAGGAGAAGCAGACTGAAAGATCACACGAAGTTGGTGTTCGAAACAACGGGTGATTTTGTTAAAAACTGGTGCGCACTGGAAGACCAGTCGAAGTTGAACTACCTGAGCATGAGTTTGGTGTAGCCTGTACATTCTCAGCTGATGAGATTACCAGTAAAACTACATTTTGATAACAGAATAGAGGCTACAGGAAGACTTAATTAAATAACAGAATAAAATTATTGTCCACAGGTCTAACAGTAAATCCAGTTTTCTATTACGACGATGGGTGCATGCTATAACATAATTGCTGAGGTTCTTGACCCTTGAGTGTTGTTGCTGCTGGATTCCAAGCCCCTGCTTTTATCTGCAGGTCCCTGTAACCACGTTAACACAATCCACATAGAATGTAGACCAGTACTGCAGGGGAACAGGCCCTTCGGCTCACAGTGTTCTGCTGAACCAGCTAAAAAGCAAATCAAAAACACCCAAACACTAATCCCTCCCACCTACACCATGTCCATATCCCTCCATCTTCCTTACACCCATGTGCCTAGCCAAACAACTCTTAAAAGCCTCTAATGTATTTGCCTCTACTACCATACCAGGCAGTGCATTCCAAGCATCCATCACGCTCTGAGTAAAAAACTTACCTCTTACATCCCCTTTGAACCTACCCCCTCTCACCGTCAATGCATGACCTCGGGTATGAGACACATCATTATTTATTAGTGCTTAGCCCTCATGATTCTTTGCCCTATAGTATATGCCCTAAGATTCATGAAGCAGAGAATATACGTGAAACTAAGAGTTGAATCAGCAATGTCCATGTGAAGAAGGGAGCAGGATTAAAGGGGCTGAATGGCCTACCCGCTTTGTGTGAAGATGCAGCCTTCACATGGGCGACTTTAATGTCCATCTGAACAGGTAGAAGCATTCACGTTAAGGTTCTCTTCTGAAAGTTCATACCTAATTAGTACATTGTGTTAAAATGGGAATCATAGTACAGTGATTAAGATGCCACACTAACGACCAGGAAACTGGACTGCTTATGAATTCAATACCCACTAAAGTGGCTGGAGAATCTGAATTCAAATAACAAAAAAAAAATATTTTGTCATAGGAACCTACTCAGATTGCTCCTTGCTTCAGGAAAATAAATTTACTGCCCTTACCCAGGTGGCCCAGTGAGCTAGTCAGCTAGTCAGCTTCTGGGTAATTAGTATGCACAATAACTTTAAGAAAACATATCTTTAAAACAGATTTTAAAACATTCTGTGTGGCATAGAAAGGTATCTGCAGTGATGACATCACCCTACTATAGCAAAGATGTTATTAAACTGGAAAGACCGTGGAAAAGATCCACAAGGATGTTGTCAAGATTCGAAGACTAGTTATAGGGAAAGATTGAAAGGGCTGGATTCACAATAATGTTGTCAGGACTTGAAGGATTGAGGTTAGGGAGATATTAGATGGGCTAGATTCTCAAGGATGTTGTCAAGGCTCGAGGGACCAGCTACAGGGAGATACTAGATGGGCTAGATTCTCAAGGATGTTGTCAAGGCTCGAGGGACCAGCTACAGGGAGATACTAGATGGGCTAGATTCTCAAGGACGTTGCCAGGACTCAAGGGGCTGAGTTATAGGGAGAGGGTGGACACACTAGGAATTTTCTCTTTGAAGTATAGGACAACCAGTGGTGATCTTACAGAGGTATATAAAATCATGAGGAACATGGATTGCATGAATGTGCTCAGTCATTTTCCCAAGATTGGAGAATCCAGAGGGTATAGGTTTACAGTGAGAGGAGAAAGATTTAATGTGAACCTCAGAGGCAACCTCTTACACAGCGGGTGGCCCATAAATGAAATCAGGAATCAAAAGAAGAGGTTAGGGCAGGGACATTACCAACATTTGGACAGTTATACACATAGGAAAGGTTTAGAGTGATATGACTCAAGTGTGGGCCAATGCGACTGGCTTGGATGGGCATTTTGGTCAGCATGGACCTGATGGGTCAAAGCACCTTTTTGTGATGCACAACTCCATGTCTCGATCATTTTTCACTGATCAATGACATTTCCTGGAAGTACTGGGATCAATCTAATGAAAAGAACCACACAGGTTATTGGTAATTGGACATTAATCGCCAATGGTTAACCACTATTGACTGACATGAAGTTCGCTCATGTGGAAAGCATATATTTGATTTACCCCAAGGCAGTTTGTTGCCTGCGTTAATCACTGCCAATTTTCCCAGATATCTTGCTTAGATATTGCAAATAGACTCAGTGGCCACTTTATGAAGTACACCTGCTCGTTAATGCAAATATTTAATCGGCCAACCATGCATAAAAGCTGTGGGGTCATGAGGTTCAATGGTTGCTCAGACCAAACATCAGAATGGAGAAGAGATGTGATTTAAGTGGCTTTGACTGTGGAATGATTGTTGGTGCCAGACAAGGTTGTTTGAGTATCTCAGAAATTGAGGATCTCCTGAGATTTTCATTCATAGCAGTCTCTGGAGTTTACAGAGAATGGTGTGGGGGAAGAAAAACATCCAGTGAGTGGCAGTTCTGTGGGCAAAAATGCCGTGTTAATGAGAGAGGTTGGAGGAGAATGGCCAGATTGGTTCAAGCTGACAGGAACTCAGATAAACACACGTTACAGCAGAGGTGTGCAGAAGAGATGTCCGAATGCACAAGACGTCGAACCTTGAAGTAGATACACTATAGCAGCAAAAGACCATGAACATCCGCTCTGTGGCCACTGGTAGTGGTGAAGAGGGCGAAGCAAGCAGGTCCTCGCCCTCCTTCTGAAGAACCATCCCATCAGTTTCTGTCACACTGAAACCTATTTTGCCTCACATATCATCAACCACTGTGTTTGTTTTAGCAAGGTGTCACTTCCAGTGGACACTGCCTTCAAAGTTCAAAGCAAATGTTATTATCAAAGTAAATATATGTCACCATATACTACCCTGAGATTAATTTCCTTTTGGGGATACTAAATAAATCCAATAACTATAATGGAATCAATGGAAGACCATTTCAACTGGGTGTACAACTAGTGTGTAAAAGACAACAAACTGCAAATAGAAAAAAAAGAAGAAATAATAATAATAAAAAAATAAATAACCAATTAAATATTGACAAGATGAGATGAAGAGTCCTTGAAAGTGATTCCATGGGAATATTTCAGTGACAGGGCTAGTGAAGTTGAGTGAAGTTGCCATGTGTGAGGGAATCAGAGTATCCAGCAGTGGTTCCATGGCAACAGGGAGAACTCACAGATTCCACAAAGATGGCACAAGGTCCGGATTGAACAGGGACCCGTGGAGCCAAGGAGCAGAGGCACTAACAGTTTCAAAGTTCAAAATAAATTTACTACCAAAATACATATATGACACCATACATGAGATCATTTCTTGCAGGCGTACACAGTAGAAATACAATAAAATCAATGGAAAGCTATGCACAAAGTCTGACCAAAAAAAAACTATGGGTAAAAGAAGACAAACTGGAAAGAAAGAGAGAGGGAGAGAGGGAGGGAGAGAGAGAGAAAAAAAACACGGGTTGTAGAGTCCCTGAAAGTGAGTTCATGGGTTGTGGAATCAGTTCAGTGCTGAAGTGAGTGAAGTTATCCACGCTGGTTCAGGAGCCTGTTGGTTGAATTGTAATGACTGTTCCTGATCCTGGTGGTGTGGGACCTAAAGCTCCGGTATCTCCTTCCTGAAGGCAGCTGTGAGAAGAGAGCACGGCCTGGATGCGAGGGGCCTTTGACGCCGCATGCTGCTTTCTTTCGGTGGTGCTCCATTTAGATGTGTTCAATGGCGGGGAGGGCTTTTTCTGAGATGGACAGATGTGCTGGCGTTGGAGAGGGTCCAGGGGATGTTCAAGTGAATGATCCCAGAAACGAAAGGGTTAATGTATGAGAAGCATTTGATGGCTCTGGGCCTGTACTCGCTGAAGTTCAGAAGAATCGGGGAGGATCTCATTGAAACCTATCGAATACTGAAAGGCCGAGATAGAGTGGATCTGAAGAGGGTATATCTTATCATGGGAAACCAGAGGGCATAGGCTCAGAATAGAGGGATGTTCATTTGGAACAGAGATGAGGAATTTCTTTAGCCATAGGGTGGAGAATCTGTGGAATTCATTGCCACAGGCAGCTGTGGAGGCGAAGTCATTGGGTATATTTAAAGTGGAAGTTAATGGGTGCTTGATTAGTTAGGACACCAAAGGTTATGGAGAGAAGGCAGGAGAATGAGTTTGAGAGGGAGAATAAATCAGCCACAATGGAATGGCAGAGCAGACTCAATGGACCAAATTCTGCTTCTATGTCTTATGGGCTTCACCATCATGCCACCCATGAACTGCCAGTAATTTAGTTTATACTCTATTAGCAGGTTTTCAATTAAAATGTTAGTTTTTCAGCTTGAATTGAGGTAGCAGCTGCTTTCCTCACTAATTGTTATTGGGTATATATTGCATCACTTGCTGCCCACGATGTTGCCTCCTCTGTATATAACACGTTCCCTGATGTTCTTCACCCTGCACACATAATTTGCTTCTTGCTATCTTTCCCTCTGAATGCAACACACTCTGGGCTAACACGAGAAAATCTACAGATGCTGGAACTGCAATGCAACGCACTCAAAACGCTGGAGGAACACTGCAGGTCAGGCAGCATCTGTGGAAAAGAGTAGAGAGTCGACGTTTCGGGCCAAAACCGAAACATCGATGCTGATGAAGGGTCTCGGCCTGAAATGTCGCTGTGTACTCTTTTCCATAGGTGCTGCCTGGCCTGCTGAGTTCCTCCAGAATTTTGTGTGTGTCACACTCTTTCCTCTCCGTTACGTCCATGGAACGTATTTCACTTGGTCCTTTATCTTCTGTGTTACGAGACGAGGAGCTGAAGACCTGGACCGTTCGCACTGAAGCCTGAATCTGAACTCAGCATGGGGATGTGGGGAACTTAAATTCAAGTAACTAATAAATATGGAACCATCTGTCTGTAAGGGAAATTGCGAAACCATGTTCTGAAAACCCTTCTGGTTCATTAATGTCCTTCAGAGAGGGAAATCTGGTCTCTGTGTCACACCAGACTCACCAATGCTTAATTACGTCCTCTGATTAGAGCCAATTCAGGTTGAACAATAAATACCAACTCCGGCAGCGACGCCCACAAGCCGTGAACAATCAAATAAAACTTATGAGCTGAGCGGCTGTAACAGTAATAAATCAATCTGCAGTATGCAAATGTCATTTAAATATATGTACATAATTAGAGGCAGCGCTCCAAGTCATTGTCACCTCATTCATTGAAGTATACAAGAGATTGGGATTGCAGCTAACATTCACTAAATAAAGGAGTCTTTTAGTTTACCCACACCTCTGGTCTAAGGTGGTGCTGCTGAAATCCAGCGACTACTCTCTGGTGGCAAACAAAGCAAAAAAAAAACAACAAAATACTTTTTCTGGTAAATGATAGCCACAAACAATGGAGAGGCAAGTCAGAGTCGAGTGGGTGTGAGGCAGAGTTGAGGCAAGGTGGAATTGAGGCAGAGTGCAGGTGAGTGGAGGCGAGGCAGACCCTGGACCTGTCCCCGAGAGTGAGGAAAGACACGGGCTTTGATCTACTTAAAAGGTTAGGGTGTTGGGACTGGAGGCGAGGGATGGGTGGGTTCAGCTTGCTGCTCGGCAACATTTAAGAGGCTCTGCTCTGCGCTGAACTGAGGCTGCAGTGAATCCTGGCTTTGCATTCCATAAGATATAGGAGCTGAAGTAGGCCATTTGGCCCATCAAGTCTGCTCTGCCATTCAATTCTTCTAGTCATCCCCACTCCCCTGCTTTCACCCCATACTCTTTGATGCCCTGGCTATTCAAGATCCTATCTATCTCTGCCTTAGATACACCCAATGACTTGGCCTCCACAGCTGCTTGTGGCAACAAATTCCACAGATTTACCACCCTCTGACTAAAGTAACTTCTCCACATCTCAGTTCTAAAAGGACGTCCTTCAATCCTGAAGTCGTGCCCTCTTGTCCCAGAATCCCCTACCATGGGAAATAACTTTGCCATATCTAATCTGTTCAGACTTTTTAAAATTCGGAATGTTTCAATGAGATCCCCCCCTCATTCTCCTGATCTCCAAGGAATACAGCCCAAGAGCTGCCAGACGTTCCTCATATAGTAACCCTTTCATTCCTGGAATCATTCTCGTGAATCTTCTCTGAACCCTCTCCAATGTCCATATATCCTTTCTAAAATAAGGTGCCCAAAACTGCACACAATACTTCAAGTGTTGTCTCACTAGTGCCTTATAGGGCCTCAATATCACATCCCTGCTCTCATATTCTATATCTCTAGAAATGAATGCCAACATTGCATTTGCCTTCTTCACAACCAACTCAACCTGGAGGTTAACCTTTAGGGTATCTTGCACATGGGACATGTGGCCAAGTGGTTAAGGCATTGGACTAGCGATCTGAAGGTTGTGAGTTCGAGCCCCAGCCGCGGCAACGTGTTGTGTCTTTGAGCAAGGCACTTAATCACACAGTGCTTTGTGATGACACCGGTGCCAAGCTGTATGGGTCCTAATGCCCTTCCCTTGGACAACATCAGTGTCGTGGAGAGGGGAGACTTGCAGCATGGGCAACTGCTGGTCTTCCATACAACCTTGCCCAGGCCTGCGTCCTGGAGTGTGAAGACTTTCCAGGTGTAGATCCATTGTCCCGCAAGACTAAGGGATGCCTTTATTATCTTACACAAGGACTCCCAAGTCCCTTTGCATCTCTGCATATTCAATTCTCTCCTCATCTAAATAATAGATTGCTCATTTATTTCTTCCACCAAAGTGCATGACCATACACTTTCCAACATTGTATTTCAAGTCATTGTATTCCTATGACTTGTAAAACTTCCGTTCTGAATGCTATTTGCTTACTTTTATTGTTTGTATGATTTCTTTTTTCCTCTCTCTCTGCAAATTGGGTGTTTGAAATTCATCTTTTTAATGGTTCTTTTGGGTTTCTTTGTTTTGTGGCTGCCTGCAAGGAGACAAATCTCAAAGTTTTATAATGTATACGTACTCCGATAACAATGTACTGTGAACTTTGAACTGTACAATGCTCTCCTGTGACAATAAAAAATCTATGATAAGATCCTGCAAAATGTGATCTACTTCCCATATCTACAGAACTACTTCCAAGGCAGGGATAGATAATAAAATTCACCTTCCTTTTCAATAAATCAGCACAATCATTTGTTATTTCAGGAAAAATTTATTTGAAGATCTAGATCTTAAACGATGCAAAGTTCATGACCCACAGAGCAACAATGATCCTTGTTCTCCTTTACAGAGCTGAACAGCCCTGAAGCAGCCCCTTCAGCTGAACTTACTCAGGCCAACCAAGAAATTTCTCAAAGATCAACAGAAGAGATTTTGCAGATGCTGGAAATCTTGAACAACATACACAAAATGTTGGAGGAACTCAGCAAGTCAGGCAGATTCTATGGAGGGGAATAAACAGACGATGTTTCAGGCTGAGACCCTTCATCAGGACTGGAGAGGAAGGGGATAGTAGCCAGAATGAGAAGGTGAGGGGAGGCGGAGCAGGATAGCTAGAAGGTGACAGGTGAAGCCAGGTTGGTAGGAAAGCTAAACGATTGGAGAGGAAAGAATCTGAAAGTAGAGGACAGTGCGCCAAAGGAGAAAGGGAAGGAGGAGGGGACGCAGGGAAAGGTGATAGGCAGGTGAAAAGAGGTAAGAAGCCAGAGTGGGAATAAATAAAGGGAGGGGGATGGAAAAAATGTTCTTACCAGAAGGAGAAATTGGTATTCATGCTAGCAACACACACAAGATGCTGTAGGAAGGGTTTTGGCCCAAAATATCAACTGTACCTTTTTTCCGTAGATGCTGCCTGGCCTGCTGATTTCCTCCAGTATTTTGTGTGTGGTGCTTGGACTTACAGCATCTGCAGATTTTCTCTTGTGTTTGATATTCATGCCATCATGTCGGAGGCTACCCAGATGGAATATAAGGTGGTGCTCCTCCACTTTGAGGGTGGCCTCATCTTGACACAAGAGGAAGCCATAGACATGTCAGAACGGAAATAGGAATTGGAATTAGAACATTTGGCCACTGACGGGTTCTGCTTTTGGCGGACATGAGCCAGGTTCAAAATTGTTCAGAAACACAAATTCAAATGCATGGACGGTTAAGAGAATAAAAACGCAAAATCGTTTTTGTGGAATGGTTATGATCTGAAGTCATTACCTGCGTAAGCAATACAAAGAGGGTGAATCAAAGGAATTTAGCGGGCATTTGAAGGAGAATGTGTTGCAGAATTTCAAGGAGTGAGCAGGAGAATGGGACATATTTACATGGATTGAGCATAGATTTGTGTGGCCAAACTCTAATGATTTGATAATTCTGAGATCCTAAGATCAGTTAACAAAGTCGCATTTTCAGCAATTCCTTAATATAAAGGTGCAGGCATAAAACAGAGGATGTAAAATGTCATGCGTTTTTACCAGTTAATGTTGCACCAAACATAATGCAACACATCGTAAATAGAAAACCATAATGTGCAAACTGATGCTGTTGTCACAGATGTGTCACAGATAATTATCCTTGGCTCTCTCAGGAAATTACATCTAAAACCTACCCACTGCTAAAAAAGAAAGTTCCAGTAATTCTCACACGAAACTACCAACCGTTGCAAATCTTGGAAGCATCCACTGTCAATTTAGGAATTTAAATCAAGGTGACTAATTTACAACAATCACATAAGGCTTTAATCACAAAGATTCTTCTCTTTAGTACCTTTTCAGAGCAAAGTTTTAATGTTTAATGGTGCCCTGTCCATTTCCATCCTGATTTTCCATTTTCATAAATGTGGTCCCGTTTTCACAGTGTAAAAGGGGACCCGTCTGAAGAAACGGCTTGCCAGCCTCTGCAGTTGATGCACAGATAAAAGTTTTATGGTGCAATATTGCAGGTCCCTTCACCTGCAAAGTGTTGCTGACGTGAGTTTTGCTATTAACTCTTTAATGCTTCTCCATCTAGGACTCAGCTGGTAGTGCTGCACAGTGAAAAACTGACATTTCCCTCCAGTACTCCTGATTTAATCTCTCATTCCATTTGTAAAACTACTGAACCCAGCATTACTATGGTAGTTTGAGATTTTCAAAGATTAAAGATTAGTTTAATTTGTCACATGTACACTCAAACATGTCATGAAATGAGTTATTTGAATTTAAGAGCAAGGAGGTTATACTGCAACCGTACAGGGTACTGGTGAGGCTGCATCTGGAGCACTATGTGCAGTTCTGGTCTCCTTACTTGAGGGAAGATATCCTGACTTTGGAGGCCATGCAGGATAGGTTCACCAGGTTGATTCCAGAGATGGCTGGGTGAGACTATGAGGAGAGATTGAGTCACCTGGGACTGTGCTCGCTGGAATTCAGAAGAATGAGAGGAGATCTCAAAGAAACATATAAAATTATGAAAGGGATAGATAATATACAGGCAGGAAAGTTGTTTCCACTGGTAGGTGTGACTAGAACTAGGGGATATAGCCTCAAGATTCAGGGGAGTAGATTTAGGACAGAGATAAGGAGGAACTGCTTTTCCCAGAGAGTGGTGAATCTGTGGAATTCTCTGCCCAATGAAGCAGTGGAGGCTACATCAGTAAATATATTTAAGGCAAGGTTGGATAGATTTTGCATAGTAAGGGAATTGAGGGTTATGGGGAAAAGGCAGGTCAGTGGAGATGAGTTCATGGCCATTAGCCATGATCTTATTGGGAGGCGGATCAGGCTTGACGGGCCAGATGGCCGACTCCTGCTCCTATGTCTTATGTTCTTACTTGCATCAGCAAGGATTGTGCTTGGCAGCCCTTAAGTGTTACCGTGCATAGCATGCCCATAACTCACTAACTCAAATGTCTTTGGAACATAGGTGGAACCTGAAGCACCGGGGGGGGGAAACCCGTAGGGTCAAAGGGAGAATGTACAAAATCCTTGCAGTAAGTGGCAAGAACTGAACCCTGGTCTTACAGCTGGTGCTCTAACAGCATTGTGCTAACCACAACACAACTGTGTTGTGTTGCCCCATGGGTTTTGGGTGGGATGGTGCTGCTGGAGCACCCCAGGTGAGGATTGCAGTCCTTCTTCAAAAGAACAAGGTGTGACACTGGTGGAGCGGGTGAATGCTATGGATGGTGGATGGGGTAATATTAAAGTGGACTGCTTTGTCCTGGATGTTGTAAAGGTTCCTCAGAGTTGTTGGAATTGCATTCATCCAGTCCCCTGGAGGACATTCCATAACACTCCTGACTTGTGGAGAGATGTTGAGATGTGAGAAGGTGAGTCACTGCCGCTGAATGCCCATTTCTTGACCAATCCCGACCCCCGCCACCACCTATCCCCATTTAAGTGACTGTTCCAGTAGAGTTTCCGGTTGACGGTGACAATTAGGATGTTGCTGGTGAGGGTCCTGATGATAATAATGCCTTAAAACCTCAAGGGGAAATAATGGGATTTGGTTGTTGTTAATGGTCCATCTGTCAATATCCTCGCTACCAGTCAGCCCCTGTTGGAATATTGTCTAGGTCTTGCTGCACGCAGGTGTAGACTGCTTCATTTACAATGGAGCTGCAACTAAAACTGAACACACTGTAATAATTGACAAACTTCTCCACTTATGCTCTTATGAGTGAAGAAAGGTCACTGCTGAAGCAGTAGAAGATAATTGGAATTCTTGTCTGAGGATGAACGCGAGAGCAGAGAACTGAGAGGGAAATGAAAAGACAAGGCAAGACTGAATAAGAAAAAGAGAATTGTGAGTATGTATGTGTGAGAAAGAGAGAGAGAATGACAAAGGAAGAGTGGAAGACAGAAAGAGACTGAAAGAATTCAGAACGTGTTAAAAACCAAAAAAAAACAAGACAACCAGTAACATATTATTTACTTCTATATAAAGAGAAAATAAATTATTCTAAAGCCCATCTGCTCTCTCCATTAAGAGTTAATTGTGAACACAAAAACTACGTTGCATAGAAACCGATAGTCTGGGTAGAACTGTATTGGACCCTCGAGAAGCCACGAGTTCCGCCCCCACCGCCTCAGCGGCATCGGCACAAATAACGCTCAGCAAATGTCGAGAGTGGGAAATAAGATGAGTTATGAGGTATGAGGTATGGAGATTGAAAAAGGCAATGAATAAGGACTGTTGTCTTCTAATAAGTTCTGTTCCCAGTAATTACTCTGACACAATTTGATCAACCAAGGCTAAGTATCTTCATATGAAGGGGATCGGATGAAATTAGTCCTGATGTAATAAGTACCATTTGTCAGTATTAGCGCAAGGTGCTGACAGCTCCTGCCATCTCCGTAGCAACGGGGGGTTCACATATCACTGTGGCAACAAACCACAGACTTCGAGATACTGCGCTAAAAGGTTAGCAGCTCAGCTTGTTTGAATAATCAAATAAAAAGTTATTGGGTTTCCACAATCAGCTTCTTTATTTAAAGGACCAATGGCAGGAGTTGGTAAGATTATTGCAGACAGGATTAAATGAGCCTGCTTCGTAGCATTACGGTAGGCCGCAGTCAGCCACTTAACCACAAATAAGCCGATGGGAATGTGAAAATAGCCAATTATTTCATGATGAGGTGACCTTCCTCCGGGGAAGCCAGCAGACACTGAAAGTAGCTTACAGAAATGGGTAATAAGGCTGTTATTCAATCAAAAAACTAGAAAATGGCACAGACTAGAATGCAGGGCTTTAAACCATAGGGAACATTCTCTGCTCTGTGTATTGTAAGCTAGTGTATTCCACGCCAGTTTATTTTTCACCATTATTCCTCCTTCCCTTTCTCCTATGGTGCATTCTCCTCTCCTATCAGATTCCATCCTCTCCAGCCATTGATCTTTCTTACCCACCTGACTTCACGTATCACCTTCCAGCTATCCTCCTTCCAGCATCTTCCCCCTTCCTTTTCAGTCCTGAAGAAGGGTCTCGGCCCAAAACATTGACTGCTTACTCATTTCCAAAGATGCTGCCTGACTGAGTTCCTCCAAAATTTAGTGGGTGTTGTTTTGGATTTCCTGTGTCTGAAGACCTTCTAATGTTTATGATTCCCTTTTACTGAAGGTGAGATCCACTGTCTCAGATGCCATTTTGCAGCTGAAAGGCAGTCCAGTTGTGTAGGGAGTGTCACTGTTATCACTGTAAACAGCTTGTTAACATGGGAATCTATGTCCTAATGGCTGTTGCCAGGGAAGCGAGCATCATTTGCTTCTGGAAGTTCATCAGCAGAGACAGAGGACAATGGTCTGTGTGAGATGTGATGGCCTAACCAAAACCTGCTGGGCTTTCATGAATCACCCTTGACTGTGTACTGCCTGTACAGTACACTCACAGATCTAGGAGTGTATTTTGTGGAATGGACATTAGGAACATGGAGTGCCATACAAAACATCTCTGGTGTTGAGGCCTTCAAGTGTGTAATGACACTACCACTCTATCGTCCTTCAGCCTAACCTCCTATATGGATCCTCAGGGTGAGAACTGGTCAACATTGGGCTAGAGGTTCTGATGGACTCCAGATCAAGGACTCTTTGGGGCCTTTGCTGTTGCTTACATGGTGGGGGGAGTGGGGAGGGGTCAGTACTTCTGCTGGTGCTAGTGGGGGAGGGGAGGGCCGATGCTTATGACACTGCTTGTGCGATGGAAGGGAGAGGTGTGGCTTTGGGGTTCTGATGTTTCTATCATTCACTTAATGGCATTTCTTGTTTTGTGGATGTCTGTGAAGAGTAAGAATTTCAGGTTGTATACGGTATACATTCTCTGATATTAAATTAAATCGCTTGATATGTGACATATGTTTTGGTCCTGTCCACGGCTTGATAAATTTTGGAAAGAAGTATTTCAAACTTTCACGGAGCTTTTTAAAGTAAACTTTAAACCCAACCCTCTGACTGCCTTTTTTGGCATTGTTGGAGGAAATAATTTTACTCTTAAGCCAAATGATTTGCTTATTTTGGCTTTTATTTCTCTTTTAGCCACAAGAGTTTTGTTGCTTAAATGGAAAGATGCCGCTCTGCCTACTCATGCCCATTGGTTGATTGATGTTATGTCATGTTTAAATGTAGAGAAGATTAGGTGTTCTACTTCTATACCTAGAAAAGATTTTTTCACATTATGGGGACCTTTCTGGAGCTACTTTCACAATTTTCGATTTGTTCAGCAATGATGATGGCTATATGTTTGAATTTATGACTGTACGTCAGAGATTTTCTTTCTCTTTCTTTTAACCAAACAGCTGTTTTTTTTCTCTATTTTTTTGTTTTGTTATGGGGTTTTGATTTTGCTTTAGATTAGAATAAAGATACGTTTTCAATATTATGGTTAATTTACTATGGGGCATTTCAATCTTGTTCTTGTTTCCATAATATCGTAATATATTTTGCACTCATCTATGCAAGTAATTAATAAAAATATTGAAAAGAAAGAAAGATATGAGACTGTAGACCTTCGCCAATATGGTTGACTCCTTATGCCCTCTAAACTGGCTCAGCAGGGCAACAAGGGTGAGCAATAAATTCTGGCACTAAAGCCCAGAAATTGTGAAAACTTAAAATCCAGCTGAATCATAAAATCAGATTATGGTATTCACACTACCTGGATAATTGGCATTCGAAAATCTGTAGGAGAAGCTTCAGCAGGCATCTTACCCACTGCAATATCACCCTTCCCTTGCAAGCTGCACGGGAGCTAGTTTAATACGTTTTGTTGAATCTGGTGCTTATTAAGGATATACAGGAGACAGTTACAAATCTGTTGCACTCTCGGCATAGTTCCCTCTCCATGGGACACCAAGCTATAATCTGCGATACCAACAGATTTATACGGACTTGTCAAGTCTCCTAGACACCTGGCTGTTGCTAGGACCAGTGACTTTCGTTAAGTAGCTGCACGAGACCTTTATTTTACATAGAGCATGATCCACTATTGGCGTTGATCAGCCAGCTCAAGTGTGTTGTAGATGCCATGCTCATAGAACAATCAAAGTGAGAATCAGTGTCAGGTTTAATTATCTGTCTTGTATGACATGGAATTGTTGTCTTGTGGTTGCAGTACAGTGCAGAGACATAAAATTATATAAAATACAAAATAAATAAATAGAGAAAAATAAAATGAATAATGGGGTAGTGTTCATGGGTTCATAGACTGTTCAAAAATCTGATGATAAAGAGGATAGGTTAAGGCCTAGTAAATGGATTTCTATTAATTCAGTCATGTAGAGAGTGTTCATTAGCTGACAGAGGACAGGGCCAAAAACCTATCAGCTATATTTTTAACATGGGATATGGTGTGCATTTTTAATATCCAGAACACAATATTTCAATTTGTTATCAAAAATATATATTAAACAAATAAGAGTTTGATTAAGCCCTGATACCCATCAGACCCATCTCCTCTGGCTTCAATCCCACTTTCTCAACTCACTTTTAATCTACAAAGCTGCCTTAACCTTATTCAATGATTCAGCCTATACAGCTCTGGGGCAAAGAATTCAAAAGGCTCATAGTCCTTTGAGAGAAAATATTCCTCCTCATTTTTGTCCCAAATAAGTGCTCTTTATTCTGAAGCTACGTTTTCTAGTTCTCTGTTTTCCAGAGAGTGAAACATTCTTTCTGCATCTTGATGCCCCCAATGAAGGATCTTAGCCCAAAACATTGATTCTTTATTCCTCTTCATAGATGCTGCCTGAGCTGCTGAGTTCCTCCAGCATCTTGTGAATGATACTTTGGATTTGCAACATCTGCAGAATATCTTGTGTTTCAACATTTTCCCACTCTTTATCTCAAGAGTTGGATACTGCATTTACCCTGGCCCTGCCTCTCAATACAAGGGATTTCCCATGCAATTTTGAGAAACTGAGGGGTGAGTGCTTGCCCAAGTTAATACATCATTGGCCCAGTGATTTTTCACAGTACAGCTCCAGTTCGCCTCCAGTGCATCTCTAATGTTCTTCCACTGAAGCTTCAGCACACTCCCAGCGCAGCTCAAACTATCTCCCAGTGCCTTTCCACGACACTGCCGGTGGAGTTCCAGAGCAGTCCCAGTATAATCTGATGTACTCCCAGTTCAAGCTCCAACATACTTTCAGTACAGTTTCCAGTAACATAATGCTAGCAGATCTTGCCCATATTCCAGCATGACTCCAACTCCCAGCACAGAAACACCACACTCCCAGTACAACACCAGCATATTCCCAGAGCAAAAATATTCAGGGCCAGCAAGGGAATGGGGGTGGGTAGGATGTAAGATTTTTTTTATTAATTGGGCTATCAAAGAGGCACAAGTGACAAGGACACTGCACAATTCTCAACAGCAGGGTTTCATGCTCGGCAGCTGACAGCAGACACAAAGCCCGCGAGTTGTCTGTATTTTGTACTTTCTCCTTTGTTCTGAGAATTCTATAACTGGCATCACTTCATAAACAAACCGACCCCTTGTTCCATCACCATCAAAATGTAGGATGTTGAGGAAAATTGCTCTGGCATTGCATCCACTGGGAGCCGAATGCATTCCTACTCACACTGCCACCACAGTGTAGTAGGTAGCAAAATCCTCAGGCCCAAAAGATTGATATGATATTGAAAATATAATTACATCAGTGTGGTTAATTCAGTCAGGCTCAGCTGCACAGATGAGAGATCCTACTACCAGGGAGGAGATCTTCAAGCTGTCAGAAGCTATGGCTCTTCATCTTCAGTACTGTCAACCATCACTGTGATAATTCGGGGGAGAGGAGGTTTCCGCTCTTTAGTTAAACATTATATTTTGACAATACTGAAATGGCATATCACAGCAAGGATTAATCTTACAAGGATTTGCAATAATTCTTCAGCAAAACCAAAACTCGATGCATTTTATTATTTTTCTTCTTTGAACAGGTTCCGTAGTTCTTTGTTTCGTGGCTGTCTGTGGAGAAGACGAATCTCAGAGCTGTATACTGCATGCATACTTTGATAATAAATGTCCTTCAAACCTTCCATGAAGCAAAATAATGCCCTTTTTGTGGGGTGATGGCAATGTAGGATAGAATTCCAATTAAAATGGCCTGTTCCCTATGGCTAGGAGAAAATCTCTACAACATTAGAGATAGAGAGAGTTAAGTGCAAGGACCATGTTAAATGTCTGATCTGTTAAAAAGTCTTGCATTTCTTTTAGGGAAAGGTTGAGCAAGGTAAAGCTTTTCTCTTTGGAATGAAAGAGAATGAGAGGTGACTTGATAGCAACATATAAAATGACAACAGGCACAGATAAAATGGACAGCCAGTGCCTTTTTACAAGGGCAATAATGGCTAACATGAGAAACATGCTTTTAAGGTGATAGCCGGAAAGTACGGGAGAGGGGGATGTCAGAGGAGGAATTTTACTCAGGATGGTAACTGCATGGAATGCACTGCTGGTGGTGATAGAGACAGATATATTACAGACATATAAGGAACACTTAGATAGGCATGTGGACAACAGAAAAAAATGAGAACTCTATGGGAAGGAAGGGCTAGATTGATCTAGGATTATATTAAAAGGAAAACACAACATCATGGGCTGAAGGTCCTGTCCTGCGCTCTACCTTTTCTATGTACTATACTCTGAAGGATAATAGCAAGAAAGCAGCTGAAGCAGAAGATAACACCCGGAATCTACCCTGTTGTGAATCTATATTATAATCTTTAAGTCAGAGAGTTAAACAGCATGGAAAAAATGCCTTCAGCCTAACTCTTCCATGCTGACCAGGATGCCTATCTCATTTGCACGTAACACACACAAAATGATGAAGACTCAGCAGGCTTGGCAGCATCTATGGAAAAGAGTAAGCAGTCAATGTTTCGGGCCGAGACCCTTCATTAGGACTGCTGGAAACCCTTCATGTGCCTGTGTTAGGCACTATCTCTCAAAGCCTTTTCTAAACATTTACTGCAGTGAGCAGTTCCAGTTGCTAGTTCCACACTTTAGGTAACATAACGTAGAGCAGGGTAGTTCTGGTGAGATCCTGCTATCTCATATTGATCCATAAGATCACAAGACCATAAAGTATAGGAGCAGAATTAGGCCATTTGGTCCATCGAGTCTGCTCCGCCATTTCATCATGGCTGATCCATTTTCCTCTCAACCCCAATCTCTTGCCTTCTCTCCGTATCCCTTCGTATCTTGAACAATTAAGTATCCATCAGCATCTGCTTTAAATATACATAAGGACTTGGTCTCCACAGTTGCCTGTGGCAAAGAATTCCACAGATTCGCCACTCTCTGGCTAAAGAAATTCCTCCGCATCTCCATTCTAAAAGGATGCCCCTCTATTCTGAGGCTATGTCCTCTGGTCTTAGACACTCCCACCATAGGAAACATCCCCTTCATATCCACTCTATCACCATTCAATATCTTTTAATTAGGTCACCCCTCATTCTTCTGAATTCTAGTAAATACGGGCCCAGAGCCATCAAACACTCTTCATATGACAAACCATTCAATCCTGGAATCATTTTTGTGAACCTCCTTTGAACCCTCTCCGGTTTCAGCACATCCTTTCTAAGATAAGGGACCAAAGCCGCTCACAATACTCCAAGTGAGGCTTCACCAGTGCTTTATAAATTCTCTACATTACATCATTGCTTTTATATTCTAGTCCTTTTGAAATGAATGCTAACATTGCATTTGCTTTCCTCAACACAGACTCAACCTGCAAATTAATCTTTAAGAAAACCTGCCTGTGGACTCTCAAGTCCCTTTGCACCTCAGTTTTTTTTGTATTTTCTCTCCATTTAGAAAGCAGTCTTCCCTTTCACTTCTTCTACCAAAGCTCATGATCATACACTTCTCGACTTGTATTCCATCTGCCACTTCTTTGTCCATTCTCCTAATCTGTCTAAGTCCTTCTGTAGTCTCTCTACTTCCTCAAAACTACCTACCCCTCCACCTATCTTGATATTATCTGCAAACTTTGCAACAAAGCCATCAATTCCATCATCCAAATAATTGAAATATCATTAAAAAGAATCTGTCCCAACACAGACCCTTGTGGAACATCACTCTTCACTGGCATTCAAACAGAAAAGACCCGCTTTATTTCCACTCTTTGCCTCATGCCAACGATCCACTGCTTTATCCATGCTAGAATATTTTCCTGTAACACCATGGTTCGTAGCTTGTTAAGCAGCCTCATGTGTAGCACCTGGTCAAAGGCCTTCTGAAAATTCAAGTACACAACATCAACTGATTCTCCTTTGTCTATCCGGCTTGTTATTTCTTCAAAGAATTCCAGCAAATTAGTCAGGCAAGATTTTCCATGGAGGAAATGATGCTGACTACAGCCTATTTTAACATGTGCCTCCAAGTACTCTGAGATCCCATCCTTAGTAATCAACTCCAACATCTTCCCAACCACTGAGATCAGACTAACTAGCCTATAGTTTCCTTTCTTTTGCCTCTCTCCCTTCTTGAAGAGTGGAGTGACATTTGCAATTTTCCTGTCTTCCAGAACCATACCAGAATCAAGTGATTCCTGAAAGATCATACTAATGTCTCCATGATCTCTTCAGCCACCTCTTTCAGAACTCTGAAGTGTACACCATCTTGTACAGGTGACTTATCTACCTTCAGTCCTTTCAGTTTTCCAAGAACCTTCTCTCTAGAAATGGCAATTTCACACACTTCATGACCCCTGAAACCTGGAACTTCCATCGTGCTGCTAGCGTCTTCCACAGTGAAGACCAACGCAAAACACTTATTCAGTTCATCCGCCATTTTCTTGACCCACATTACTACCTCTCCAGCATCAGTTTCCAGTGGTCTGATAATCCAATGACGTCTAGATGGTACATCTGGAGTGTACTGAGCATATCAAGTCAGCACTAGCTGTACGACTGGGGTTCAGTTCACACTGTTGCTGCAAAGAGTTTGTACATTCTCCCTGTAACAGAATGGATTTCCTTTGGGTGCTCCGATTTCCTCCCACATTTCAAAGACGTACGGTTAGGGTCGGTGAATTGTAGGCTTGCTATGTTGGTGCTGGTTGGGTGGTGACACTTACAGGCTGACCAGCACAATCCTTGCTGATTTGACTAGAAACCAACAAAGTATTTCACTGTATATTTCGATGTACATGTGGCAAATAAAGCTAATCTTTGTCTGTAAATTTTCTTAACCTCAAATTGAATGTGTAAGCAGTGGAGTTATTTATGAACTATTAATGTTTTAGAATATTAATATCTTACACAAGAGGTTAGATGATCATAGTCATAGTCATGGTCATACTTTATTGATCCCAGGGGAAACTGGTTTTCGTTACAGTTGCACCATAAATAATAAGTAGTAATAGAACCATAAATAGTTAAATAGTAATATGTAAATTATGCCAGTAAATTATGAAATAAGATGGCAAGGAAGGGGAAGTGTTTTCTGGAAGGGGAGTTTGGGAAGAAACAGAACATTTCAAAAGTTCCCCTCCCTGCTGTGTGAATTCAATCAATTCCTGCCAGAAGAAATGGGCTTGATCGTTTGATTGATCAATCACCTTCCATATGGTCTAATATTCTTCACGTACAGCATTTCTGGGGCAGTGGGGTGATGGACCTGCTTCAGAAATGGCCAGGAATGTCATATAATGGAAAAGCACACATTGCTATGAAATGCCAAGATGCAAACAAATCTAAGAATTTGTTAATAAACAGAATTCCCTGGACGGTGGTTGGGGTTCTGGGGCCCACATGAATGGTGAACACATGGAAGTCATACTGAGAGTGTATGAAACTGTGGCTCAGCCACATACAGAGGTGTGAATGCTTTGATCACTGTATTGTAGAAAGAAGGTTTACCATGGAAAAAAAAATAAACAGTTGACATTTTGGTCTGAGACCCTTCTAAGGACTGGGAAGCAAGGGGGAAAAATTCAGAAAGAAAGGGGAAGGGCTGGGAAAGGAGAACAAACTGGCAGATGATAATGAAGGGAAGGTGCATAGGGGAAGTGATAGGTTAAAAAAGGTAAAAGGCTGAGGAAGAAGGAATCTGATAGGAGACCATATTCAGCATCTACAGAAACTCTGACATTTGCCAGGAAGTTGCCAGGGCTGGGAAATTTCAGATGGGAAAGGAGATTGGCTTGCCTTGGACTGATTTCTTTTGAGCAGAGAAGCTTGAGGGATAATTAACTGTAGTGCAGAAAGTTAAGAAATTAAGAGACACAGCTTGTGAAAAGGTTGCAGGAAAGGAAATGGAATGGGGTTGTTCTGAAAACCGACAAAGACTTGATGAGCCAAATAACCTCTTTCTATGCTCTGAGGAAACGTTGAATTCAGCTGGGCAAGACAATCAATCCTCACAGGGCATACGCTTAAAAAATATTCTTGGGAAGGATTATAAAGCAGGCTCGGTAGAACCTCTTTCGGCCAGAAAGCAAAACACATCTGGAACTCACTGAAAAACTGATGGAGGCAGAAACTATTGGTGCACTTGAAAGACAAGTACCTGAAATGTGGAGACAAAGATTTTGGAGCGGCAGTGTGTTGGACTCATTTAGGTTTGGGCGATTTGTCCCAAATAGCTTCGAGTTGTGCAATAAATATCATTAATTATTTCATTTTATTCCAATAAACTGCATTTATTCACTAAAAATATGGCAGCTCAGTTGCAATATATTAACCAAAAAAGAACTGATACAGAATGCATTGGAACCTTAATACAGGCTCAAGTCAAACTCCACAGAAATGGGCATACTGTATCTTCAACTCTTTCATGGGTACTGAAAGCTGTGCCTGTCTACTGAAGTTGATGTAAGCAAACCACTGAAAGAGACGCAGGGTCAAAATCTCATTATTTTGCTTTTTTTAATACAATACTGTACAAAAGTCTTAGGCACATATGTATAGCTAGGGCGCCTAAGGCTTTTGCATGGTAACGTAGAAATTTTATGTTTGCACTGTAATGCCGCAAAAAAAAATCAGATTTCATGACATATGTGAGTGTTGATGAAGCTGATTCTGATATATGTCTCTATTGTGGACTGAGAAAGGGAAGGGGGCAGGGAGAGGGGAGTCATTGTTGGAAAAAGGAGAAGGGAGAGGGGAGGGAGCAGGAAGCACCAGAGAGACATTTTGTAATATCAATACACCAATTTTTTGGAACCAAATGACCTTGATTGGTGTCTCAGGGGTGGGTGTGTCTGCGCCCGCACCACCTCCCCCCATCCCTTAACACTCCTTCTCTGCCACCTGTCCCACACCCCTCACACAGTGCTTCACCCTCGCCATTCCCGACATCCATTGCTCCTGCCAGATCTACAAACTCGTTCTCCACTCCTCGTTGACAAGTACAGCATTGTGCAAATTTCTTAGGGACCTTAGCTACATATATGTGCCTTAAGACTTTTGCACGGTACTATATATCCTTAAATTAGTTAGTAAAGAGGCAAGTTAACTGGTCATGTAACTTGTTACTTACGGGATCTTATTGCATGCAACGTCGTGGCTACATTCCTGCACATTGCATTGGATTTGGGACTCCCTGAGGTAATGCAGGGTACTAGGTAAATGCAAACTCTTGGTTCCCTTGCAACTCATGTAGAGTATTGTGAGGTTAATGAATGCAAAATTACATTGAGTGTAAAGACGCGTCTGAATAATAAAGTCACTTGATGCATTATATTGAAATAAATCGGGTCGTTCATGGCTAATATGCCCACAAAGTGGAGCTCTTTCATTCCATAACTAATGCAATCAACAAATGGTGCATGTTAGAATGATAATGGGAATGATGCTGCTTAGCACGTGTGCTTTACTAAAGATTCTGCAGCTGTTTAGGAACAAATCTACTCTTCATAGTCCATTTCCCTCAAGTTTTTATGGAAGTGGAAGTTGGGTCTTATGAATTATTAAACAATCCCATGGCTATCAAAGGAGATGTCTGTGCATTTACTGGTGTTCCTCATTCATTCAAGGGGTAACTGAGTTTTGCTTTGTGCTGCTATTGGATGAAAACAGCCAGGGAAGAAATATTTTATGTTAGGTTTTCTCTTAAAGGGAAACAAAATTTTTCATAGCTGGGAAACTATATGCAAGAAGTCTCTTTCTGGTCCATGAGTAGATAGAGCCTCTGTGTAGCTACCACTGATGAATATAGAGTACTTCACTAAACCATGAATGGAGTGCCCTGTGCTTGGGCTCATCCACCTTGTGAATGGTGAACTCTTTCCGATCCAGTGCTTCATGAATGACAAGTCTTGGAATGGGAGATCCAGTGACATGGGGTTGTGCTCAGACCCCACTTCCATCTCTCCCAGAAAATGAATGGAACTCTGATTCAGGGCAGATGCAGGAACTAACTCTTGTGTACCAATATTGTGTACAAAATGATAAGAGGCATTGATCGGGTGGTCTGTCGAAGACGTTTTCCCAAGGCAGAAATGGCTAATACAAGGAAGCTTAATTTTAACATGAGTAAAGCAAAGTATAAGTGGGAATATCTTAAATGTCCCTAATGCATCTGCCTCTATCACCACTCCTAGCAGGGCTTTCCATGCACTTTCTGTGTACAAGAAACTTACCTCTGACCTCCCCCCACCCCATACTTTCTTCCAGTCACCTTAAAATTAAGCACCCTTGTACGAGCCATTTGCTGCCTGGGATAAAGTTTCTGGCTGTTGGCTCAATCTATGCCTCTTGTCATCTTGTACACCTCTATCAAGTCATCTCTCATCATGCTTGGTGATTTAATATTGAGAGTATATTATTGTTGCTGTCTACCATTTTCATTATTAGATTAATTTACAGTGACTGGAACCTTTTTTTCCTATTTTGTGCTTACGTTTAGCCGTCAGCACTTGCCAAAGCCTGTTGGGGAGACTAAAGAGTCATTATGTCTAGTAGTAATTCACATACCGTAAGTGGGCAGACTGGAAACATCAGCACTTAAGTTCTACCCACACTTATCCTAGTTGGGACAACTTGACAATTTGCTGAGCGACTATATGGGCCTGCTAAGAGCTCACTCTACTCACACGGGACATTCAGGATAGACAACTGAAGCTACAAATTTATAATCCCAACATGACATTAATGAATCCAATAGGATAATACAACATGCACTTTTAAGTTTGCTACCGTTACTTTTTCTTCATCCCCAATTAGTTTGAGGATTGATTTCTACTTCTCAGACTGCTTGATAGTTATTTTATTTTCAGTCGCTAAATTATAAATCTGGCCTATGGATACTGAGCCAACTTTTGAGTGTAAGAAGAGGTCGAGGTAATAATCAGTGATCATGTAAGCGTTAAGAGAGACACAAGAGATTGTAGAGGAAGGGATCTCAAGCAACAGAAAAAGCACTAGAGGAACTCAGCAGATCAGGCAGCATTTATAGAGGGAAATGGATAACTAAAGTTTCAGGTTAAGACACTTCATCTGGTCTGGTATGTAAAAGAGTTCTAACTTTTGTTAATTTACCTCGGAAACATTTCGCCTTTGAAAAATCTGTGTACAAAACAAACTGTTGGAAGTTCAGCGGGTCAAGCAGAATTTGTGAGGCAGAAGTTGCTGATGTATCAGTTCATGACCCTGAATCATTTCCTCTGGCAGGAGCTTCTTGTTCCAGATTCCAGATCTGCAGTCTCGTGTGTCCCCTTCTCGAGTATCTGTGCCCTCATTTAAAACCAGCAAATGTAACCCACTGCCTTCCAAAGGCAATCTTTTCAGAACACGGAGCGAAATGTCAAACAGATTTCCTAAACTGTGGTAAATCAAAAGGAGTGATCAGGTGTTGCCAAGCTTGTTAAATTAAGAGAGGAAGAAAACGGTTTCAGACAAGAAAAGGATTTCTACTGTTTTGACTCCAGGAAAAAATGAACACCTCATCTTCTACTTGGGTAGCCTATAACCCAATAAGAACTGAATTTTCTACTTTTGGGTAATTTCATCCCCACACCGTCTACCTTGATCCTTGATAAGTTAGGGGTTCCCAACCTGTAGCTCATGGACCCCTTAGTTAATGGTGGGGAACTCGTGGAAAAAAAAATTGGAAGCCCTACTCTAGATTCTCCCTTTGTTTACCTTTTCTTTTTCTTCCCTTACCTATTCAATATCCTGTTTCAATCTGTCCATCAGCCATCAACCACACATTGGGTTTCTTCTTCCCTGCCTTCCCCTCCTAACTCCTTTCCCTCTGTCCTAACATTAGCCCATAATACCCCTTCCCTGGTTCCACATCACCTTCCAGCTTCTGTCTCCACTTCCCTTCTTCTATCTTCTGGCAGGCTCCATTTGCCCATTTTCCTCCTTATCTGTCTTGGTTTATCACCCACCAGCCTGTCTCTAAACCTCCTTCATTTTGTTTAATCTGCCCATCGTTTCTTCCCTCACCTGGTCTCACCTATTACCTACAAGCTCTCTATGCTGGCTATCTTCCCACTACACTCTAATCCAGACAGAGGGTCTTGGCCCACAACATTAACCACCCCTTATCTTCACAGATGCTGCTCGACATACTGAGATCCTCCAGCAGTTTCTGTTTTATTTTCCAGGGAGAAAAATAGTTCGAGATCTTGTATTATGCCATAGAGCGATATATTTGAACAGGTACTCATGTAGTGAGTCTAATCACTGCAGAGAAAGTGTGATGTTTTTGTAAATGATTGCAATGGGTGTGTGGGGCTTCTACAGTAGGTTTGCACAGTAACTATGTGTTAATGTGTTTATGCAATAGATTTTGGTAGTTAAATACAAGTCTCTGGGCAGGAATTTGAGCAATGTGTTTAATTTAATTTACAAAAATCACACAAATAATTTTCTGTGCAGCTAAAAAGTGCATTTGATTTGCAATATTTATAATACAAGTCCGGTATCTAAATAGCATTGCCTGGAGCTGTCATTCACAAGGTAAAGTTAATTGAAAGTTGCCTTATCGACTCACATGCTTTTTGAAGAAGCCTGGCTGAATTATTGACAGGACCGCCAGGCGGTCTGAACTTGGGCAAGCTCGGAATGTAGGTCAACAAAAAGAGATGCTTCACCAGAGTCTCCTTTTAATCTGATGACTCCCAGCCTCTCCAACTAAATTATTCATTCGTTTGCATGTTTTATTGAATCGGAACAGGTTGCAATAGTGTCCATTATTCTCACGAATACAGTGAAGTGTCACTAGCTAGGTATTCAAGTGCAGATAAAGATAGCAAGAGAGTTTTATTTTTATATTTTAACTTCTTTGTCTTTATTATTCATTATGTTACGGTTTTAATGGAGATCTCTCTGAGCTCAAGGAATACAATAAAACGTAAAGGGTTTAGCAGTGATGTTCAGGTCAATTGCAGTCCATGAACGGTTCTTAGGGATCATACTAATGACTGCACACAATGCCCTGCCATTCATAATATATATCCTACACTGGTTTGACTTTCCAAAATGCAACACCTCATATTTATCTGTACTGAAATTCATTTATCTCTCCTCGACCCACTTCCCTAACTGATCAAAATCCCCCATAGCCTATGATAACCTTCTTCACTATCAATACTTCTTAATTTTGTGTTATCTCAAAACTTATTGATCAGGTCTTGTGCATTTGCATCCTAATCATTTATATAAATGATAATAGCAAGCATCCCAACACCAACCCCTGCAGCACTCCACTAATCACTGACCTCCTTTCTGAGGAACATCCTTCAACCACCTTTGCTTCCCAACTTCAAGCCTATTTTGAATCCATCTGACTATTTTTTTTCCGGATTCCAGGAGATCAACCCTTCTACCCCAGCCTACCAGGTGGTACCTTGTTGAAGTCCTTGCTAAAGTCCAAATAGACAACATCCTCTGCTCTACCCTCATCTACCATTTGGTTACCCCTTCAAAAATCTCTAAAATCTTCATCAAATATGACTTCCCACTTACAAAGCCATGCTGACTCCTCCTCACAAACAAGAGAAAATCTGCAGATGCTGGAAATCCAAGCAACACACACAAAATGCTGGAGGAACTCAGCAGGCCAGGCAGCATCTATGGAAAAAAGTACAGTCGATGTTTCAGGCCAAGACCCTTCAGCAGGGCTCCTACTCAGACTTTGTGTATCCAAATGCTGGTAAATCCTGCCCTTTAGAATTTCTTCCAGTATCTCCCACCAATGACAGCAGGCTGAGAAGTCTATTGTTCCCTGGTTTGTCCTTGTTATACTTCTTAAACAACAGAACAGCTTTAGCTACTTTACAGTCTTCAGGGAGGCTTCGCCAGTGGCCAACAATGAAGCAAATGTCTCCACAAGGGCTTCCACAATTTCTTCTCTAGCCTCTCACAATGTCCAAGATGCACTTGGTCAAGCCCTGGGGATTTATCCACCTTAAAGTACTGTAAGGATACAGATATTCACTCTACCTGAAACACTATATTCTGTATTCTGTTATTATTGTTATCTATTTTATTTATCTATTTAGCAATACAGCATGGAATAGGCCCTTCCGGACCTTCCCGCAACCCGATTTAATCCTAAGCTAATCAAAGGAAAATTTACAATGACAATTAACCTACCGGCTACCACTTTGGACTGTGGCAGGAAACCGAAGCACCCTTACATTCCATGGGGAGGGTGTACAGAGACTCCTTACAGAGGATGCTGGGATTGAACTCTGAACTCTGAGTTGTCATGGCATTGCACTCACCACTAAGCTACCGTGGCACATTTTACTATTATCTATCATTGTTTTCTTCTTTGTACTGAATCAATATACTTCTGCACAGGATTGAAATAAGCTGCAGAGAGTTGTAAACTGAGTAAGCTCCAACATGGGCACTAGCCTCCATAATATCCAGGACATCTCCGAGGAGCGATGCCTCAAAAAGATGGCATCTATCATTAAGGACCCCCATCACTCAGGTCATGCCTTGTTCTCATTGCTGCCATCAGGAAGGAGGTTCAGAAGCCTTACATCACACACTCAGTGATTCAGGAACAGCTTCTTTGCCTCTGCCATCCAATTTCTGAATGGACATTGAACCCATGAACACTACCTCACTACTAATTTTTTATTTCTATTTTTTCACTATATATTTAATTTTATCATTTAATATATACTTTTTGTTCTATTATTCTGTATTGCATTGTACTGCTGCTGCAAGGACAACAAATTCCATGACAAATGCCGGTGATGTTAAACTTAATTCTAATTCCATTTGGAATGATCTGTCTGGATGGCAAAACAAAACAAAGATTTTCACTTTAGCTTGGAACCTGTGACACTAATAAACCAGTCACATTAATTCTATTTTTTCTTCATCCTCATCAACTTACTCATCTTTCACTGGTTATTTCTGTCACCATCTAAATAAATTAGGGACAAAATATAGTGGCCAATTAACCTAATAACTAGTACATCTTAGTGATGTGGGAGGGAAAAAGCTCGTAGCTCCTGGGGTAAACCAATAAGGTCACAGGGTGAAGCACCTTCAATTACTCCAAAAGACTGAGGTTTGGTAAAATACTGAAAGGCTTTTATTCGCTGTACAATACGACCTCCACAGTGAGTGTCTGCCCCCGGACTGATGGGGAGGGGAAAGGTGAACACCTTTATACAGGACTCTGTGGGAGGAGCCACAGGGGCAGTCAGCAGAGGGGTGTGTCCAGACAGGTAACCGAGTTACAACATATATACATGGATTACCACACAGGGAGAACCTGCAAACTCCACACGGACAGCACTGGAAGGCAGGGTTGAATTCTGGAGTAAGGCAGGCCACTGTACTGCCACAACACCCACTGAAAAGGCTCAATCTCACCAGTTTAAGAGAATTCCTGGCCTGTGGTTGCCCAGAATGGAGAAGGAGTATCCTGGAAGGCACAAGGTGTCCACAGTGGGAGAACATCTACATGGCGCTCTACTACAAGAAAGCAGCATCCATGATCAAGGACCCTCACTACCCAGGCCATTCTCTCGTCACACTCCTGCCATGAAGAAGGAGTTTTGGGAACCTTAAGGTCCCACACCACCAGGCTCTGGAACAGGTATTACCCTTCAACCATCAGGTTCCTGAACCAGTGCGGGTATCTTCACTCACCACAACCTACAGAACCACTTTCAAGGGCTCCACAACTCACGTTCTCAGTATTATTTATTCACTTATTTTTTTTATATATGCACAGTTTGTCTTCTTTTGCACATAGGCTGTTTGTCAGTCTTTGCATGTAGTTTTTCATTGATTCTTTAGTACTTTTTTCTTCTGTGAATGCCAAAGTAATGAATCTCAAGGTAACATTTGGTGGCATAATGCACTTTGATAAGAAGTTTACTTTGAACATTGAAGACTGAGACTACAGGTGTAAGAGGAAAGAGTACACACCATCTCAAACAGCCTACCCAACCACCCCAATCAAACCCCTCTGGACCCACTTGTGGTAGAATCTGTGGATTTCACATGGTCCTCACAGCCACCTCAGAACCCAAAGAACCAGGGTGGAAGCAAATCACCCTCAATCCTTAGGGAGCAGGCAAGAGGACAAACTAGTCATCTGTGTGCAAGCTGACAAGCCTTGCATTTCACACATATGATGCAAAGAAAAACTGAGTGTCGGGGGAAAGGGGGTGTCAAAACCAGAAAATGCATCCAGCAAAACATTTTGAGACAACATGGAAGTTCAAACACATTTTCACAGCTCAGAAATAATTATGCAAATTGAATTGCAAATCATTTGCATCTTCGTGCTGAGCAAAAGGCTGACACAATGCATACTGCAGCAGTTAAGTGAGTTAAACATTACAGGAGACAGCTAATCGACGACAACATTTTTGATGTTACTGTAATACTTAATTGCCTGACTTCCTTGCCCGGAATGCTCCTTCCCTCTCAACGAAATCTTTTTGCGCAACCAGCTGGTAAAAAAAACAGCCAAGATTTAAATGCGAGAGGCAGCACTTGTGGTGACAGAGGGGCCAGTATAAAAGGGAGAGGGGATGTATTGTGACCGGGACCAGAGGTGGTTGCTAGACTGATGAGGGGTGAAGAATGGTGGGAAGATCATACCATATAGAGAAGGGAGAAGGATAGAGCTGGGAGGCAGAACAGGTGGACGATCGATGGATGCAGGCAGAAGGAGGGAGATGCAAATGGAGCAAGGTGGGGGGAGAGGAGGGGGAGGGTGGAGACAGCTGCTGGAGAGCGATAAGCCCTGAACTGCGATGCCACATTAGCTCTGTGCCTAGAGAGAATGGTTGTCAAAACCACAAAGTATAGTCAGCAAAAGATTTTAAAACATGAAAGTTCACACAGATTCCCATAGCTCAGAAATAATTGTGCAATTTCACTCTTACAGCCTGGATAGAAGACTGACAGAATGGAGATATCCTTTCCATGTCCACTCTATAGAACCTTCTGGAGTAAGCAAGAGAGAAAGCACAAAACAGATCAAAAGGAAAGCGAGAAAAAGATTAAATAACCTATTTTTAAGTCTCTAACATTGATTTACTATTTATTGTGTTAAATTCTTACAGGCTGCAGGGTTTGCTGGCATGAGTAATGTTCATTGCCCAACTCTAATTGCCCCTGAGAATGTTGTGCTGGGTCACTTTTGTGAAACACTGCAGTCTGTGCAGTGAAGATAACCCTGCAGTGTTCTTAGATTGTGAATTCCAGTAAGCCAGTAACAGTAAGGCAATGGTGATATAGAAGATAGAACACTACAGCACTGAACAGGACATCCGGCCCACAATGATTTACTCTAAGATCAAGCTAACCCTTCCCTCCTACATAACCCTCCATTTTTCTATCATCCATGTGCCTATCTAAGAGTTCTTTAAATACACCTAATGTATCTTCCTCTACCACCACCCCTGGCAGGGCGGTCTGCACACCCACCACTCTATGTAAAAAAAACCTTACTTCTGACATACCCCTACGCTTTCTCTGGTTACCTTAAAATTACACCCCCTTGTATTAGCTATTTGCACCCTGGGAAAAAGAAGAGTTTCTGGCTGTCCACTCAGCACCCAGTTAAATCTCTTTTGCATCCCTTCTAAAGCTTCCCCATCCTTCCTATGATGAGGCGACCAGAACTGAACACAATCTGTAAATCAGCTTGGGGGAGAACTTAAAAGTAATGCTGCTCCCATATATCTGCTACTCTGATCATTCAGTGGGTTTGTACCCGGACTATTTTGGTGAAGGATTTAAGTGAACAAATTGAAAATGCAGCAGGTTTATGAGACCTGCCCTGTGGCTGTGGACAAGCCAAGAGGGAGGCAGTCTAACTGCCCAGCAACCTCTGGTGATTCGCAGCATGGTCCGCACCAAGTCCACCTCCTTCTGCTTCTTCACCAACAAGCAGCTGGCTGATGGGGTAGACCTGCACAAGTTCGTTATGTCCAGCTAAGTCTTGCGAAAATAAAAACTACATTTAAAAAAGGCAATGACACCTCTGGTTGACCCTCCAGAAGGTGCTGCGATTGAATGCACTGCCATCTTACCGAAATGTAACTCTCCCCCACCATTTTACCAGAACATTTTGGGATAGGTCTCAGCTGATAGCTGAGTCCCAAAACAACCTATTTTCTTTCCTCACCTCTGCAATGCTTCCAGTTGTCTTCCTGCTAGTAAAACTCTGGGTAATCCAACATCTGCCTATTCGTTAACAGTTAATCTCCTAGATCACTCATTAGTCCAGAATGTCAGCTTTGCGTTCCAGAGAGCAAACAGGGCTGGTGAACAGAGTCAAAGCTCTAGACTGTGACCAGAGCCTGGACGGTGGTCCAGAACACCAAGGCTAACGAAACCTGGTGGGTTGTGGTCAGAGTGGCTCCTGATATACTTAAAATCTCCACACCTTTTCAACTGGAAAGTATACTATATCGCCACGTAAAGTGTAAAAACACGAGCAATAAAAGTGCGTTTGGATGCTAACAGTAACATAGAACAGTCTGGCAAATCTGGCGGTCAGTCTGTGAGTGGGGGGGGGACGCGGTGGGCAGGAAGGAGGAAAGGGGTTTGTTTTGCTGATGTTGCTTTATGCTTGTGTTGCCCTGCCGAGGACTGTGGACACGCTACGTTGGCGTCTGAAAGTGGTGACACTTGTGGGCTGCTCCCAGCACATCTTTACACTCTATTGATCGTTAATGCAAATGACATTTTCGCTCCTTGTTTCATTGTACATGTGCAAAATGAACAAACCTAAATCCGAATTCCCATGAGGGCCAGGTTGTCAGAGTTTCACTCTGTATATTGGTGGGGAGGGGAGAGGGTGTAGCGTGGAAAAGCAATGCACGCTCTCTCTTGCTTTTTTGCATTTTTATTTTGCCTTCACTACACCCTTTCCAAGTGCATTCTGTTGTAAATGCTACTTTGCAACTGAGGAGAATCTTGCAGTTGGCTGAATGAGCTCACTGGGACCCTGTGTAAATGAAGCATTTATCGGCAGCAGTGGCATAAAAGAGAGAGAAAAAAACCTTTGCATCTGGTTTCAACATTAAATTACATCTTCGGGGCAAAAAGCCATTCCTATTTCTACCACGTGGCTGAACAATGGATAATTTCAAACTCAATTTCCCCTGAAATTGATGGATTCCTTCTCCGGTGAATGTGCATGCCAGTTAATTGGCCCACGTTAGATTCAACTCATTAAACCACTGATGACTGTGGTTTCTCTCACACAGGACTGCCTTATCTCGAAGCCCCCAGCACAGCTAACATGAATATTCACAAGGTCTCTTGGTACGGGAAGGATCCTCAGCCAAATGTGTGAAGGATAAATAAAAAATTAACCCATTCTCTGCCCTGTCTGATTGACATTCTACCATTTCCTGCCGAAACATCTTCCCTTGCACTTCAAGGGAAACTGAGAGTAATGCAGTTATTGCAGAGCGAGTGCACATCACTTCAAATATCTAACGGGGTATTTCCTTTCTTTTAAATCTGTTCAGTACTGAGGTGTTTAAAATTAAACAGAATGGAAAGCAGTCCTACTTTTCTGGTACAACACACAAAAAAAGCTGGAGATACTCAGCAGATCAGGCAGCTTCTGTGGAGGGGAATAAACAGCTGGTGCTCTGTCTGAAACATCAACTGTTTACTCCCCTCTATAGATGCTGCCCGACTTGCTGAGTTTCTCCAGCAGTTTGTGTGCTTTGCTCAAGATGTCCAGTGTCTGCAGAATCCCTTGTTACTCATTTCAATGGGGATTCTTGGTCTGAGGATCAAAATATTTTATTTTAATTTATTGCCCCTGATTATTTTACACTTCTTTGTTTTATTTTATTTCTTCAGAATCAGTTTATTAATCATTTCCTTGCATTTCAATTGTTCTTAATTTAAGAGACATTTAAAATTGTTAATAGCTTTGAAAGATTTGTCAGAAGGCAAAGCCCTGTCTGGATTTGCATTCTGTTAAAGCCAGCTGGACATTCTTGGAGCAGGGAATCAGTGGAGGCAAAGAAACTGGCAAGGCCTCACTGCCCAATTTTAGAACACAGTGAGAAGAACCCTCCGTATCCAACCAGGGGAAGTGCATGTGGTGGAGAGTGTGACAGTAGACAGTCGAACAAAGTCCAGTGTACTATCTGGCCATAATGCTGCTTGCTTCATCGAGATTGTCTCCTGCATTGCCTGATCAACTATAAAATCTCAGAGGTGATTCGTTACTTTCAGGATGATCCAATGTCATGACAGGTGCTATATTAATGAAAGTGTTCCCTGTTAATAGAAATTCAATTGGCATTGGTGCATTGTGTGTATTAGTTTGAATACACAATAAATGGAAAGACATATGTATCATGTATTTCCTGCATATTTTTGATGATAAAGTAGATCTTTGAAATAAATAGTGTCACTAACACAATGACGGACGCTCAACTCTATTCCCCCCTACCTGTTAGCAAGGCTACAACAACACGCATTCTCTTCTGCATTTCCCTCCGGGGTCTCCTCATCAGTGCAAGTTCTCAATCTGTACATCCAACTGCTTTTCCAGTTTGTTACATCTCCAATGATCATACAAAAAGTTTTCTGAGAATAGATGAGAGGCATCAGTCTTCTGATGAAACCCTAACCTGAAATCCTGACACCAGTATGTTCAGGAATGGTTTATGCTACAACCATCAGGCTCCTGAACCAGTGTGGATAACTCCATTCACCTCAATACAACACTGACTCCACAACCTATAAACTTACTTTCAGAACTCTACAACTCATTCTCAGTGTTATTTATTTATTTTACTTTCTATTATTTGCACAATTTGTCTTCTTTTGCACATTGTTTGTTTACCATTCTTTATGTGTAAGGGGTTTCTTCTTTCATGTTACTGCGAAGGCTAACAAAATGGCTTCTTTGTTATGTTATAATTAAAATAGTTTTTCTTTAATAATAACTGCAATGTAAGGAGTTCTCTCTCCCTCTCTCTGCTCGTTTGGGTTATATTATTGATAAGAGAGAGAACAAACCAATTGGGATAGATGTTATTCTTTCTTGTGTGTCTGTAAGCTATTGTTTTCGCGGGCTTTGGGGCAGAATGCGCAATGGGGACAGAGAGAGGAGACGCGATGCTGTGACCCTGGACCAACCCTGAGCAGGAGTCTGAGGCCCAGGGTCTTCGGCGAGGAGAGGAGACGAAGACAGACTCGTGTGGAGCATCTGGTGGAAAGAAGATTCCGTTAATTGAGCTCCAACTGTTGTGCACGAAGTGGTTGAACTCTGATAAGTTTGGTGCCTTTTATTTTCCTTTTATGTTTTATCTCTATTAGTTACATAGTTCCAGTAAGATCTATAAAGTGTAATCATTTAATCGCATATGGTGTATTGTCTGTAATTTGGCGGGGTGGGGTACATCACACAGCATCCACACAAACTTGGTTACCCAGTTTGGTGGGGCTGAAGGCTGCTCCCCCTAGACGAAAGTGAGTTGAGCGAGCCTGAGGCCTACCAGGGGGCTACAATGTATAGTACTGTATTCCACTGAGTTTCTTTATTTTCCTCTAAATGTCCGCAAGAAAATGAATCTCAAGGTAGTATTTGGTGAAAATATGTACTTTGATAATAAACTTACTTTGACTGACTTCTGAAAGGGCGTCAAAGCTTATGGAAGGAATAGGGTGGAGAGAGAGAATAAATCAGCCATGATGGAATGGCCTAATTCTGCTCCTATGTCTTCTGGTTTTAAAATGTGCTTGGTAACCACATTTTCATGTGAGAGATTATAATCTGAAATAATCCCCACTGGAATAGTAATGCATACCCATACTACCAAAACCAGCATGAGTCATCATCATTGAAACATCAATTGACATTTCTAATCCATTTGCTTTTTGCTGATTTTTAGCATAATATTTACTGAAAAGGGCATGACATAATAAAAAAGGCTTGATTACTTATAATGGTAGCTACCATGTTTTCTATTGTTAACCAAGGAATTATTAACTTCAAAAATGTATCACATTGATGTGAAATTATTCTCCATTGACCTATAAATACATTGATCACTTTTCACTGCATGATGCACGGGAAGCAAAAACACCACAAGGAGGAACCTCAATGAGACTTGACTTCTTAAAATGCAGCACCGTGGTTGAGTTATAAGTAGACAGAGATATTAATTGAAATTCTACAATGGCATCCGAGAAACTGGAATGTAAGTTCCTAAATAAATTTGGAATGAATTAACTGGTGTCATCATGGGTAGCCATGCAACCCTGGAATCGAGCTCAATAGTGTCCCCAGGGGGACAGAACCCTGACTTGCATGTGACCACAGAACAACACCAAGCTAATATTCCCTAATGCCCTCTGAAACTTCTCAGTATCACACTCGATTTACAGTAAGAGGAGAGTAAAGATGGACAATTAAAATTAGCTTCAAGCAAAGTACTTCTGCTGCTCTCTCTCTTTTCCTTCTGTCGGTCACTTGTCTATCAAGAAACATCCTCCATGATCCCATTTCCATCTCCTCCTTGCATTTAGACCATAAGATATAGGAGCAGAATTAGGCCATTTGGCCCATCAAGTCTGCTCCACCGTTTCATCATGGCTTATCCATTTCCTTCTCAGCTTCAATCTCCTGCCTTCTCACCATATCCCTTCGTGCCCTGACTAACCAAGAATTTATCAACCTCCGTCTTAAATATACCCAATGGCTTGGCCTCCACAGCTGCCTGTGGCAACAAATTCCACAGATTCACCACTCTTTGGCTAAAAAACTCCTCTTCCTCCTGTGGCTGGAGCCCAGACCTCTCTGGCTATATCATGTTGCATGTCAACATACCTATCAGCATCCTGGGATTGAATAACATCTCGGTTTCTTTCATCAAGTACAAGATCATAGTGTCTCTATAACGTCTTTACCCAAGGTCCCTAAGCATCCGTCCCCCCTCCGCATCTTGGTGTCCTTTTGCTCCTTAGTGAGAGTAAGCATGCTTGAGTATCTACGTCTCTACTTAAAATGGTCTTTCAAGTGGAAGAGTTATTAGAGCAATGCTGGAAAAGTGGTATAGATTAGACCCCAATTCAGCAGAATGTCTAGATTAAATTAAGAGTCTTGAGACCTTTTGAGGGACCTTGTGTGGGAACTCAGTAAAAGCTCATGCAGATTATCTTACTGAATCTCTTTAAATTGGTGTACTTTTTTTTAACATTTTGGTCGCCATTGGAGGAGAAAAATAGAAAGAGAGCAGAAAAGATTTACAAGGATGTTTCTAGGATTAGAAGGCCTCAGTTACAGGAAGGATTAGGGCAGGCTAGGTCTAGATTGTCTGCCTGCTGTCAGTGGTTGCCTGACCAGGACTTGTGATATGCACCAGCTGCTCATACAATCATCCACCATCTGCTCCCATGGCTTCTCATGACCCTGATCAGGGGCTACTCCTTGCCCAGGGGTGAACTGCAGGTTGGCGGAGGGAAGGAGTGCCTTGCATCTCCTTTGGTAGGGATGTATCTCCACCCCATCACCCTTTCCTCAGGTTAGGGGAGTCCAAAACTCCCTTCTTCTGTTGCCTTCACCCCATATCCCTTCATGCCCTAACTAATCAGGAATCTATCAACCTCTGTCTTAAATATACCCGATGACTTGGCCTCTACAGCTGCCTGTGGAGGCAGAGAGGGAAGAGGATGAGGCTGAGAGGGAAATGGATTTGGGATGAGAGAGGAAAGATTTAAAAGGCACCTGAGGGACACGTTTTTCACACAGAGGGTGGTGATTATGTGGAAGAGCTGCTGGAGGATGTAGTTCAGGCAAGTACAATAGGATTATTTTAATTGTATTTGAATAGATAGATACAGAGATTAGATTAGCTTTATTTGTCACATGTATGTCAAAAAATTGAAACATACGGTGAAACGCAACGTATCGTATCAACAACCAACGCAGTCCAAGGATCTGTTTGGGGCAACCCACAACTGTCGCCATGCTTCTAGTAACGTACACAAAATGCTGGTGGAATGCAGCAGGCCAGGCAGCATCAATAGAAAGAAGTGCAGTCGACGTTCTGACGAAGGGTCTCGACCCGAAACGTCGACTGTTCTTCTTCTTATTGATGCTGCCCGGCCTGCTGCATTCCACCAGCATTTTGTGTGCGTTGCTTGAATTTCCAGCATCTGCAGATTTTCTCGTGTTTACCATGCTTCTAGTATCAACACTGTATATCTGCTAATTATTAACCCTAACCTGTATGTCTTTGGAATGTGGGAGGAAACCAGAGCACCTGGAGGAAACCTATATGGTCACGGGGAGAATGTACAAACCTCTTACAAACAGCAATGAGAGTTGAGCCCAGATCGCTGATTACTGGTACTGGGAAGCATTGCTCTGACTGCTACACTGTGCTGCAGGGGGCAGGTTGTAGGGGGATATAGGCCAAATGCAGGAGATTGGGACTATCTGGGTGGGCACCATAGTCAGCATGGACCGGGTGGGTCAGAGAGCCTACATCTGTACTGTGTTACTCTATGACTCCATGATTCTCTTCCTCCTTGGACCAGAAAGCGACTATTGGATGAGAGTAGAGATGGCATTGGATATCTGAACGAGAGGGCACTCTTGTTTCCCAACACAGATTCTGTCACTCTGGGAGGTGGGTGGAGAAGCTCTCTCTGTCACATATAATCCTAATTTGCAAACATATCACTCTGGCTCTTTATTGTCACCAGATTTAAATCCAGAACTACTCCCCCCCCCTCACCAAACAATTCTCTGGGAGTGTCTTCATCAGATCTCCAAGCAGTTCAAGATGTTGGCTCACCACCATCTTCTCAAGGTCAATTGGGAATAGGAAGAATCCCTATCTTTATCAGCAAAGCTAAAGTCCCTCCCCCCCCCCCAACCAAGTAAAATTAAACATCAAACAACAGGAATTCTGCAGATGCTGGAAATTCAAGCAACATACATCAAAGTTGCTGGTGAACGCAGCAGGCCAAGCAGCATCTATAGGAAGAGGCGCAGTCGAAGGGTCTCGGCCTGAAACGTCGACTGCGCCTCTTCCTATAAAATTAAACATCAAATAGTTCATAAAAGTGCATAAATAATTGATCTGGATTAACAGGGCTATGAATGGACTTAAGGGCTACATTAGCTCCACATGCTACTTAACAACAACGAGTAAATATTTAGGTCACATTTAGGTTAAAGCGTTGCACAGCAAACTCTGGTTTATAGGGCTTGCTCTGCAATGTACATACACGCACACAGTTCTTGCCCTAATTGTTTTTCTACTCTTTGATTATGGTTGAAAGATTCTGGTAATACAGCATCATGAAATATTCAGGGTTTGGACTGATGGAAACTGCCTTTTGGGACCATTTTCCCTCGTGCCGAGTCAGTGAGATTGCAACCTCGATCCAGTTCATGAGTGCAAATGCCACTCTGGTATTCATGCCTAACTTAAAAGCTGCAATCAGAGATGGTGACATGAGATTATGCAATAAATTAACACTCTTAAATATTTCAGAGGAACTGCTTCATTTTCAATCCGTTTATTGAACATTCCAAGCAAGGATTAAACTCAACACCAATCTGAACATAATGAAAGTTCATTTGAAAATGTGGAACCCTCTTTTCATATATTTCACAAACATGTGGTCCCTGTCATCAAAATTGCATTGCTTGCTGAAACAAGAAAGGTAAATGAATCAATATTTCTTCAGTGGAGCTTTGGGTCAGTATTCAAACCACTGACAAATACTCCTTCAGACCCTAAGAGTTTAATCCATTGTCTTGAAACGTTCATGGAGAAATTATTTGCCAGGAGTCACTCTGATTTTTAGGAAGGGAATAAGAACAGATGAAAAATAGAAGCAGGAACAGGGCACTTGGACCCACAAGCAGATATGATAACAATGCTTAAGAGACATTTAGACAAATTGATGAACATGAGTGATATGGGCCACCTGTCCGCGGATGGGATTGGTTTGATTGATAACATGGGACATCACGGCTGGTATTGACTTGGTGGTCCAAAGGGTCTGTCCCTGTGTTGTACTGTTCTTTGTAAGCGTACTATAGCTGATAATCTCCTATTCATCTGCAGTTCCTGAACTTTCAAAAATAAACATATAGTATTCCTGTAAATATCTGCTACCTCTAGCAACACACGCAAAACACTGGAGGAACTCAGCAGGTCAGGCAGCATCTACAGAGAAGAGTAAAAGAGTCAACATTTCAGGCCGAGACCCTTCTTCAGGACTGAGAAAGAAGGGGGAGGATGCCAGAATAAAAAAGGTGGTGGGGGGTGGGCAGTGGTAAAGATGCTAGTTGGAAGGTGATAGGTGAAGCCAGGTGGGCAGCTGGAGAAGAAATAATCTGATAGGAGAGGAGAGTGGACAACAGGAGAAAGAGGATGAGCAGGGGACCCAGGGGTAAGTAGTAGGCAGGTAAGAAGACACAAAGGGTCAGAGTGGGGAATAGAGGAAGTGGGGGGGGGGAATTTTTCACCGGAAGGAGAAATTGATATTCATGCTGAAACCATGAAACAAAATCAGAAATGCTGGAAACACCTCGACAAGTCAGATTGTGTATGTGGAAAGAGGCAAACTTCAACTTTCAGGTCAAAGGCCCTCCCTCAGAACTAGGGAAGATAATATAAATGAATTAGTTTTAAGTTAAAGAGAGCACAGGAGAGGGATGGATAAGACAAAAAGGGTATCTCTTTGTGAGGCATGGGTATCACGGAGAAAAGTTACCAATAAGCAAGGGTTACAATGTCATGCCCACTTGGAACCATTCTGACAGCTGTCCTGCTCTCACCAACCATTAACCCATAGGTCAGTGCTGAAAACTGGAAGAGTTTCTGACTTTAGTGAATGGACATAAGGAAAAGAAGAATGAAGCTCACTTGGCAAAGGTGGAAAAATGATAAACAAATTAACCAAAGAACAATCAGAAAGTCTACCTGCCAGGAGTCCCAGTAATATCTGAAACATTCTTGGAGCTTTTGTTCTGAATTAGAAAACCCAAAACTTAGCATTCATCCTTTCACTAATGGTCCACCTTCGGATGTTGGCATAAATTAAACTGCCGTCTTTTCCCTGCAGACATACAGCACCTCCATCAACCCAATGTGTTTTTTTAAAGTATTTAATACCTGACACTAATTATAAACATACACTGGTAGTACTAGCCTGCAAAGGGATAATTAACTAAAGAGCTTTAAGTTAGGCAGTAAGACTCTGTAGTCCAGAAAGTACCCTGCAAAAACAGATTGCATTGCTTAAAATCTAATTAATACATCTGAGGTTTCTTTAACGGTTTATAACATCGTCTGGTGTGCCGCTAATTTTCAATGTTGTATCACTACATTTTGTAAGGATTTTTATCTCTCAGGATTTCATAACTAACTTAGAAATATCCTTCTAAATTATCATATACCGTCAGAACAGAAGAAAAACTAGGCCATTCAACCTCTTGTGCCTACTCCACTATATAGTAGGATTGTAACTGACTTTTACTTGAGCATCTCTTTCCTTGATTCACTTCATACTTAAAGTCTACCTATTGTCTTGAAAATACTCAGTTTCTGACCCTCCAAAGCCCTTTTGGTTGGTGTATACAGAGGTTCGTCCCTTTCTTTCATTCACAATCTGCTTGCATATTGACTCTTGCTTTTAAAAATAATTTCAACTGATAAAGATTTTAAAGATTAGCTTTATTTGACACAGGTACATTGAAGAATTTGCAGTAAATCAAATCAGTGAATATTGTGCCCAAGGCAGCCTCCAATTGTTGCCACAGTTCTGGTGTCAATGTAGCATGCCAACAACTTACGAATCCAAGCAATTCTCTGAAACGTGGGATGAAACAGGAGTACTTGGAGGAAGCCCACACAGTCATGGGCAGTTACTGTACAAGTTCCTTACAGACAGTGGCAAGAATTGAACCCTGATTGATGTCTGCTGTAAAGCGACTGTGCTAACCACTATGCTACCATGCCACCCCACTGAATAATTAGATATTATCTGATGTCCACTTATTTGTGGAGACTAAGGAAGCAGAACAACTTCGATCATCACATGAAATAATATGGCAGCATTTTTTCTGAAGACTCCCAAAAGTTAATACAATAAACTGTTTACTGAAGAATTGTAAATCTAATGGAGGAAATCTGCAGTAAATCAGTTACCAATATAACAAAGAAAGGCATAACACTACATAGCAATAAATGCATCCTTATCTGTCAGTGCTGAATGCACTCAAGAGCAACTACAATTTAAAATGCTCTGAATTTTGGAGCCTCTTCTATTAAAGAGCATTTAGTGTGACCAACCAGGATAAATTTCTGGGGAGTCATATCTATACCCATTTTTCAACTGTTTAAGGACCCTGCCAAATCTTAAGGTTTGTTGGATTAGACTGTTTAACTGTTACTTTCTTTGCAGTTTGACAATTAATTACTTGCTTGTATTTTATAACTACTGTACTTATAAACAATAAATATATCTGTGTGGTATGTTTACTGTTGGAGACATTATGTATACGCAATTGTTCAGTGTATCCCCTAGAGGTTACAGTTCTTTGCATGATTCCTGAAGTTTCTCTTTAGAAACATAGAAAACCTACAGCACAATACAGGCCCTTCGGCCCACAAAGCTGTGCCGAACATGTCCTTACCTTAGAACTAGGCTTACCCATAGCCCTCTATTTTTCTTTGTTTTGCACTATTTGAATAGAGGCTATCTGATTGGTGAACTTTTATCTACAAATTTGAATGGAACGTTTCTTGTCTATGATAGAAAAAGAGCTGAACACATGGCCCCATCAACTTGTAGTCTTTGCTTCTTCTTTCCCTTCTCCTACTAGACTTCTGCTACTGTCTATTTCCAATTCCCCTTGTTCTGTCAACACTTAATAAAACAATTGTGAAGCAACAAGTTTTATGTATCTTTCTTGATTTTCAAGCATGTTGGAATCCAACAACTAGCTGTGGTTGGCAGTAGGTATGATTTAACAGAGGATGAGTTAAATGAGCTGCTAAATACCATGAGGGGTTTTGAAAAAGTAGAGTGGAAGAAGTTGTCAGATAACTGAAGGATAGCCGAGAGGTAATGTTGCAGCTATACAGGACCCTGGTCAGACCCACTTGGAGTACTGTGCTCAGTTCTGGTCGCCTCGCTACAGGAAGGATGTGGAAGCCATAGAAAGGGTGCAGAGGAGATTTACAAGGATGTTGCCTGGATTGGGGAGCATGCCTTAAGAGAATAGGTTGAGTGAACTCGGCCTTTTCTCTTTGGAGCGACGGAGGATGAGAGGTGACCTGACAGAGATGTATAAGATGATGAGAGGCATTGATCATGTGGATAGTCAGAGGCTTTTTCCCAGGGCTGAAATGGTTGCCACAAGAGGAGATAGGTTTAAGGTGCTGGGGAGTAGGTATATAGGAGATGTCAGTGGTAAGTTTTTTACTCAGAGAGTGGTGAGTGCATGGAATTGGCTGCCGGCGACAGTGGTGGAGGCGGATATGATAGGGTCTTTTAATAGACTTTTAAATAGGTACATGGAGCTTAGAAAAATAGAGGGCTATGGGTAAGCCTAGTAATTTCTAAGGTAGGGACATGTTCGGCACAACTTTGTGGGCCGAAGGGCCTGTATTGTGCTGTAGGTTTTCTCTGTTTCTATAAAGACAGATGAATAGCAAAATATGGGGAAAAGCTGGAGGAGTTGGACTCATTGTTTCAGAGAGCGGTGCGGTGGTACAGCAACTAGAACTAGTGATTCACAGCACCAAAGAGCCAGGATCACTCCTGATCTCGGATGTTCCATGTGTGGATTTTGCATCTTCTCCTTCAGGTGCTTCAGTTTCCTCCCACATCCCGAAGAGAAATGTTTCGGTAAATTAACTGGGCACTGTAAACCGCACTTAGTGTGCAGGTGAATGGTAGAGTATGGTATGACTGAGATGAGCTGTTTCAGGCTCCTGAGCCAGTGTGGATAATTTCACTCATTCTATCAGTGAACTGATTCTACAATGTATGGGGTCACTGTCAAGGACTCTGCAAATCGCATTCTCAGTATCATTTATTTATTTATTTGTTTATCTATTTATTTTGTATTTGCACAGTTTATTTGTCATTTCTTTGTTCTGCTGTGAGTACTAGCAGGAATATGAATCTCAGAGTAGTCCATGGTGACATTTACAGCACGTACTTTGATAATAAGTTTAATTTGAACTTTGAATGCTGGGGAGAATTTTTTTTAAAAATCAGTATTAATGTAGAGTAAAACACACAAAACGCTGCAGGTCAGGCAGCATCTATGGAGAGGAATACAGAGTCGATGTTTCTGGCTAAAATCCTTCGTCGGGACTTTATCAGATACTAACGTAAGATTAGTGTAAATAGGAAGCTGACGGCTGGTCCATCGCAGTGAGCTGAAGGTCCAGTTTTCACGCTGTAAGTCTCTGTGATTCCACGGGCACATATAGGCACAATAGATTGAATGGGCCTTTTCAGTAAGGAAAGACTCTTGGAAAATTTGGAAGAGTTATCTGATTGCAGAGAATCAGCAGGAAGATGGCATCAGTGGACTGTCTTGTGGATCGATGGAAACAGTGCAAAGTACAGAGAGGACGTACAGACTAAGTTTCTTCTCAGCCTTTGAATTATTTAAGTTAATCTGTGTTTGACGGCAGATTCGACAGAGATCTGCACACAGTAAAGCCCCATAAACACCAAGGGGATAAATTACTGAATAATGTGCTTTGGTGATATTGATTAAGGGAAAAATCTGTTGGGGTCAAATATCTAGATCGTCCTCAGATCATACCAAGGGAGTTCTACTATGCATCTGAGTAATCCTTCTGATCTGCATGAAGAACGTTTCCAAAGGATCATTGTGTGCCATGAAGTTTTCTTTAATTTAATGCTTATTTACTTTCTCTGTGCTCTGCAAATTGCAAATTTTTTTTAGACCTGCAGGATAATATTTCCTTCACCCTGGAAATTGAAAATGTTGATTAGGCCCATGTAGGGTGCTCATTGATTGCAGATTGGAAATAAACAGTACGATTCAGGTTATGATTCATACCTGACACGACTTTTGGACTATAGTAATCCCGCCATTAATTCAGTCTGAGAAGGTAGGGGATGGGTTGCTTTTTGAAATGCTGTTACAGTATCCTTCTTGTGAAGACACTCCCACAGAATCAGAAACAGAACTATTGTTACTGACATAAACCGTGATATTTAGTGTTTTGTGGCAGCGGTACCATGCAGACCATAAGAAATGACTACAAGATAGATGATGGGTAGAAAGAGGAAAAGAGGAATAGAGAAATTGTGCTTGTGGGTTCATGGTCCATACGGAAGTCTGACGGCAGAAAGGAAGAAACTGTTTCTAAAATATTGAGTTGGTCTTCAGGCTCCTGTTTCTCCTCCCTGATGAGAAGTACTTAACAATGAGAACAATAGTAATGGCAGATGAGACAGTTTGCGGAATTGGAATTAGGATATTATTGTCACATGTACTAAGATACAGTGAAAAACCTAGTTTGCAAACTATTCATGCAGATATTTTCAAAATATACTGTAAGTACACAGAGTTAGCGCAAGGGTAGAAAACAATAACAGAACGCAGAATATATTAGACAATAGACAGTAGGTGCAGGAGTAGGCCATTCAGCCCTTCAAGCCAGCACCACCATTCACTGTGATCATGGCTGATCATCCACAATCAGTACCCTTTTCCTGCCTTCTCACCATATGCCTTCATTCCACTATCTTTAAGAGTTCTATCTAACTCTTTTTTGAAAGAATCCAGAGAATTGGCCTCCACTGCCTTCTGAGGCAGAGCATTCCACAGATCCACAACCCTCTGTGTGAAAAAGTTTTTCCTCAACTCCGTTCTAAATTGTCTACCCCTTATTCTTAAACTGTGGCCTCTGGTTCTGGACTCTCCCAACATCGGGAACATGTTTCCTACCTCCAGCGTGTCCAATCCCTTAATAATCTTATATGTTTCAATCAGATCCCCTCTCATTCTTCTAAATTCCAGTGTAAACAACCCCAGTCGCTCCAATCTTTCAACATATGACAGTCCCGCCATCCCGGGAGTTAACCTTGTGAACCTACGCTGCACTCCCTCAATAGCAAGAATGTCCTTCCTCAAATATTGTCACGGTTACAATTAGATTCCTTCTTCTTCAGCCTCTTTACCTCTTCTACCTATCATCTTTCAGCTTCTTACTTCATTCCTCTCTCCCAGCTGGTTTCACCCCCCACTTGCCAGCTTGTGTTCCTTCTCCTACCCCCACTTTATCATTCTGACTTCTTCTCCTTTCCTTTCCAGTCCTGATGGAGGGTCTTGGCCCGAAACACTAATAGCCTATTCTCCTCCACTGATGCTGAGTGACTTACTGAGTTCCTCCAGCATTTTGTGAGTGTTGTTCAAGGGTTGACATTATTTAAGAACTGTATGCATGGCCCAGGAGTCACAGAGAGACATAGATACAGACTCTTTGGCCAACAAAGTCCATACTGAGCAACAATCACCCATTTATACTAAGCCTACGTTGATCTCAGTTGTTCTTATTTCACCCCCCTATTCCACACTCATCTATACTTGCAAGTTACTTACAGCGGCCAGTTAACCTACCAAGTCCCCATATCTTTAGGATGTGGAAACCGGAGCACCCAGAGGAAACCTACATAATCACCAAGAGAATGGGGAACTTCACATGGAGAGGACCCGAGTTCAGGATTGAAATCAAATCTCTGGCATTATGAAGGAATGACATTACTAGCTTCATCACTACTGGCCTGGAGATTGATGTGGAAGAAATAGGTTTCAGTTCATGGGGTGTGTTGCACCAATACTGGGGAAAAAAAAGGGATCCCAAGATTTCAGATTCAGACTTATTTATCACATGTGCATTGAAATGCATCATTTGTATTACAACCAACACAACCTAGAGGTGTACCGGAAGGCAGCCTGCAGGTCTCACCACACATTCTGGTGTCTACATAGCGTGCCCACAAAGCTTGGCGGAACAACACAATGACAACAAAGCAGAACAATACAGCAGCAGCAAAGAAAGCCCTTCCCCACCGTCCTGCTCACTCACTCACACACGTAGGCAGTCCTCCAATCCCAGGCAGGCTGGAATGGGTTTCACTTAAAATTGAGCTGGAACCAGTGCCTCAGCAGATTGAACAAAATGGGCAGTGGATAAGTATTAAGCAAAACAATGGGAATAATGAGGTCTTGTGGGGAGAAATATAGAAATGAAAATTGAAAGAACAAGTGAGGGGCAGCAGAACGGATATCGGCGATTGGAATGGGAACACACAACCGGCAAATCCATCTCCTATTACTCAGAGCAGTGGAAGATGGTCGGAAACGCAAAACTGAAGACAGAATTGGAGACAAAACAGATGGATTAATGGCGTAATTAGAGGTAACTGGAGATGATCTCACAGCCACTGAAGATATCTGGCTGCAAGGTGACTAAGGCTTGGCATTAAATTTTCAAGAAAACATCTTTTAAATGATGGAGCAGACAAAATGGAAAATAAGACCTTCCTGTATCAGGGATGGAAGTGCATACGACTGGACGCCAATGGTAAAGATGAGTTGATTGGGAGTCATCAAAATGGTGGGGGGCATGAGGGATATCCCAGATGCAACTGGAAATGGACTGGAAAGGTGAGACAGAATGTACCCCAGGGATGAGGAAATAAGTTCAGCCAGGCAGAAGCATACAGAAACAACGGACCTACTGATGGATCTTGGGTAATAAGTGGAAACATGAAATACAGTGTTTGGGCATTGTGAAGTCGGAGATTGTGGAGGGAAGATCCCCAATGCGATGAGATCTTTTACAATCTGGGGTGCAGTGGTCTGGTGTACAGTATGTTAGTGGGGTTAAGGTCCAGAGGATCATGTGAGGTGGGGCCAGAAACTATCTGGCCTCTGCAGAGTAAAGGTCAATGCACCAGACACCCCCTTTCACATGAGTTTGGTGATGAGATCATGATTGGCCTGCAGTGAGTGGAGTAATGCATATTCAGAGGGTGTGAATTTGAAGTGAGTGAGGAGATTGGAGAAGTTAAGGCACTTAATGTCCCATCGGCAACCAGAAATGAAAATATCAAGAGAGGGCAAAAGGTCAGGGGTGAAGTCCAAATGGAAAGAAGGTCAGACAGGAGAAAGGGCCTTCATGAAATAAATTGAATTAGGAGCAGAATTAGGCCACTCAGCCAATCAAGTCTATTCTGCCATTCCATCATGGTTGATCCTGGATCCCACTCAATCCCATACACCTGTCTTCTCACCAAATCCTTTGATGCCCTGACCAAAAAGGAAACTATCAACTTCTGCCTTAAACATACCCATGGACTTGGCCTCCACCGCAGCCTGTGGCAGCGCATTTCACAGATTTACTACACTCTAGCTAAAAAAAAAATCCCTCCTCACCTCTGGATACCCCCAACCATAGGAAACATCCTCTCTACATCCACCCTATCTAGTCCTTTCAACATCCGATAGGTTTCAATGAGATCCACATGCATTCTTCTAAATTCCTGTGAATACAGGCCCAAAGCTGCCAAATGCTCCTCATATATTAACCCCATTCCTGGAATCATTCTTATGAACTCCTCTGGACTCTTTCTGAGATATGGGGCCCAAAACTGTTGACAATACTCTAAGTGCAGCCTGACGAGCGTCTTCAAAAAGGTTCAGCATTATCTCCTAGCTTTTATATCCTAATCCCCTTGAAATAAATGCCAAAATTGTGTTTGCCTTCTTTACCACAGATTCAACCTATAAATTAACCTTCTGGGAGTCTTGCACAAGGACTCCTAAGTCCTCTGAATCTTTGATGTTAGAACCTTCTCCCCTTTTGGAATGTTGCACAATGTCATGACACTGCATTACAACTACTGACAAACCATGAGAATTAAACTTATTGACGAGATAGGACCATTTCTCAGCTAACAATGACACTCAATTTTGATCACTGGGGATGCTACTTGGGAGGCTGTTGCCTGGCTACCAGCAATGAAGCTGGGACAGAGAGTACTTCTGCATGTACATCAACATATTTAACACATATGGAGGTTGTTTATATGGGATCTTAGTTCCCAAAATGGTGTCAATGTTACAGGCAGGTACCAGGCTTAACACTCATAATTGCTGGTTGCTCTTAACAGTGGGCATGGTATGTTGGCACCAGAATTTGTTTCAACACTTCTGGGTTGCCCCCAGCACATCCTTGGGTGTATTGGCTGTTAATGCAAACAGCACACTACACCAGTGGTCCCCAACCTCTGGGCAGCAGACCGATACATTGTTGTGAAGAATGCAGCGGTGCGGCAGTGGCCAGAACGCACCCAGCACATCTTTAAGAAAAAAGCCGAAATAAACAAGCTAATTAATTAGGTGCCGCCCGGCACATAAATGTCAGCCCAGATTAGAAGCGACGCAATCAGCTACCGCTGCACCCCTGCATGCCGACATCCCACCTCTCCCGGAAGTTCCGGGAGTCTCCCGCATATTGATAGTGGCTCCCTGATGCCCATAATTTATATACAATATCCCGAAAATCGATTTTTTGAGAGCGAGTGAGAGAGCACAAGAGAGCGCACCATGGCAGAGTGTTCCAAAAAAAGAAAATATAAAATGTACGTCACCCCAGACTACACTAAAGTGTACCCCTGCCTAATAGGTAGGGTTGCCAACTGTCCCGTATTTGCCGGGACATCCCGTATATTTGGCTAAATTGGTTTGTCCCATACGGGACTGCCCTTATCCCGTATTTCCCCCGCTAAGGTAGAGCGTTCCTATGAAACCATTCGTAAGTCATAATGGCGTAAAGCGAAGAAGCAATTACCATTAATTTATATGGGAAAAATTTTTGAGTATTCTCAGACTCAAAGAATAATCTACTAAATCATACCAAATAACATATAAAACCTAAAACAACACTTAACATATGGTAAAAGCAGGAATGATATGATAAATACACAGCCTATAAAAAGTAGAAATAATGTATGTACAGTGTAGTTTCACTTAACGGAATCGGGAAGATTAAGCCAAAACCGATTTGTAGAAAAAGAATGGCACGTACACGCATGCGCACATCACGCATACGCACACAGGCGCCCGCGCAAGGCTTCGTGGTCATGGTAGTCTTTATCAGTGTAAACACAAGTGTCCCGTATTTGACTTCTACTTTTGTCCCTTATTTGGGAGTGAGAAAGTTGGCAACCCTACTAATAGGGGTAAAAAATAATGACAGTGCTGCTCGCTGCACGGTTTGCCACAGTGACCTTTCTATTGCCCATGATGAGTTAAGACTGTAAAAGATATGCTGAGGTGAGTTTAACAGGTGTCATTCGTTCAGTAGCATAGCTAACGTTATTTAAACTAGCTGGCTAGTTGCTAAGGAGCTACTCTACTGCAGACATCCCACCTCTCCTAGAAGTTCCAGGAGTCTCCCGCAAATTGATGGTGCTACCTCCCTAAAATGAGTTTTTGCAGGTTGGGATGTCTGTGCATGCTTCGCGGCAATGTATCGGTCCGCGGCCCGGAGGTTGGGGACCATTGCACTACACTGTGTGTTTTGATGTACTTGCGATAAATAAATAAATCTGAAATCAGAAGTAGCTCTGAGAAACGGGGAGTAGGAAGGTTTAGATCTTGTTTCTCTTTTTCCTGATTTCCTTCCCGTTGCTGTGGCCACAGTAAAGTTGCAGGAGAATATGATTGATGATCAACAGATTACATATTTAATAAAATAATTTAAATTATTTCTTTTTTAAAACAAAAAAAACTCTTCTGGAATATAATACCATCTAGTTTTACATTATAATATAAAAGGAGCTAATAATATGCAGTGGTACAGTAACATAGTGGTTACCGTGATGCTGTACAGGACCAGTGAATCAGGTTCAATTCCTGCCGGTATCTGTAAGGAGACTGTATACACTCCGCTTGACTGTATGAGTCTCCTCCAGGTGCTCTGGTTTCCTCCCACAATCCAAAGACATATGGGTGAGTAGGTTAACTGGTCACATGGGTGTAATGGCGCAGCACGGGCTTGTTGGGCCAGAAGGGCCTGTTACTGAGTTGTATCTCTAATTAATAAAAAAATGATCCATTATAATACGTGGTGTTGTCTCTGAAGACAAGATTAATGCTAGCAGCACACACAAAATGCTGGAGGAACTCAGCAGGCCAGACAGCATCTATGGAAAAGGGTACAGTCGATGTCTCCGGCTGAGACTCTTCAACAGGCCTGCTGAGTTCCTCCAGCGTTTTGTGTGCGCTGCTTGGATTTCCAGCATCTGCAGATTTTCTCTGGCTTGTCCAAGGTCAATGCTTGTAGTTTTGTCTAGTTCTCTGTATCACTGTAGTCCAACATTAATTACAAACCTCCTTACTGACCCTTATTTCTAGGTCTGTAAGTTTACTCTAGACAACGGTAGCATAGTGGTTAGCGCAATGCTTTACAATACCAGCGACCTGGGTTCATTTACTGCTACTGGCAGTAAGGAGCTTGTACATTCTCCCCGTGACCGTGTGGGTTTCCTCTGGGTACTCTGGTTTCCCCCCCACAGTCCAAAGATGTACCGGTTAGTAGGTTAATTGGTCATTGTAAATTGGCCCACAGTTAGGCTAGGGTTAAGTCAAGGGTTGCTGGGCAACGTGGCTCAAAAGGGCAAAGGGTCTGCTCCATGCTGTATCTCAATAAAAAAAATCTCTCGCTTACTCCCGACCTGCTGAATGGCTTTTCTTTTCTTCATATTCTACTAAATCTGCTGCTCCCTTTTTATGTCTAACTGCAATGCATAAAAAGCTCGTCCAGAAACTCATTCTCCAGCCTAGTGGCACTGTCATCACCCAGAGTGGGTAGATTCTGAGCACTGGTTGGCAGTAGTTGTTCTATGACACCTTAGTAGACAGCAATGAGATTAACGGTGAAATCCTTCAGAAAATGTGCACTGATAAGGCAGCAAGCTGCACTTGAGGTGCTTTATCAAAATGTCGATATGCAAAACGTCCCAACAGAGGCAGCCTATTACAGAACAGCACAATGTTTCTGTGGATGTCTGATAGAGTGATCCTGCTAGCTGCAGACAAAGCACTGGACTAACCCAATTAGTCATTGACCATTCTTTTTAAAGCGTATTCAAACTTGTGTACTTAGCTCCAACATATAACAAATTGCCAAGATCTGTAGTAGTTTTAGTTCACTGACTATATAAATTAATGTACTACCCAATTCAACTAATAAAGTAAAATGGAAATATATAACCTGCTTTCTGTTATTAGAGACCAATTCCAGACAGATTAATGAACAAATTGGTTTAACAAATTGGTTTAAACCATTAGGTAATTGACACTTTGAACCAAACTGAGTCTTAGAAGTAATTTGTCTTGGTGACTTGGTTCCTCCAGGAACCATACACTCTACGCACATTCTTCGCTGAAGTACACAGAGGAGAAATTTGTCTAAATATTAACAATCTAAACAACATCAATAGCCTGTTCTGATCCAACCATATTGACGTCAAGGACAAGAAATTATTTCCTCACAAAACACACAAAATGCTGGAGGAACTCAGCAGGCCAGACAGCATCAATAGGAAAGAGTAAACAGTTGACATTTCCGGCCAAGGTCCTTCATCAGGACTGGAAAAAAGGACGAGGTCAGGATAAGAATGTGGAGGGAGGGGAGGAAGAAGTACAAGGTGGTAGGTGATGGGTGAAGGGGAAGGGTGAAGTAAGGAGCTGGGAAGTTGATTGGTGAAAGAGATAAAGGGCTGGAGAAGGGGAAATCTGATAGGAGAGCGTAGAAGACATGGAAAAAGGGAAGGAGGAGGAGCACCAGAGGAGAGTGATGGGGGGGGGGGTTAAGGAGATAAGGTGAGAGAGGGAAATGGGAATGGGGGAATGGTGAAGGGGAGGGTGGGAGCAATTACCAGAAGTTTGAGAAATTGATTCTCATGCCATCAGGTTGGCGGCTACCTAGATGGAATATAAGGGTGAAATGGATGGCCACTCTGAGATCCCGCTTTTTCTGGCAGAGAGAGCGTAGGTACTCGGTGAAGCAGCGTCCCAGTCTCCGTCAGGTCTCACCGATATACAGGAGGCCTCACTGGGAAAACTGGATACAGTAGATGACCCCCAACAGACTCAGAGTTAAAGTGTCGCCTCACCTGGAAGGACTGTTTGGGGCCTTGAATGGTAGTGAGGGAGGAGGTGTAGGGGCAAGTGTAGCCCTTGTTCCACTTGCAAGAATAAGCATCAGGAGGGAGACCAGTGGGGAGGGACGAATAAACAAAGAAGTTGCGTAGGGAGCAATAAAAAGTGTGATCTCCCGGTGGCCACTCATTTCAATTCTACCTCACATTCCCATTCCAATATATCAGTCCATGGGCTCCTTTAGTATGATGATGAAACATGCTCAGGTTGCAGGAGAAACACTTTATATTCTGTCTGAGTAGCCTCCAACCTGATGCCATGAACATCGATTTCTCGAACTTCCGGTAATACCACACTCCCCTTCACCATTCACGTTTCCCTCTCTCACCTTATCTTCTAATCTGCCCATCATCTCCCTTTGGTGCTCCTTCCCCTTTCCTTTTTCTGTGGTCTTCTGTCCTCTCCTATCAGTTTACCCCTTCTCCAGCCCCTTATCTCTTTCACCAGTCAATTTGCCAGCTCTTTCCTTCACCCCTCCCTCCTCCCAGCTTTACATATCCCCTACTTCTTTCTCCCCTCCCCACACTACCTTGTTCTGACTTCTTAATCTTTCTCTTCCAATCTTGATAAAATGTCTCAGCCTGAAACATCAACTGTACTCTTTTCCATAGATGCTGCCTGGCCTGCTGAGTTCCTTCAGCATTTCATGTGTGTTGCTCGCATTTCCAGCATCTGCAGATTTTCTTGTGTTTGTTTTAACCTCTTCTTCTTCAGGAGGCCAAAGACTTTTGAATGGTCGGTTAACTCACGTCAACAAATTTCATATCATATAAATCAGTGATAATAAACCTGATTCTGATTCAGAAATCTGGCATGTCCACTTCGATTTTCACCTGTTGTTGTAGATACACCACAGAAAGCTTCCTATCTGCATGCACCACACATAAAAAGTGCTGGTGAACACAACAGGCCAGGCAGCATCTCTAGGAAGAGGTACAGTCGACGTTTCAGGCCGAGACCCTTCGTCAGGACTAACTGAAAGAAGAGATAGTATGAGATTTGAAAGTGGGAGGGGGAGGGGGAGATCCAAAATGATAGGAGAAGACAGGAGGGGGAGGGATGGAGCGAAGAGCTGGAAAGTTGATTGGCAAAAGGGATATGAGGCTGGAGAAGGGAGAGGGTCATGGGATGGGAGGCCAAGGGAGAAAGAAAAGGGAAGGGGAGCCCAGAGAATGGGCAAGGAATTATAGTGAGAGGGACAGAGGGAGAAAAAAGAGAGAAAATAAATAAATAAATAAATAAATAAATGGGGTATGACGGGGAGGTGGGGCATTAACGGAAGTTAGAGAAGTCAGTGTTCATACAATCAGGTTGGAGGCTACCCAGGTGGAATATAAGGTGTTGTTCCTCCAACCTGAGTGTGGCTTCATCTTGACAGTAGAGGAGGCCGTGGATAGCCATATCAGAATGGGAATGGGGCGTGGAATTAAAATGTGTGACCACTGGGAGATCCTGCTTTCAGATGGCAACTGTCCTGTCTGTGATTACAATCAACTGCAGATAGTCATTAAAATCAAGCTAACCAGCTTGCCCTCCCTTACTCTATCTACAGTTCTCATTGCCTCAGTTAAGTAGCCAATATAATCAAAGACCCCACCAAAACATTCTTTCTTCTCCTCCCTCCCAGTAGGCAGAAAATAGAAAAGCCAGAAAGCATGAACCAATAAGCTCAAGGATAGCTCCTATCCTGCCGTTATAAACTACTAATAGAATAGGTGGATTGTTGACCTCACAATCTACCTTGTTATGGTCTTGCACCTTATTGACTGCCTGTACTGCACTTTCTCTGTAACTACTCTGTTATTGTTTTTCCCTGTGCTACCTCAATGCACGGCTCTAATGAAACGATTGGGGTGGATAGCATTCAAAGCAAAGTTTTTCACTGTACCTCAGTACATGTGGCAATTATAAACCAATCTGTGCATGCATTGGCCAATGGTTGTCAAAAGTCAGTCCTACTGATATCAATTCAATTGGCTGATTGACTGATATTCACACTTCAGTAAGACACATTTTTCCCCTGAAATCACACCTTGGGAGTTGGACTAAGTTTATTCCAAATAGATTAAATTGTCATGATTTTAGATTTGGAGAATAGAATAGGGCTATTCTAAGCACTGTATATTATTCCCATCTTTAATGGATGATTTTATGCACACTTAGTGAAGATCCCATTCATATCCTATAGACAACTACCACAAACAATCCCTGGCCACTGCAGGAACTGTCCCTAACCAGTGCACCTGAATCGAATGGCTTAAGATGGCTCTGGTGAGTCTCAGCGACTTCTAGCTGGTGGCTAACAAAACAAGGGAAAAAAACTAAATACTTTGTTGATCACCTTTTTTTCTGGTAAACAATCATCTCAAGCAATCATCTAGGAGCCACACTCACGTCCCCATCTACATCAAAGGAGCTGTAGTGGAGTTTGTATCAAGCTTCAAATTCCTTGGTGTCCACATTTCTGAAGATCTCACCTGGTCCCTGAACTCCTCCAACCTGATCAAAAAGGTGCAACAGCGTCTTTATTTCCTGCGGAGCATCAAGGAAGCTCACCTCTGTCCCAGGATACTGACGGACTTTTACCGCTGTACCATTGAGAGCATACTCACCTACTGCATCTCAGTGTGGTGTGGCAATTGTCCCGTATCGGACCACAAAGCACTCCAGCGTGTGGTGAAAACTGCCCAGCGGATTATCGGCACCTAATTGCCCACCATTGAGAACATCCACCATAAATGCTGCCTGGGCAGGGCGAAAAGCATTATCAAGGCTGCATCTCACCCTAACCATGGACTTTTTATTCTCCTCCCATCCGGTAGGTGCTACAGGAGCCTCCACTCCCGCACCAGCAGGCACAGGAAGAGCTTCTTCCCTGAGGCTGTGACCCTGCTGAATGTCACATCACAGCGCTAAACAGCATTGCACCCATATTGTACTGTCTCAGAACTTTTATATTTGTGTGCTGTAGCACTTACTTTTTATTTGCAGTTATTTTGTAAATAACACTATTCTTTGCATTTCTGGTTAGATGCTAACTGCATTTCATTGGCTTTGTATCTATACTCGGCACAATGACAATAAAGTTGTATCTAATCTATATTTCCACTTTGGACTTGGAGGCAATTCGAGATGGCAGAACCAAGGCAAGGTAAGACAGCAGGCCCATTGCTGAGAGCGAGGAAGAACTGACGTTCGATCAATTTAAGGGCCAGGCCAAATTGGAAAGGTCGGTTACAGGTTGAATCGAGGCAGCGGGGTCCAGGCCTCAGAGTTTATCGAAGCGACTGAACTTGATGTTTAGATGACAAGTTAGCTGTGGGGCTGAATTGGCAAGGTCAAATACAGGTCGAATTGAGGTGGCGGGGTCCAGGCCCGAGAGCGTGTTGAAGTGATTGAACCCACTATTTGGAAGATGATTTCCATGCCAGGCCACATTGAAAAGATCAGGGGTTTGGGGCCCAAGGATCTCTCCCAAGAACCTTCAGAAATGCTCCCAGTGGAATTTTCATTATGCCCTGTGATTTTTGTTCTCAGGTCATTGGAAAGGGTCTTGAATGTTTCCAAAGCGAGGTTGGAGGACGCAACAAAGCATGCAACCAAAATCTGGATTTTTAATGCAGGAATGAGTGAGCTTTTCTACTCCAAAGATATCGATGAAATTAAGAAGAAGACACACTAACTATATTTCATTTGGAGTTTGAGGAGATTTGTATGTTACCAAAGCCATGAGCATATTTCTACAAATGTCATGTGGATAGCATTCTGATTGGTTGTATCAATGTCTGGTATGCACAGGATCAGAGAAGCTGCAGAGGGTTATAAACTCAGCCAGTTCCATCATGGTCACTAGCCTCCCCAGCACCAAGGACACCTTCAAAACGTGATGGCTCTAGAAAGCGGTGTCCATCTTGAAGGACCCTCACCATCCAGCACATGCCCTCTTCTCATTGCTAACATCAGGGAGGAGGCACAGAGCCTAAGAAGACACACACTCAACATTTGAGGAACATCTTCTTCCTTTCCACCATCATTATGGAATGCTCTGCCTCAGAAGGCTGTGGAGGCCAAGTCTCTGGATGCTTTCAAAAAAGAGATGGATAGAGCTCTTAAAGATAGTGGAATCAAAGGTTATGGGGATAAGGCAGGAACTGGATACTGATAGTGGATGATCAGTCATGATCACAGTGAATGGCGGTGCTGGCTCGAAGGGCCGAATGGCCTACTCCTGCACCTATTGTCTATTGTCTATTGTCTATCAGATTTCTGAACAGTCCATGAACACGACATCTCTCCTTGCACTACTTTTTTTTATATTTCTTGCGGTAACTTATAATTTTTATGCATAGAATGTACTGCTGCTTCTAAACACAAATTTCAGGACGGATATCTGTGATAATAAACCTGGTTTCTGATACTTTAAAAACCATTAATGTCACATGTATTCCACTGGCAATCGAAGTTGCAACTACTGTCCTCATTAGATCTGAAGCTCTATAAAGTCAAAAAAGTTGAAAAAAATCTTTTTAATAATAATATTTGAAGGAGAAAATTTTAAAAGAGGCATATTTGTCAAAGTAATCACATTCATTTCATTGAATTCAAAGAGAAGATTTAACTCCATTTTCAAAGCTGAGATTGAATGTGATTACTCAATTTTAATTTATGTTGACTATAATCATAAAACAACATTAAACACATCATCACTTAGTCGATAAAGGGAATAATTTCAGTTTGTTTAACATATTTATTTAATTTGAATGATTGTCATCTGGAATTTCTATTGGTTCTGTCCATGTTTGATACACTGTGTAATTAAATGCAAATTACTGGCACTATGGTTATCAGTTTACAAAGAATAGAGTCTTGCTTCAACATTGCAGATGTGTTGACTATGTAAGTGTGTGTGTGTGTGTGTGTGTGTGTGTGTGTGTGTGTGTGTGTATGCACAGACAGTGTATCAGGGAGATTAACACAACCTCACACAAAAATTACACACCACAAAGTACAATATGCCCTTGGATATACACATGAAGAAATTTAAGTGAGATTAATTCTCAAAAGATGCACTTCCACAGGGAGGAAAATAATCCCCATTCACACATTCCGTCAATGGTGATTTGTTTCATTACATCATCTTTGCTGGGACAAAGCCCTCTTGGAGCTGATTCACTGCATTTGTTATGGCACAGGAACACTACAGGAACACAGCAGAGCTACAGAGGAAGATATAGGTATTGGAAATGAGATGCTATCGCAACACCTTGGGCATCTCATACTTGGACCACATCACAAATGAATAGGTCCGCAAGACCATCCAGCACCGCACTGGCCCCCATGAACACCTTCTCACAACAGTGAAAGCTGAGATGGTACGGCCACCTAATAAGATCTGGTGACCTTGCAAAGACTGTTCTATAAGGGACTGTGGAGGGGAAAAGAAGAAGAGGTAGACAGAGGAAAAGATGGACGGACAACATTAAAGAATGGACAGGGAAAACATTTGCGGTGACCCAGGCTCTGGCACACAACCGCGACAGATGGAACAGACTGGTGCAAAGCTTGTCACGATGGTGCCCCGACGACTCCACCAGGAGTTTAGGGCGCAAGGCAAGGCAAGGCAAGGTGAGGCAGGACAAGGCGAGGCGAGGCAAGGCGAGGCAAGGCAAGGCGAGGCAAGGCAAGGCGAGGCAAGGCAAGGCGAGGTAAGGCAAGGCAAGGTAAGGCAGGACAAGGCAAGGCGAGGCGAGGCGAGGCGAGGCGAGGCGAGGTAAGGTAAGGCAAGGCGAGGCGAGGCGAGGCGAGGCGAGGCGAGGCGAGGTAAGGTAAGGTAAGGCAAGGCAAGGCAAGGCAAGGCAAGGCAAGGTAAGGCAAGGTAAGGCAAGGCAAGGCAAGGCAAGGCAAGGCAAGGCAGGGCAAGGTGAGGCAGGACAAGACGAGGCGAGGCAAGGCGAGGCGAGGCAAGGCGAGGCAAGGCAAGGCGAGGCAAGGCAAGGCGAGGCAAGGTAAGGCAAGGCAAGGTGAGGCGAGGCGAGGCGAGGCGAGGTAAGGTAAGGCAAGGCGAGGCGAGGCGAGGCGAGGTAAGGTAAGGCAAGGCAAGGCAAGGCAAGGCAAGGCAAGGCAAGGCAAGGCAAGGCAAGGTAAGGCAAGGCAAGGCAAGGCAAGGCAAGGCAAGGCAAGGCAAGGCAAGGCAAGGCAAGGCAAGGCAAGGCAAGGCAAGGTAAGGTAGGACAAGGTAAGGCAGGACAAGGTAAGGCAAGGCAAGGCAAGGTAAGGTAAGGTAAGGTAAGGCAAGGTAAGGTAAGGCAGGACAAGGTAAGGCAGGACAAGGTAAGGCAAGGCAAGGCAAGGCAAGGTAAGGCAAGGTAAGGTAAGGCAGGACAAGGAACACCAAGCCAGCAGCAGGTCTTCTACTCACCCTCAGAGACCTCTCGAATATCTGATGAGATTGCAGTTCAGTTATAAGACACCTCTGTACACCTTTCTTCATTCCACATTTTGTAATATATTTGATTAGTAAAAATCAATCAATAGTATCATTAAAATTAATGACTGACTCACATGAAGGGTCTTGGCCTGAAACGTCGGTGGTTTATTCCTCTCCAAAGAAGCTGCTTGACCTGCTAAATTCCTCCAGTGTTTTGTGCCTGCTGCTTCATGCAGAAAAGTATTCCTAAAAGTCTTGCTAACATCACAACTCAATGATATGTACAAAGAATCTATACTGCACGAAGTATTCTTCCCAAGCCATGCTATACTTAAGCGTTCAGAGTATTCCAGTCCAAGAAGGCAGTCCATCACCACCTTTACATGGAAGGATGGGAAGGACGTGGAACGCTGGCTTTGTTAATGTCACATCTTATTTAAGACAATCTCACAGGAGATGATCTCCTTCATAAAATGCACAGATGTGCAGAGGGGTTGAGAGGAAAGAGAGGGACAGACCAGTAACCAGGAAGTGAGTGGAATTGCAGGAGGCCTGTGCATCCATCAACAGATTAGCCAAGAATCGGTTTTATTCCTTTATTTAGAGACACAGACTGGAACAAGCCTTTCCAGCCCAACGAGTGCACAGTCTAGCAAGCTCCCTACAGTATTCAACCCAGGACAATCTACAATCACCAACGTTCAAAGTTCAAAATAAATTTATTATCTAAGTATATATATGTCACTACATAGAACCCTGAGATTCATTTTCTTGTGGGCATATTCATTATCCAAAAATAAAACACAATAGAATCAATTAAAGACCGCACCCAACAGAACAAACAACCAATGTGCAAAAGGCAGCAAGCTGTGAAAGTGCAAAACAAAACCAAAACATAATAAATAAATAAACAATAAATATCAAGAAAATGAGACGAAGAGTCCTTGAAAGTGAGTCCACAGGTTGTGGGAGCAGTTCACTGATGGAGCGAGTGAAGTTCAGTGAAGTTATCCCCCCCTGCTTCAGGAGCCTGATGGTTAAAGGGTAATAACTGTTCCTGAACCTGCTGGTGTACGTCCTGAGTTCTTCCTGATGGCAGCAGCAAGAAGGAAGCATGGCTGTGTGGTGGGGGCCCGTGGAGTTGGATGCTTGTTTCCTGCCGCAGTCCTCCCTCTCAGTGGTGGGGAAGGCTTTACTGCGATGGAGTGGGCTGTATTCACTACTCTTTTTTAGGATATTCCGTTCAAGGGCATTGGTGTTTCCAATTAACCTACTAACTAATATATTCATCATTAAGGACCCCATTACCCAGGACGTGCCCTGTTCTCAGTGCTACCATTAGGAAGGAGGTACAGGAGCCTGAAAGCAAACACTCAATGATTGAGGAACAGCTTCTACTCCTTTGCCATCTGATTGCTGAATGGACATTGAACCCATGAACACTACCTCACTACCTATTTAATTAAAGTATTTTATATGTATATGTATTATATACTTACTGTAATTCATTGTTTTTCCTCTATTGTTATGTATTGCATTGTACTGCTGCCACAAAGACAACAAAATTCACAATATACCCCGGTGATATAAACTTGATTCTGATTCTGTAGGAGGAAACCGGAGCACCCGGAGGAAACCCGTGCAGTCACAGGGAGAACGTACAAACCGGACAGACAGCAGCGGGAATTGAATCTGGGTCACTGGCTCGGTAATAACATTAAACTAACCACTACTCCATCATGCTGCCACTGGTCGAGCAAGACAGGGCTTTTTTCTTCGAAGCAAAGGAGGTGACCTGACTGGGGTGTACAAGGTGGTAAGAGGCATAGTTCGAGTGGATATCCAGAGACTTTTTCCCAGGGCGGAAACGGCTAATTTCCGGGTGCATTATCTTAAAGTGATTTGAGGAAAGCATAGAGGGGATAACAGGTAAGTTCACTTTACATGGAGAGTGGTGGGTGCATGGTATGCCCTGCCAGGGGTGCTGGTAGAGGCAAACAAATTAGGGACGTTTAAGATAGGCACATGAATGATATAAAAAATTATTTATTTTTTTGGTTATGAGATACAGCACGGAGTAGGTCCTTCGAGCCGAGCAACCCAGCAGCCCCCAATTTAACCCTAGCCTAATCACAGGGCAATTTACAATGACCAATTAACCTACCAACTGGTACATCTTCGGACAATGGGAGGCACCCGGAGGAAACCCACATGGTCACGGGGAGAACGTACAAACTCCTTACAGGCAGCAGTGGGAAATGAACCTGGGTCACTGGTACTGTAAAGCATTGTGTTAGCCACCACACTACTGTGCCACCTGGAGGAACGAGGGTTAGATTGAACTTAGGGTAGGTTATAAGGCCAGCATAACATGATAGGCCAAAGGGCCTGTGCTGTGCTGTGGTGCTCTATGAATGTAATAGTACAGAAAGAGCAATTGAAAGCGGGTTTGAAAACGTCACTAATATCAAACCTGACAGGCCAGGAATGCAGCTCAAAAGTTTGGATGTGGAGAAAGTATCAAAATTGACTAGGCTCACAAATGCCCCATGTTTCAACCTCCAAGGCAATCCTGTAAATCGCTATAATGAAAAGCTGGTTAGGCTGGATCTGAAATTATCTCATTAGCAAATAATTTCATTTCTATCTTTTTCCAGTTCCTTTTTGACTTGGTTATTTTTATTTCCTATTGATTTCTACCACGAATGTGTTTACGAAGTTTAGACAGGGCAGCTCAACACAGCTGCATAATGAGGACCTGTCAAAGTGATTGCTCTAGTGCTGATAGCTAGCAATGTAAGCTGAACCTCTGCACCATCACAATATAATACAGCCAACCAGATCATAACGAGGGCAAAAATAAATAACAGCACAACAAACAACGGAGGAATATTAAGCAGCACAATGTCAGTTGTGATTAGAGACATACCCTCAACTGGAAGTGACAATGTGTAATGAGGTCTTCTAACTCCCAGCACAACTGTTTGATATCACTAGACATTTTTCCTTTATCTCAGCCCAAGAAAAGGAGAAGCATTAAGCAATGATGATGAAGATTCAATATAAACAACACACACGCACAAAGGCCTTAACATTACACAGAATCAAAATCACAATCAGATTTATTACCACTGACATATGTTGTGATTTATTTTTTTTAATTTTGCGACTGTGCAATTCCTAGAAATGTTATAGGTTGCAGTGAAATATAGATTGGGAGAGAGATGGAGGGAGAGATGGACGGAGAGATGGAGGGAGAGATAGAGGGAGATAGAAAGGGAGAGAGAGAGAGGAGAGAGGGAGAGAGAGAGATGGAGAGAGCAAAATAGTGAGGTAGGTTTCATAGGCCATTTAGAAATCTGATGGTAGAGGAAGGAGCTGTTCTTAAAATGCTGAGTGTGTATCCACAGGCTCTCGAACCTCCTTCCTGATAGTAGCAATGAGAAGAGGGCATATTCCAAAAGGTGAGAGTCCTTAATGTTGGCTGGGTTGAGTTGTTCTCCGAACTTGGCAATTTACTTAAAAACATTTTGTTTCCTCATATGGCGATGAAAGGTTTACAAGTAAATGACCAGAATTGAGAAGAACTCAACTCAACCGTCGACATCCCGAGCTACGCAGTTTCGGAATTGTATCCCTAATGCTGAAACGCTGCCTTGTTGAAGCACTGTCTTTTGAGAGTCTCCTCCATGGTGGGGAGGCTAGTGTCTGTGATGGAGCTGACTGAGTTTACAGCCATTTGAAGCTTTTACCAATCCAGTGCAGGGGCCGCTCCATAGGAGACGGTGGTGCGCCAATCAGAATGGTCTCTGCTGTATATCAACAGAAATTTGCAAGCATCTTTAGTGGAATACCAGATCTCCTCAAACTCATGATGAAATATAGCCACCGTCATAGCTTCTTTGTGATTGCATGAATATGTTAAACCCAGGATAGATTCTCTGAGATGTTGACATCTAGTTGGACAGCAATATGTTAATGCTTAAAAGTGTTTCTCAGCAGTTCTATATCTTGTCTGTTCTATTTTATATATATGCTTTCGGGGAACACACAAAGCAAATATTAGCCAGCTCCCCTCAGTATAACCTCAGGAAGATTACCGAGCTCAAGAAACTACCAGCCTGTGTAGATAGTTCACAGTGTTGGCATAGACACGTGGGCTGAAAAGTCTCGTTTGCAACAATAGGACTGCAGGAAAATTCACCACCTAACAAATATATAAATAATGTTTAATTTCTTCTTGCAATTATGTTGCAGGGAAGAGCTGTTGGCTGCAACCTCTCCCTTTAAAAAGGAAAATGTTGCAAGGACAACTTACCAGAGTCTTTAAGTGTCAAGAAAACAGAATTGTCCAAAATGCAGCCAAGGAGCACTCTCTTTTTGCAATAGTTTAAATTTAGAATAACCCAGAATCAAAATGTTTGCTCTTCCCCTCACAGTGTGATTCCACCTGCAGGTTATCTCTCCCTCTCTCTGTACAACACAGCATTGAGAGAGACTTCAGCTTGCTTTGTGCTCACTCCGAACCTTCTCCCTCTTTGGGTTTTGGATAAAATTGTGCCTATTTTTGTGTGAGTGGAGCTCGGAAAGGAGCCTTCACGTACTGCCAGGGTCTCTGACAGCTGACGTACCTGCAGAATCAGAATTGATATTGCTTTGGCGATTAAATCACTCCCCTTTTTGTCCTGTCAGGGCTAATCGCCATCTTCTGTGAGATGGAGGGTCACCCTTAGAGAACACTGGAAGTTTGGCAAGCAGTGGAAAATGTGTGTGTGTGTGTGTGTGTGTGTGTGTGTGTGTGTGTGTGTGTGTGTGTGTGTTTCTGTGAGGGAGTTTGTAGTTAGATATATTTTCTATTCCTTTCCTATTTGAATTGTATTTTAATGATCTGTGGAGTTGTTTTCATTTTTTTATTAACAAGAAGTGTGGGCTCAGTTATTCTGCTCACTTCACTTCAAAGATAATAAAATATATACAGGCGTGCAGTTCTTCTGAGGCTACTATTTATTCCACGCATATAACAAACATCTTAAATGGCCATTCAGCCCAAAGCTCAGCCTTCTCATTTCTGGTAATTGCCCCCACCCTTTCTCCATCCCTCATTCTCGTTTCCCTTTCTTTCCTTATCTCCTTACCTGCTCGTCGCTTCTCTCTGGTGCTTCTCCCTCTTCCCTTTCTTCCATAATCTTCTGTCCTCTATCAGACTCCCCCTTCTTCAGCCTTAATCTCTTCACCAACTTCCCAAGCATTTTTCCTTCAATTCCTCCCCCCTCTCCCGGTCTCACCTATCCCCTGCTCTCTTGTACTACTTCCTCCCCTCCCCCAGCTTCTCACTCGGAATTCTCAGCTCTTTTTCCAGTCCCGATGAAGGGTCTCAGCCCAAAATGTGAGCCTGGCCTGCTGAGTTCCTTCAGTATTTTGTGTGTGTAACTTCTCATTTCCTATTCTCTTTACGGTTTATTGATACTGTACGTTTTGAACTTCTTTTAATAATTCACCCCTACATTCAGTTTGCCATATTTTCAGGAAAGACATTTTCTTGTAAAAGACAGCAAGAGATGTTGCTGGGTTCTTGAGGTGCTGAGCTATGGAGTGAGGAGGAGCAGGTCTGGACTTTATTCAAAGATCAAAGCACGTTTATTATCTAAGTTATGTGTACATTTTACAGCCTCAAGATTTGTCTCCTTACAGGCAGCCTCAAAACAAGAAACCCCAAAAGAACCCATTAAAAAAAAATCAACAAACACCTGATGTGGAGGGAGGGAGAGGGGGAGGGGGAGGAAGGGAGAGAGGGGGAGAGAGAGAAAGACAAATTGTGCAAATAATAAAAGTAAGCAAATAGCATTTAGAATGAAAGTGAGTGCTCAGACATGTGGCCCGGAGCAGCTGGAGCAGGCCACAGCCTCAGCCTCAGTATAGAGTGGAATAAATGTCAGGGAGCCAGCAGACATGGAGCCTAGAGCAGGCCACAGCCTCATCCTCAGTATAGAGTGGAATAAATGTCAGGGAGCCAGCAGACATGGAGCCCAGAGCAGGCCACAGCCTCAGCCTTAGTATAGAGTGGAATAAACATCGGGGAGCCAGCAGACATGGAGCCCAGAGCAATACAAAGTGGAATAAATATTGGGGAGCCAGCAGGCACAGAGTCTGAGGTAGCTGGAACAGCAGCATAGAGTGGAGTAAACGTCGGGGAGCCAGCAGGCATGAAGCCTGGAGCAGGCCACAGCCTCAGACTCAGTTCAGCACAGAGTGGAGTAAACGTCGCGGATGTGAAGCCTGGAGCAGGCCACAGCGGAGCAACGAGCAGAACCGGCCCAACCATCACCTCCGGTCCCGACACCCCAACCTTTCAATCCATCTGGCCCACCTGATAGATGTGTATAAAATCATGAGGGTCATAGGATGAATGCTCATGTTTTTTTTCCAGGGTTGGGAGATGAACAACTGGAGGACATAGGTTTAGGGAGAGCTGGGAGAGATTTAATAGGAATCTGAGGGGTAACTTTTTCTCTCAGAGGGTGGTCAGCACATTGAATGAAGGAGTAGTTGAGGCAGATACATTAACAACATTTAAAAGACACTTAGACAGATAATAGATAGGAAATGTTTAGAGACATGGGCCAAAAGTGGGCAAAGTGATCTAGGTAGATGTGAATCTTGGTTCCCTCTCAGTATCCTTTGGGGTTTAGAAGAATGGGCGGTGATCATATTGAAACTTAAGGAGAGTAAATGTTAGAATGTTCTCATTCAAATGAGGGGGCACAGTTACAAGAAAGGGGTAAGGTCATTTACAGATGGAGTATGTAGGAATTCTTTTCACTGGGCATAATCAATCTTTGGAATTTTCTCCCCAGACATTTGTGGAGGTGAGGCAACATGGTATTAAAAGGAGTTAGAAATGTTCTGTAAATTGAGGAATTGAGGGTTATATGGAACTTTACTTCAAGAAGAACTGAGGCTTAAGGCCAATAACCATCAGTATTCAAGGGTAGGGCAAGCTTAAGGAGCCAAGTGGCTGACTTCTATTTCTATTTTCTCCAAGTTTCACTTTTTAAATGATGTACAGAGCTCCAAGAGTGAGCTGCATATCTGATCTGAAACACTCCAATTCTAAGCTATTTAACTGATGTGGGGAGTGCCAGTATTGTGTATAAAATCATGTGGAGCTCCCCTGTACTGTGCTGGTTACTGATTAGGAGAACACTGGTACTGTGTATAAAATTGTGTGGAGCTCCCTAATGCTGTGCTGATTAACTGATGTGGGGAGTGCCAGTATTGTGTATAAAATCGTGCAGTGCTTCCCAATACTGTGCTGATTAACTGATGTGGGGTACTTCAATTCCTTTTAGAAAAAATGAAGATAAAGATTTAACCGCATTTGTCACACATACATTGAAACATTGGAAAATGCAGTGAAATGTATAATTTGGTTGAAGACCAACGCAGTCTACTTCCAACATAGCATGCCCAGATTTGAAAACCCTAATCTGTACATCTTTGGAATGTGGGAGAAAACCGGATAAAGCCACAGGGATAATGGAAGCAGGAATTGAACACCAGTCACTGGCGCCGTAAAGCGTTATGCTGACCACTACACTACCATACCGCTCATCAGATAGATTGACACAGAGCATCAATCACATAGGTGTTCCCCTGGCAATTTTGCTACAACCTTGAGATTCACCTCCTTACAGGCAACCACAAAGCAAAGAAACCCAATAGAACCAGTTCAAAAAGGACCTTCAAACACCCGATGTGCAAAACGAAACAAATCGTGCAAATAATAAAAGAAAGCAAATAGCATTCAGAACTGAAGTTCATGAAAGTGAGTCTGCAGGAATCAGAATTAGGTTTAATTTCACCGGTATATGTCATGAAATGCCTGTTATTTGCAGGCCACAGCTTCAGTTCAGCTGCACTTCCCCTACGTGGAATTCTCATAGACATTCCGGTTTCTGTTCACATTCCAAAAATAAGTTTATTGCCTCATACAAACACAGGCAATTGGCAAAGGAATCAAAGTGGAATTGCTTGAGGTGTGATACAGAATTAACTGCAAGGAGGAGAGGGAAACTAGTCATATGGAGAAGGGAAAACCATATTCTTCGAATCACAATATGTTGGCAACTGTGTCATCCCACATATTATGACCCATTTTTATTAAATGGCAGCTCATTCCACACTCACACATCCCTCTGATTGAAGAAGGTTCCCCTCATGTTTCCCTTAAACTTTTCACCTTTCACCCTTAATCCATGACCTCCACTTGTAGTCCCACTCAACCTCAGTAGGAAAAGTCTGCTTGCATTTATACAATCAATACCCTTCATAATTTTGTATACCTCTATCAAATTGACTTCAAGTATTCTACACTTGTGTTGGCGTGTAGCCAAGTGGTTAAGGCGTTCGTCTAGTGATTTGAAGGTCGCTAGTTCGAGCCTTGGCTGAGGCAGTGTGTGTGTCCTGCATTGCTCTGCGACGACACTGGTGCCAAGCTGTATAAGTCCTAATGCCCTTCCCTTGGACAACATCAGTGGTGTGGAGAGGGGAGACTTGCAGCATGGGCAACTGCTGGTCTCCCATACAACCTTTCCAAGGCGCAAATCCATGGTCTCATGAGAGACTAACGGATGCCTATTCTACACTTCAAGGAATAACTTCCTAACTTATTCAATCTTTCCTTATAACTCAGATCCTCTAGACCTGGCAACATCCTTGTAATTTTTCTCTGTACTCTTTCAACCTTATTTTTGTGCATCTTCTCTGAAGATAGGTGAACAAATCTACACACAATACTACAAAATAGCCCTCACCAATGTCTTATACAATTTCAACATAACATCCCTTCTCCTATACTCATTAATCTGATTTATGAAGGCCAATATGCCAAAAGCTTTCTTTATGACCCTATCAACCAAATTGCCCGATGAAACAGAGAGAGAAAGGGAAAACGAGGCTTTATATTTGTTTAACATCTGACTTGGTACATATGATTGGGCCTGCGTGGTTAAGGTGTGAGAGAATCGGAGTCTGTTGCGCCCTTTCCTTCCTGAAACCGGGATGAATTCCGGCTCAGACTTCTGGAATTAGCCCTGTCACCATAGACAACTGTAACCTGGTATAGAAACCAAGCCATATCAGTGAAGTTACCTGACAAAACAAATGTGTTTGTAGTGAAGAATTATCTGAGTAGAACAGGTTACATTTATTATTTTGCAGCACTGTGTTTGTGCCTGGGGTTACTATTGTACCAAGATTTCTGCTCTCGCTGTTCAAATCATTTTATAACTCTATTATTAGTACCCATTTCATATTCTTCGAATCACAATATATTAGAACTTTGTCATCTCCACATATTAAGACTCTTTTTTACATTTAGGCAGTCTACTTCTTATTGACTTTATTTTGTTTAATATCTGATCGGTTACAGTAGTCATTTACCCTGTGGAGATTTGTTTTATACCAGAATGCTGAATGCACACTGTGTGGTGGGATATTAAATTCAAGATTCAAGATTGCTTTGTGCCATTTCCAGTATGCAAGTGTAAAAGAGAATGAAATAATTGTTACTCTGGATCTGAGGCAGTGCAAAGTAACACAATAAGATTTTTAAAAAAACGATAATAGTTATTATTATTATTATTAAGGGAGGAATTTAGGAGGATTAATGGCGCCAAACGGCAACTCCTTCTCTTGCATCTTCGGAAACAGCTCTATTTCCATCTTTAATATCTCTATCTTTCCCTTTCAGGGTTCTTTTGAAGACCCTGACCTGGAGTTGCATGCTGACTATGGTTCTTTGCGGGAATGGGACCCACTCTCAGGGCTTCACAACTGACCATTATTCGGCATGCCAAGGGCTAGGCCTAAGAGCTCAGCTCGCCTTCGGAGAGTTGAGATCTCATGGCTCTGGAGACGGGCGGATCGAAGGTCAGTGTCCAGGTAGGAGATCGGTGTGTTGTGGGCGATGGAAGATCTAAGGCTGTCTGCCTAGAGACCAGAAATCTTTGGGCACAGAGATCGGAAAAAGCGATGCAATGGACTTTTAACATCATAAACCAGCGAGTTTTTTTGTTATGTCTCCCCGCTGACTGTGAAACAGAGAAACCTCTTTCTCCCTTATCAGGGAGAGAGAGAGCCTGTGGTCTGTCGAATACCGGGTGAACAAGTAGTCTTTGGAGTACTGCAAGTCTGTGTCTTTGCTGTTGCTTTGCTCACGCTTGAGTGCTTTTTTTTGCCAGTGGGAGGACAGGGGTCATTGCTTGCTGCCACTTCTGCACGGGAGGGAGGGGAGCTGGGGGGGTGTCTTTCGGGTTTTAAAATTTTACCATCATTCATTCTTTGGGGGCACTCCTCTGTTTTCAGGATGTACATTGTATACACTTCTCTGCCATTAAATGTACCTTTGAAACCTTCAATAGAAACGCACAATAAATACTGCAAAATTACATAGGATAGCTTATATACATCAATTGACTGTATGTACCTAAAGTGATGCTAGGTAGAGGAGTGTCTGTACATAAAGGAACTTTGACCTGAAATGATAAACTAGGCGGGTTAGTGGGTGGAGGCGTTGATTAGCCTTACTGCTCGGGGAAAGTAACTGTTTTTAAGTCTGGTGGTCCTGGCATGAATGCTACATAGCCTCCTCCCTGATGGGAATGAGGCAAAGAGTCCATGAACAGGGTGTGTGGGAGGGGTCTTTCATGATATTGCTGTCCTTTTTCTGGCAGCTTTCTGTATATGCGTATGTCCTTGTTAGCGGGTAGACTGGTGCTGCTGATGCGTTGAGCAGTTTTAGCGACATAGAGCAGGGGTACCCAACCTTCTTTATGCTATAGACCCATACCATTAACCAAGCGGTCTGTAGAACCTCGGCTGGGAACTCCTAATATAGAGGCTCATTGATGCTATTTGAATTGAGGGTGGGTCTATGTGATGTGAGGCTGTGATACTCACAGCACAGCCTGAAGTCTCTGGGCTGTTCCTTTCCCTTCAACTGGGGCTCCTGGAAAATCTACGGCTCCTTAGTTCTCTGAGCCTCTGTGAAAATGTCTGGAATATTCTGACAGCAAAAGGAAACTGAATGTAATGGAATAAAGAAGAGACTGAGAGTCTTATTGGAAGACACCCAAAGAACAAAGGAAATTAAAGAGATAATCCAAGAGGATAACTGAAAAACAAAGGTGAAAGATAGAAGGAATGGTTAAATAAATACATAAATAATTGGATCTGGTGCTTGATTGATGTTGAGCAGGGCAAAACGTTTTTATTTTTTACAATAAGGGCCTGAAAGTTGCACAGGGTCACGAGATCTATAATGTTATCGCAACCTTATTTTAACAGTATTTTGCAGAGATATCTATCTTCTTGAAAAGATCATGCAATTTTTGTCATTACACATCTTTTGGAATACACTGAACTATTACGCATTTCAGGAAAAATCACACACCCGGTGCCTGCTTCCAAGAGAAATGGGCACATTTGTTCCACCAGTGCGTCTGACGGTAACAATTTATAACATTCCCATGCACACAGAGCTCAATGAAATAGCCCGCAGTCAGATATTTTCCATCTAGTTTCATCCTATTACAGTCCAAGCATGCAAACCAGCTCCTCAGAGAAAAAAAAATGCCTGTGTCTCGCTGCTTGCTTGGATCCTGGGTGTGTAAAGGCATGAGCAGGAGGCAAATGGAAGACAAGGGAAGACAATTTTATACATTTTTGCAGGCTAATTTAGACAATAGTGACCTTCCTTATGGATTTTTAACTGAATTACAAGTAACTGTAAGATTTTATTCTATTATTTCAGTGCTCATTGTAATTAAACAGCACCTTCAAACCCATGACCCACATCACTGAAATGGCTTGGCTCCTCATTAGCTCCAATTTCCCTTCCAAGTTGCATGGCGGCTAGGCTTGGGAATATAATTCACTGCTCCATGACCATTGCTGTGCTGCTCTCTAGAACTCCAGGAGACACAGCGTTTTAGGAACAGCTTCTTCCCCTTTGCCATCAGATTTCTGAATGGGCAATGAAACCAAGAACACTATCCTGTTATTTTTGCTCTCTTCTTACACTATTTTTTTTAACATATACAGTACTGTTCAAAAATTGTAGACACATATGATTTCTAATTGCATTGCCAGCTATAATAGGTATAAAAAAAAACATCTGGCACTATCTCCTAGCAACACACATCAAAGTTGCTGGTGAACGCAGCAGGCCAAGCAGCATCTCTAGGAAGAGGTACAGTCGACGTTTCAGGCCGAGACCCTTCGTCACTCCTGGCTGTGTTGTGCTCACAGATCCCTGTTTGTGGGCTTTATTGCTGGAATGGCCCCATGCCAGCTGGTGTTGAATCTGAAATAACCGAGGAACCTGCAGAGCTTGAAGAAACAGTAATGTGCAAAAGCCTTGGGCACATACAGCATACATAGCTGAGGCTCCTAATACTTTTGCACAGTAACATAGGGATTTTAAGAATTGCACTGTACTGCTATCACACAAAAAAACAAATTTCATGACATATGTGAGTGACGATAAAGCTGATTCTGATATGGGTCTCTATTGTGGACTGAGAGTGGGGAGGGGCAGTCAGTGGGGGATCATGGTTGGGAAAAGGGGAAGGGAGAGGGGAGGGAGCGGGAAACACTCTGTAATGATCAATAAACCAATTGTTTGGAATCAAATGACCTTGCCTGGTGTCTCAGGGCTGGGCGTGTCTGCACCCATGCCAACCCTCGCCCCTTGGCACTCCTTCTCTGCCACCTGTCCCACACTGATCGTTCCCTCTACAGTGTGCATGTGTGCACACACCTTTTGCTACTAGCACACAAAGGAATTTAAACTACGCACCTCCCCTCCCACGGCGCTGCACCCTCGCCATTCTCAACATCCTTTGCTCCCGCCAGATTTACAAACGTGCTCCCCTCTCCACACTGACAAATACAGTACTGTAAATACATGTAAATGTGCCTAAGACATTTCCACAGTCCTGCGTATTTCTTAATATAATGTTTTATGTTTTACACTGTACTGGTGGCACAAAACATCAAATCTTACGACATGTGCTGGTGATAATAAACCTGAGTCTGATTTTGATTCTCTATCAAGGAGTTACTGCACAGGCACCTGAACAAGTTGGGAAGTGGTGGCTTGAAAGGTGACTCACCACTGTCTTATTGATTAACTAAAGTTTATCTTTATTTGTCATCTGCACATCAAAACATACAGTGAAATGCATCACTAAGGTCAACGACTACCACGGTCCGAGGATGCGCTGGGGGCAGCCTGCAAGTGTCGCCATGCTTCCGCCACCAGAGTAGTATGCCCAAAACTTGCTAATCCTAACTGTACATCTTTGGAATTTGGGAGGAAACTGGAGCACTGACCGCAGAACCACGTGGTCACGGCGAGAATGTACCAACTCCTTACAGAGAGTGGCAGGATTTGACCTCTGATCACCGGCCATCCAGGTGGTAGCAGGGGGTAAAACAAAAATTTTGGCCAGCTTCCATCAAAAATATGACAGCAATACCTAGGGAAAAGAAAACAAAATTGACAATTCGCGTCTCCCTTTCATTTAATTATTTGCCAAAGGTATAGGCAAAAAAGGGCTGCCAGAGGGAATCAGCAGACCAACACCATCTATGGAGGGCAACCAACAATCACGGTTCCAGGTCAAAAGCCTTTATCTAGACTTGAAGAGTAAATTGGAAATTCCTCACTTCACTATTCTTTCAGTCCAGATGAAGGGTCTTGGCCAAATCATTTCACCGCCCATCTCCTTCCACAGATCAGAAGCACAAGAGATTCTGCAGATGCTGGAAGTGCGGAGGAACACATGCGAAATGCTGGAGGAACTCAGCAGGTCGGGCAGCGTCCACAGAGGAAAAGAGACAGATGCTGCCTCTGCCACTGAGGCTCTCCAGCAGCGTGTTTCGTTCTTACTGAAGATTCCAGCACCTGCAGTCAGATGTGTCTCCATCTTTGATTTCCTGGCAAGTACTTTGGGCAGATGAATATATGACCAAAGTTCACAAAAAACCACACTGCAGTCTCCACTCTCACCAATACCTCACTTAAAACCCCAGCCCAGAGTCTCTCGATGAGCCAAGGTCATTGGTAAAGACCAGGTTATCACTCTGCCAGTGGCTTCACACCCACTCAGCCATCAGTTGAGCTAAAAAAAATCTCCGTGGACCTGGACAACTGAGCTGTGGGAACAGCCTATTGACACGAAGTCCAGAATATTTTCCCCCCAGGATCAATGCAAGAGACCGGCCTCACAGAAGAGTGACCAGTCTATCAGTAGCCAGGCATTGGCAAGACATCCTTCTGCTCCAGCCACCCTCCAAGTGAAAATGCAGCTAAGTGGCATAAGGCCATGACAATGAGAAATACCCTTCTACGTCTTTTGTAACACAACATAACGTGAAGTTTGTCTAAGGATTATATTTGAGCACCTGTCTTCTTCAGGCCCAAAATAAAGCAGCCTGCCTGGAAAATGTCTTCCACACCTGCTGATGAGAGTGGATCAAAAATGTTTTGCTCACTAACTGATAATGAGTGGATGTGGTTGCTGCGGAGTTACAGTAGATAGTGAAAATGAGAATAATGTCAACACTAGTGACAGGGCTGTTTCACCACGGCAAGCCAGTGAAGGAGCACACACAGCATTTGCCTCTTGGTACAGTCGCTTGATCCTCTTTAAAAAAAAAATGACTAGCAGAGATGGAATTAAGTACACCAGAACTGGAGCCAATTCTCTCTGCTTTCATAGTGTACTTAACGCCTGTGGAGCGTGCAAAATGCTACTTGTGATGATGGGTGACAACATAAGGGGAGGCCTGAATGCAATTTGCACTGCTGTGGTTTTAAGAAGGGAAAAAGGCAATTATTGGGCATCTCCCAGCTTTCCACAACGATGGGCAGGGTATTTGGTCCACTAGCCTCTTCTCCCCATGGATCTCTTTCCTTCCCTCTTCATCTCACCCTCTCAGCACTATCTGCTATTCCTTTCTCACTTCTCCATTTGCTCGTTTCCCACTGAATACATCTATGATAACAACTTAGCTCTTTAACCTTCTCCCTACTTTCTAGAATAATTCCTTAACTCTTGACTGGATTAATTAATGACTACATTAATTTATGCCCCTACTGTTGGACTCCCCTATGTGGGAACATCATTTTTATATATCTTAAAGAAAAATTGTGCCTGGTTAAAGAATATCAGATATCCCTTGCATTTTTGTTTCATTTATAAAGAATAGTTAATTTTGCACTATTTTAGTTGCCAAATGAACTAGTAAGTCAAGGATCATGACAATTATATGTTCTTCCTGTGATCCATGCCAGTCGCAGCTCAGCCAGTGAATAAGGCAACCTCTGAGTGTTTATCCACCCCCACTGTACTATTCATATGGAGTGATTTATTTCAGAGCAGTCAGAATGCCTGTTTGGATAACAATCTCATGGGGCAGCAGAATGGCAGAGTGTGTAATCTGCTGCCTTTGGTGTTCTGTGTGTGCGCAGTTTGTATGTTTTCCTTTTCATGATATCTCTATGGAGATAGCTTGTTTTCCTTTTTGTCCTGTCTGTGTGGAGTTTGCATGTTTTTCCTTTTGTGTTCTCGGGTAGATGGAGCTCATCAGCCTGGGAAGGCAGTCCATCTAAGAGAGGGAGAACTCTGATTTCAAACCTCTGCTGCCTTGTGGCTCTACTCACTCACGGGAAAGGCTTCAGGAGTAAACCCTGAGGACAAATCCGGAGCTGGAGTCCCTAAGGCAATCTGACGTTGCCTTCGACGTCGTTCTGGCAACTCCTGCGACATCACTGGAGCCAAGCTCTATCGACACTTGCCCTTCCCTTGGACAACATCGGTGGCATGGAGAGGGGAGACTTGCTGTTTAGGCAACTGCTAGTCTTCCATACAACCTTGCCCAGGCCTATGCCCTGGAGAGTCTGAAGCAAAACTTTCCAGGCACAGTTCCATGGTCTCGCGAGACTAACGGATGCCAACCATCTCCATGTGGAGTTTGCATGTTTCCTTTTGGTGCTGCCCATGTGGAGTTTGCATGTTTCCTTTTTGTGCTGCCCATGTGACGTTTGCATGTTTTCCATTTTGTGTTCTCTGTGTGGAGTTTGCATGTTTTCCCTTTCGTGCTGTCCATGTAGAGTTTGCATGTTCTCCCATCAGCATTGTCTGTGTGGAGTTTGCATGTTTTCTTTTTTGTGCTCTCTGTGTGGAGTTTGCATGTTCTCCCATCAGTGCTGTCTGTGTGGAGTTTGCATGTTTTCCCTTTTGTGCTGTCTGTGTGGAGTTTGCATGTTTTCCTTTTTGTGCTGTCCATGTGGAGTTTGCATGTTCTCCGTTTCGTGCTGTCCATGTGGAGTTTGCAAGTTTTCCCATTGGTGTTGCTTGTATGAAATTTCCATGATCTTCCTTTCATACTATCTGTATGGAGTTTGCATATTCTCCTTGTGACTTCAGTTTCCTCTCATATCCCAAATCCATACAGGTTAATTGGCGACTCTAAATTGTCCCTAATCTGTAGGTGAGTGGTAAAATTGAGAAGTAATAAGGTGAATCTAAGGCGAATAAAAAGGGATTAATGCAAATGGATCATTGATCGTCACCAGAGACTCAGTGAGACAAAGGCCCATTTCCCTTTTGAATGACTCTAAAGGCTGATTTATACTTGTGCGTCAACTTGACGCCGTAACCTACGCAAGTGGCCTATGTGCGTTGTGAGCATTTATACTTGTGCGTTGGTGTGTCTGCTTCGCTCTGCAATTCGGGCACGTCGTGCATGCGCACACACCTGCCCGCGCAAGGCTTCTTGGTCACGGTAGTCTTTCTCGGGGTAAACAAGTTTAAAGCGAGCGTCTTTTCTCGTAAAAGCGAAATGTGTCCTTCTTCATTTCGGAGGTCTGTAAAGCTTTATGGAAAGCATTGCAGCCAGAGTTCCTTCCCTGCCCTTCAGTCGCCCAATGGGAAGCTATTGCAGCGTAGGAGGAAATGTGATGCTACCAAGCGGACCAATCACAGTTGTTGCGGTCTGCGTTGCCGCGACATGTAGATATATCTTGGGAGAACTGTGCGTCAGGCTACGGCGTAGGGATCCGCGTAGGCTCTGCGTAGGGTTTGCGGTGACGCCGTACCTACGTCGTCGAGTTGACACACAAGTACAAATCAGCCTTAAGAGCACAAATAGGCCCAGCACCACCACGTATGTTGGACAACACGGGTCCCAGCAATAAGCCATTGATTGTAACCTGATTGCCAGCATGTTGCTGTAATAGACACCACTAGGGCTCCAGGTCCTCAAGCGTCCTCTGCAGACGGCTACAACACTGTAATCCAATGAAGTCTTGCCTTCCCCTTTAGCTCAGCTGGTACCTTTCAGAATACAATAACTCTCAGTACAAAAAAAATTCTCCTCGTGTTCTCTCTGGTTGAAATGAACTCATTTAGAAAGGCTCCAGATGTCTCTGGCACAATGCCTGGAACAATTTGATACCTGTAGAGCTGCATTTACTTGCTTTGAGTTTGACACATGCACCAAACTAAAGGTGTCCCAAACTAATTGAAAGATGATAGATCAGAACTTGTGCGGATGATCGATTTAGGATACCGCCAAATAGTAGCTGTGCTGGACATGAGCCTGTGATGGAAAGCACAACACGAGGGAGGAATGGCTTGTCTGAAAAATTAATGGTACATTTCTTTGCACTGTGAGATCTCAATGAAGTCAAGATGATTGGTTTATCTCTTTCCAATGATCAGAGGGATTCTGAAGTGATACCCAAATACCTGAGCATAAAATTCCAGACTGATATGTGAGTCATCGCTGAGGGAGAGTTGCTTTTTTAGAGATTGGTTCTTGGGGCACAGGTTAAACCAAGGCCCCCTGTACTTTCCCCAAAAAGGTAATAAAATAAGCCCTTGGCATGATTTTGGAGGAGCGTCGGATGAGTCCCTCAATTTTATTCCCCCTCCACCCCAAAACTGTCAGACTAACACTAACAACAACTGTATGAGCAATAATTTCCTCTTCCTAAATATCACAAATGCCTTTGGTTCCGGTTCTCTGGACATCAACTCCATCATATTCCCTGGAAACTGTTGGAATAAAACTCTTCTGTAATTACTCTTAGTCTGAGAAGTTTCAGATTAAACCCTCTTTCCTTCCCTTATCCCAATTTGTATCACACCTTGTTCATTGATTATCCCTGTACTTGCAAACATTCATTATCTCTGAGCAAAGCAATGCATCAATTTAAATTATTCACCCCTCTTACTGGAAATTACTGCATAACGTCACTTCCTCCATCTCTGTAATCTCATCAGCCTTATTGTCATACATTTGGTGCTGACTAACTTTGGCTTCTTGATTTCAGATTTAATTGTTTTACCATCAAGTTACTGGGCCCTCTGCTGATGAGCTCTGGAATTCCTTCCTTATACCTTTCTGCCTTGTTCTCTGCTCCTCCACATTTAAGGATCTCCTTAAAACTGACCTGACTAAACTTTCTCTCTTCAACTAGAGTATTTGTTAATGTGCCTCAGTGCCATTTCCTTTTTTTTTGCTGTGGACTATTTTGTCACAGCATAGAGACAACATAAATGGAAGTTGTTGTTCCATTCAGTATTTATCCCTTACCATTAATGGGTCGAAATCATGGAACTCTCTCAACAGCAATGTGGGAGCAGCTTCACCAGAAGAATCGCAGTGGTTCAACAACGTGGCTCGCCACACCCTTCTCAAGGGCTGTTAGGAATAAGTAATAAGTCTTGTTTTGCCACTGATTCCCAGATTTTAGAAATAAAATTAGCATCGCTAATAAAGCAATTGATCCTCTAATAGTCATGCTGCAGTGTGTTGGGCCTTGTATTGTTTCGTACCTTGCATCCATGTCCTGTAACAAGAGAGCTATAGATGGTGGTGAAACCAAGTGCGGAGTAAGGTTTAGAATTAATTCAGGCTTGAAATAAACTGGACAACACAAACAAAATCCAAAGGCAAAATCGCAAACAGTAGTACTAGAAATGGAACTCCTATGATTGAGCACAGAGTGCTCAGCACGATGTCTTTAAGTACAGACTTTCCATGAAGGAATGTGGCAGGACAGAACAGTCTCAACTGGACGGGGGAACTGGAGTGTCAAAACTTGGATGCTTGCCGCTGTTCAGTCAGGACCATGAAATGTCTGCATTTCAAAAAGTACATGGAAGTTAAAAGAAGCATGGGAGATCTTAAAGAAATATACATCATTATGAGGGGCATAAATAGGGTGAGTGCATGTTTCTCCCCTCAGGTAGGGTGCAACTAGAGCCAGAATTCAGGTTTAGGGTGAAAGATGAAATATTTAAGGAGAATCATCTTCTTGTCCTCCCTATGTACACCTAACTATTGCCGAGTCATCAGAGAATAGCTACAGATGACATGACTCAGTGGATGAGTGGGATATACAGGGCTATGACCTGGGTGCTGGTGGATAGGACTAGGCAGAAGACTAGGCTGGCATAGACTAGATGGGCCAAATGGTCTGTTTCTGTGCTGTAGTGCTCTATAACTCAATATAGGCAATATATCCCAGAAAACAGCAATGAAGTAACAATCGGATAGAGAATATCTTTATTCCTCAGTGCCACCAGACTTTATACCTTCACCTATAATGGCTGACAGAGTCTCAGTATAATGTCTGAGAAAATAAAACACTTCCAATAACTTGGTTCTCCTTTACTGAAGTGGCAACCTAGATTTTTGTGCCCATCTGATTGCAACAGAAATGATTGAGGGAAGAGGAAGAACATGCAAATGATCCAATTATGATATAGGTAGAGCAAAGTTTAGAAAAGCAGATTTATTTTTGTGACAGTGATATTTTCTTGAATGAACTGAGGAGTTTACAAATTCATATTGCTGGAAATAAATGACAATGATTTATTTCTCACTGGTTGTAAATTCTATTAACTTGATTCAAATGGTGGTGTGAACGTAGAATGAGCTGCCAGCAGAAATGGTAGATGTGGGTTCAATTCTAACATTTAAGAGAAGTTTCGATATGGAGAAGTATGGAGAAGTATGGAGATCTAAAATCTGGGTGCAGCTAGATAGGACTAAGCCAAAAAAAAGCAGGTTAAATGGGCTAGATGGGCTGACGGGACTATTTCTGAATTGTAGTCCTCCGTGACTCCACGTCATCGAGTGTTATCACTTTGTGATGTTCAGTGGGCAGGAAAGGCACAATGCAAGAATGTCACATGCAGTCTGCATGATTCAGGCATAGTCATAGCCCATTGCGGCAAATCACAGTGACAGTCTCAATATATGACTTCTGCCTTGAGCTCAACGTAGGCCGAGAAAAACTTGGCAAATTGGCCCAGGTCAACCCCAGGGTGAGGGAAGGCGCTGAGTAATTTAGCTGCCTAATTGCATGCCTTGTAACTTGCTTAAGATTATGGAGAATCCAAGCCCTGGGAGAAGATTAAGTAGATGATTGGAATGGTTGGCTTGGTGCTCCAGGACCAACAGTGGGTTGGATGGATCTCACAGCTCAAGACCTAAGAACGTAGCAACTTAGGAAATAGACGGTCATTAGATCACTTTGACCTTCTCTGTAATTCAACAAGATCACGGCTGATCTTCTCTCTCGACTCTGTTTTCTCTCACTATGCATGTAATCCCTTGATTACATTAATAGGTTCACTTTTCTGACGTGATGTTATATTTTCACTGCTAAGAACTGCCTTAGGAAGTTCTGCAACATTTAAGATTCTGCCTCATACAGTTTTATATACCGATTCTAAAAACAAACCACTGCAGATGCTGGAAATCTGACATAAAACAGGAGCTGCATATACTCAGAAGGCAGACAATATTTGTTGGGGAAGGAGAGTGCACCTTTCAGGATTAACCTGAGATTCCTACGCTGTTTGCGCTGCAGAGACTTGTAAGTTTAGTCAACTCCATCACGGGTACTGGCCTCCCTGGTATCCAGGACACCTTCAAGGAGCGATGCCTCAAAAAGGCAGCATCAATTATTAAGGACGCCCATTACCCAGCTCATGCCTTTTTCTCATTGCTACCATCAGGAAGGAGGTACAGATAGCTGAAGGCACACACTCAACGATTCAGGAACACCTTCTTCCCCTCTGCCATCTGATCTCTGAATGAACATTGAAGCCATGAACACTCCCTCACTACTTTTTGATTCCTATTTTTGCACTAATTATTTAATGATTTTATATACTGTGTGTATATATATATTTACTGTAATACATGTTTTTCTATTATTATGCATTGCATTGTACTGCAACAAATTTCACGACATATACCAATAATCCCTTACTCACTCTTCCTTCAGTTAGTCCTGACGAAGGGTCTCGGCCTGAAACGTCGACTGCACCTCTTCCTATAGATGCTGCTTGGCCTGCTGCATTCACCAGCAACTTTGATGTATGTTGTTCCAATAATATTAAAGCTGATTCTGATGCTATTGATGCTGCAGGACCCACTGAGTATTTGCAGAATTGTCTCATTTATATCGTTCTTTTGGCATGTCATGCAATGATTGACAATGCCTCGCTATGTAACAGTGGGAGTACCACTTGTTGACCAGTATCACACTATTTGTTACATTAGGACTGTCAATCACTGATCCACAGCGCTTTGCTCATTAGCGTGACCTGCTTTTAGTTAATTCCCACACCAGCAATTCCTGCAATTCCCACAACAGTGGCATCAGCCACTGGCTGACTTTGTACCTTCTGTTGCAATAAGACTGTCACTCATTGACCTGGGACATCAGATCACTGACTGACAATGCAACTACTGCTATAATATTGTAAATGAGTTGGCTTCGTACACGTAATATGTGTCAGGAATACAAACTCAAGCGGACAAAAGGCATACAATGAGGCAGATTAATGAGGCAATGAGACAGAGCTTTACTAATAAAATCACTGGCACATCAACACCTGTCTCCAGTAGAAAGCATAAAGGGTTGTTTAAAAGAATGAAAAATATTCATTTTTACTTAATAACATTTGTGAGGGCTTTTATGTTATACTTAACATGATGGACGATGTAATTTTGAGGGGTTTTCTATGGAGCCTCCTCTAGATTAGCATTTTTTTTAACACATTTTAATCCTTTAAATCAGGGATTCCCAATCTTTTCTATGCCATGTAAGGGCATACCATTAAGTAAAGGTTCCGTCTACCCCAGTTTGGGAACCCCTGTTTTAAATGCATTTCAATTTTTACACCATGTGTTTTTTATTATTTCTGCTATCTGTTAAAAACAGGAGCCACAGCATGCATTTGGAAAAGGTCCATGGGATAATAAGACATCCAGAAGAACAGAGCACTGAGCAGGAAGTAAAGACTGAGGAGAGTTTAACAGTTAAAGTGGGAAAATCATTTCTATGTCTATAGGATCAGTTAGAAGGGCATCTTGGTTGGCATGGACTAGATGGGCTGAACGGCCTGTTCCCTTATGGTATGAGCCTCAGAAGTTTATGTGGTTGTGGGGGATAAAGAAGAAATATCCATTAATACTTTTCGCTTTCGAGTTATACCAAACATGGTCAATGGATCATATAGCACCATTGAGTATTCTGAGTATATAGAATCAGAATCAAGTTTGTTATCACTGACATGTGTCACAAAACTTGTTTTATGCCAGCAGTACAGTGCAAGGCATAAAGATTAAAGATTAGTTTTATTTGTTACACTTAACGTCAAAACATAAAGTGAAACAAGCTATTTGCATTAACGAACACCACAGTCTAAGATTGTGCTGGGGGAAGCCCACAAGTGTCACTATGCTTCTGGTACCAATATAGCGTGCCCACAAGTTAATAACCCATACATCTTTGTAATATGGGAGGAAACCAGAGGACCTGGAGGAAACACACACGATCACTGGAAGAAGATACAAACTCCTTACAGACAGCAGTGGGAGTTGAACCCGGGTCACTGGCGCTGTGAAGTGTTACACCACCGTGCCACTCCAGAGATAAAAATTATTATAAGATACAAAAAAAATCATGCAAAAAAACTTTTGTCAGAATCTAACATTTTGTGTTTTTATTGCTGCACATCTTCAGTGTTAAACCGTTCCCAAGGCACTCACAATGATGATCCTTTATTTCTTCAAACTGTTGAATATCGACTTTAATAGTCATAGTCATACTTTATTGATCCTGGGGGAAATTGGTTTTCGTTACAGTTGCACCATAAATAATAAATAGTAATAAAACCATAAATAATTAAATAGGAATATGTAAATTATGCCAGGAAATAAGACCAGGACCAGCCTATCGGCTCAGGGTGTCTGACCCTACGAGGGAGGAGTTGTAGAGTTTGATGGCCACAGGCAGGCATGACTTCCTATGACGCTCAGTGTTGCATCTCGGTGGAATGAGTCTCTGGCTGAATGTACTCCTGTGCCCACCCAGTACATTATGTAGTGGACGGGAGACATTGTCCAGGATGGCATGCAACTTGGACAGCATCCTCTTTTCAGACACCACCATCAGAGATTATCTGAATATAGATAATCTGAATCTGAATAATCTGAATAATTATCTGAATATAGTAATAGGTCAAATTCAAAAGTTTAATTCAAGTTTATCCTCATATGCACATGGAAGCACAGGTGCAAGGAGAAACTTCCTTGCACAACATCACAGGCACATATATCAGATACACAACATTGGCAAGAAAAGCATACATTAAACATAGATTATATATAACTATACAAAAAAGAACAATATAAAAGTTCGCTGTAATGCAAGGTGGTCATGGCGTTGCTATACTGTGGTAACGATTAGGACTATCCGTGTTAATTCAAGAACTGAATGGGTGAAGGGACGTACGTAACTGTCCGTGAAATTGGTGGAATGGGACTTCAAGCTTCTGTATTATAGCTTTGTTGTGATGGTGTCAGAGTGGATTTCTTTTTGGGTAGATGATTTGTTAACACTTAAATGACTTTGGCCACCAGACTTCTATTTTAACTGTTTGACAATGGACTGTGGATTGAGTCCACCACAATGGGCTTCCTAAAAGGTGTAAATACCAAATGCTTCTGGTGCCTGATGCTGTAGTTTCAAAGACAGTCTTATCTATACATTATAAATATTAATTTGCTTCTATGTTAGCATGTAAAATGCCAAATAAATGTATTGTGGATTGAACTAAAGGCTGTGGATACCAACCCAGACATGTTGGCATCAGAAGGAAAGGATGAAATCTGAAGGTGTGATGTTTGTATGTAACTTCAAAAGGAAGCATTGTCTGTCACTTTTTAAGTAGCGATTGCCTTTGTGTTTAGCATATAAAAATCGAGCCCACATTTAGTTAGCAGACCTTTCTGCGGAAAGCGTCTCGGTACGTAGATACCTGCTGTACCTTGTTGTATCGAATAAAGAAGCTGCTTTGTATCCACCAGTGACTCTGTCTCTCCAGTGATTTCATCCACCCTACAACAGCTGGCATGGATGGCAAGGGTCTTTGATGATAAAACCACAGAAATAGGAACAAAATTGTTTATTCAGCCCACTGAGTCTGCTCCGCCATTCCCTCAATTAATGATTTATTCTCCTTCTCAGCCCCATTGTCCTGCCTTCTCTCCATAACCATTGTTGCTCTGATTAATCAAGAACCACCACTTTAACTGTTCCCAGTGACGGCCTCCACAGCCATCTGTGGCAATGAATTCGCAGATTCGCCACCCCTTTGGCTAAAGAAATTCCTCCTTATCTTTGTTCTAAATTAACGTCCCTCTATTCTGAGGCTGTGTCCTCTGGTCCTAGACTCACTCACTGTAGGAACCAGCCTCTTCACATCCACTCTATGGTGCCTTCCAATACTTGATAGGTTCCAATGAGATTTACCACCCCGCCTCACCCCGCCATTCTTCTAAACTCCATGGAGTACAGGCCCAGAGCCATCAAGTGCTCCTGCAGGCAGCAGCTGATAGACTTTTGATGGTGGGGAGGAATATACCAGTGATGTGCTGGGCTGCGTCCACTACTCTCTGTAGCATCTTGCATTTACAGTGTTTACCTCAGGGAGGCTTGGTGGGGGAGGGTAAAGGACGGTTTGAGGACTCCTTGTAAAATATTCCTCATCAGCAAAAAAAATGAGGAAATAACCTTCTACTCCCAACCAATCCTCTGGAAGATCGCTAAGTGACCAAGATAAAGGCTGTACTTAAAGCCTTTCCGCAAATGTCCTTTTCAATACGAATTATCGTCTCAGCACGACATAGTCTGAGAGCAAAATCTGTCACCACAGGCAACTCACAGGGAGGAGAGTGGAGGGGGAGGAGGGGTGAAAAGGTCTTTTTAAAAATAATACTGACTGAAGGTGGAAGGACATTGGAGCGCTGAGGAAGTCGGGGGAGACGGTGGCGCGATGGCAGAAATAATCACTGAAATGTACGTGAGCTGGGGGTCCCGCAAGGTGCAATTCTTGACCATAACTTGCTGAGGACTGGCATATGCTACTGGCTGCACCCATGTCTGGTCAAGCCGTCAATTGCTTGCATCAGATAAACCCTCGATAACGGATAATGAAGTAGAATCTAATTAGACGCCAGCTGTTAAAGGCAACCTTTCAAATTTCCAAGAATCCTATTGTGTGTGAGCGTACCATTCGTCTCCAGACAGGGAGAGTGGAGTCAGTTAACCCACTGAACACTGCCCTACCTCACCCTCAGCACAAGGGTGCCAGATGAGAAAAAGAGTCACTGGCTGATAAATGGATTTTTTTTAAATGATCTATTTCAATGAGTTTCTCTTTCAGCTTCTAAAATTCAGCTTTATGCAATGTAATTTGCAGGCAGATGTAATTAAAAATGTATAAACCAAACACCGAGTTGGGGAAGGTAACTTGACTGGTGTAGTGAGATGGAAACTCAGTCAAGTGGATTAAATCTGCCTTGATCTGCTTGTCTTGTTCGCTGGGTGTCTCTCCTCAGTTGATCTGCCTGTCCGTTCTCTCTTTGTCTGATCTGCCTGTTTCTTTTCCTTATGTTTCCCCCCACAGGGCTCCAACCCGCAGCACCGAAATGCTTCTGAATTTGTTACTAATTGGGCAGGGTCACTGCAGGGAAGCCTGAGGGCAGGAAAAGGATTGCCCCTTGTTCCTGGAAGGACAGTTTATCTCACTCCTTCAGAGGAATGCTGGGGAGGAATTGAAATTACTTATCCTGGAGATTCTCTGCCTGCTAACTGCATGGATGGAGCAGGCCGTGTTAGCGGCAGGCTCACAGACGTTACTGTATTTTTGGAGTCCTTCCTCCGCAAGATCCTTCAGCACACGTGCCCATGGTGCTGCGTGGGGTATATCAATGTAGTGACATGGCTTTGCCTCCCGATTTTTCTCACCACTGGAGAATATGAAAGGAAAGGAAATAACTTAAGACTGTGAGGTGAGGTGAGGTGGGGTCAGTGGGGAAGAGAGTCGGGGTTAGAGGGGCAGATTGCTGTTGTTCTAGGTATAACTGTAGTCTCAAGTACCAGGTCTAGGTTGGTTGTTGAGTGTGGAGGATGAAGTGGCTCGCTAGCTGGGGACTGCAACATGCAAGAGACATCAGTCAGGAAGGGAAGTAAGTAATTCAAAGGGGGACCATGTGACTTAGGCTCCCATCCCAGGACATTGTATACTGGAATTTGCTCAGTTGGGTTTAACTGGGCCTGGTACTGTTAAGGCTTACTTGTGTGAACAAGGATTCTACACGATGGACCTGACGTGACGCTGTGACGCTGTGACATAGCTCGCAGGTCATGTGAAGCCCCATATCTGGACATCTCTGTTGCCAACACATCAGCACAGACAGCACTCAGAAGGGAAAGTCTAGATAGTGCTATTCACACAGTAAAGTGCCAAGTTTCTCCAGTAGAAGTTTAGTGATAGAAATTATATTCCATGATACCTATTTAAGGAACTCTTAAATAACATGGATGATAGAAAAATGGAGGGCTGTGTAGGAGGATGGGTGGCAGGGTGGAGATGTGTCTCTACCGAAGGAGGTGTAAGACGTTCCCTCCCTCCGCTATTCTGCAGGCCACCCTTGGCAAGGTGTAGCACCTGCCTCCTGATCAGGGTTACGTGAAGACATGGGAGCAGGTGGTGGATGGTCGTATGAGCAGCTGGTGCATATCATGAGTCCTGGTTATGATCACTGACGCCAGGCAGACAATCTCGGAAGAGTATTGATAATGGCTGGGGTCACCTGTCTTGTAAAGATACTGCCCAGAATAAGGTAATGGCAAACCACCCCTGTAGAAAAATAGCCACAAACAATCATGGCTATAGGTAAGACCCTGATCGTCCATGTCATACAACATGGCACCTAATAATAATGATGATATGCAGGACGGAAGGGTTAGATTGATCTTAGGGTTTGTTACCAGGTTGGGACAACATCATGAGCTGAAAGGCCTGGACAATGCTGTAGAGTTCCATGTCCACATAAACGTTGCTTTAGTGGGATCTCCACATTGGCTCAAGAAAATGGTCTGTCTTATCTGTAGCTGAGCTGCCACAGAGGAGAAGGGAACAGTGAATTGAGTCATTATCTACACTTGCTTCTTGTGCTCAGCATTACTGTAGGTTTAGACAAATGTGAATATGTGGATGGAAGTCATGAGGTCTGGAGGAATCGAATGGACAGGTGTTTTGGAATGGAGCATTTTGAAAGCACCCTGAAATGCCTCACAACCAAGGGAATTGTTTTGGAGTGTCTGCATGCTTATAGTGTTGAAAGTACATTTGAATCCTGAGTTTCCTCCACGATGGCATGCTTGCCACAGTCACGGTCAGCAACAGTAACTGTGAGTTTTTTCAAGTTAGATCAGGAGTAAAACAGGGATGCCTGATTGCCCCAACTTTGTTCACCATCTTCATTGCGACAATCATTCACATTATCAAGGACGACCTACCCCCAGGAATCGAAATTTTCTACAGAACAGATAGCAGACTTTTCAATCTTGCCCATCTCAAATCCAAAACGAAGACATCCACGAGTTCCCTCATTGAGTTCCAATACGCAGATGACAACAGTGTTGCAGCTCTTTCAGAAAACCACCAACAACAGATTCTGACTGCCTTCAACTGTCCATACACGAAACTTGGACTTACCATCAATTCCAAGACGACTCAGATCATCTATCAACTGTCACCATCTGAGACAAATCAGATAGAACCATCAATTCAACTTGGCGAAACAACCCTGGAAAACATGGACCATCTTCTGTATCTTGGAAGTCACTTCTCCTCCAATGTCAACCTTAATGACAAGATCCAATATCGTCTTAAGTGCGCTGGAACTGCTTTTGGACGTCTCCGAACAAGTCTTTCATGATCCTGACATCCGAACAGACACCAAAATGTTAGTGTACAAAGCAGTGGTAATCCCAACGCTCCTGTATGCATCAGAAACCTTGTCAACATACCAACGACATCTGAAGGCACTTGAAAAGTTCCATCAACACTGTCTTCGAAACATCTTATATATCAGCTGGGAAGATAGAAGAACCAATGTCAGTGTGCTAAATGAAGCAAAAACAACAAGCATTGAAGCCTACGTCATCAAGAACCAACTAAGATGGAGTGGTCATGTTGTTCGGATGAAAGACGAACGTCTGCCAAAACAAATCTTCTACTCCCAGTTTAATGAAGGCAAACGTAAAAGAGGCGGACAACAGAAGAGATTCAAAGATGTCTTAAAAGACAACATGAAGAAATGTAACATTGACATCAACAATTGGGAAACTAATGCCAAGGACAGGAGACTCTGGCAAGCCATCATCTGAGAAGGAACAGCAACTTTTGAAGCCAACCAATGTGCAGAATTAGAAGAAAAGAGAAGAAAATGGAAAGAGAGGCAGCAACAACCAAAGCTCGATCTGCCGTCTGGAACTACCTGTCCTGAATGGGGAAGAACTTTCAAATCCAAGATTGGACTCATAAGCCACTTGAGAGCCCATAAGTAGATCAACAGAACGAAGACCATCATCCTCAACCTCGAGGGATAGCCACGATGACGACAACGAGTGTTGGAAATGCAGACAGCCAACAAGAGATGATAATGACTGGGTAATTTAGTCTTAAGTATTGGCCAGGAAAGTAGAAACATTGTTTTTACTGTTCTTGACAAAACAACAAGAGGTTTAAGGTGAAGGTTAAATATTTATGGGGAACATGAGGGGAAAGTTTTTCACTAGAGGGTGAGGAGAGTGTGGAATGAGCTGCCAGCCAAAATAATGGATGCAGGTTTGAATGCAACATTTAGGAGAAGTTTGAATAAGTACATGAATGGGAGGGGTATGGAGGGATATGCTTCAGTTGCAAGTCAATGGGACCAGGGAGAAATAATATTTCAGCATGGACTAGATGGGCCAAAGAACCTGTTTCTTTTACATTTAGAGGACTTAAATTTATATTTCAAGAGGTGAAAATTATATCAATTTACTTTTTTTTATTCGGGGTTGTTAACTTCAATGTATGTCGGTTGTCAATTCAGTTTAATGGTCATTCAACCGTACGTGAATACAGACTAATGAAACAGCATTGCTCTGGGGCCGAGGTGCAAAACACAGTAACAACAGTCACACACAGGACCATGCACATATAGCACCACATACTATAAGACAGCAAACACATACACGATATCAATAAAACAGTCATATTTTTAAAAAAGTGCAAGACCCTGACTCCATCAATGTTACAGCGGTCTGCAGTCAAGCACAACATGGCTTGTCTTTCGCTGAGTGAACACTAGAGGGCAGCACCAACTCCAGCTTGGATGCCACTCCACGATGTCCCCAGCACTCCCGTGGAGCGCACCGACTTCAACACCTCTCTCCTGGACGGGTGCGCCTGAGGCCCAGTCCTAACACCACAACTGAGGCTATGCAGCTCCCCCGCTATCCGTTAATAAATTAGTGAATTGGACTTGCAACATTCAACATCAATAATGTCCAACAGGGTCCATTTGTCTGTTCCCAATTGTCCGTGAGTAGAGGAGTTTGCTGGCATGTGAGTGGGTGTGGAGTCACACATGGGTCAGACTGAGTTACAGTGGCAGGTTTACCTTCCCCAGGGGATACTGATGAACTAGAGCTATTTTTCTGATGGTTAACCTTATCTGGTGCTTTTTTTTCTGAACCAGTTTAATTTAATTATTTGAACTTAAATTCATGAGCTGCAGTATGGGATTCAAACTCCCATCGCTGAAAGAACCATTTCAGAGTGTACATCTGTGGATCAATAAATAAAGGATAGAAGTCCAGCATCACACTGCCATACACTCAGTGGCCACGTTATTAAGTACACATGTGCACCTGCTCATTTATGCAAATATCTAATCAGCCAATCACATAGTAGCAAGTCAATGCAAAAAAGCATGCAGGCATGGTCAAGAGGCTCAGTTGTTGTTCAGACCAAACATTGGAATAGGCAAGAAATGTGATCAAAGTAACTTTGACTGTGGAGTGACTGTTGGTGCCAGATGGGGTGGTTTGAATATCTCTGAAACTGCTGATCTCTTGGGATTTTCATGACATCAGTCTCTAGAGTTTACAGAGAATGGCGCAAAACTGCAGAGGAAAAAAAATCCAGTGAATGGCACCTCTGCGGGTGAAACGTTATGTTGATGAGAGAGGTCAGAAGAGAATGGCAGACTGGTTCAAGCTGACAGGAAGGCAACAGGAACTCAAATAGTTATGTGTTGCAACAGTGGTGTGCAGAAGAGCATCTCTGAACGTACAACATGTTGAACCTTGAAGTGGGTGGGCTACAGCAGCAGAAGACCACGGAGGTACCTAATAAAGTGGCCACTGTGTTTATCATGAACTGTCGCAAAGGCACAGGGATAGTTTACAACATGAGATGCTCTTTTGATCTGGATATATGCCTGGACACATCAGCTGAGGGGACATTCCTCTTTTATAATGAAGCTTAGTGATTTTTTCCTTTCATCTCAATTCGCCAAGGGGGTGAGGAGTGGTTACATCTCCAGACCTTGTTAACTACATCTAGCTATCTAGCTGACATTTGTTGAGAAATTTCAGACCCCCACCTGGTTTCTTGCATTTTTTTTTTACTGACTGTGTGCAGCAAAGGTTTGAAGTTGCAGTGGTCCAAAAATTTTTGGCTTGCCCGATTAAATCCCACAGTTCCAAATACCTTGTAAGAGGCTGCCCTTCATTGCAAAATATCCTGAACCAAGCACAGAATAGGTTCTAGCCTTGTGCAGGATCCTGACTCAGCAATACCAGCCTCAGTGATGCTCAGAAGTTCCTGAATCCTACATTCAATAAATTACATAATAATAACGACTTCTGAGTAATTATAAAGTAATTAGAATGCCTGTTAAGGTCAGAAGCCATAAATCATAAGGATCAAGGGGTTTAAGAACCATCCTCTGAATGTTATACTCACTGTCGCTATAAGATCATAAGGCAGGGACAACTGAGTGTGCACTTTCTGCCCATTTCAGTTCCTCATTTTAAGATCTTAAACTCATCCACAGTCTCATATGCATTAGAGAGTCATTGAGCCATGGATTATTACAGCACAGAAGCAGGCCCTTTGGCCCATCTAGTCCATGCTGAACTATTATTCTGCTTAGTCTCAACTCCGTGCACTTGGACCATCGACATCCATGCCCCTCCCACCTATGTATTCACCCAAAGATCTTGCCTTCAAACAATCCTTAACCAGCTTATTCTTCACAAGATAACCGTTTCATTTCAGTATAGCAAACTAGCCTCATACTCTCCAGAATTTAGAAGACAATGATCTTCTTGAAACTTCTGAGATTAAGAGGGTAGATATGAAGGGGGAAAATCTAGAATCGGGGCTCAGCATTTCAAAATAAGGGCTCCTACTATTAAGACAGTGATGAGGAGGAACATTCTCTCCCAGCAAAGAATACAGAATTCTGTAATCTGGATAAATACAAATGATATGTCATTAATTCTATCAGGGGTTCCCAACCACTTTTATGCCATGGACCCCTACCATTAACCAAGAGGTCCATGGGTCCCAGGTTGGGAACCCCTGGGTCATATTAAAGGTTGACATAGTTATTACAGTAGGATACTTGATGGGAAGCACTGACATAATGGGCTGAAGGGCCTGATATTGAAAGGTGAAGCAAGCTTTAGGGACCAAATTGCAGATTTCTACACCAGTTTCTAACTTTCTTCTATTCTAAATCTGCAGATCAAACCCTTCTAAATATTGAAAGGGCGAGCTAGCAAAAAGATGGATCACTTGACATTGGATGCAGGAGGTTTCTTTGTGCTCAAACACAGGATGAGAAGTTGTTCCTCGAGCTGGAGTTGAGCTGCATTGTAGCAGTGTAAAGTAAAAATAAAAGTAATTTTGCTAACAAGTCATCGCCAGCCGCCTTTTAGGACTGCGGGTGGCAGTGACAGCTTGCTTGCTCTTTTTTTTGGCAGGAAGCTTACACAAGATCTGTCAAGGCAAGCACTGCTTGGCAGACGCACCATTTTGCAGTTCTAATTTTCATTTCACTGAGCCTTGGCAGCTTCTGACTGAGATCTAAATAACCCGAGCCCTGTTAGCAGCAAAGGCATCTGTGCTGGTGTGAAGAGCTGCTTTGGCAGCTCACAGTACCATAGATAGGATCTGAGGATATACAGAGAGGCATATGCTGACTCAATCTCTGCTTCGACAGGTGAAGCAGTCTGCGGTACACCTGCATTGGTAAGATATCAGCTAATTATTCCTGACCATTCATAAACCACAGACCAATCCTCCCCTATCCCCAACACAAGCAACACCCCTTTCATCATCTTGAGCAGGTGAATTTTTTGTCGCTATTCCTTCCACTTAACTAACAACAATTGCCACCTCTTAAGTGAACATCCACATGCCTCGGGGCCCTGACTCCATACATTTTGAATGTGTTCCTATTTAAAATCCTTCTCTTAGGCTCCACATCGCCACCCACATCGAACAGTAATTAGCATATGTATCGAGGCTCAACGAGCCGTTTTAATTGAAAGGTCTCTCGGGTGCACAACTGTAAATATGAAAAGCATTACCAGAGGACCAAATGCATAAAATGTTATGTATATATGTTACAGCATATATGTTATGTCGGTATACTCACCTGAATTTTAAACTGTCAAAGCCAACTTTGGCTGGCAATGCATGTTAGACAATAAATGATTTGTACTTTACAACATTACAGCACAGTACAGGCCCTTCTGCCCATGATCGTGTATCAAATTTATAAACTACTTTAAGATCAATCTAACTCTTCTCCTCCATAGCACTCTATTTTTCATTCACCTATGTGCCTACCTAAGAGTTTTTTAAAGACTCTCCATCAACCCTGGCAGGGCATTCATTGCTTTCTGAGTGAAAAACTTACCATAAGACTTAGGAGCAGAATTAGGCCATTCCATCATGACTGATTTAATATACCTCGCATCCTCGTTCTCCTGAGTTATCCATGTAACCTTTAATGCCCTTACTAATCAAGAACCTATCAACCTCCGCTTCAGATATCCCCAGTGACCCTCTCCAATGCCAGCATATATTTTCTTAGATAAGGGGACCAAAACTGCTCACAGTACTCCAAGTGTGATCTAACTCCTTATAAATTCTCAGCGTCATATCCTTGCTCTTATATTCTAGTCTTCTCAAATTGAATGCTAACATTGCATTTGCCTTCCTTACCACTGACTCAACCTGCAAGTTAACCTTTAGGGAATCCTACACAAGGACGCCCAAGTTCCTTTGCACTTCTGATTTTTGAATTTTCTTGCTGCTTAAAAAATAGTCTATGCCTGTATTCCTTCTACCAAAGTGCATGACCATACACTTCTCTACACTATATTCTATCTGCCACTTCTTTGCCCATTCTCCTAACCTGTCCAAGTCCTTCTGCAGCCTCTTTGCTTCCTCAACACTACCTGCATCTCTGCACCTCCTCCTATCTTCATATCATCTGCAAATTGGCCACAAATCCATCAATTCTGTCATTCAAATCATTGACATATACTATCTAAAGAAGTGACCCCTGCGGAATGCCAGTAGTCACCGGCAGCCAACCAAAAAGGCCTCTTATTTTCCACTCTTTACCTCCTGTCAGTCAGCCAAACTTCTATCCACGCTAGTATCTTTCCTATAATATCAAGGGCTCTGATCTTATTAGGCAGCTTTATGTGCAGCACCTTGTCAAAGGCCTTCTGAAAATACAAGTAAACAACATCCACTGACTCCCCTTTATCCACCCTGCCTGTTATTACCCTAAAGAATTCTAACAGATGTATCAGGCAGGATTGTCCCTGAAGGAAGCTATGCTGACTTTGGCCTCTGACATCCTCTGTATACTTTCCTGCAATCACATTAAAATTATGTTCCCTTGTGTTAGCCATTTCCACTTTGGGCTTTGAGTTCTATATTTATGGTACTTACTGCAGGGAGTTTTATTATTATATTCATATACTATAAATGCAATTTGCATTTAATATTAATTATTAAACATATAGCACACTTATGGTACACACACACATATATATCCTCGTGTCTGTCTGTGCTTGCATGTGAACACGTGGTTCTGATAGTCGTGATGCTCCTTAGCTTGCCTTAAAGGAAGAAATGTAATCCCATGTAATCCCATATGAGTCCTATACAATTGGAGAAGGACTGATACAGCCAGCAGTAAAGGAGGTTTTGAGTATGGTTTTGCATCAGTCATCTGAACAAATAACTAAAGCAATTCTGCACAGCAATAACTCTGTTCAAAGATAAATAGATTAAATGTCTGAGAATGTGGAAGACACGGTGTGCAACATACTTGATACAACAGAATTTGCTCTGCAGTTAGATGAGTCAACTTTGCCAGGCAAAAAATCTTTGCTTCTTGTTTATGTTAGCTTCACAAAAGGTGAAAGCATGGTCCAAGAGTTGTTATTTGCAGGGGAACTGAAAATAGACATGAAGGGGAATCAATATTTCAGGTGTTTGAGCAATTTTTCAAAGAGCCCAGACATTCCATTCACCAAAAAGTTCAAAGTTCAATCAGAGTACATACATGTCACCACATACAACCCTGAGATTCTTTTTCCTGCAGGCATACTTAGCAAATTATTAGAACAGTAACTGTGAATAGGATCAATGAACAGCAAACTGTGCAAATGCAAATATACATAAATAACTAATGAGAGCATGAAATTACATGATGAAAAGTCCTTAAAGTGAGACCATCGGCTGTGGGAACACCAGAAGTAGAAAATTCTTGCTTGTGACCAGATGGGGTATCATCAATGACAGGAAGTCACTATGAGGTTATTACTTTCCTGAAAAAAGCTGTTCCCAACTTATTTACCATTCATCGTGTAATTCACAGATGATATCCTATCACAAGAAACCTAAGTGATCAGCTTCACAAATCATTAAATACTGTTATCACAGCAGTAAGTAAAATCAAGTCCCATGCTCTCAGTTCTCAACTATTTAAAGAGCCTTCTATTGAGAATGATGAACAGTTTTAATACTTGCTGTTGCACACAGAAGTCAGGTGGCTTTCGAAAGGAAACTGCCTGAGACACTTCCATGTGTTTTTTGAAACTGTGGTAAAATTCTTTGAAGACTCAAATGCTTTATTCAGTAAACAACTCAAGAATATTGGGATTGGCAGTGCTTATTTATCAGAATTATTTGCAAAGTTTAATGGTCCATCTTCAATTGCAATGAAATTATGTGAAACTTAAGTCAAATCAGCCATCTCCACATATTCGTCCAAATTAACCCTATTTAAGTGCGACTTTGGCTGTAATGATCTTTTTCCCATTTCAGAGGTTCTCTGACTTGGAAGAGAAAGAAGGAATTCCAGGTGATGATCTTCAAGTCTACTGTGCCCATCTGGGTGAATTGCATAAAGACATGTCAGATAATATTCAAGATCTTCTCTCGATTCAAATTCCATATTGGGTAATAAATCCATTCCTGAACACTTGCAGTGAGGAATTAACAGGAAGGATGGAGGAAGAACTAATATTGCTACGAAATGACTTTGAGCTGAAACCAAGGTTCAAAATATATCAAGACTTTTGGTTACAGAAAGAAATCTCCGAACACTACCCTGCACTGCACAAAAAAAGGTCAAGATGTTCTTTATTGCTTTTCCAAGATTATATTTAGTGGAGCGCAGTTTCAATACAGTCACCTAACTTCTTTCAAAGCAATGAAACAGACTGCAAATTACTGAACATAGGGATCTGAGGCTCCTGAGTGACGTTCAGACTAATGTGAAGCTGATATCACAGCACCAAGCCCATTCATCTCATTGAAAGGTGAAAAAGCAATGAAGTTGTGAATAGTGGACTACTAATTTGCACTCTAAAATTTTTGATGAAAATTGTTTTCATTGTAATTTCTTTGTAGCTTAAAATAGATTTGAATAAATTCTGCATTATTTGTCACTGCTTTGAATTTAGTTCTTATTTTCTTTCACCTTAAAGAATCAAAATTCTTTATAGTTTTTTTATGTAATGGCCAGAAAGGAAGAGAGGGGTGCTGGGGATGTGGTCTGGGAGTCCAGGGTGCAGTAACCCAAAAAGTCTAGAAACCACTAAATTAGAGCACAGGGCTGGAATTATTTAGACAGTAATTATTTTCATTGTGGTTGTGTACATTTCAACAAAAAGGAATGATAAGTATTTCATATTAAAACTCTGATCAGAGCAGTTCTAATGGAAATCCATTTATTTGATAAGCCAGCTCTATTTCTCCTTATGGAAAGCAATGCACTGGTATGGAAGAAGATCACAACACTCTCCACAGATACTGTCTGACCTGCTGAGTATCTCCAACATTTTCAATTTTTATTTCAGATTCACAGTATCTCAGATTCCAATTGAAACTTACCGTAAAATGTGCTGGTTGCATCCACTGGCAACACAACCAAAGGACTGTCAGTCCACATTCTGGTCCTAACACAGCAAGTCCACGATGTTCAACAGAACAACAACAGAACAAGAGCAACAAAACAGCAAGAGTTTCGAAACAACCTCTGGTGGTTATACTGTAACTATTATAACTATTACAAACTAACAGGTTGTCTCAAAACACTGGAAGTGCATGTTTATTCGGTTCTTTATCATCTACCATCTATTTAGGCAGTATATCTCATCTTGTGGCTATTATCTTGCCCAGCAACTTGACAGAAGAAAATACCTCAGCTGGTGGTGGTACTATTGGATTCAGAGAGGCCAGAACCAGAGGACAGCAAACACCTTCTGGATCCATAAAGCTGCACAACATTACAGGTATAGGTTCGTCATGCGGACAATAAGCTTTGTCCAAATTCTTGCCTCCAAGTTCACCAGTTATCCCACTGGTTAAGCACCGACTCAATTTTATCATTTGCAGTATTTTTCAAAATTCTTCTATCATTTCACCCATATTACTTCAAACCAGCTTTATTGAATATAAACATGATTTTCCAACGTTAATTTAGCATGTTGTATCAAACCACATTTGGGATTTCCATTTTAGAAAAGATACTCCTGTTCAAAGGTTTCCCCCACATCTGCAGTTTTTTTCTAATTACTAGCCACTAATGCTTGGGGGAGAAGCCTTCTAATCAAAGCAAGCATTATCATTGATGGAGACAATTGTATTTCACTCCAATGATAAATTAATACCAAATTATCTTTAGCATGGAGGTGGCACGGGTCACATTTGGACAGCACCGAATTTCCTTCACCGGGAGTAGGATTTCAAGGATGGAGAGGAATGAGGTCACGAAATGATTTGAAGACAAGGATGCAAATTTAAAAATCACATAGGAATTTCTGAACTGGGAGCCAATATAAAGAAGTAAGTGCAAAAATGAAAAGAAACTAAGTTCAAAGGTTCGAAGTAAGTTTATTATCGAAGTATGTATATGCCGCTGTATACTACCCTGAGGTTCATATTCTTGCAGGAATTCACAATAGAGCAAAGAAATACAATAGAATCAATGAAAAACTAAAAGAAAATATGACAGATAACTAATGTACAAAAGAAGAGAAACTGCAAATACAAAATAATAATCATAGATCATTGTGCAATAATGGGAAAATTTTTGACAGTTGGGGTGCTGGAGGATTGGAGGATAGCCAATCTTGCTCCACTGTTTCAGAAAGGCTCTAAAAATAAGCCAGGAAGCTATAAACCGGTGAGCCTGACATCAGTAGTGTGAAAGTTATTGAAAGGTATTCCAAGGGACCAGATATGAGTATTTGGATAGACAGGGACTGATAAAGAATATTCAGCATGGATCATGCAGGGTAGGTAGTGTCTAACCAATCTTATAAACATTTTTGAGGAAATTACCAGGAAAGTTGTTGAAGGCAAGGCAGTAGATGTTGTCTATATGGACTTTAGCAAGGCATTTGACAAGATCCTGCATGAAAGGTTGGCCAAGAACATTCAGTTGTTCAGCATTGAAGATGAGTTAGTAAATTAGACTAGACATTGGCTTTGTGGTAGAAGCCAGAGAGTGGCAGTAGATGGTTGCCTGTCTGACTGGAGGCCTATGACTAATGAAATGTTGAAGGGATCAGTGCACAGTCCATTGTTGTTTGTCACCTCTCAGTGATTTGGATTATAATGTGGTTAACCAGATCAGCAAATCTGTGGATGACACCAGGATTGGGGGTGTAGAGAACAGCTAGAAGACTATCACGGCTTGCAGCAGGATCTGAACCAGCTGGAAAAATGGGGTGAAAATAGCAGATGGAATTTAATGCAGATGAGTGTAAGGTGTTGCACTTTGGTAGGACCCACACAATGGATGGTAGGGCACTGAGGAGTGTGGTTGAACAAAGGGATCTGGGAATGCAGGTCCAGAATTGAAAATGGCATCACAGGTTGATGGGATCATAAAGAAAGCTTTTGGCACATTGGCCTTTATAAATCAAAGTACTGAGTACAGGAGATGGGATGTTATGTTGAAATTGTATAAGACATTGGTGAGGCCTAATTTGGAGTACCATGGTCACCTCCTTACAGGAAAGGTGTAAATAAGTTTGATAGAGTACAGAGTAAATTTACGAGGATTTTGGCGGGTTGAGAGGACCGGAGTTGTATGGAAAGACTGAATAGGTTAGGACTTTATTCCTTGGAATGTAGAAGATCGAGAGAAGATTTAAGAGAGGTATACAAAACTATGAGAGGTAGAGATAGGGTAAGTGTGAGTAGGCGTTTTCCACTGAGGTTGGGTGGGACTACAACTAGAGATCATGTGTTAAGAGTGAAAGGTGAAAAGGTTAAGGGGAAACTTCTTCACTCAGAGGGTCATCAGAGTGTGGAACGAGCTGCCTGTGCAAAAGGTGCAAGAGGTCCCAGTCAATGGGAGTAGGCAGTTTAAATGGTTTGGCATGGACTAGACGGGCCAAATGGCCTGTTTCTGTGCTTTGCTTTTCTATGACACTATGTCTCTAAGGGTAATAACTGTTTCTGAACACGGTGGTTTAGGACCTAAAGCTCTTGTACCTCCTTCCTAATGGCATCAGCAAGAAAAGAGCATGGCCTGGGCAGTGCAGGGGTTCCTAATGATGGAATCCTAATACAGGTTCAGGAGCAGCAGCTGGAATACGACCATGACATTTATTACTGCTTTGCTTGGTAGTGGGAAAAATCAATGACAAATCCTTGGGGAAAGTCAGCATACCGTAGACCTAGCTGTGACGATCCTTCTGCTCAACTTTCTGCTCCAAATATAAAAGCAACATCCACCCTTAGAACAACCATTTGTAGATCATCTCCCTTGGCTGGCGACATCCCTGCCTCTCATTCAGAAGGCTACCAGTTTACATCGCACTCAGGGAGCTGACAGCGGAACTTAGAATGACATTCTACTCCAGTGTTGAGAAAGTGCAGTACAATATGTAGCTCTCCCCTTCCGAACAGATGTTAAACTGAGCCTTGGTTGCCTTACCAGTTGCGTGCAAAAGATCCCATGATACTACTTGCAATTATCCTTGCAGTCCAAAAAAAACAATTATCCATCAAACGACCACACTAAAAGTGAACTGGTTTCTGGTGCCTGTAGAAGTTGCACTGTAAACAATGGTCACATATTTATATTAATGCATGTGGAGTAATGGATTGGAACTGAAAACATGTTGAACCTCCTGAAAGGGAATACACCCTATAAATACAAGTCATTTTCATCTTTCACTTTGAACGTAAATAAACACAATGACATAAATTATTCTTGTATTGTGCTGAATAGATGCAACTAGAGTCACACCTGCAGAGAACATAGAAATCTACAGCACATTACAGGCCATGTTGTGTCGAGCATGTAACCTATTCTAGAAACTGCCTTGAATTTCCCTACCACATAGCCGCCGATTTTTCTAAGCTCCATGTACCTATCTAAGAGTCTCTTAAAAGACACAATTGTATTCGCCTCCAGCACTGTCGCCAGCAGTGCATTCCACACACTCGTCACTCTCTGTGTGAAAAACTTATCCCTGACATCCCTCAGCACCAGCTTCCAAGCGCCTTAAAACTATGCCCCCTCGTGTTCAGCTCTGGGAAGAAGCCTCCGGCTATCCACACAATCAATGCCTCTCATCATCTTATATGCCTCTAATCAGGTTACCTCTAATTCTCCATTGCTCCAAGGAGAAAAGGCCAAGTTCACTCAACCTATCCTGATAAGGTACGCCCTCCAATCTAGGCAACATCTTTGTAAATTTCCCCTGCACTCTTTCTATAGTATGCATAGCCTGCCATTCATAAAGATTATTTGTGTGTGTGCATGCTTGCTTGTGTGTACACCTGCATAGAAGAGGCAAACAGGTTTGTGTGTGGCAATGTACAGCAGTCAAGGGTGGCATTGTAACACAGTGGCTAGCACAACGCTTTGCAGTACAGGCAACTCAGGTTCAATTCCCACTGCTGCCCGTAAGAAGTTTATACGTTCTCCCTGTGACTGCGTGGGTTTCTTCTGGGTGCTGCACAGTTTCCTTCCACAGTCCAAAGATGTAGCGGTTGGTAGGTTAATTGGACATTGTAAATTGTCCTGTGATTAGGCTAGGATTAAATCAGGGGATTGCTGGGCTGCACGGCCAAGAAGGGTCTATTCCACGCTGTATCTCAATAAATCAAGACATAAATATTTGAGAGTCTGAGGAGCTGAGGCTTATAAAAATGCAAACATATGAGAGGTTTGTGAGTACATGTGAGTGAATGAGTGTGAGTGAGAGAGAGGGAGAGAGAGAGAGGGAGAGGGAGAGGGGGTGAGAGAGAGAGAGAGAGAAAAGGGGGTTTGAGTGCTTGGAGAAGAGACAGGGAGAGAGTGTAAAATCTTCTGCCCTAACATTTATATTCTGAAAGATTTCTAATTTCCTAAAAAACTACTGCAAATGTAAATGCATAACATTCCAGTTCAAATATTCCAAAATAACTAAGTAAAACACAATATATAAACGAAATTAACAGATCTGGATAAATGAACAAAGGATTTTGCCCTGCGGTACACTCCGTGCATGGATTGTTGGAAAAATCCGACCTGGAAATTAGATGAGGCCGAATGTCCCTCTTTATCAGCATTACAGCCAAAACCATCTGTACATATTATTTAAACAGCACATTATACAGCGATCAGCAGGGATTTGTGGCAAAAGCTTCTTACTAATAATTTGCATCAGTGCAACAAGGCGGCAGCAAAATAGACACAAATAACTCCAGCTTCACAGGTTATTTATCACAGCTTTTATCATAAGTTGCACCCACCTTTATTTAGTACCTCAAGGTTCATTGTCAATGCGCACATTATCTTGTGTTATTTTGAGACACGTGCTGTGAAGAATGAAACTGGGAAGGAGAAAAGATGGACTGGACTTCAAACCCATTAGTGCCTGCTTTAGGCACGTTAATTGGACACTGCTGTATGTGCTAACAGTCCTGAAAAATATGAGCCAACCCCCTGAAATATCTATAAGACCATGACACAAAAGGAGCAGAATTAGGCTAGTAGCCCATCAAGTTCTCTCCACTATTCAATCATGGCTGATTTAGATTGCCTCTCTATTCAATATCCTGGCCTCCACAGTTATCTGTGGCAAGGAATTCCACAGACTCACCCTCCTTCCGACAATACTCCAAAGGTGTTCGGACCAATGCCATACAGAATCCCAACCTTACATCCTTGTTCTCTCACAATGAATGTGACCATTGCATTTGCCTTCCTTACTACCGACTCAACCTGGAAGTTAACGTTTAGGGAATCCTGCACAAGGACTCCCAAGTCCCTTTGCACATCTGATTTCTAAATCTGCTTCCCATTTCGAAAATAGTCTACACCCTTATTCTTTCAACCAAAGTGCACAACGACACATTTCCCTGCATTACATTCTATCTGCCACTTTTTTTGCCCATTCTCTTAATCTGTCCAGGCCCCTCTAAGGACTTCCTGCTTCCTCTGTACTACCTGCCCCTCCACCTATCGAATTTGGTCACAAATATAATGTCTCTCAAGACCCGAAGAGTTAGACTAAAATGGAAAGGACATCTTCTTTGTGCCTTAGGGCAAAGAGCAAAGGAATACAGGAAAGTCTAGGTCAGATCTGAGGACTGTGGGAGAGAAAGGCTGAGGTGAGGACTGAAGGCAGTGACAGACTGGAAGGCTGGGTAATTATGGGTAAGGATCACATATCCATCACCAAGCACTGGGAAGCTAGGGGCAGAAGTTGCTGATCTGGAGACCTCCAGTCTACATTTGAAGAAAAAAGTTTGATAGATATGTTGTTTCAGCCAATCATTGGAGGGAAAGCGTTGTGGTCACGTCGTCAATAGGTTGAGTGATTGGCATCATGAGGAAGATCATGCGACTCAGTAATTAGTGAACGGCAAGTACTGCTGACACCTTTGACCTGGAGGGAATGGTCTCAGTCCTCTGGATAATTGTCTTAGAGAAGAAAACCAATGATAAAAACCTTAAAGGTGATCCACCGATACGAGGAAGCCCCCCTCTGCAGAGTAAGTATTACATTGGTACAGGTGTAAGCACTGACAAAAGAGTTCATCATGACCCAGTTTCTCCCTGAACTGGGCTGAACACTGGGAATATCACCTCTTCTGTCAGCACATTGAAAATTGCTTATCTGGACAATTCAAGATAGGAAGCGCCTAGTCGTGTCCCCAGAGTGCCAATAATTTGCTCTGAAGATAAGCTTATTCCAGAAAACACCAGTGTTCATAGTGGTACTTTAAAATGCCAACAAATTTCTGGGTGATGGTTCCCAAAGGCTTCCACACAGAGGCCACCCCTTCTCTCATCTGGCTTTGTTGCAAATAACAAAACAAAGGGCAGCAAGAAGAATGTGTAATACCGGCCATTACGAGTCAGAGTCACTTGGGGATGGACCTCTGTGACCAAACTCACAGCAACAGCATATCTAATTTACATTATACTAGTCTTCAATAGGAATCGAAAAAGCTGTGTATTCTCGCATGCAAAGAGGACCAACGTGCTTTTAAAATGGGCCATTAGTTGAAGGAATTTAATGATCTAGTTCCTTGTATGAATCCCAATAACCTGTCTGCCCACAAGACTTGGAATGGTCCAGTAGCGTAGTGGTTAGCGTAATGCTATTACAGCATGGCTGGCCTCGGTTCAGTTCTGCTGTTGTCTGTAGGGAGTTTTTATGCTCCCGTCATGATCACGCTGGTCCTCCCACAGTCCGAGGATGTATGGGTTAGTAAGTTAATTGGCCACAGGAGTGCATTTGAGCAGTGTAGGCTCGTTGGGCCAGAAGGGCCTGTTACTGCACTCTATCCCTAAATAAATAATAAGATAAAATGAATAATATTGATTTATTCCGCCAAATCAAGTTGCTTTGGACATTTATATCTTATTTATTGAGATACAGCTCGGAACAACCACCCCTTCGAGCTATGCCACCCAGTAATTCCCCAATTTAAACCAAGCATAATCACAGGACAATTTACAATGACCAATTAATCTACCAACTTTGGACTGTGGAGGAAACCAGAGCACCAGGAGGAAACCCACACAGTCACGGGGAGAACATATAAACTCCTTACAGGCAGCGGCGGGAATCAAACCCGGGTTGTCTCTACTGTAAACATAGAAACATAGAAAATAGGTGCAGGAGTAGGCCATTCGGCCCTTCGAGCCTGCACCGCCATTTATTATGATCATGGCTGATCATCCAACTCAGAACCCAGCCTTCCCTCCATACCCCCTGATCCCTGTAGCCACAAGGGCCATATCTAACTCCCTCTTAAACATAGCCAATGAACTGGCCTCAACAGTTTGCTGTGGCAGAGAATTCCACAGATTCACCACTCTCTGTGTGAAGAAGTTTTTCCTAATCTCGGTCCTAAAAGGCTTCCCCTCTATCCTCAAACTGTGACCCCTCGTTCTGGACCTCCCCAACATCGGGAACAATCTTCCCGCATCTAGCCTATCCAATCCCTTTAGGATCTTATACGTTTCAATCAGATCCCCCCTCAATCTTCTAAATTCCAATGAGTACAAGCCCAGTTCATCCAGTCTTTCTTCATATGAAAGACCTGCCATCCCAGGAATCAATCTGGTGAACCTTCTTTGTACTCCCTCTATGGCAAAGATGTCTTTCCTCAGATTAGGGGACCAAAACTGCACACAATACTCCAGGTGTGGTCTCACCAAGGCCTTGTACAACTGCAGTAGTACCTCCCTGCTCCTGTACTCGAATCCTCTCACTATAAATGCCAGCATACCGTTCGCCTTTTTCACCGCCTGCTGTACCTGCATGCCCACTTTCAATGACTGGTAAGGATAGAAATACTGATCAACACTCTGGTGATACAACATTAGAGAGGATGACCTTTAATTGAGAAAACAATGGACTAATTCACTGAGAAAGAAATGGGATGGAGTCACAAGAGACAGGAGATGCAGCAAAAAAAAAACATGAGCTGCTGAAGGACTCAGTAGGTTAGGCAGCATCCGTGGAGAGAAATGGACAGTTGACTTCATTTCGAGTGTCCATTTCTTTCCATGATGATGCCAGGTTCACTGAGTTCCTTCAGCAGCTCGGTTTTAGCATCATAAAAATTTGAGGATTAGTAGTGGGTACCCTGAATACACTATCAGGGCTGGAGGCAAATATAACAGAGGTCTTTCAAAGGTCCTTACAGTACATACGGTGAAGGTGTAAAGAATGGAAAGACATGGAGAGATGTGATTCATTTAGGAATTTAATTACTAGTTCAAGTGATCCAGTATAATATGTGGGCTGAAGGACCTGTTCTTGTGCTGTATTGTTCTAGATCCTATGTTCTAAGTGTGAGGGGCCAATTTCACAGGCTACAACAAAAAGGTAAAAAGTTGTAGAATTGAAGGGGTTGAGTCAATTGAATTGTCACAGGTATGAATTTTGCAGTCTAACTGTGGGAATATTCAGAGCAAATTGTCTAGTAAGTATACACACACAAAATGCTGGAGGAACTCAGCAAGTCAGGCAGCATCTATGGAGGGGAATAAACAGTTAACATTTTGGGTGGAGACCCATAAAACAATAAAGCATTAGAGCAGAATTAGGGCATTTGGCCCATCAAGTCTGCTCCAAATTACACCATGGCTGATTTATTATCCCTCTCAACTCCAATGCCAGCACATCCTGTCTTAGATACGGAGCCCAAAACCGCTCACAATACTTCAAGTGTGGTGTGACCAATGCCTTATAAAGCCTCAGGATCACATCCTTGCTTGTATATTCTAGTCTTCAATCAGGACTGGAAAGGAAGGGGGCAGAAACCAGAATAACAAGTGGGAGAAAAGCTAACGGGTGATAGGTGACACTGTGGGGGGGGAGGTAGGTGGGTGAGGGAGGGGGGGAAGTAAGAAGCTGGGGTAGAAGATGGAAGATACTGCCAAGAGAACCAATGCATCCTTTCTTCATGACCTTGAGTGCGCAATGGCCTGACAAAATTCCTTAACATTAGAGTCAAAAGATTTATTCTGCACTTCATTTTAACACAAATCATATGGCTCTTACTGCAACAGGAAAGCTAAATAAAAACATCATCCACACTGTAATTATAGCTTTGAACACGGCTCCCCTACAGAGCTTTCTGGTCGTTCCACTCCAGTGTAAAGAGCTTCATACATAATCTGCTCTTTCCTGGTACAGAGCACAATTATGCACAATGCATCGTTCCTTAATTTGAAACTTACAGCTTTTTAAAATATCATTTCAAAATAAAGTGATCCAACCTCTGTCAGCCATGCCTTGGTTGACAACAGTTACCTTTGAGGAAGAAGATTGTAGATTTAAGAGAGAAAAAAAAATAAAACAAACTGCTGGAGGAACTCAACGTTATTCAACCCAAAACATCAACTGTGCATTTTCCTTCCATCATGGGATGCACCCCCCCCCCCACTCCATTATCCAGGTCATGCCCTCTTCTCTTTGGTACTACCAGGAAGGAGGTACAGGAGCCTGAAAGTACTCACTCAATGATTCAGGGATAGTTTCTTCCCCTCTGCCATCAGGTTTCTAAATGGACTTTGAACCCATGAACACGACCTCACTACTTGTTTTTCTCTTTTTGCACCAGGCCATTTATCATTTGGCACTAGGTCATTTGGCCTATCAGTTCAGCTCTGCCATTCGATCATGCTGAATTATTGTCCCTCTCAAACCATCCTCTTGCCTTTTCTCTTTGACACCCTTACTAACCAACAACCTATCAACTTCCGCTTTATATGTACCCAATAACATGGCCTCCAAAGCTGTCTGTGGCAATCAGTACCACAGGTAACCGTCCTCTGGCGAACAAAATTCCTCCTCATCCCTGTTCTAAAGAGATGTCCTTCTATTCTGAGAATGTGCCCTCTGGTCCTAGACTCCTCCACTACAGGAAACATCCTCTCTATGTCCACTCTATCTAGGCCTTTTGATATTCAATAGTTTTCAATGAGTTCCCACACCCATCCACCCCCCCCCCCCCAATCGTCTAAACTCCAGAGAGTACAAGCCCAGAGTCATCAAACAGACCCATTTCATTCCCAGGGTCATTCTCATGACTGGCTCTGGACTCCCGTTCAATGTCAGCACATCCTTTCTTAAATTAGGGCCCCAGAACTGCTCACAATCATTGTTCCCGTGAATTTGACATGGATTCAAATACTCCATTATTGGTCAGAAGTCCCTGGTTTTACGTCAAGTCGGGAACTAGTTGGGCATGGTGATATTGCTATTATTCTTCACCATCTGGGACATGGCCTCTTCTTGTTACTACCATCGGGGAGGAGGTACAGAAGCCTGAAGACCATCAAGTATCGATTTGGTCCAGTAACACTTCCTTGCTATTCCTTTTGTTTGCTCTGTTTACTTAGGCTTGTAATTCATAGTAATTTCAAATCTTCGCTGCTGCATAAAAACAATTTTTACAAGTTTTAAGTGAGTGATCATAAATCTGATTCTGATCTTGAGCCTCAGGCATTGAAATGCTCAACATATTTGAGAGGCTTCGTCAACTGGGGATTTCAATGTCAGAAGAACATCTCCCACCAAATAATCGGAGCTACCAAAGCCATGGTTCTAGAGAAAATAGCTTTGCCTTTTATGGAGCAAACTTCAGAATCCCTGATTAGTGAATGTAACTAAATATGTGTTTCCTAAGAGCAGTAACTATCATATTGGAGGAAACACAGCAGTCAATACAAGGATGTTGCTGGATCTTGAGGACCTAACTATAGGGAAAGGTTGAACAGGTTAGGACTTTAGTCGCTGGAGCATAGGAGAATAAAGGATAATCTGATGCAGATATACACAATTATGAGGAGTATCATTAAGATGAATGCATGTAGGCTTTTTTCTCTCAGGTTGGGTGAGACTAGACATAGTAAAAGGTGAAAATTCTTCACTCTGAGGTTGGTGGGAGTGTGGAATGAACTGCCAGCAGAAGTTCATTTGTTAGGTATTAATATTGAAGTAGTAAAATGGATTCAACAGTGGCTGGATGGGAGATGCCAGAGAGTAGTGGTGGATAACTGTTTGTCAGATTGGAGGCCGGTGTCTAGTGGTGTGCCTCAGGGATCTGTACTGGGTCCAATGTTGTTTGTCATATACTTTAATGATCTGGATGATGGGGTGGTAAATTGGATTAGTAAGTATGCAGATGATACTAAGACAGGTGGCATTGTGGATAATGAAGTAGGTTTTCAAAGCTTGCAGAGAGATTTAGGCCAGTTAGAAGAGTGGGCTGAAAGATGGCAGATGGAGTTTAATGCTGATAAGTGTGAGGTACTACATTTTGGTTGGACTAATCAAAATAGGACATACATTGTAGATGGTAGGGCATTGAAGAATGCAGTAGAACAGAGTGATCTAGGAATAATGGTGCATAGTTCCCTGAAGGTGGAATCTCATGTGGATAGGGTGGTGAAGAAAGCTTTTGGTATGCTGGCCTTCATAACTCAGAGCATTGAGTATAGGAGTTGGGATGTAATGTTAAAATAGTACAAGGCATTGGCAAGGCCAAATTTGGAGTATTGTGTAGAGTTCTGGTCACCGAATTATAGGAAAGATGTCAACAATATAGAGAGAGTACAGAGAAGATTTACTAGAATGTTACCTGGGTTTCAGCACCTGAATTACAAAGAAAGGTTGAACAAGTTAGGTCTTTATTCTTTGGAGCGTAGAAGGCTGAGGGGGGACTTGATAGAGGTATTTAAAATTATGAGGGAGATAGATACAGTTGACGTGGATAGGCTTTTACCATTGAGAGTGGGGGAGATTCAAACAAGAGGACATGAGTTGAGAGTTATGGAGCAAAAGTTTAGGGGTAACACAAGGGAGAATTTCTTTACTCAGAGAGTGGTGGCTGTGTGGAACAAGCTTCCAGTAGAAGTGGTAGAGGCAGGTTCGATATTGTCATTTAAAGAAAAATTGGATAGGTATATGGACAGGAAAGGAATGGAGGGTTATGGGCTGAGTGCAGGTCGGTGGGACTAGGTGAGAGTCAGCATTCGGCACAGACTAGAAGGGCCGAGATGGCCTGTTTCCGTGCTGTAATTTTTATATGGTTATATGGTTATAAGTGGAAGATGCAGGTTCAATTGTAACATTCAAGAGAAGTTTGGATAGGTACAGGAATAACAGGGGTGTGGTCTGGGTGCAGGTAGATGGCACTAGTGAGAAGATCAAGTCAACAAGGACTAGATGGGACAGAGCACCAGTCTCTGTGTTTTACTGCTCTGTAACTAAATATATACAGTACTTTACTTTACTCCCAGTAAAGAGCAATGGGATAAGAGTAGATGCATTCCTCTTTGAAATAGTGCCACAGAATTTTATACGTACAGCTATAATGGGAGACTGAGGGTCTTATTCAACATCTGAGAAACTAGTGGCTCTCCTTTACTCAAAAGGAAACATATATTTTTATGCCCACCTGATTGCAACAGAAAAAGGGAACATTATGCAAAGGATCTAATTAGAATATAGATAGAAAAAGGTATAGGAAAGTAATAATATTTTAGTGACAGTGACATTTTCTTGAATGAAGTGAAGAGTTTGCAGACTCATGGGTTTGGAAATTCATGACAATGATTTATTTCCCATTGGTTCCAACTCCATTAACTTTAAAAAAATATCAGCATTAATATCAATTTGTAACTTAATGCTGTGGTATGTAAAGTAATTGGTCCCTTACTGAAGGGAATGTACTGGGACTGAGTGTAACTTTAGAAGTCCAGACCACTTGATAATTCACATGGGTGGAAAGTAAACACAATTATATTGTTGAATGATGTATTATTTAACTTTACGCATCACTTTCCATAATGTACTTACAACTCATCGTGTAGTCTAAATGGGACATCACACCAACCTGGCACCCCATAAGTGGTGATGAGCTTGCACTTGGGCTACCAAACAGGTTTAATGTGTTATTTTGCTTTCACAAGGTTACAAATAACTGTGCCATTTTCGGCTCTAAGCTGAGGCTCTGTCTTGAATTACAAGTGAAGGCATAAACACAAGAAATTCTGCCGATGCTGGAAATCCAGAATAACACACACAAAATGCTGGAGGAACTCAACAAGTGAGGCAGCATCTAAGGGGATTAAAGAGTTGATGTTTTGGGCCAAGACTCTTCATCAAGACTCTGGACTCAGGTTTCCTGATAAAGGGTCACAACCCGAAGCAGCAACTAGCTGCCTGACCTGCTGAGGTGAAGGTATAAGGTACTACAGCATTATTTCAAAGAGGAATAGCAGTATTTTCCTGAGATCCTGACTTAGATTCATTTCTCAAACAACACTATGGATAAAGGATATTTTCTTATCTCTGTTGCGCCAGTGTTTTGGGGGATCTACGGGGGGTGATTGATAAGTTCGTGGCCTAAGGTAGAAGGACTCAATTTTAGAAAACCTAGCACATTTATTTTTCAACATAGTCCCCCGCTACATGTACACACTTAGTCCAGCGGTCGTGGAGCATACAGATCCCTTCTTTGTAGAACTGGTCCACAGCAGGGGTGATTGATAAGTTTGTGGCCTAAGGTAGAAAGAGATGAGTTATTAACTTCAAACTTTCTGCGTTTTCACTCAAAGAGTTGAACTGCACGTGTATGTAACGAGAGAGTCTTGGACCTCCAGGTGGTCCACAACAGGGGTGAATGATAAGTCCGTGGCCTAAGGTAGAAGGAGATGAGTTATACAGCTCTTGTTACATGCACATGCAGTTCAACTCTTTAAGTGAAAATGCAGAAAGTTTGAAGTTAATAACTCATCTCCTTCTACCTTAGGCCACGAACTTATCACTCACCCATCATACCTGTCCTTTTGTTTGGAGACTGTCTCTTTCAATTGCAAGAACACACTCTCTGAATGATCAAGACACAGCAGCAGCAGCTCAGGCCTTTCCAGACTTCAGAGTTCAGCTCCAGCACTGTCTGTAAACAGTTTGTACCTTCTCCCTGTGAATGCATGGGTCTACTTTGGGTGCTCCAGTTTCCTCCCACAATCAAAAGACGTAGGTTAATTGGCCATTATAAATTGCCCTGTGATTAGGCTAGTGTTAAATAGCTGGGTTGCAGGGTGGTGCGGTTTGTTGGCCCGGAAGGGCCTGTTCTGCATTGTATCTTTAAATAAAATAAAATAAATAAATAAGACTTATCTCCATCTGCCAACTTCAGCATTCCAAGGTGAACTTTTTGAAGGTACAATCTAGACCTTCCTGGCTGGCAACCCTCTGCCTGGAAGTCCAATGTCAATTTCTATTTATAATGATCCTTTACAACACAAAAACCTTTTCAAAAACACAAAAGATTACCCCTTAATGCTGGAGCAGCTGAGTCGAAAAGATGTCTTACTGAAATTAGATCGATCCTAGTAAAACTGTACTTGGATCACTGGGCCTTCCCACCGAAAGAAGGATATTTTAGTAATAGAGGACTGTAATGAAAACTCAGAAAATTGAGATTTGTGATGAGGATTTGTTCAAAGGGAAGATTACATTGGCTTACTGTCTGGAGTTCAGAAGAAGTAGAGGAACTTTCATTGAAATGTACACGATCTTTACCTGGCTTGACAGGGTATGCACAGGGACAATGATTTCCCTGGCTGGAGCATCGAGAACCAGGACTTGAAATCTCATAGTAAGATTTTAAACAGAGATCTCTTCAATATGACGGTAATGAATCAGAATTCTTTGCCCAGGAGGACTGTGTAATCTCAGTCCTCATCATGCTCAAAGCAAAGCATAATAGGCCTTATGGAAACCAAAGACAGGAAGATAGGAAAGTCACAATGAGATAACAGATCAGCCATGATCTAGCTGAATGGTAGAACAGGCAGCAAAAACCAAATGATGGACTGATCTTCTCCACTTGGGCAATCCCAGCCAAACCATTGACCATGACACTAGTTGAAGTGTTTTAAAGAGCAACTGAGGAAGAATGGAGAAATGGTGAGCTTTACTTTGATGAATTCCAGAGCCTAGAATCTAGGCAACTTAAACTTGCAACCATCCAGAAGAGGACATTTCTTACAGGAATTGTGTTAAAATAACTTAGTATTTCATGTTAGACTCGTGAAGCACCGGGGGAGCTGGGTGCAATGTTCAGGAAGTAAAGCATTGTAACATGCACTGTAATTTTCAGAAAATAACATTGTAAATCTGCAGGATGGCTGCAAGACCTGCCCCTAATGACTCTAAAAAGATTGCAATCTGTCCATGCAGGCATCCATTATGAGCATCCCAGTTAAAAAGAAATAAATGAGAAATAAAATACATCTTTGTCTGATGTTACAAAGAATGAATGATTATAACTGCAGTTGCCCAATTTTCCCTGCTGACTCTGAGCCTGAAGGCAAACAAATATTACTGATTGCACATTCAACAGTCAAATTAGTAAGTGATCACTTTGGAGAAAAATCTTACTGTTCCTTCCTTTCATTCCTTCTCTGTTGTTACAGAAACCAGGAAGTGCAACCCAATGTGGATTTCAAGTCAAGATCCCCCATGCAGAGCGGAGCCTGATTGCTGTATTTATTCCATCTGTAAGTTGCATTGTTATCGGCCTAAAGCAGGCAACGACCTGAATGGTGGCATATTGTTAAACAGGTCAGCAGTCGCGTCAACCCATCAATTGCGAGCAATGGGCTTTCTGACTTGTATCCATTGTATTTCAGAATGCAGTCAAATCTCACTCACGGAAGGCACCACCAGAATGAGACGTGGGAAAGAAGCAGTTTTGCAGTGCAAGAGATTCTGTAAGATAATGTGTAACAAAGTGTAACGTCCTTCTCTGCCTGGTTATACAGTAGTACAGCTGAGGACCAAACTCCTTAGGCTCAACTCATCCATGCAAACCAAGGTGCACCCTCCCCTCCCCCCCACCAAGCTAGTCTCATTTACTTCCTGTGGCACTTCTCCCAGAACATACTGGTTCAATTCTACTCTGGCATCGCAGAGAGCATCCTCCCATCCGTCATTACTGTCTGGCTTGGCGCAGCATCCTCTCACAATCGACGGAAACGACAGCAAAGTATCAGGTCCGCTGAACGCATCACTGGCTGCAGTCCGCCATCACAGCAGGACCTGTGTGTGTCCCAGACAAAGATTCTGGCAGGAAAAAAAAATATCACTTCCCATCTTGCAAACCGTCTTTTCCAAACACTCCCTTCTGGAAAGCAATACAGGGCTATTAAAACAAACAAAAAAAATTCACGCCATCTTAAACGTTCCTTCCCCCAGGCAGCTAACCTGATCAACCATTCTAGTTAGCCACCCCACCCACCTCCAACCTATTCTAGCTCAGTAGCAAAGTGCAGATACGTCTCCACCAAAGGAGGTGTAAGGAGCTCCTTCTCTCCACTAGCCCGCAGGTCACCCTTCAGCAAGATCTAGCACCTGCTTAGACCCCCGATCAGGGTCATGTGAAGCTCTGGGATCAGGTGAAGGATTTTTGTATGAGCAGCTGGTGCATATCATAAGTCCTGGTTATGCGACCACTGACACCAGGCAGCCAACCTCTGAAGAGTATTGATAATGGCTGGGGTCACCCACCTTGTAAAGACACCACCCAGAAGAAGGCAATAGCAAACCACTTTTGTAGCAACATTTGCCAAGAACAATCATGGTCATAGAAAGACCATGATCACATACATCACATGAAATGGCACAAACCAAAAGAACAAACCCCCTCTAGCTATTACTTCCGTCACTGTACCACACTTAGGCACTTTAAACCACTTCTTTATAAAAGCAAAACACACAAAACCCTGGAGGAACTCAGCAAGCCTGGCAGCATCTATGGAAAAGAGTACAGTCGACATTTCTGGCCAAGACCCTCAGCAGGACAGTTTTTTTCATAATGTTTACTTTGTAAATACGTACAAGTATTTATGCTCATTTTATTCCATATCTGTCCTTTATTAGCTTTAAACAAAGCTCTTAGCTTTTTTTCTAATATAATTCCTTATATTTGTTGAATGCTGTTGTTTATTTTTGTTGTATGCCATTCCCTGACCAACACACAATGGCAAATTCCGAATACATGTAAGTGTATGTGATCCTTCATCCTTGATCCTTGACACCAAGAGACCTTAATGCTCGATATGCCCACTTTTAGCTCATATCCTTCAAACCTTCCCCATCCAAATGTGTTTTAAATGCTGTTGTTGTACCTGTCTCAACCACTTCCTCTGGCAGTTTATTCCATATAAGCAACACCCTCTGCAAGAAGTTGTTGCCCCCAGGTCCCTCTTCAGCCTTGTAATTTCCTCACGGATCTTTATCTCCGTACATCATTAATTCGAACACTCTACGTGTTTTCAGTTGACATCTCTCTGTCATTATCAGCTCAGCCTTCAGTTGCTGAACCTTTGGTTATGCTTCCAGACTTTCTGAACCTCTCCGGCTTTAATATTTTACCTCACTAACTGCAACCTCTAGGTCACCTGTCCTAATAACTCATTATATCTCAAATATTGCCTCATTACATACCTGCAAACTGCTGTGGAACATTTCTTTTTAGCATATGAAAGGCCTGGCTTTCTATAATTGAACCAGGAGGTTGCAAGTTCAAGATACACTCCAGAGATTTGATCGCACAATCTAGATTAGTACTACAGACCAGCACTGTGAGAGATGATACCTCTCAGATGAGATTTAAACCAAGGTTACCAATCCTCTCTGATGAATGAATCACATGACAGCATCTGCAAGAAAAGGAGATTCATCCTCCTGATGTTTGGCTAACATTTTCCCTTCAACCAGCAGATTGAAGATTGCTTAATGTAACTTCTAGTACACAAATGTAAAGGAGAACAATATAATTGTTACAGCAAAAAATAAAACACAAGAAGATAAAAAAAAACACAATAACCATAAATACATAAGGTGGCTTATACACAAGTATTGATTGTATGTACATAAGGTGATGGTAGGCATAGGAGTGTCTCTAACAGGAGATAAAGTAGTAATACTGGGTTAGTGGGTGAAGGTGTTGATCAGCCTTACTGCTTGGGGTAAGTAACAGTTTTTGAGTCTGGTAGTTCTGGTGTGGATCTATGTAGCCTCCTCCTTGATGAGAGTGGGACAAACAGTCCGTGAGCAGGATGGGTGGGATTCTTTGTGATATTGCTGACCTTTCTCTGGCACCTTTCTGTATATATGTCCTTGATGGCAGGAAGGTAGCACAGTGTTGCTTTTGGGAATATGCTGGGAAAATATTTGCTGCCATGCATCCTACATTGGAATGGTGTCTTCACTTCAAATACACTCTGCAAAACCTTCGGAAGAGCCAGGAAGTTGTGAAAGATGCTGTGGAAACATCAATTTTGCTTTCAAGCTGTTTTGTGGGTTTGAGATAGAGCAGCACAGGAACAGGCCCTTGACCCACCGCACTGTGTAAAATTAATCAATGATACCAAATTACACCAATTCTTTCTGCCTGCACTTGGTCCAAATTTCTCTATTGTGGGTACATTCATGTGCCTTCCTAAGAGATCTTGTAAATGCCTGTATCGTATCTGCCTCTACCATCACTCCCTGGCAGCTCATTTCAGGCATCCACCACTCTGTATTAAAAACTTACCTGCACATCCCTTTTGAATTTTCCCCCTCTCACTTTAAATGCATTTTAACTATTTCGACCCTGAATAAAGAAACTGTCTCCCTACTCATATTTCCATTCATAATTTTATTTTGACCATAAAATAATGGTAATCAGGTCGAGACAATGGACCAAGTGCTGATCCACTGGATCTAAATCTTAGCACACCCCTACAATATGACACAATGGAAGCAGCTTTACCAGATGAAATATGGTTCAACAAAAATCTTGCTGCCACCTACTCAGGGCCTTTAAAGTCATGGAGAACTGCAGCATAGAAATAGATCCTTTGGACCACTTAGTCCTTGCCAAACTGTCAATCTGCTGGTCCCATCTACCCACACTTGCACCAAGGCCCTCTACACCCCTCTCATCTACGTATTTATCCAAATTTCTCTTAAATTTTGAAACCGAACTCCGACCACCAATTTCACTGGAAGCTTGTTGTTCCACATTCTCACCACCTTCTGAATGAAGAAGTTCTCCTCATGTCCCCCTTAAACATTTCATCTTTCACCCTTAGCCCATGATCTCTAGTTCGCGTCTCACCCAAACTCAGTGGAAAAAGCATTTATTCTATCGAAACCCCTCATAGTTTTGTATACCTCTATCAAATCTCCTCTCATTCTCCTACACTCCAGGGTATAACCTCTTTAGTCTTTCCACCTTTCCCTAAAACTCAGGTTTTCAAGTGCGAGCAAACTTCTTTTAGATTTTCTCTGCAGAAGGTGAAATTAGGGACAGAAAATAAACCACAAACAAAAGAAAATCAGCAGATGCTTGAAATCCAAGCAACACACACAAAATGCTGGAGGAGCTCAACAGATCAGACAGCAGCTATGAAAGAAGAATACAGTTGACGTTTCAGGCAGAGACCCTTCAGCAGGACTCTGTAGGTCCTGATAAAGGGCCTCGACCCGAAATGTCAACTGTACTCTTTTCCACAGATGCTGCTTAGCCTGTTAAGTTCCTCCAGCGTTTTGTCTGTGTTGCACAGAAAATAAATGCTGGCCATGCTGCTGTCCCCCACGTATCATAAAAAATAAATCATATAATGGACTTTCTCTTTCTTTGAATTACAAAACTGTGTGATGCACAGTAATTCCTTCCCCTCCTTTTTGTTTGTAAGATTTATGCCTTCCTTCTCCTCCTTCTGCAAGGGCTAGAAAAATAAAGGATTTCCTAATCAGAGAAAGAGGAAGAGGGGTCGCCTCATCAGAAAACCAGCAAAAGGGTCTCCTAATCAGAGAAAGAGAAAATAAAGGGTTTCCTAATCAGAGAACTGAAGAAGGCTTGATTCTGCAGATGCTGGCAACCTTGAGCAACACACACAAATTCTTTTAAATTTTCTTTAATATAAAATTCCATAAATTTTGTTTAGTATATCAGTTAAATGGCAATTGTTTTCATTGGATGCTGGTACACATGTGTGCACAGATTTCAAGCGGAGAGTGTTGCACTGATTGAATTCCTGGGAGAGCTGTAGCCGATTACAACAGAGCCCTACAAGTGAAACTCGAGCTCAGACTTAGAAGCATACATAGCAAGGGCTTGCAAGTAGATTATGATGAACTATTGTGGTAAATTCACAAGGATGCAGGAGAAAGAATAAGATTGGTGTAGGTGGGTGTTCATCGTCATCTGAAGGATCTGTTTCAGTGTTGTATGAATCCGTGGTTCTCCGTGCTCCCTATTATGTTGAGACCTAATTTTTCTGATAAATTAATCATTAATAAATTTGGTTGGAGAATGCAGACTCTGGTCTGGACCTATGTAGCAGTTGCTATCATGCAACCTCATCTTCCCTGCGATTTGAGCGACTAAATGCCTTTTGCATAATACATCACAATTTGGATACATGTTATTCCCAATGCAGTGAGTCACTATGGATTTCTTGAAGGGATGAAGATTCATATTATCAGGTTAAACAGTTCAGTAGAGTTTAATATATTTATTTATACTTCTTGTTACTAATTCCTTGTCCATATGCTGAAGAAGATTAACACCCATCAGTAAAGACTGAGTGAACGAGACCCCCGATAATGAACCGAGATGACTATCGGACAGATTTAAATCCCCTGCATTGATTTTGGTCAGGCTCATGAAAACAGCTACATCAGGTTTTATTAAGAAGTCAGTGAAATTGGCAATTTTATTTAAAAAAAACAATGGGTCATTATTGAGGGAATTGATTCTTTGCTTTCATAGAAAAACATTTCAATTGAACTACTTGATGCAATATACATCAGCCTTGATCAGAAAACACATCAGAAATCACTACAGGGATGTCAGAGTTGTGGATTAAATTACAAAATCCACACTGCGAATTTAAATTACAGACTGAGTGATGGTCAGAGTAGCGTGATTGTGGTAAGTCTCCAGCGTGTAATGTGGGAGATATGAAGTTATCTGCTTTCTAAGAAAAATGAAAAAAAAACATTACTTAAACAGAGCAAAACTATAAAATGTTGCAGAATAAGACAATCTTGAGGTGCTTGTGCATGAAGCAATACATGTAAGGAGTAAGTACTTAGAAAGACTAATGGAATGCTGGTCTTTTTAGAAAGGGATCTGAGTTATAACAGTAGGCAAGTATTCCTGTTACTTGTCAGACCATACCTGGTATACAGTTTTATCTTTGTAGTTAAGGAAGGATATGCTTTATCAAGGCTTTGCAGCAAATTTGCATGAAGTTGGTTGCTGCTGTGAAAAGGCTGACTTATGAAGAGGGTCACAGAGTCACAGAGTCATAGAAAAGTATGACACAGAAACAGGCCTTCAGTCAATGTCAAACCATTTAACTGCCTAACCTCATCAATCTGCATGGAGACCATAGCCCTCCATACCCTTACCATCTTTGTACCTATCCAAGATTCTCTTAAATATTGAAATCGAGCTTGCATGCACCACTTGTGCTGGCAGCTCATTCCATACTCTCAGGCTCCTCCGAGTGAAAAAGTTTCCCTCATGTCCCCTTAAACTTTTCACCTTTCACCCTTAAGCCATGGCCTCTAGTTGTAGTTCCACCCAAACTCAGTGGAAAAAGCCTGCTTGCATTTATCCTATTTATACCACTCATAAATTTGTATACCACTATCAAATCTCCCCTCAATCTTCTATGTTGTAAGGAGTAAAGTCCTAACCTATTTAATCTTCCCAAATAACTCAGGTCCTCCAGACGCGACAGAATCCTTGTAAATTTCCTCTTTCAACCCTATTTTACATCTGACCAAAACTGCATACAATGCTCCAAGTTAGGCCTCACCAATCTCTGATACAACCTCAACATAACATCCCATGTCTTGTACTCAGTATTTTGATTTATGAAGACCAATATGCCCAAAGCTTTCTTTACAACCCTGTCTACCTGCGACACCACTTCAATGAATTATGGACCTGTATTTGTTGATCCCTTTGTTCTACCACATTCATCAGTACCCTACCACCCTGGGTGCTCCTACTGGTTAAGGAGTTTGGACTTATTCTCATTAGCGTGTAGAAGAATGAAAGTTGATCCTAGTTCAAATCTGAGAGGATTTTCGGGATGATGCTGAGATGCTAGTTGTAGTAACTGGGACAAGAGTCATATTTTCAGAATGGGGGATATCTTGTGGATCTTTGAAATTTTTTCAGCGCTGTGGAAGTGTTGTCACTGAATACATTCATCATCATAATCATCGTTATGTGCTCTGTCGTACAACATGGGCAATGACCATGATTGTTCTTGGCAAATTCTTGGCTTGCTGAGTTCTTCCAGGGTTTTGTGTGTGTTGCTTTTTATAAAGAAGTGGTTTAAAGTGTCTAAGTTGTGGTACAATGACGGAAGTAATAGCTAGAGGGGGTTTGTTCTTTTGTTTTGTGCCATGTCATGTGATGTACGTGATCATGGTCTTTCCAAGAACATGATTATTCTTGGCAAATTTTACTACAAAAGTGGTTTGCTATTACCTTCTACTGGGAAGTGGCTTTATAAGACAGGTGACTCCAGCCATTATCAATACTTTTCAGAGATTGTCTGCCCGGCATCAGTGGCCGCATAAGCAGGATTTGTGATATGCACCAGTTGCTCATACAACCACCCGCCACCTGCTCCCATGGCTTCATTGACCCTGATCAGGGAGCTAAGTAGGTGCTACACCTTGCCCAAGGGTGACCTACAGGCCAGTGAAGAGAAGGAGTGCTTTGCACCTCCTTTGGTAGAGACATATCTCCACTCCTCTACCCAAACTGAATACATTAAGGATGAAAAATGACAGACATTTGAGCTACAAGAGTTTTGAGGATGGGTGATCATGGAAGAAAGTGGAAAAGTTGAGAATAAACCGGATCAGACATGATCTTATTGAATGGTGGCGCAGGCTTGAGGGGCTGTTAGATCTATCCTTGCTCCTATTATCTTAAGTTCCTATCCATGTCCAATGTAAGTGGGATGGGGATATAATTAGCCAGCTTCCTGACTGGGATATAAGAAAGACTGCAGATGTTGAAATTCTAGATCAACACACACAAAATTCTGGAGGAATTCAGTGCGTTGGGCAGCATCCAAGGTGGAAAATGGTCAGTCGATGTCCTCAGTTCAAAATGTTGACTATTTGTTTTGCTTCATAGTTTCTGTCTGAACTGCTAAGTTAAGTTAAAATTGGGTCCAGTTTCTGCCAGCTCCTGGGTGGGTGCCCCTATATGTTCATTATGGTGGTGGAAACTGGAAATGTTCAGAACTTACAGCATATGAGGGAGCAAAGGCCAGTTTCACTGGCAGTTGACAAGAGGGCAGAACTATTAAACATACACACAGACTTTAATTGAGAAATGTTCTAAAAGTCGACCTACTTCTGGTCTGTTACTCTGGTGAAAGCGTGTTGCAAGGAGTTGGTGTGAACATGTGAGAATGGAGAGGTTTCAGGGAAATAAGTGGTGGGATGAGATTTCTCTGAGAACTGGTATAAAATGGGTTGAATGACCTTGGCCCATGCTGTAAGAATTTCTCTGCATTTCAGAGGCAGAGAGGAAGGCACTGGTGCATTTGTGTGACATATTCATTGCTATTGGCTGAGGATTGAATCTTAGGACAGTCCTTCCGCAAGTTAGTCAACCATACCAAATAAAATACAAGAGGTCCAAGTATGATAACCAGAAAACCATCTCACATGCGACGTGGCAATTCCAGACCAATTGGATCACTGAAGGATGCTTGACCAGCTGTGGCAGAGCTCGAATGTTTCACCTCTTACAAGGTAAAAGCAAGTGACACAGGTACAACAAGGTTTTGCTCCCAGATGAGCTCGATGCCTTTTATGATCATTTTGGCCAGTGAGGCACACAGAAAGCTTCATGTATTCCCACAACCCGTGATGACCCTGCGACTTCAGTCTTTCAGGCAGACATGAGAGCATCCTTCAGGAGCGTGAACCCATGGAAAGCATCCAGGCCAGATGGGGTACATGGCTGAGTACTAAAGACCTGCGTTGATCAACTGTCTGGAGTGTTCACCAATATCTTTAAACACCTGGCTCAGCAGTATGAGCATACCAGTGCCTGGTAACCTGCCTTAATGACTATAGTTCAGTAGCAGTTACATTCACAATGATGAAGTGCTTGAGAGTTTGGTGATGAAGCATATCAACTCCTGCCTGAAAAAAGTTCTGATTTGCCTATCTTCACAACAGTTCAACGATAGATGCCATTTCATTCAAACCTGGAATATCTGGACAGCAAAGGTGTCTCTTCATTGACTACAGCTCGACATTTGATACCAATACCATCATCCCTTCAAAACTGGTCAATAAGGTTCAAGACCCAAGCCTCAATAACGCTTTGTGCAAGTGGATCCTTGATTGCCTCACTTGCAGACCCCAGTCAGTTCAGATTGACAACAATCTTTCACAATCTCCATCAGTATAGGCACACCACAAGGCGGTGTGCTTAGCCCCTGCTCTACTCACTTTATACTTATAACTGTGAGTCTAAGCACATTCACATCAGCAAGACCAAAGAGCTGATTATTGACGTCAGGACGAAGAAACCAGAGGTCCATGACCCAGACCTCATTTTAGGGGAGGAGAGGTGGAGAGAGGTATGGAGGACTATGACCACAGTGCAGGTCGATGGGTGTAGGCTGTTAAAATGGCTTTGACATGAACTATTGTATTTGGGCCGAAGGGCCTGTTTCTGTGCTGTACTTTTCTATAACTCTCTGACTGTTGGTTGGTCGAAACCATTCAACTGAAACCATTGAAATAATAATCAAAAACAACTTAATGTTCATTAGGCCCTTTGGGCTATACTGAAAGAACCTCATGATAAGAAGGACTCTTGGCCTTATCTGCCATGTTATGAACTTGCACTTTATCATTTATCTACACCACATTTTTTTCAGTAGCTTTTACATTTTGTTTTTTTTTTACTGTCTTACCTATTCAGGCTCAAAGCATTGTGTAATGATCTGATCTGTATGAACACAACGTAGGATAAACTTTTATTGTATCTTGGTTTGGTACATGTGACAGTAATAAAGCAATCTCAATGCCAATATATCAGTGGCATATAAATATATATTTTCATTCAGTAAATTCTGACTTGGGTGATTATCAGGTAACGTCACTGGGATACAAGATGCTGGAATCTGGAGAGAGAAAGAAAAAAATAACAACTGCTGTAGGAATGCAACGGGCCAGGCATCACCTCAGGAGGAAAATGAACAGGAGTTTCAATCCAAACTAAGTGTCTCGATCTGAAACATGAACTGTCCATTTCCTCCACGGATTCTGCCTCAGCTGCTGAGTTCCTCCAGCAGCTTTTTTTCTTTTTTGCTGAAATTGCCGGGACGTTGTGGGGAAATGAGGTTGGCGGAGGAGGTGAGTGGGGTGAGTGGTGAGGTTGGCTTTAGTAACAAAGCACCAGCAACTCAGTCGTTAATAATCACACCACTCGACTGAAAGAGACGTGGAATTTAAACACTTATGGCAGAAAAGGAAAAAAATCATTCTTGACCAAGGTCAGTGAGAATGGTAATGATCAGAATCAATGATCACAAAGAGAGCATTATTTAAACTGGCATTCCACAACTTTGATTAAAGCACAAACACAATGCAAGTGGGATAAGTCCATCCAACAGGCACTCAATATCCCAGTGATGAGCAAGAACTGTACCATTCAATTATATTTGGGTCAATTGATTGTTCTAATCGCTGTTGGGCTTGATCAACTGTTGTGACATTAAATGAAGCAATCAATGACTTTATCACTCTGTTTTATTTATTTTTGCTTCTTTTTCCCCTCCAGGCACTGATTCACATCATCACCATTCAATATCTCTTCTGTTAGATTGGGATGTAGAATTGTTATTTTTCTTACTGTTTAACTTTCCTAGGCTTGCTTGTATTTATAATCACCTATACACACATAATTGTTCAGTGAATTTTCCAATAGCTATGATGCAGTTTTTATTTTTGTTTTTCTAGAAGCTTCTTAATTTTCTATAGAAGGTGTCATGCAACTGGCTATTTTATATGTTAAGTATTCTCACTGAAAGTTTTGTTATCTCTGGAGTAGGAGACAATCATGACTATTCTTTCCTTCATACTTTTTGATCTCCTTTGAGCTCCTTATTCTTAGAAACCATAGAAAAACTACAGCACAGAAACAGGCCTTTTGGCCCTTCTTGGCTGTGCCGAACCATTTTCTGCCTAGTCCCACTGACCTGCACACGGACCATATCCCTCTATACACCTCCCATCCATGTATCTGTCCAATTTATCCTTAAATGTTAAAAAAGAACCCTTTTTGATCTCCTTTGAGCTCCTTATTCTTGTTCCTTTTTTGCTCTTGTAACACTTAATAAAATGACTGTAAGCAATAAGTTCTATGCCTTTTGGATCATCAAAGAATCCGGATCCAACACTTCCTCCATGCAAAAGCCCGAGTACTGACTAACACAAACCATTTGCACATTCCTAACATTCTAGCTGGCAACAGCAATCTACAACTATAGTATATGTGTTTCATGAAAATGTTGGCAAATAAAGTGTGAAGATGCAGAAAGAGGTATTTGGTTGAAGTTTGGTCCAATGTCTGCAGGCTTGACTCCAAGGCCGCTGGAGATTGGAAGCTGAAGGCTTGTCCTGGGGTGAAAGGACTGTGTACGTGTGTGGGTGGGAGGGAGGTATAGGGTTCATTCTTACTGATGTTGTTTGGTTGCTTGTTGTGTTCTGTGTTGTTCTGCTGAACATTGTGGGCACGCTGTGTTGGTGCTGGAGTGTGTGGCGACACTCGAGGCTGTGCTCAGGTGTGCTGGTTGTTAACACAAATGCTGCACTTCACTGTATGTTTTGAGGCACACATGATCTTGAATCAAAATTTATCGAAGTAATGGAGAACCAGAGGGATTTAGGGAGAGCAATACAAACCTAGTAAGCTATGACACAAATGCCTGTGGTGGATCAGCTTGCATCAGAGACCAGAATTAGAGCAGCATTGATGTGGTGGGGAGTTCCAGGTTGGACAAGAGTACACACATAAGGAGCAAGGTCATGGAGGGACTGGAATCACCATCATCAATATGTACCGTGGGTGATCATCGTCATGATGGCTCTTGGCAAATCTTTCTACAGAAGTGGTTTGCCATTGCCTTCTTTTGGGCTGTGTCTTTACCCCAGCCTTTATCAATATTCTTCAGATATTATCTGCCTGCTGTCAGTGGTTGAAAAGCCAGGACAACCATCCACCACCAGCTCCCGTGGTTTCATATGACCATGATCAGGGGGCCAAGCAGGTGCTACACCTTGCCCAAGGGTGACGTGCAGGCTAGCAGAGGGAAGGAGTGTCTTACACCTCCTTTAGTAGAGACATATCTTCACCCCGCCACCCAGCTGGAAAAGTATTTTACCAATCCACTAGGCAGTGGGGTTCACTGAACGGAGGAACAAGGTCCAAGCAAAATGAGTTAAGCCATGGAGACCAGAGTTTCAGAAGGGCATGGTCTGCAGAGGGTGAGAGGTGAAAATCTGGACAGAGAATATCACTCAACTTCAGCCGGTTTTTTTCTAACATCATTTCATAGGCTTTTCAATACAGGGACCCTAAAGTGCGAGGTTTAAAATACTGAAAAGCAGCTGACGTGAGAGTCTAGCCTAAACTAAATTATTTCCGCACAGACACTGCTCTTTGCACCCTCCCTACACAATCTGACACATTTTGGAACAGAAGTATTTTAGGTTGAAAGACCAGGAAACATACACTTACTGAAAAGGTTAAAATTTGAAATTGCTCTAATTCCATTAATTTTTATAACCATTCTGAAGAAAATCACTATCAACCCTTTGAGAATGAACTGAGACAATTGAAATATGCATAGAGGTCTATTCCATCCTGTCAATGTTTAAAATATGTTTAAAGCAGCATTTCAACCGCAGTGAGTAAATCTTAATCTCTTTTTAAATAATTCTACACTCTCTCTTTTGCTTCCTCTCCTATGTTATGTGACAGCCTCGATTGTCCTCCTTGTTTAACTCTGTCTCTGTTCAGATCTCTCCACTTCAGTGAAGATTGACATTGACTGTAGCTCAGCCAGCTGGAAGTAGAGTGAATTCAAGGCAAAGAGAATGGAGATCAAAATGGGTTGGGACAAAACAGAAGACAAAAAATAGGTAGCTAAGAACAGACTATGAGAGAAAGACATGTATTGACAGATAAACTTACAGTGCCTATAGAAAGTATTCACCACCCACCCCCCCCCAGAAGTTTTCACGTTTTATTGTTTTACAAACATTGAACCAGAATGGCTTTCTTTTGACACTGATTGACAGAAAAAGACAATTTTTGTGTCAAAGTGAAAGCAAATCTCTACAAAGTGATCTAAATTAATTACAAACATAAAATACAAAATAATTGATTATATAAGTATTCACCCCCATTTAACAAGACACACCAAAAACTTACTGGTGTAGCCAATTGGTTTTAGTAGTCATGTAATTAGTAAAATAGAAATTACCATGTGCAGTCAAGGTGTATACATTGAATGTGTGTTGTTGTTCGTCCTTCGTAGTCGAAGATGACCATGGCTTCAAAGTCAAATGGGAGATTGGTGGCTGTGGGTCCGTTGGTGACTGATGAGGCCAGTCCGGGCCCTGAAGGCTCGCCCACATGTGGGACACAAGTGGGTGGGAGCTGTCGTGGCAGTGGATGCTGCTCGGGCCTTGCGCACAGCACGCTTTCGTTGCGCCTCGATGATGCGCCTGACTTCAGCTGCACGGGCTCCTGTGGTGATCTTGCTGCGCCAAGCTGGACGGTCCAGGGCAAGCGTCTCCCACGTGTTGATGTCGACACCCAGGCCTTTGAGGGACGCTTTGAGGCAGTCTTTATAAAGTTTCTTCTGCCCCCCGACTGAGCGCTTGCCCTGACACAGTTCTCCGTACAGCAGCTGCTTAGGCAATCGGCTGTCTGGCATTCTGACCACATGTCCAGCCCACCTGGCTTGGGCTTTCAGCAGGAGGGTGTAGACGCTGCAGAGCCCAGCTCGTTCCAGGATTTCCGTGTCGGGGACTTTGTGCTGCCACCTGATGTGGAGGAGTCTGCGGAGACAGCTCAGGTGAAAGTGATTGAGCTGTTTGGCGTGTCTGCTGTAGACATTGAATGTAGAAAAAATACAACTGTATCTGGAAGGTCCAACTGCTGGTGAGTCAGTATCCTGGCAAAAACTACACCATGAAGGCAAAAGAACACTCCAAGCAACTCTGTGAAAAGGTTATTTGAAAGCACAAGTCAGGAGATGGATACAAGGAAATTTCCAAGTCTCTGAACAACCCTTGGAGTATAGTTAAGTCAATCATCAAGAAATGGAAAGACTATGGCACAGTTGTATATCTGCCTAGAGCAGGCCGTCCTCAAAAACTGAGTGACTGTGCAAGAAGGGAATCAGTGAGGGAGGCCACCAAGAGACCTATGACAACTCTGGAGGAGTTACAGGCTTCAATGGCTGAGGTGGGAGAGACTGCACATACAACAACTGGTGGACTGGGTGCTTCACCAGTTGCAGCTTTATGGGAAAGTGGCAAAGAGAAGGCCACTGTTGGAAAAAACTCACATAAAATCTTGACTAGAGTTTCCCCAAAAGGCAAGTGGGAGACTCTGAAGTCAGCTGGAAGGAAGTTCTATGGTCTAATGAAAACAAAATTGAGCATTTCAGCCGTCAGACTAAACGTTATGTTTGGCATTAGTCAAACACCGCACTTCATCAAAAACACACCATCCCTACCATGAAGCATGACGGCGGGTGTATCATGCTGTGGTGATGCTTCACTGCAGCAGGCCCAGGAAAGCTTGTGAAGGTAGAGGGTAAAATTAATGCAGCAAAGTACAGGGAAACCCTGAAGGAAAGCTTGATGCAGTCAGCAAGAGAACTGCGACTCGGAAGATTTGTTTTCCAGCAAGACAATAACCCCAAGGATAAAGCCAAAGCTACACTGGAATTGCTTAAAAGCAACAAAGTTAATGTCCTGGAATTTCTAAATCAGAATCCCAACCTCAATCCAATTGAGATTTGTGGCTGGACTTGAAAAGGGCTGTTCACTCACGATCTGACAGAGCTTGAGCAGTTTTGTAAAGAAGAGTGGGGTAAAATTGCAGTGTCCTGATATGCAAAGCTGACAGAGACACAGACTCAAGGCTGTAATTGCTGTCAAAGGTGCTCCTGCTAAATACTGATTTGATAGGAGTAAATAATTATGCAATCAATTATTTTGTGTTTAATAATTGCAATAAATTTAGACCAATTTGTAGAAATTTCTTTTCACTTTCACACAAAAGAGTCTTTTCTATTGATCAGTGTCAAAAAATCCAAATTAAATCCACTGTGACTCGGTGATGTAAGACAATAGATCACACACTTAAAAATGGTGAATGGGATTTGTGTCAGTCCTCAAGTAGAAATCAGCTAGCAAGTTGAAAGGACACAGCTTGTGTTGGTTGTTAATTCAAATGACACATTTCACTGTATGTTTCGATATACAAGTGATAAATAAATGAATCTGAATCTGACACAAGCCAACCGAAAATAAAAGCTGGCTCTGGAGAGAGGTGAAGCTGTCTTTGTGGAGGTTTGTCCTCCTAATAAGTGCACAACACAGGCCTCAGTTCTCAAAGGGCTACTCGCAGAGACACACTGAGACTGCAAGATCATCAATTTTACCCTGTCCAAGATCTCTCGGTCTTCCAGTTTGCAGAGATGTCCGCAAGTGAATACCGTCAAATAGAGCATTATAAGGTGCAGGCAGATGTGCCAAATGACACACTGCCGCTGTGTTCCGTCACCGTAAACGCCCAGTAGTGGAGGATCTGAGTCTAGGGTTCTCCTGCCATTGGACCCTGAGATGTTATACTCTCTGTCACAATTTCCGCAAACACTTCACAGATGCACTGTTAAGGGAGGAAATTTGAGTGACATTGATTTATTTTAAGAGAATATATTGAATTGGTGGTGGGGAAAAACATGCCCTGAATGCATTTACTGTGTATATAATGAATGCAGTACATTTCAGGTCAAAAATAATCTTATCACCCTCATTTTTGGCAGTATCTTGCCTCACCCCAGTCTGCGCTGTCATATCACTGACTGGTTCTCCCCCAAGAGGCAGTGGTGAAGGGGCAGGAAGGATCAAACAGAGGCTGGGTGCACTGAAGAAAAAGCTACCAAAGACTTCCCTGTAAGGCCCAGATGTGCACAGAGATACAAAGTGTGCAAAATGGCAAATCCATTTGCCAGGACCTCTTCCAGTTCGAAGTCCATCATCCCACATTGAAACCATCGCTTCCCAGACTAAACCTGCAAATGGAGTTCAATTGAACACGATATCCCTGATCTGCATATCTAAAGGAGTGCGCTACCCTACAAGACACAAAGTTGAAAAAGTTGAAGTAAATTTATTATCAAAGTATGCATGTTACTGTCTTGAGATTCATTTTATTGCGGACATTTACAATAGAATTTAAATTGAAAAGAAGTACAATAGATTTTCCAAAAAAACTGTACATAGACAAAGACTGACAAACAGCCAATGGACAAAAGAAGACAATTTGTGCAAATAAAAAAATAATATTGAGAACATGAGTTGTAGAATCCTTGTAAGTGGAATCAGTTCATTTTTGAGGTGCGTGAAGTTATCCACACTGGTTCAGGAGTCTGATGGCTGTATGGTAATAACTATTCCTGAACCTGGTGATGTAGGATCTAAGGCTCTTGTACCTCTGCCCAATGGTAGTTGCAAGAAAAGAGCATGGCCTGGATGGTGGAGATCCTCGATGTTGGATGTTGCTTTCTTGTGGCAGTGCTCCATGTAAATATGCACAATGGTGGGTTAGTGGTGGATGAAACTGTTGAAGCTGAAACATGGAGCAAAATCAAATGCTGGAGGATCTCAGTGTCTGAGAGGACCTGTTCACATGATGGGTCTTGACCCAAAGTGTCACCTGCTGATTTCTCTTTCCAGATGCTGTCTGACCTGCTGAGTTCCTCCAGCCGTTTGTTTTTACTTTGCACTCTCTTAGAACTTAGGTTCTGTTTGCCCATTTAAAAGACAAGATTAATCTTAGACCTGATAAAGCTGACACTGGTTTCAAATTAGTAAGCGGTTCCCAAGGAGCAGGTGACACAGATTAAAAGATTTGTGGCAATAGATACAAGATTGCCACAAGTGATGAAATGTTTTTATTCATTAAGCTCGCAATCAGGAATTCTCTGTCTGAAAATGCAGTGGAAACGGAATCAGTCAATCCCTTCAGAAGGGAATTGGAAGGCAATAAAAGAAAACTGCAGGTGATGCACTCCAGAAATCAAAACAGAAGTTGTTGGGGACTCACACATTATGCAACATCGAGAGACAGAGAAATAGATGTTCTCTGTTCGTCCACAACAATTGATTACCATGCTGGAGAGTGTCAACATCTTCAGTTTTCATTCCTTTAAAAGGAATATGTATTGGCACTGTCAGTGCACTGGTAGAAGCCGGTTCATTAGACACATTTAGTAGACTCTTAGATAGGCACATGGGTGAAAGAAGGAGGGAAGGATTTGATTGACCTAGGGGTAGTTTAAAAGGTTAGCACAACACCTTAGGCAGAAGAACCTGTACTGTGCTGTACCGCTCGATGCTCTGCATTAGCAGAGCTGAGAGGAGAGAAACGATTAGTTACGCTGACAGGATTGCTTTGCTAGGAGTTGGCACATTCATTGGTGGTGGCGTAGCACAGCCAGTAGAACTCTGCTCAGGTTCAATCCTGACTTTGGGTACTGTCTGTGCGCTGATTTTGTGTTCTTTCTGTGACCCCGTGTGTTTCCTCTGGGGGCTCTAGCTTCATCCCATATCATAAAGACGTGTGGGTCAGTTGGTTTACTGGTTATGGTAAATTGCTCTGAGTATATAATGAGTGGTAAAAGCTTTGGAGGAGCTGATGTAGGAATGTGAAGGGAATACAATGGGATTAATGCAGGACAGGTAGAAATGAGTGCTTATTGGTCTGCATGAACTCAGCAGGCCATAGGACCTTTTTTCTGTGTTGTATGACCTCATCATGAGCTGAAAGGATTCTTTCTGTGCTGGAACTGTTCCATAACTTTATATCCAACCATCTGAGTCATCATCAGATTTGTTAGGAACTATTCATGAGATATTTCACTTCATTAATTGTGCAACATCAGTTATTGATTAATCGAAGTTAATCTTAATTGTAACTGAATTGAATCTTTGCCGAGTTGTATTTTAATAATGAAACAGACTTTGTGATCAAAATATTAGTCTGGAAGTGACTAAAAAGAAGGGACAGCAGATTATGAAGTAGAATCAAGGTTATCTTCCTCACCTACCCATCCGTTTGTGGAAATTCTCAGATATAACTTGAAGTAAATATCACTGACTTTAAAAACACTTTACTTTCTACTCATGTCTGACTTCACTGGCAGGCCAAGACCCTTCATCAGAACCCAAAGTGTCGACTGTCTATTCCTTTCCCTAGATGCTGCCTGACCCACTGAGTTCCTCCATTTTGTACATGCAACTCGAGATTTCCAGCATCTGCCTAATCTCTTGTGAAAGTGAATATAAAACTTGGCTTTCTAGAACATTCTGGATAAAGGAACACAGTTAACAACAACAAATAGAGTGCCAGCTCTTTACACAGATGGAATATCAGAGGCATAGAGTGTGTGACTAAACCTCAATACACAGACTGCATGACCATAGGAGCAGTCATTCTCTATAATCCTGCCAAAATAAATATCAGAAAATAAAACACAAATGCTAGCATTCCACTTGACTTTCGTCCATACCTGAAGAGGGAAAGACAGTATAAAATTTTGGAAGTGAGTCCTTAGCTCTGCATGGAGTTACGAAAATCATTACAGATAAGGGTTGTTGATTACCTTTACAAATGCTGGCCAACTACCTCTTGCATTAGAAACATCTGGCTTTGAAAAGCACAGATTATGTGACAGTTCAAAATAATACAGTCCTAACCTATTCAATTTTTCCTGACAACTCCGGATCTCCAGACCTGGCAACATCCTTGTAAATTTTCTCTGTACTTTTTCAACCTTCTTTACATCTTTCCTGTCGGTAGGTGACCAAAACTTCACACAATACTCAAGATTAGGATCACCAAAGTTTTATACAACTTCAACATAACATCCCATCTTCTGTACTCAGTGCATTGATTTATGAAGGCCAATGTGCCAAAAGCTTTCTTTACAACCCTATCTACCTTTGATGCCCTCTACCACACTCTTCAGTTCCCTACCGTTCACTGCGTAAGACCTACTCTGGTTAGTTCTACCAGTGCAAAACATCGCACTTCTCTGCATTAAATTCTATCTGCCATTTTTCATCCCATTTTTCCAGGTGATGCAGATCCCTGTGCAAGCCATGATAGCCTTCCTCACTGTCCACTACATCCAAATTTTGATGTCATCCAAAAAATTTGCTCATCCAGTTTACCGCATTATCATCCAGATCATTGATATAGATGACAAACAACAAAGGACCCAGCACTGATCCCTGTGACACAGCACTAGTCACAGGCCTCCAGTGAGAGAGGCAACCATCTGCCACTCTCTGGCTTTCACACAAAGCAAATATCTAATCCAATTTACTACCTCATTTTCAATGCTGAGCAACTGAACCTTTTAGACTAACCTCACATGCAGGACCTTGTCAAATGCCTTGCTAAAGTCCATGTAGACAACATCCACTGTCTTGCCTTCATCCACTTCCCTGGTAATTTCCTCAAAATTCAATAAGATTGGTTAGACAAGACCTACCATGCACTAAGCCATTCTGACTATTCTTCATCAGTCCATGTCTATCCAAATACTTGTATATCCAGTCACTTAAAATACCTTCCAATAACTTTCCCACCACTGATGCCAGACTCACCAGCCTATGATTTCCTGGTTTCTGTTTAGAGCTTTTTAGAACAGCAGAATAACGTTGGCTGTCCTTCGTTCACCTGGTACCTCTCCTGTCACTAAGGATGTTTCAAATATCTCTGCTAGGGCCCTGGTAATCTCTGCACTTGCCTCCCACAGGGTCCAAGGGAACACCTTGTCAGGCCCTGGGTATTTATCAATGCTGATTTGCCTCAGGGTAGCAAAAACCTCCACCTCTGTAATCTGTACAGGGTGCAAGATGTTGATGCTGCTTTGCTTCACTGCTATAGACTCTGTGTCCATCTCCCGAGTAAACACAGATGCAAAGAATGCATTTTAGATCTCACCCATCAGTTTTGGCTCCACACATGGATTACCATTCTGGTCTTCCGGAGGACAAATTTTGTCCCATGCAATCCTTTTGCTCTTAACATACCTGTAGAATTCCTTAGGATCCTCTTTCACCTTATCTGCTAGAGCAACTTAATGCCTTCTTTTAGCCTTCCTGATTTCTTTCTTAAGTGTTCTTTTGCCTTTCTTGTACTCCATAAGCACTTACTTGCCGCTACATGCTAAGCACCTCCTTTTTTCTCTTAACCAGGCTCTCAATATCTCTTGAAAACCAAGTTTCCCTATACTTGTTATCTTTACCTTTTATTCTGACAGGCATATACAAGCTTTGTACTCACAAAATTTCATTTTTGAAGGCCTCCCACTTTCCGAGTAGACCCGTACCAGAAAACAGCCCGTGCCATTCCACACTCATTTCCAAGAGCATCAAAATTGGCCTTTTTCCAATTCAGAATGTCAACCCATGGACCAGACCTCTTTTTGCACATTTACTTTGAAACTAATGATGTTGTGGTCACTGGATGCAAAGTGTTCCCCTACACAAACCTCTGTCACCTACCCCATTTCATTCCTGTATAGCAGATCCAGTATCGCAAGACCTTGTGTTGGGACTTCTATGTATTGACGAGGGAAACTTCCCCGAACATATTTGACAAACTCCATCCTACCTAGTCCTCTTACAGTATAGGATTCCCAGTCTGTATGTGGAAAGATAAAATCATCTACTATAACAACCTTATGTTCCTTGCAACATTCTGAGATTTCTCTACAAATTTGTTACCCTAAATGCCTTGGACTACTGGGTGGTCTGTAATATAGCCCCATTATCTGTTATACCTTCCTTATTTCTCAGATCTACCCTTAATCCCTCACTAGTCGAGATCTCCAGTCTTTCCTGACAGAGCACAGCCATGACATTTTCCCTGACTAGTAATGCCATCCCTTCTCTTTTAATCCCTCCCTCGCTGTCACGTCTAAAATAACAGAACCCTGGAATATTGAGCTACCAGTCCTGCCCCTCCTGCAATCAAGTCTCACTAATGGCTACAATATCATAATTCCAGGTGTTGATCCATGCCCTGAGCTCATCTACCTTTCATACGATACCTCGTGCATTGAACGATACACAGCTCAGGACCCAGTTACACCATGCTCAACCTTTTAATTCCTGACTTGGTCTGAGATCTTACCAACATCTGCCTCCAAACCCTCTCCACCAACTGTTTTGGCACTCTGATTCCCATCTAACTCCAGTTTAAACCCCACCATACAGCATTAACAAACCGTCCCGCAAGGATATTACTCCCCCTCCAGTTCAGGTGCAAACTGTCCCTTCTGTACAGGTCCCACCTTCCCTGGAAGAGAACAGAATTATTCAAAAACCTTATGCCCTTCCTCCTACACCAATTCCTTAGCCACTCATTAAATTGTATAATCTTCCTAGTTCTGGCCTCACTAGCACATGGCATAGGTAGCAACTCTGAGATCACAACCTTGGAGGTCCTGCCCTTTAACTTAGCACCTAACTCCATGAACTCCCTGTGCAAAACCTCGTCACTCATCCTACCTATATCAGTGTTACCTACATGGGCCACAACTTCCAGCTCTTCGCTCTCCCACAAGAATGCAGAGGACTCATTCGAGATGTCCTGGGCCCTGGAACCTGGGAGGCAACATACCATCTGGGAATCTCATTCTGATGCACAGAATCTCCTGTCTGTTCCCCTAACTAACAAGTCCCCTATCACCACAGTGTTCCTCTTCTCACCCCTTCCTTTCTGAGACACAGTGGCAGACTCAGTGCCAGAAACGTGACTGCAGTGACCTTCCTCTGCGGGGTCATCCCAACAGTATCCAAAGTGACATACCTGTTGTTGAAGGGGATGGCCACGGGGGTACTCTGCACTGGCTGTTTAACCACTTTCCCCTTCCTGACTGTCTCCCACTTTCTTGTGTCCTGCACCTTGGGTGTAACTACCTCTCAAATCATCCTCTCTATCACCCCTTCAGCCTCCCTAACGATCCGGAGTTCTTCCAGCTCCAGCTCTTTAACATGGATTGTTAGAAGCTGCAGCTGGATGCATTTCTTGCAGCTGTAGTCTTCAGGGACACTGGAGGTCTCCCTGCCTTCCCACGTCCTGCAAGAGAAATATTCTGTTATCCAGGCTGGCATCTCTACTATCCTAACTGAGCAGATACTTTATACGTTATTGTCACCAAACAATTGATACTAGAACGTACAATCATCACAGCGATATTTGCTTCTGCGCTATAAAGAAGGGAAGGAAAAAAAACTTAACCTAGAGCTTTTCTTTGCCTTCTCTGACTGAAGCCTCTCTTCAGTGAAGTCTCAAAGAGTTATAGCTTCCAGGTCGATGGCCACTGTGCTTGCCTTCCTTTAAGTTGCTCTTGCTAACCAATCTCAAACACAGAATGGTCGAGGTCAATAGAATCTTCTATTGGAGAGCTAAATTCTCATTTCATTGCTGTATATTGATACAATCATGAAGAAAGCATGCAAGTGGTTCTGCTTTGTTATATGAGTTTGAGGGGATTTAGTATGTCAGCAAAGACTCTTGCAAACCTTTACCGATGTAGGATGGAGCGTATTCTGACTGGGTGTATCACGGCCCTGATACACAGGATCATCAGAGGTTACAGAGAGTTGTAAACTCAGCCAGCTCCATCACTGATACAACCTTCCCCACCATCAAGGACACCTTCAACAGCAATAACTCAAGAATACGCTATCTATTATTAAAGCCCGCGACCATTTGCGACATGCCTTCTTCTTGTTACTACCATCAAGGAGGAGGTACAGGACCCTGAAAACACACACTCAATGATTCAGGAACAGCTATTTTACCTCTGCCATCAGATTTCTGAACAGTGCATGGACCTCATCAACACTACCTTGTTATTCTTTTCTTTGTGCACTACTTGTTTATTTTGTAATTTATAGAAATTTTATGTTTTTTTACTGTACTGCTGCTGCAAAGCTACACATTTCATGCCATATTAAACAGTAATACTAAGCCTGATTCCCTTCAAACATAAACAGCATTGCTTGGTGTGACAGTGCTGAGCTCGTGCTCAGTTTGCGATACGAATAAACCTGCCACGTATAAGTAGGGCTATTAATTATAAGTATGAGTGCCCTTTTAACTACGTAATAAATGTAAATGATTGCTGACCTGACACTTTGGCACTGAAAATTAACTTGTGATAAGTGTAAAGGCTCATTCCTTCAGGTTGTAACTTTTGCTTTAGATTGTTAAAAAGTCACGTTATAATTTTTTGTCCTTTGCAGTCTGTTTTTTTTCTCTCTTAAAGTTCTTTTTTTGGCCTTCTCTCTTTCTGTTCCTGATTTAACGTTCTGTTCATTCCTCTTCAATTCACCCTTTAATTCAAGGAAAGTTACTGATCTAAAGCAGCACATACAAAATATGCTGGAGGAATTCAGCAGGTCAGGCAGCATCTATGGAGATGAATAGATAGTTAAGGTTTCTTTCTGAAACCCTTCTTCAGGATCAGGTTACTGATCTAAAGCCTTTAGTTTGTTTCTCTCTCCACTGATGCTGCCTGACCTGTTGAGTATTTTCAAGAACTGCTGGCTTCATTTCTAAGTTCCAGCATTCTTAAAAGGTTGCCTACATATTCCCCGTTTTCACGGTTACTTTTCCCCATTCGAATCTTATTGTTTAAACCGGTAGCCTGCTCACTCTGGCCCCAGTCAGCTTGTCCTCACTCTTCCATTATGAATCCTAATTTATGACAACTCTAGGCAAAATTATTTTTAGATGCAGGGTGATACGTTCCACTGGATACTCTGCAACAGCAAAATCCACCCCAGTATTTTCTTGTGTGGTGAGAACAAAAGAGATAGAAGCAGAAGTGGGTGCCTGTGCTAGGTGCCAGTGAGGGTAGGAATAGGATGCTCTGGAGGAGGAACAAGTGGCTGAGGAACTGGTGTAGGGGGCAGGGTTTCAGATTTCAGGATCATTGGGACCTCTTCTGGGGCAGGTGGGACCTGTACCAGAGAGACGGGTTACACTTGAACCACAGGGGGACCAATATCCTTTCAGGGAGGTTTGTTAGTGCTATTGGGGAGGCTTTAAACTAGATTTGCAGGGGGATGGGAACCAGAGTGCCAGAGCTGACAGTGAGGCTGGGGTGAAAATAAATGATGTTGGAAGTTTAAGCAAATCCGCTGATAGAAAGGTTGTGAGTGGTGGTAAAAATCTTCTGAGGTGTATATATTTCAATGCCAGGAGTATTGTGGGGAAGGCGGATGAGTTGAGGGCGTGGATTGACACGTGGAATTATGATGTTGTAGCAATTAGTGAAACTTGGCTACAGGAGGGGCAGGACTGGCAGGTTAATATTCCAGGGTTCCGATGTTTCAGATGTGATAGAGGCAGAGGAATGAAAGGTGGGGGAGTAGCATTGCTTGTTAGGGAAAATATTACAGCAGTGCTCAGGCAGGACAGATTAGAGGGCTTGTCTACTGAGTCCTCATGGGTGGAGCTGAGAAACAGGAAAGGTATGGCCACATTAGTAGGATTGTATTACAGACCACCCAATAGTCAATGAGACTTGGAAGAGCAAATCTGCAGAGAGATAGCAGGCAACTGCAGGAAACATAAAGTTGTGGTGGTAGGGGATTTTAATTTTCCGTACATTGATTGGGACTCCCATACTGTTAGGGGTCTAGATGGTTTAGAGTTTGTAAAATGTGTTCAGGAAAGTTTTCTAAATCAATATATAGAGGGACCAACTAGAGGGGATGCAATATTGGATCTCCTGTCAGGAAACGAATTAGGGCAAGTGACAGAAGTCTGTGTAGGGGAGCACTTTGGTTCCAGTGATCATAACACCATTAGTTTCAATTTGATCATGGACAAGGATAGATCTGGTCCTAGGGTTGAGGTTCTGAACTGGAAGAAGGCCAAATTTGAAGAAATGAGAAAGGATCTAAAAAGTGTGGATTGGGACAGGTTGTTCTCTGGCAAGGATGTGATTGGTAGGTGGGAAGCCTTCAAAGGGGAAATTTTGAGAGTGCAGAGTTTGTATGTTCCTGTCAGGATTAAAGGCAAATTGAATAGGAATAAGGAACCTTGGTTCTCAAGGGATATTGCAACTCTGATAAAGAAGAAGAGGGAGTTTTATGAAATGTATAGGAAACGGGGTAAATCAGGTGCTTGAGGAGTATAAGAAGTGCAAGAAAATACTTAAGAAAGAAATCAGGAGGGCTAAAAGACATGAGGTTGCCTTGGCAAAGTGAAGGATAATCCAAAGAGCTTTTACAAGTATATTAAGAGCAAAAGGATTGTAAGGGATAAAATTGGTCCTCTTGAAGATCAGAGTGGTCGGCTTTGTGCGGAACCAAAGGAAATGGGGGAGATCTTAAATAGGTTTTTTGCGTCTGTATTTACTAAGGAAGCTGGCATGAAATCTATGGAATTGAGGGAATCAAGTAGTGAGACCATGGAAACTGTACAAATTGAAAAGGAGGAGGTGCTTGCTGTCTTGAGGAAAATTAAAGTGGATAAATCCCCAGGACCTGACAGAGTGTTCCCTCGGACCTTGAAGGAGACTAGTGTTGAAATTGCGGGGGCCCTGGCAGAAATATTTAAAATGTCACTGTCTACGGGTGAAATGCCGGAGGATTGGAGAGTGGCTCATGTTGTTCCGTGGTTTAAAAAAGGATCGAAAAGTAATCCGGGAAATTATAGGCCGGTGAGTTTAACGTCAGTAGTAGGTAAGTTATTGGAGGGAGTACTAAGAGACAGAATCTACAAGCATTTGGATAGACAGGGGCTTATTAGGGAGAGTCAACATGGCTTTGTGCGTGGTAGGTCATGTTTGACCAATCTGTTGGAGTTTTTCGAGGAGGTTACCAGGAAAGTGGATGAAGGGAAGGCAGTGGATATTGTCTACATGGACTTCAGTAAGGCCTTTGACAAGGTCCCGCATGGGAGGTTAGTTAGGAAAATTCAGTCGCTAGGTATACATGGAGAGGTGGTAAATTGGATTAGACATTGGCTCAATGGAAGAAGCTAGAGAGTGGTGGTAGAGAATTGCTTCTCTGAGTGGAGGCCTGTGACTAGTGGTGTGCCACAGGGATCAGTGCTGGGTCCATTGTTATTTGTCATCTATATCAATGATCTGGATGATAATGTGGTAAATTGGATCAGCAAGTTTGCTGATGATACAAAGATTGGAGGTGTAGTAGACAGTGAGGAAGGTTTTCAGAGCCTGCAGAGGGACTTGGACCAGCTGGAAAAATGGGCTGAAAAATGGCAGATGGAGTTTAATACAGACAAGTGTGAGGTATTGCACGTTGGAAGGACAAACCAAGGTAGAACATACAGGGTTAATGGTAAGGCACTGAGGAGTGCAGTGGAACAGAGGGATCTGGGAATACAGATACAAAATTCCCTAAAAGTGTCATCACAGGTAGATAGGGTCGTAAAGAGAGCTTTTGGTACATTGGCCTTTATTAATCGAAGTATTGAGTATAAGAGCTGGAATGGTATGATGAGGTTGTATAAGGCATTGGTGAGGCCGAATCTGGAGTATTGTGTTCATTTTTAGTCACCAAATTACAGGAAGGATATAAATAAGGTTGAAAGAGTGCAGAGAAGGTTTACAAGGATGTTGCCGGGACTTGAGAAACTCAGTTACAGAGAAAGGTTGAATAGGTTAGGACTTTATTCCCTGGAGCGTAGAAGAATGAGGGGAGATTTGATAGAGGTATATAAAATTATGATGGGTATAGATAGAGCGAATGCAAGCAGGCTTTTTCCACTGAGGCAAGGGGAGAAAAAAACCAGAGGACATGGGTTAAGTGTGAGGGGGGAAAAGTTTAAAGGGAACATTAGTGGGGTCTTCTTCACACAGAGAGTGGTGGGAGTATGGAATGAGCTGCCAGACGAGGTGGTAAATGCGGGTTCTTTTTTAACATTTAAGAATAAATTGGACAGATACATGGATGGGAGGTGTATGGAGGGATATGGTCCGTGTGCAGGTCAGTGGGACTAGGCAGAAAATGGTTCGGCACAGCCAAGAAGGGCCAAAGGGCCTGTTTCTGTGCTGTAGTTTCTATGGTTTCTAAGTCAGTATAAGAACCCCTCAAGTCTGCTCCATCGTTCAACAAGATCGGGCCCGATCTTCAGCTCTATTTTCCCAATCTGCCGTCAGATCCCTGGATGCCTTTAGTCCCCAGTCTCCTGAGAGTGGCCTCATTGTGGAGACCACGTACCAACATATTGGAATTGGAATGGGAATGGGGATTGGAATTGAAAAGGTTAAGCACTGGGAAATCGTGCTTTTTTTGTGGATGGAAACAAGGTTTAATGAATATGGATGAGACTGGATCTGGATCACTGATACAGTAGACGACCCCGAAGGATTCACAATTGACGAGTTGTCTCACCTGGAAGGACTGTTTGGGGCTCTGTTGGGAGGTGAGGGAGGAGCTGAATGGACAGGTGTAGCATTCCAGCTGCTTGTTGGGATCAGTGCCAGGATTAGTGCAGAAGGACGAACGGACAATAACCACTTTCTACCTTCACACTGATAGCTGCCTTTATTCCGAGATCTCCTCTTTAATATTTCCCTTTAATTTCCAGTCACTGCTTTTGATATGACATGCATTAGGTACCTCTCCTGGCTCACCTTTACACTGGTTATTGTTGTGTACATGTAATTGAAACTCATTGCACTTGAAACAGACAACAGTTTTCGAGGAGACAAAATGCACAGTTAAACACAGAAGTCTTTCCCCTCTCTCAAGACTGCATTGTATTTGAACCATCCCATGTGTAAATCTGAAGAAAACAGGAAACTGATGAGAGTTTTAAGTATTTTTAAACATAAACATCAATATCGTCACTTGAAGCGTAGGCTGTTTTCAATGACAAGCATGGCAATAAGTACTGATTAACAACTTCTCTTGCCCTGAGAAAACTAATCTTATAGTGTACATTGTAATTCAGTCAGATAAATATTTGGAAATATATTTAATCATATTTAATATTAAAATATAATCCTCTACCCTTTAAAGTTTATGATATTTTAGCTTCTATATTAACTTGTTGTTTTGTTGTGTTCTGTATTATTGTGTATTGTGGGTATGCTATGTTGGTAACTGAATTCATGGCAAAACTTGCAGGGTGCCCCCAGCACTTCCTTGGGTACGTTGGTTGCAATACAAATGATACATTTCACTGTATATTTCAAATGTACATGTAACAAATAAACTTGAATCTTGAAGTTCAAGTGCACTGCCAATTTTTAAAAAATTTTTTACTCTGTCAATTATTAAAAATGTGAAAGATTTTGAGCATTAAAATTGGAGCTAACACTTACATGGAATAGATACAGTGCTTAGTGCTAATGTTTAGATGGTGGCTCATCAAAAAACACATTGGTGAAATTGCTTGGGGTATCCTCACCTTTATTGCATTAAAGCACAATCTTCGGAGTTTCTGGCAACAGCTTCCTGCAGAGATTGCAGGTGCCTTGGCAGTAGCTAGTACACAACTCAAAAGTTTCAGACTTTGAGAAACTTTCTCTGTGACAACCATGGCACAGCAGCCTTGGAGGGGACAGAGATCTCACGATCTCAGCTGTGTGTGGCCAAAACTCTCCACCATCATAAAGAGAAGTGGTTTAGCATTGCACAAGTGGCCTCAGTCACTGCAAGGCACATTCTGCCAAGGTCACAGCACTGTGCTTCGATTCATTTGTAACTTACATTGTGATATGGCTGGGACAGGTCTTTCTCTACATTTATCATACTAGCAATACTAGCAAGAGGGAGTTTCATTTGGGTTTTCTTTAGCGCTGGAAATGGTTACATCCTGACATGTGGGACAGAAGCAAGGTCGCATTGTGTATTCCATGGAACAGCAAATACCGGCCGGCTTAGCGAGCAGAGCGGCGGACACCCCTGCTGAAATCCGGAGGAAAACACACAGAGGATGCAGAGGGGGATCACAAAACCGAGGAAAGATGACTGGGTCGAGACAACAGAGACTTTTGGAGAAGAGGAGTTCGGTGGGTAATACCGTTCGGGCTGACCGGAAGTGCACTGAGAGCGGTAAGCGTAAAGGAGTTGGGTGCTTACTGATCTGGTTAACAACGGATAGTGCAATCTGGGGCACATTGCGATTGAGGAACGTGTTTGCAGACTGGATATTGAACTTTTAACTGTTGGACTTCGGCCACATTCCACCGTGATACAACACTTGGCGGCACGGGAGGTCGTTCCTGCCTGTGGCCATCCAACGTGCAGCTCCTCCCGTGGAGGGTCAGACACCCTGAGCCAATAGACTGGTCCTGGACTTATCTTCCATCTGGCATAGTTGGCATTTTGTTGTTTGATTGTTTGTGGTTTTTGTATTGCTATATTTACGCTCTATTCTTGGTGGGTGCGGCTGTAACGAAACCAAATTTCCCTCGGGATTAATAAAGTATATCTATCTATCTATCTATAGGTAACATTCTCTTACAATGCCATAGAGTACCACAGCACAGAAAAGGACATTCAGCCCATCTAGTCCATGCCAAACTGCTATTCCACCAAGTTCCATCGGCCCACACCTTTACTATAGTCCTCCATACTCTTCCCATCTACATATTAAAACTTCTCTTATCTGTTAAAGAGTTAAATGCATCAATGCCATTCACATTCCACCCTGAAGCAATGCATTGGTGAAATTTTTAAAAGGCTGTTACACAGGATCCAGTATTTGGTGTTAAGGTTAGTGGCTGCAGAACCCTTGTTAGTGGTCTGTCCCCACAGTGTCCTTGCAGTGTCACCGAGCTTCAGTACCTCCCTCAGCCCATACCTCTGCACCTTGCTATCATAGTTCTGAGGCCCATCAATGATACATGAAAGGTGTGGAACAGGCAGACAGAAGCAAGCAACGACACATCACTGTCAGAAAGAGGCTCCTTTAATTTGGGTCGCCTTGACAACCTGCTCTGGTGTTTGATCCCAGCTTTGACGAGTGCAGAAATGAAGGTCATAGGTTGTCCGTTTTTGCTCTGGTTTCTCTCGGTAAAGCAGAGTCGTGCAAATGAAGCATCAATATCAAGCAGAAAGCCCATGTTCAACAGAAACTGGCCTTTATCATGTCAAAACATCCATAAATCAGATTCTCTGTGATTTTTCCCAAAGGCAGGGACAGAAGGTTTCAGGTTCTAGGCTTTGGCTTTTACTTGCCACGCAGGAGAATACTAAAATAAATAAATAGATAAGTAAATAAATGGCTGCTCTGCTGGTTTGATGACACTAGCATTGCTTGGTGCCAGGTCTTGACACGTACAGCAACTTCATTTGAATTGACTTCATTTCTTCCATTCTTCACATACACGAGGAGTAAAAACCTTCACATTACGACTCTGTCTAAATGTGCAACATGCAATCAAAGTAATCTATAATAACTTATAATAAATAGAAGAGCCAATGTAACATAGAAATTCACTCCAATCAGCGTGAGTTAAGCAGTCTGGTGGCCTGGTGTCCCGGAGCCTTTTATGCGGCTGTACCACAACGAGAAGATGGAGGTGCATAGCCGCCAACCCCAGATTCGGGACGGCACCCACTGACTGACCACGACTGATGTTGGAGAGGGGAATTTCTGCAGCTAACACACAGGCAGTTTCCTCTGGGTTCAGTAGTATATACCACTACTTCAGCAAAATATCCACTTCACACTAAAACTTTGATCAGTTGTACTTGATCATTGATGGTTGCATTCAAGACAGCTTTCTGACAGGTATAAAGATGTTTATCTGGAAATTTATCTCTAATCAGTAGTATCAAAGAGTCATCGCAGCACCAAGGTTAGGGATTCAGCATGTTGAGTCCATGCCAACTATCAATTGCTGTTAAGTATAACACTAAACATATTAAAAGTCAATAGAATTGATTTTGAAGACATCATATAATGTACTGATGTCACTATACAGGGCACTTAGCACTCCAATCATTGAATGTCTAAGCAACTGTAGCAATTACACACTAGGGTCTCCCTTGCATTTGTTTCCTGTGACATAAATGGGAGAACCTACCCGAAAGATTCTCCCAGAGATTCTTAAATAAAAACAGCCTTTACATTAACGGATTAAATTGAGTGTTTATCAGATATAATGGTTATCAGTTGGGTTAAGGCACAACATGTTGCTATGATTACAGTTTATTGGATAATTTTGTTCCTCAGGTAAATTGAATCTTGTCAAGGCAAAGCTTTTCTTACCCTGTCACAACTGTTGGAAAAATCATAACAGTGGTTCAGCTGAAGTGAAAGACAGGATGGTTTCATTGTTATCGTGAGTCAAAAGATGCCAGGAGTAATTCTTTTTAAATCTGTAACACGTACTTAGATGAACCATTTGATCAGTTTTATCCAAACTGAAGTACTTCTATTGATTTATTTGGAGGTACAGCATAGAACAAGCTGCACTGCCCAGCAATCTCCCAGTTCAATCCGAGCCTAATCACAGGACAATTTACAATGACCTATTAAGCCTACTAACCACCATGTCTTTGGACTGTGGGAGGAAATCCCCACAGTTCATAGGGAGAACGTACAAACTCCTTATATATGGCACTGGAATTAAGCTCCATATGCCCCAAGCTCTAATAGAGTCATACTAACACTGCGCTATGCTACCATGGTACCCCAGTGCTTTCCGCAGCATGGTAACTAAAATCATAGAAACACACAGCACAGAGACAAGCCCTCTGGCCCATGTCCGTTCTAACCAGCAAGAATCATTAGGCACGGTAGCAAGTGGTCAGCACAACGCTTTGCAGTTCAGGTGACCCAGGTTCAATTCCCACCACTGCCTGTTCTCCCTGTGACCGCGTGGGTTTCCTCCGGGTGCTCTGGTGTCTTCCCACAGTCCGGTTGGTAGGTTAATTGGGCATTGTAAATTATCCTGTGATTAGGCTCGTATTAAATTGGGAGATTGCTGCTCAGCTTGGCTTGAAGGGCCAGAAGGGCCTATTCCACACTGTATCACAATAAATAAATTAATAAATAAAACTAATCCCATTTACCAGCTTCTATGATTCATTGCTTCAATTTCAATTTCCTTGTAACTTACAGATTGCTTCCACCACTTGTTGAAGCAGAGCAAAACAACTCACTGCACTGAATTAAAAAAAAATCTCCTTATTTCCCTCTAGTTGTTTGCCAATTAAGGATTAGCAAACTAGGAAGAACTAGGAGACTTCATTCATTCTTCAAGATGAGGTTGCATTTCAGTACATCTGAGCGCATGCCAACCAAGCCTTTGTGACCTTTAATCTGCAGGCTAAAATTAAATAAATTCTGCAGATGGCCACAGTGGAAACTCATCTCTGTCAACCAGCAGCCCAGAGTTTGACAGGCAGGATTTTATTGACAGGCTGTATCCAATCAAATTCCTCTCCGTTCTATCTGATTTGCATAACAAAGGTTAGTTGACGTCAATGTCTCAGAATCCAGGGACACGATATTTAAAGGTGTCAGCCTCGCAAGTGATGTCATTAGATTATTAGACCCAACTGACCTATTCAATCTATTTGCTCCAGACCCACCCCTCCCCTGAGTCAAACGTCGCCCAGTCTATAAGAACAAGATTTATATTCAGTGCAGAGTGGTTATTTTCCAAATAACAAACAGATATATGATTCATTTTTTGTTTTTAATTTAAAACTCCCAGTACGATTTTCATGGGAAATTTATATTACGTGCTTCCCAGGAACTTCACAACAAATTTAATACTTTTAAATTATAATGGAGGGAATGTGATACCAATTTACAAAAAGCAAGCTTCTAAAACAACAGTCTGCTAATGACCAGACAATAGTATTTTAGTACAGGTAATATGTTTGAGGACCAAATAATGGCTGTTCTCCACATCACAAAGTAGTCCATTGGAATCTTTTATGGAAGCTGAGGGAATTGACAGGTCTCAACTCAAAGATTAATCTGAAAGACAGGATCCCAGGTTGAGCAGAACCATATTGTACTGCACTGAAACCAGATTTCTGCAAAAGGATGTGAAGACTTCTGCGTTTGTATGTACGTGTGTGTGTGTGTGTGTGTGTGTGTGTGTGTGTGTGTGTGTGTGTGTGTGTGTGTGTATACACAAAGAAATATCTTCAAGTGAAACAATCTGCAGCAAGAAAGTATGTCAAGCAGCATCTGCGGAAGGAAAGGAATTGTCAAAATTTCAGCTGAAAACCCTGCGATAGGACTGAGGATGGAGAGGTGAGATGGCCAGCTGCTTTCTTCCAAACTTACCCCATTTGTTTATATGCCTCTCTTTTTCACCTGCCATCATCTCCCAACTCTACTGGTGGTCCCCTCCCCTACCAGACACAACCTGCCTGTCAGCTTCAGGAACAGATGTTACTTCTTCAGTCTCCAGGCTCCTGAACCAGCGTGGATAATCTCACTCATCTCAACACTGAACTGATTCCACAACCTTTGGATACTCTCAAGAACTCTACAGCTCATGTGATCAGTGTTTTTTTTTTGCTTTGCACAAATTATCTTCTTTTGCACATTGGTTGTTGTCCCTCTTTATGTGTAGTTTTTCATTGATTCCATTAATAAAAGAGTTGTTTCACTGTGAATGCCTGCAAGAAAATGAATTTCAAGGTAGTATATGGTGACGTATTTAATATTACATTTACTTTGAATTTGAACTGTACACCTCTCCTCAGTCCATCAATACCTCAGACTCCTTTCTCCTCTTTATACTGGGCAGCTCATCTCTCTGAGATCCACTGAGTTTCCCAGCAGATTGCTCATTGCCCCAGATCCCTCTAGAGTCTCCCCTCAAGTCAACTCAGGTCGTCGATTTTATAGTGTGATAAAGCACAGGGATAATGAAAAACCATCACAGCATAAAGGTTCCAACAGCACTCAGAATATGAACTACACAAGACAGGGAAGTATCAGAGAGAAAAAAAAACAAGACTGTGTTATAAACAAAGTCAATTCCATGGTAGTGCAAGAGGTAGTCCAAAGTGTCCATTGCTGAGGCAGAGTTAGGATTCTGCAGGTTGGTTCAAGAGCCTGATGGATGTAGGAAAGTAGCTCATCATAAATATGAGAAAGTCTGCGGATGCTGTAAATACAAAGCAACACACAGAAAATACTGAAGGAACTCAGCAGGTTTCCTCTGCTATCAGATTCAATGCTCTCCAGCCCTTTATCTTTCCAACCCACCTGTCTTCATCTGTCACCTTCCAGCAATCCTCTTTCTCCCCCCCCCAACCTTTTTATTCTGATGTCTACTTTCTTCCTTTCCAGTCCTAAAGAAGGGTCTTGGCCTGAAACATTGACTGCTTATTCATTTTTCTGTGCCTGACCTGCTGAGTTCCACCAACATTTTGTGATTATCGCTTAGGGAAGTATTTGCTCCTGAACCTTGTGGTGGGGGCAGCACCACAGTAACAAAAAGAGATTTTGTAAGCATGCCATTGAACTCAAAACTGATGGGTTAGTCACCTATGTGAATGAGGTCCAAGAAGGCTTCATTGCGCCTTAGCGAGACAAGATCCTGCGCATGCTGGAATCCACAGGAAAAAGAAGCAAACTGCTAGAGGAACTCAATGGATCAGAGCTCATTTTTAGTGAGTAAGTCCATGGACTGGACAATACTTCACCCCATCAATATCTAATCAATCAATTATTTAACATCAATGACCAATTAGAAAGACACTCTGCTCCATGTAGTCAGATACAATGTACAGTATGTACTTTAATATGCACTTGTGTGTACCTCAAAGCATAAACTTGCCACAAGCACTCTGAAACAAAAGCACGGGTGCAGGGTAATTGAAGGGAAAGAAGTTTCAGAGCAGCCCCGACTTGGCGAATGCAACAGATCTAGAGCTACACTAATGAAATGCTGGAAGAACTCAGCAAGTCAGGCAGCATCTACGGAAATGAATAAACAGTTGTCATTTCAAGCCGAGATCTTTCATCAGGACTGCAAAGGAAGGAAGAAGAAGCCAGGAAAAAAAGTGGGGGAGAGGGGAAGGAGTACAATCTGGTGAGTGACAGGTGAGACCAGGTGAGGGGGAAGGTGGTTGTGTGGTGGAGGGGGGGATGGAGTGAGAAGCTACAAGGTGATAGTTGGAAGAGGTAACAGGCTGAATAAGAATGAGAGTGGACCATGGAAGGAAGGAGGAAATGCACCAAAGAAGGCGATGGACAGGGGAACAGAAGAGGTAGGCGAGGAGCCAGAATGGAGAACGGGGTGAGAGAGGGTGAGAGAGAGTGAGAGAGTGAGAGTGAAAGAGAGAGAGAGAGAGAGAGAGAGAGAGAGAGAGAGAGAGAGAGAGAGCGAGAGAGAGAAAGAAAGTAAAAAAAAAGGGGGATGGGGAGGAATTACCAAAACTTAGAGAAATCAATGTTCATACCATCAGGTTGGAGGCTACCCAGATGGAATTTAGGTGATGCTCCTCCACCCTAAGGCTTGTGTTGATGCTGTACACAGGATGTGATTCTATGGAATGGAGTTTTTATGAGATAATATGCTCTCCCCAATCAAATACAGTCCAGGTCTTACACCATTCTTCCTCCTCTAAAATGTGAAATTCCAGTTCTCAGAGAAGTAGTTAAGCCAGGGAATTAATTAATTGCCATTTGCAGAATTTTTCAAAGACTCAGGAAGGAGAAGTGAGGAGATCAAAGTATAGAGGCTTGTTTTCTGCTGAAGCTTAGCGGAGGGCTGTTAAATGGCTAAAGATGAACAATCTGATCAGGTTTCTGAGGCAGAGTACATGTGAGCAAATGGAATATTATAGAGCTAATATACTAACAGCCCTTGACAAAGCACACCAAAGATAGTGAACATATTTTTACCAACTTCTTGTATTTTCAAGTCTCTGCAGCAAAATACAACTGTGGTTGATTAATGTTTAGCTTTTCTTCTGATTACTGCCTCTGAAACAAAAACGTGGAGTTCTGATGTGGCTGGAACCGAATACTTGTTCACTGAATGGGAGAGGATATAAAACACTGATGTTAGAAATCTAAAATAAAAAATACAAAAAATGCTAGAAACACTCAGCAGGTCAGTCAGCATCTGTGGGAAGAAAAACAGGGGTAATGTTTCAGGTTTGAAATTTTTCATCAGAGCTGGGAAAGTGAGAAAGTATGTAAGTTTTTAAGTTCAAAGAGAGTGGGGAAGGGTTGTATGGGACAAAGAGTATATAATTGACATGGAGACCTCAGGGGGACAAATGAGGGAGGGGGGAGGAAGAGAGAAAGATTTTCTGTTTGTATTCCAATGAGTCACCGAATGTCTTCTTAAATTGATCTGCATAAATGCCAAGGGCAGTGAGAGGGGTGGGAGGTGATACTGGGCAGAGGAAATTTAATTGAAAAAAAAACTCAATGCATATTGCCAGAAAGAGTGAACAGCTGATACAGATGTACATCATTGCACCCACGTAATATGACAATTTCTTAAATTCAACATGACTCAGTAAGGTTTGCTGTTCTACTGTAATATGTGGTAAGCAATTTGTAAAGACAGCTCCTCCCTGTAAGCATTTAATCTCAGTCTGCCTTCCTGTTATCTGAGCAATGAATAGAAAAATCAGCAGCACTTCCCCGAGTTACAACTGTCTGAGTTTCAAGTTAGCTTGCCGCAGCAAACTTCTTATAAAATGCTTCCCATCGATTGTTTCTTGCCACAGCGTAAAAGTTTACAGCTCAGCATTTAAGGCATGCCAAGACTATAAAGAGCTATTGATGCCACATTTTCACAACTAACATACAGATGAACTATTTATCAGCTAAGTTCAGAACCAATTAAAGGAAATGTCACCATCATGTCCCGTTGGAATTGCCAGCTATAACCCAGTGGTTCGATCAGTGCTACTGCCATTCACCAGCATTTTAATTCAGCTTGTTCACACAGTCTGACCCAACTTTTTTCAGAGCGAATTCCTTGGTGATATCATTGGTGTCTACTTTTCATAAAGAGCTAGTAGAAAGGAAAAGGAAAGAGAAAAATTAAGGTGGGTGTCTTCAGGAAGGACAAATCGAGGGAACACATACCAATCCTCATCGAGGTGTCAGAAGTGGAAAGGGTTCATGTTTGTGGTCTATGCTGTGACCAACACATTGATGTTATTACAAAGAATGCACACCAGTGGCTACATCTTGTTCATTGTTTGAGGAGATTTGGTATAGCATCAAAGAATCAAGCAAATTTCTACAGATGTACTGTGGAGAGCATTCTAACTGGTTGCATCACCATCTGGTGCAGCGGGGTCACTGAACAGGATCTGAAAAAAAGCTGCAGAGGGTTGAAAACCAAGCCAACTCCATCATGGGCACCAGCCTGCCCTGTATCAAGGACTGCTTCAAAAGGCGATACCTCAAAAAGGCAGCATCCATCATTAAGGACCCCATCACCCAGGACATGCTTTCTGCTTGTCACTACCATCAGAGAGGAGGTACAGGAGCCTGAAGACACATGCTCAATGTTTAGGAACAGCTTCTTTCCCTCCATTAACAGATTTGTGAACGGACAATGAACCAGCCCATGAACACCTCCTCTCTATTTTTGTTCTCTTTCTGCATGACTGACTTAATTTAAATTTTTATATGAATTTCTTATTGTAATTTATAGCTTTCTATGTATTGCAAAGTACTGCTGCCACTAAACAACTTTCACAGCATATGTCAATGATATTAAATCTGATTCTGAAGTCCAAAGAGAAAAATCTACGTTAGAATGAATGTCTATAACATCAGGACAGCACAGTGGCGTATTATAGTGCCAACAACCCTGGTTCAATTCTGCCACTGTCTGTAAGTTCTCTCCAGGCCCACCTGGGTTTCCGCCAGGTGCTCTAGGTTCCTCCCTCAGATGTATGGATAGGTAGGTCAATTGGACGGCATGGACTGATTGAGCTGGAGGGATTGTTACAGTGCTGTATCTCTAAATAAATAATGAAGGGAGGATATAGTGGATCTTGAAGCATTACAGCTTGTTCCAAGCATCAACGCTATTAACTATTAGTAGGACAACATTTAGTACCACCACTTCACAGCTCTAGGGACCAGAATAATATTTGTGAAGAGTTCGTGGATGTTTGTCGGGTTGTTCACCAAGCCTGGCGGTTAGGTCACAAACACTTCATAACCGGTTGAGGTGACATCTTCAGTGTGCAAATGAGTGTTGCTTCTGCGGAGTGCTGGCATCTACATTGGTCCAACTTGGCGTTCTGATTGGTTGGCTGTTGCGTTGGCCGCTAGTCTCCACTGGGTCCTGGTTAATCGCACAGCTGAGTGGTCTGCACTGGCAAGTGGTTGTCAGCCGTCGTGAGCGTTGGTTCTTCGGGTGCCTGCGGCTCACCCCTCGGTCCCAATCCTGCAGATACACTGGTTCATAGATTGTGTCCAGTTCAATTTGCTTGTTAATAGAGTTTTCCTTTGAGAACCAAGCTTCTAAGAATTCTCTTCACTTCTTGTGTTCTACTTCTGCCAGGAACTTTGTAGTTTTCCAGATGAACTTCTGTCCTTTTGGCCTTCACGTACTGAGCTGAGTGATAGAGGATCGAATCTTGTTACGGCTAGCTGATGTTCATGTAGTCTCGTGGATGGTTTTCTCTCTGTCTATCCTATATAGTGTTTGGAGAAGTCTTCGCTCTGGATTTGGTATTTTACGCTTGTTCTCTCCACGTGGCCTGTTTGTGTATCCTCTACCTGAGTGCTTGGGTTTCTGGCAGGTGCACCAGCCTTTTCCTGCATCCCAAAGATGTTGTAAGGTAGTGGGAGAGTTAATGGAGAGATGCAGTTACGAGGAGAGTTTGGATAAGCAGTATTTATTCACACTGGAATGAAGGAGGCTGAGGTGTGACCTTGTGGGTTTACAAAACTCTCATGGACATAGATGGGATGAATAACCAAAATCTTATACCTAGGGAATTGGAGTCTAGAGTAGAGGGCACTGGCTTAATGTGAAAGGGAAGAAATTTAAAGGAGATTTGAAAGGCAGGTTTACTCATACAGGAGATATTCATTGAAAAAAGCTGCTAGTTTCATTATATACAAGACATTTGGACAGGTGCTTGGATAGGGAAGGATTAGATAGATACAAGCCTAATGTGGGGAACTGGGATTGGCTTTGATAGGCAGCATTTTTGGCATTGCCAAAGTAGGTTGTAAGAGCTTGTTTTTCTGCCATGATCCTATGACCAGAATAAAATACCGCAGCTGTTGCACATCGTAAACAAAACACAAAATGAAGACACTAGCTGGGCTGGGAGCATCAGTGGAGAGGAAAGTAGAGGTAGTGTTTCATGTTAATCAGTTCTCATCAGATGCAGGAGAAGTCAGAGAGAAAAGGCCCTTGGTAGGGTGAAGACGAGCGGAGGGGGAGTGCCACTAGTTGTGATGCCAGGTGAAAGAAGGTGATGAAAGACGGTGATGAAGTGGGAGACCTGGTAAATTTGAAATTACCAGAAGAGAGAAATAAAACCGGAATTCTGGAGGGCTGCGACGTTGTACAACAAGGTGTTGTTCTCAAGCGTTTGTTAATCTTCATTAGAACAGGGTGGAGCTGAAGGCAGAAAGGTCAAAGTGAAAGTAATATGAAGAATTAAAACGACAGACAGCTGGAAGTTCAGTTTAAATGTAAAGTGGTCACCAAAACTACAATAGAAGTAATAGATTCCTGTTTATTACCTTCGACATATCCAGTGAAATGTGTTGCTTTGTGGCAGCAATTATAAAATAAATTGCTAGAACAAGATGTGAACAATGAGGTAATGTTCATAAGAACATAAGATATTGGAGCAGAATTAGTCCATTTGGTCTATCATGTCTGTTCCACCATTTCATCACGGCTGATCCAATTTTCCTCTCAGCCCCAGTCTCCTGCCTTCTCCCCATATCCCTTCATGCCCTGACCAATCAAGAATCTATCAACCTCTGCCTTAAATATACAAAAAGACTTGGTCTCTGCATCTGCCTGTGGCAAAGAATACCAGCGATTCACCACTCTCCAGCTAAAGAAATACCTCCTCATCTCCAATCCAAAAAGGACACCCTTCTATTCTGAGGCTGTGTCCTCTGGTGTTAGAATCTCCCACCACAGGAAACATCCTCTCCACATCCACTCTATCAAGGCCTTTTACCATTTGATAGGTTTTAATTAGGTCACCCCCCATTTTCCTGAATTCTAGTGAATACAGGCCCCCAGCCATCACAGGCTCTCCATATTACAAGCCATTCAATCCTGGTCCGTTCAGAAATCTGATGGTGGACGAGTAGAAGCTGTTCCTAAAACACTAAGTCTGGGTGATCAGAGTCATTATCTGTGATTGCTTTCTCCTTTGTTAGTAAGACGTTATTGTCATAGTCCTAGAGTCATACTGTATGGGAATAGGGCCTTCCTGGTCTCATCTGTACTAATCCCATCTTCAGTCATCCTGCCCACAGCCTGCTATACTGTAGAGTTTCAAGTGTTCATTTATGCACTTCTTTAATTGGGAGATCCCAACTTTTTTTATGCCATGGACCCCTACTATTAACCCCAGGTTGGGAACCCATCTTAAATGTTGTGAATGGTCGTGCATACCTGGAAGCCAGGGGCCCAGTGTGCTTTGCTCGTTTCCATGGAGTTCACTCCGCACCGATTACTGCCCAGAGCCTGAGCTCCAGCTGATGTGGGAATGCGCTGAAGCATGTATTGTATTAATAATTACACCATTAGATGCCAATGTGATGCTGGAAGAACACAAAGAGTGAACAGAAGTGATGGTCCAATTTCACAACTAATGGGATTTTACCTGGAAGTAACAGTGAGCATTACTTACTCCAGATAAAATCCAAGCTGGATCATCTAGCACTTAAAAATGCCCGATGTGGTCTAATTTAAATTTTAAATGTTATGTGACATTTACATTTTATAGGCACTTATTTGTAACCAAGGCAAGGTCGTTGATCTGAAATGTTAACTCGCTTTGTCTCCACAGTTTCTCCCTGACACACTCCAAACCAGTCTTTATTTTTACTTCATCGACCTACTACTTTTCATTAATTTTAGGATACAGAATAAACTTGAAAGATGCCAGAAAATTGCTATGATTCTGCCTAGGCAAGGATTAGAGAGTGAATACATTGATGCTCCATTTTTAAGTTAAAAGGGATAATTACTTTGAAAAAAGCACAATGTCCATTCCTCTAAATAATACATCTGACAGAATTAATCACCAGGTACAAAGGCACCCTCAACTGAAAAGTGATACTGGTCCTTTGCACGCAGCACTAAGATGGAACAAAACCTTGTTTGTGCAGCCGTTTATCGGTTTCCTGCTACAAGAGTTAATGAAAAATTCTTTCAATAGTGTGCTCCTTTTTTTCTGCTGTAGTGAATTAGTACTTGATAAACAGTGATGTCACCATTACCCAAACAGTACTCCATTTAAGACGCAGCCTTTCTATCAAATGTACTGGTAATGCCAGGTACAAGAACATGTGGAACATGCACTTACTGAGTGATTAGCAATTTTCTTATCTCACATGGAGAATATACAAGCATTAAATGCAGGAATAAAGCGCCTGGTGCCTTGACCTTGCACCGCCATTCAATAAGGCACAATGGCATGGCTAGTGCATTCAGTGGCCACTTTATTTGGCACACCTGTACACCTGCTCGTTACCGTAAATATCTAATCAGCCAATCAACTCAATGCATAAAAGCAAGATATGGTCAAGCGGTTCAGTTGTTGTTCAGACTGAGCATTAGAATGGGGAAGAAATGTGATCTAAGTGACTTTGACCGTGGAATGATTGTTGGTGCTAGATGGGATGGTTTGCCTATCTGAGAAACTTGGGATTTTCACACACAAAAGTCTCTGGAGTTTATAGAAAATGGTGTGAGAAAGTAACATAAAAACATCCAGTCAGAGGGCAAAAATGCCTTGTTAATGAGAGAGGTCAGAGGAGAATGGCCAGACTGGTTCAATCTGACAGGAAGACAACAGTAACCCAAGTAACCAGGCATCCCAACAGTGGTGTGCTGAGACACCACTGAGTGCACAGCATGCCCAACCTTGAAGTGGATGGGCTACAGCAGCAGATCCCACACACAGTGGCCACTTGGTTCGGTACAGTGGCACTGAGTACAGAGCAGCTGCCTCAGTGTGTCAGGGACCTAGGTTCAGTCTCCACACTGGGTGGTGTCTGTGTGCATATTGTCTAAGTGATTTTGTGGTTTCCCCTGGCTGTCCTGCTTTCCTCCCTCAGCCCAAAGACAAGGAGGTTGGTAGGTTGATTAGCCGTAGTAAATTGTCGCCAGTTTGCAGGTGAGTGGTAGAATCTGGGGGCAGTTGGAGAGAATACAGGAAGCATAATAAAGCTGGAATTAATGTAGGTTTGGCGCTGATGGTCAGCACACCCTTGATGGGCTGATGATCCTGTTTCTGTATGGAATCTCTCTATGGCTCCTTATGCTTGTTCTAATCTATGCTCAGTTTCCTGTCTGATCCATTTTACGTTTGTTTCCCCAAAGATCAACCTCAGTGCTGAATATACAGAACATCCACTGCTCTTGGAGTAGAAGATTCCAAGCAGTCACAGTACTCTCAATATAGGAAACCTCTGCAGACTTATCTGGGGTCTTAACTGGCTGACCACTTTCAACCTGACAGTTTGCCCCTGCATTCAGTGGTAACTATGTGATCTGTGCTACATCAGAATATAACAAAGGCCGATTGGCCGGGCACTTGGCAAAACTCCAGATGCACCATGGTCTATGAGAAATTTCCAGTGTCACAAACAGGGTCGTAAAGAGACCTACGGCACATTAGTCTTCATAAATCAAAGTACTGATTTCAGAACTTGGGATGTTATGTTGAGGCTGTATAAGAAGTTGCTGAGGCTTAATTTGGAGTATTGTGTACAGTTCTCACCTACCTGCAGGAAAGATATCAGTAAGATTGAAAGAGTGCAGAGTGTAAAAGATTTACAAGGATGTTGCTGGGACTGCTATTATAAGGAAAAGATGAATAGATTCAAACTTTATTCCCCACAGAGTAGAAGAATGTAGGAAGATTTGATAAAGGTATACAAAATTATAAGGCATAGATAGGGTAAATACAGGTGGGCTTTTTGCACTGAGGTTGGGTGAGACTAGAACTAGAGATCATGGGTCAAGGGTGAAAGGTGATACGTTTAAGGGGGAACCTGAGGTGAAACTTCTTCACTTAGAAGGTAGTGAGAATGTGGAATAAGCTGCCAGCTGAAAGGATGGATGCAGGCTTGATGTCAACATTTTGGAAGCTTGGATAACTACATGAATGAGAGAGGCATGGAGCATGATGGTCCTGGTGCAGGTCAATAGGACTAGGGAGAATAACACCCCAGCATGGACTAGATGGGCAAAAGGACCTGTTTCTGTGCTGTAGTACTCTCTGTTTCTATGACTCTAAGTTGTTCCTGTGTACTAAAGTTTTAAAAATGACAGTCCTCCAGTCTTGTAACTCATTCAAGGTTCTCCAACTAATTGAAACATCTCCATTGGAAGCAGGAAATATTCCTGTTTCCGCTCAACGTATGATAGCCTTTTCAACCTTACTGGCTAGGAGAGCCATTTTATTGAAGTGGCAGGATTCTAATCCACCTACAGTCTTTTATTGGCTCTCCTCCATCATGTCCTGTTTAAGTTTAAAGAAAATAAGAAGTCCAACATCTGATACATGCTTTAAATTTGAGCAAATCTGGTGACCTTTTATCCAATATTTTCATTTAATTTGATTTACTACTCTTTCAATCTTTTTTTCCCCAAAGTTTTAGATTTGGTCAGAAAGTCTTTCTTTCTTTTTTTTTTTGGTCACATCCTCAAAATGGACTGCCCAGTCCCTTTTTTTTTGTTTTTTTTTCCATAGTGTTGTGTTTTTCTTTTCATTCAAAACCCAATGTTTTTTCTTTTCTCTTCATAAACCGATAAGAGGAGAATTGCTTTTTTCATTTCTTATTATATATTTTATACTAGTTTAACAATATCTATGGCTTTGACAATGTCCATCCTAATCTCGGTCTATATTGTTACTGATATATATATTTGAGATAATTCTCCTCTTGCTTGTATCTATGCTCCTTTTAAATCAATAAAAAGATTAATAAAGAAAAGAAACATCTCAACATGTACCCTATTATGCTTGCGAAGGATCATATGTTTCAGTAAGAACACACCTCATTCTTCTGAAGAATAAAAATCTAATTCCTTTAGCTGCTTGTGATAGGACAGTTCTGTGGGCCAATAAGTAACTGACATGCCGCAACAGTACCAGACAAGGGCATCTCCAACCTCAGAGAGCTTAACATCCAATGGCATTCTCAACTCTGGGTTCCACAGAATCAGCTTCCTTGGGTGGGAGTGACCAGAAGTGCACCAGTACATAAATATGGTAGCTGATAGAGTCAGTCAATAAGGGGGCAATCCTTGCAAGCAGAACAAATGCTACACCTGTTCCTGCACTTCCTCCTTCACTACCATTCAGGGCCCCAAACAGTCCTTCCTGGTGAGGTGACACTTCACCTGTGGGTCTTTTGGGGTCATATACTGTATCCAGTGCTCCCGGTGTGGCCTCCTGTATTTCGGTGAGACTTCTTTGCCAAGTGGCTTTGCTTCATCCGCCAGAAAAAGTGGGAACCCCTGCTGGCCACCCACCAATTTGATTTCCTATTCCTGTTCCGGCATGGCAGTCCATGGCCTCCTCTATTGTCACGATGAGGCCACACTTAGGTTGGAGGAGCAATGCCTTATATTCCTCTGGGTCACCTCCAACCTAATGGCATGAAAATTGATTTCTCAAACTTCCGGTAATTATCCCTCCTTCATCATTCCTATTTCTTTCTCTTGCTTTACCTCCTTACCTGCCCATCTCCTCCCTCCAGTGTTCCACCCCCTTCCCTTTCTTCCATGGTTTTCCACCCTCTCCCATCAGATTCCTCCTTCTTCAACCATTTATCTCTTTCACCAATGAACTTCCCAGCTCTTTACTTCACCCCTCCCCCACTCCCGGTTTCACCTGTTACCTACCATCTGGTACAGTATTTCTTCCACCCCCCCCCCCACCTTCCTGCTCTAACTTCTCATCTTTCTTTCCAGTCCTGATGAAGTGTTGACAGTTTACTTTTTTTTCCCCACAAATGCTGCCTAGCCTGCTGAGTTTCTCCGGCATTTTGTGTGTGTTGAAGAGGACACAACTACAAGTTGGTGGGGGGGGGGCGCTATTTAAAAGTCTGGTACATAGAAATTTCTTTCCACAGAGGATGATCTCTGGAATTCTCTGCCCCAGTGTGCAGTGGGAGCTGGATCATCAGAAGTACTTACGGTGGGAAGCCACCAAGGAGAACATCAAGAGGTTCTTCATCTGCAAGGCTATCCAGAAAGCAAGGCATGGGCAGAGGGAACTGCGTAAACTCCAGGAAGAGTTGCAGCAATGTCTCCTTCTGCAGTCAAAGGGGGTGGATGTCAGGGAGGAATTACGAGAGGTGAAGGGCCGGCAAGCCCGGCACTTCGCCACCAAATCCTCCAAGATCATCTTCTGCTCAAGAGTCCAAACCATGGAGCAGGACGAGACGTGCTCTCGCTTCTTCTTCCAGAAGATGCACAGGGGGAGCTCTGTGATCCACAACCTTAAGGAAGAGGACGGCTCAGTTGTGTCCTTGCAGACTGATATACTGAGGATCTGCAAGTCCTTCTATGCCGATCTGTACAACAGGAAGGCCACGGACACCACAGCCTCCCACAACTTCCTGTCGTCTATCACGCAAGTCATAGACGACGGGTTGTGGGAGAGTCTGGATCAGCCACTGACCCTGGATGAGCTGACAGGCTCCATCCGTTCCTTTGGGTCAAATAGGATTCCCAGAGGCAACGGCCTACCGGCTGAGTTGTACTCGGCTCTGTGGAACTGGATGGGCCCTGACCTGCTGGAAGTGTACAACGCTATGCTTCTGGCTGGCAGCATGTCAGAATTCATGAGGAAGGGCATCAACACCCTTATCTGCAAGCAGAAGGGGAAAAGGGAGGACATTAGAAATTGGAGGCCCATATCACTCCTGAATGTGGACTACAAGATCCTGTCCAAGGCTAGCGCCAACAGGGTCAAGTCTGCTCTGGTACAGGTGATCCACCCAGACCAAACCTGTGCTGTACCGGGCAGGAAGATCTCAGACAGCCTCGCGCTGCTGAGGGACACCATCGCCTACATGCAGGACAGAGGGGTGGACACCTGCCTGGTCAGCTTGGACCAGGAGAAAGCCTTGGACAGGATATCACACACGTACATAGTGGATGTACTTTCCAAAATGGGATTTGGGGAGGGAATCCGGAATTGGATCAGACTGCTCTACACAGACATCCGTAGTACAGTCCAGGTCAACGGGTGGGAAACAGACAGCTTCCCCATCAAGTCTGGAGTCAGGCAGGGCTGCCCTCTCTCCTTTGTCTTGCTTGTATGCTGCGTAGAACCCTTTGCCAAAGCCATCAGGAGGGATGAGGACATAAGAGGAGTGACGCTGCCAGGCAGTGGAGGGACCCAAGTGAAAACCTCCCTGTACATGAATGATGTCACCATCTTCTGCTCTGATCCGAGGTCGGTTTGCAGGCTTATTAGCATCTGCAAACAGTTTGAGCTGGCGTCGGGGACCAGGGTCAACCACACGAAGAGCGAAGCCATGCTCTTCAGCAACTGGCCCGACCGATCTGGTGTCCCCTTCACCATCAGGTCCGACCACATGAAGGTGTTGGGGATCTGGTCTGGAGGGGCCGAGACGTGCAACAAGAACTGGCTGGAGCGGACTGCCAAGGTGAAACAGAAACTGGGACCGTGGGGAGGGCGTTCCCTGTCGATAACGAGCACGAACCTGGTCATCAGGTGTGAGGTGCTCTCAGGGCTGCTTTCCCTGGCACAAGTGTGGCTCGTCCCCCATTCCTACAGCTCGGAAATCACCCGAGCTCTCTTCAGATTCGTCTGGAGATCCAAGATAGAACGGTTCAGATGGGCCACCATGCACAAGTCCCTGGATAACGGAGGCAAAAACGTTCCCAATGTCGCCCTCACCCTGATGGCTAGCTTCGTATGTGGCTGCATCAGGTTGTGCATGGATCCCAGATATGTGGGCACCAAGTACCACTAAGTACCCAGGTTCTACCTGTTGCCTTGGCTACGAAGGATGGGTCTGGCCCCTTTCCCGCGCAACGCCCCGGTCAGCTGGGCGTTGCCACCATACCTGTCCTTCATAGAAAAGTTCTTCCAGGTCAATGTCTTTGACCACAGGGCCACCAGGCAGTTATCAGCATGTAATGTCCTGCAGGCACTGCAGGAGAAGGACGTGATGGACACAGAGGGGTGGTTCCCTGAACAGACTGTCCAGTTCATCTGGCAAAACGCCTCATCGCCAGACCTCACCAACAGGTACCAAGACCTCGCCTGGCTGGCGGTGAGAGGGGCCCTCCCAGTCAGATCCCTCCTGTACACCTGGAAAGTCATCTCCGCACCCCACTGCCCACAGGAGGACTGCAGTGACCCACCTCTTTGCACACTGTGAGTTCATGGACAAGGTGCGGAGGAGGATGGACGGGCTAGTGTCACGTTTCATCCCCAGCAGCTGCATAACCGAGGACTCTCTGATCTATGGGCTGTTCCCGGGGACGCACACGGAGACCAACATCTGGTGCTGCTGGCAGATCATCAACTCGGTAAAAGACGCTCTTTGGTCGGCCCGAAACTTGATGATCTACCAGCACATGGAGATGTCTGTGGGAGAATGCTGCCAACTAGCACATTCTCGGCTGCAGGAGTACGTGCTCAGGGACGCACTGAAATTTGGTGCAGTCACCGCAAGCGCCCGGTGGGGAAGGACCACGGTTTAGGGTTCTTCTCCCGCAGGAGTGGGAGGGGTCGGGTGCGGGGAGTATACCCCTTAACGATGGTGGGTAAAGATGAACCAACAGAGTGCCACATGAGTGTCTGAAAGTGCGGAAATGTATAGAATATAGAGGAAACGTCTGTAAAGGATTGAGAGTCATTGAATGGTTTATTGTATATAATTTCATTTTTGAATAAAGTATATTTTGTTAATAAAAAAAATCAGAAGTACTTAAAGCAGCAGTGGATGAATATTTGATCAAAGAATATAGAGGTCTAGAGAAATAAGAAGAGGAGTTGAAGCCAGCCTAGATCAGCCATGATGTGTTCTTGTCAGTGGCTGGGTACCCTGACACCATAAAGCCTCCACAAGCCACAACATGATGGAATATTCTCTACCTCTATGCCCGAGTGCAGATCTAACAACTCTTTATGTGAACGTCACCCAGGACCAAGTAGACTGCTCAATTAATGTGCCATCTCATACCCTAAACATTCAGTGCCATCACCATTGTTCAGAATGACTGAACTGTGTACCAGCTTCACAATGTTCTGTAGTTACTTGCCTGCGCTGTTCCTATAATATTGCCACAGATGCTGCCTGGCCTGCTGACTATTTCCAACAGTTCCTGGTTTTATTTCAGATCACCGGTATCAGCAGTTCCTTCATATTTTTGTATCACTAGAACTATTTTACAAAGGGGAGAGAAACCTGTAAAAATAAAGAGAGATTACAAATCACTATTTTTTAATATTTTAGGGCCGGGGTTCCCAACCTGGGGTCCAAAGCCTCCTCAGTTAATGACAGGGGTCCATCACATAAAAACGTTCTGAATCACTGCTTTAAAGGCATAGTCTAGGTTTATGTAAGTGCATCAGATTCAAAAGACCTTATTTAAAATCTGACCAACAGCGTTCATTAATAAAAATGTTTCATAATCAATTCCATCGCCAAATAGAGAGAACTTTTAGACTTTATGGAATGAGAAAGTAGGACTTTTGTAGGAAGTATACTGAGATTGAAACAACTGAATCCCTGAACACAAAATACTCTGCAGATGCTGGGGTCAAAGCAACACTCACAACACGCTGGAGGAACTCAGCAGGTCAGGCAGCATCCGAGGAAACGATCAGTCAACGTTTCAGGCCGGAACCCTTCATCAGGACTGAAGAGGGAAGGGGCAGAGGCCCTATAAAGAAGGTGGGAGGAGGGTGGGAAGGAGAAGGCTGGTAGGTTCCAGGTGAAAAACCAGTGAGGGGAAAGATAAAGGGGTGGGGGAGGGGAAGCAGGGAGGTGATAGGCAGGAAAGGTGAAGAAGGAATAGGGGAAAACACAATGGGTAGTAGAAGGAGGAGGAACCATGAGGGAGGTGATAGGCAGCTGGAGGAGGGGGTAAAGTGAAATAGGGATAGGGGAAGGGAGGGGGAGGGAATTACCGGAAGCTGGAGAATTCAATGTTCATACCAAGGGGCTGCAGACTACCCAGTCGGTATATGAGGTGTTGCTCCTCCAACCTGAGCTTAGCATCATCATGGCAGTAGAGGAGACCATGTATGGACATATCTGAATGGGAGTGGGAAGCAGAGTTGAAGTGGGTGGCTACTGGGAGATCCTGTCTGTTTTGGCGGAAGGAGCGGAGGTGCTCGACGAAGCGGTCCCCCAATCTGCGTTGGGTTTCACCGATGTAGAGGAGGCCGGTCCGGGAGCACCGGATGCAATAGATGACCCCAACAGACTCACAAGTGAAGCATTGCCTCACCTGGAAGGACTGCTTGGGGCCCTGAATGGTGGCAAGAGAGGAGGTGTAGGGTCAGGTGTAGCACTTATGCTTACAGGGATAAGTGCCGGGTGGGAGATCAGTGGGGATGGACGTGTGGACCAGGGAGTCACGGAGGGATCGATCCCTGCGGAAAGCGGAGGGGGTGGAGAGGGAAAGATGTGCTTAGTGGTGTGGTTCTGTTGAAGGTGGCGGAAGTTGCGAAGGATAATGTGTTGGATCCGGAGGCTGGTGGGGTGGTAGGTGAGGACAAGGGGAACTCTGTCCCTGTTGTGGTGGCGGGTGGATGGGGTGAGAGCTGAAGTGTGGGAAATGGAGGAGATGCGGGTGAGGGCATCATTGATGACGGCAGAAGGGAAACCATGATCCTTAAATAAAGAGGTCATTTGAGATGTCCTGGAACGGAAAGCCTCATCCTGGGAGCAGATGCGGCGGAGACGGAGGAACTGGGAATAGGGAATGGCATTTTTGTATGTGGCAGGGTGGGAAGAGGTATAGTCGAGGTAGTTATGAGAGTCAGTGGGCTTGTAGAAGATGTCAGTGGACAGTCTGTCTCCAGAGATGGAGACCGAGAGATCGAGAAAGGGGAGAGAAGTGTCAGAGATAAACCAAGTGAATTTGAGGGCTGGGTGGAAGTTTGAAGTAGAGTCGATGAAATTGATGAGCTCAGCATGGGTGCAGGAAGCAGCACCAATGTAGTCATTAATGTAGCGAAGGAAAAGTTGGGGAGCAGTACCAGAATAGGTTTGGAGCACAGATTTTTCCACATAACTAACGAAGAACTGAATTCCTGATGTGGCAAGCATTAAAAACTCCTTCCACTGCACAGGGTATAGCTTTAATCTAAGGCATCTCATCAAGTTGAAAGATTTGCACTGCCCTTCGCTTCTCACTCTTCTAAAAATAGCTTCTATTAAGCTTTTGTATAACGTAGCATTCGAACAGCAGGGCCTGACACTTTCTTGAAAAGGGGAAAGAGAGAAATAATGTAAAAGAGACACTTACTCATTGGGATGAAGGCTAATGCAACCTACCTCCTCCCAGCAAACAATTAAAGAATTTAATCACATGCTGTCTTCTAAATTAAAGGAAGTACAGTAATTGGAGACCTCCCTCAGCACAACCTGCTTCAGCGTTTGACTTTCAGAGTACTGGCTCAATATGCAGCATGCTTTTGGAACCAGATTCCAGACCATTATACTGAGCGTGCCCAGCCTCCAGTGAAAAATGATTCAACAGGAGGCCAGTTTTGTCCCAGTAATATTTCTTCATGACCTTCCTGCTTGCTGGAGACACCAGGCAAGATGCATTGTCTCAGCAATAGGTAGGGATCTCGGCTAGGTTCTTCAGATGACCAGTGCCATACAATGTCCCACTCATAAATCAGCTAAAAATTTGAGAAACTTCCACAGACACACAGCGGAGAGCATCCTGCCTGGTTGCAACACAATCTGGGATGGAAATACCAATGCCCAGGAACAGAAGAGCTGATAAAAAGCAATGAACACACTGCAGAACATCACAGGAAATGCCCTCCTACCATTAAGCACTGACACAAGAAAGCAGCATCCATTATCAAGGGCCCTGACCAGCCAGGCCACACTCTTTTCTCACTGCTCCCTTTGGGAAGTGGGTACAGGAGCCTTATGTCCTACACCACCAGGTACAGGAACAGTTATTACCCTTCAACCATCAGGCTCCTGAGCCAGAGTGAAGAACTTCACCCACCTCAACACTGAACTGATTCCACAACCTATGGACTGACTTCCAAGCACTCTTCAAGGCATGTTCTCATTTATTTATTATCACTGTATTTTTGAACTTGTAGTTTTTCTTCCTTTGCACATTGGTTGTTTGCTGGTCTTTCTGTATAGTTTTTCATTAATTCTACTGTATTTCTTTGTTGTGAGTACCTGCAAGAGAATGAATATCAGGACAGTATATGGTGACGTATTTGAGCTTTGGTAGTAAAATTTGCTTTGAGCTATGAAAAAATGTTTACAGTAATTCAGCAGATGAACAGGCCAGTTAGCCATTGTTAACAATATCCATTGTAACCATTAAGTACACAATTAGACTAAACTCACTTAAAAACATTTGGTCCCATGTCCTTCTATTCTGGAAAACCCTTTGTTTCTGTCCATCTGTTAAACCACAGCATCACAGCATTTTTGAACATAAAAAAAGCTTCTGGAAGTGGAGGTATATATTATGACAGGTTTTTTATATGAGGGGTGATTGATAAATTAGTAGCCAAAGCTAGCAAATTTATTTTTTCAACGTCGTCCCCTCCTACATTTACACATTTAGTCCAGCGGTCATGGAGCATACGGATCTTAGACCTCCAGAAAGTGTCCACGGCAGGGGTGATTGATAAGTTTGTGGCCTAAGGTAGAAGGAGATGAGTTATACAGCTCTCGTTACATGCACATGCAGTTCAACTCTTTGAGTGATTATGCAGAAAATTTGAAGTTAATAACTCATCTCCTTCTACCTTAGGCCACAGACTTATCAATCACCCCTGATGGGTTATTTATTCCCACTCACTGCCTCCTATTAATCAGCCAATGCTCTAAGCATGCCAGTAATTTTCCTGTAATATCATAGGCTCTTAACTCGATAAGCAGCCTCATGTGTGACAACCTTCTGGAAGTCCAAATATACAACAGCCACTGCTTCCCCTTTATCTATCCTACTTGTACTCTCCTCAAAAAATTCCAACAGGTTTGTCAGGCAAAATTTTCCCTTAAGGAAATTATGCTAACTTTGTTCTATCTTGTCCTGTGTCACCAAGTACTCCATAACCTCATTTCTAACAATTGACTCCAATATCTTCCAAACCACTGAGGTCAGGCTAACTGGTCTATAATTTCCCTTCTGCTGTCTTCCTCCTTTCTTAAAGAGTGGAGTGACATTTGCAATTTTCCCATCCTCTGTCACCATGCCGGAGTCCAATGATTTTTGAAAGATCATTACTAATGCCTCCGCAATCTCTACAGCTATGTCTTTCAGAACCCTGGTTCATCTGGTCCTGATACAAAATACTCATTTAGTTTATCTGTCATCTCTTTGGCCCCTGTTATTATTTCTCCAGCCTCATTTTCTAGTAGCTTTAGACCAGGGGTCCCCGACCTTTTCTGCACCACGGACCGGTTTAATATTGACAATATTCTTGTGGACCAACCGGGGGTGGGGGGAGGGGGCATTCAAGTAGGATTAAACTCACTTCAACATGTATTTTACAGTTAGGGTTGCCAACTTTCTCACTTCCAAATAAGGGACAAAAGTAGCAGTCAAATCCTGACGAAGGGCCCCGGTCCGAAACGTCAACTGTACCTCTTCCTATAGAATAGATGCTGCCTGGCCTGCTGCGTTCCACCAGCACTTTTTGTGTGTGTTGATGGGGCACTCGTGTTTACCCCGAGAAAGACTACCATGACCATGAAGCCTCGCTAGGCACCTGTGTGCGCATGCGCGTATGTGCCGATTTTTTTTTCCACAAATCGGTTTTGGCTTAATCTTCCCAACTACACTGTACATACATGATATCTACTTTATATAGGCTGTGTATTCATCATATCATTCCTGCTTTTACTATATGTTGGTGTTATTTTAGGTTTTATGTGTTATTTGGTAGGTTATTTTTTGGGTCCGGGAATGCTTAAAAATTTTTCCCATATAAATTAATGGTAATTGTTTCTTCGCTTTACGCCATTTCAGCACAAAATGTTTCATAGGAACGTTCTACCTTAGTGGGGGAAATATGGGACAAGGGCGGTCCCGTACGGGACAAACCAATTTAGTCTAATATACGGGATGTCCCGGCAAATATGGGACAGTTGGCAACCCTATGTTCAAGTTCAACAGTGCGTGACAGGGAATGAGGAAAGATGCAGCTGACTCATATCGTTTCCTCGCGGCCTGGTAACACATGCTCTGTGGCCCGGTGGTTGGGGACCATTAATCTAGACCATTCCCATCTCTCTTTTATTTTTTACATACTTGAAAAAGCTTTTACTATCCACTTTGATATTGTTTGCTAGATTGCTTTCATATTTCATCATTTCCCTCCTAATGATTCTTTAAGTTACTTCCCAATCTTCTACCTTCCCGCTAATTTTTGCTTTGTTGTACGCCCTCTCTTTTTCTTTTATATTAGCTGTGACTTCCCTTGTCAGTTATGGTTGTACTATTTTGCCATTTGAGTATTTCTTCATTTTTGGAATACATCTATCCTGCACCTTCCTCATTTTTCCCAGAAACTCACGTCATTGCTGCTTTGCTGACATCCCTGCTAGCATCTCCTTCCAATTGACTTTGATTGACTCCTCTCTCATACCACTGTGATTTCCTTTACTCCACTGAAATACTGTTACATCAGACTTTAACCTTCTCCCTATCAAATTTCAAGTTGAACTCATTCATATTGTGATCACCATCTCCTAAGGGTTCTTTCACCTTAAGTTCCCTAATCACCTCTGGTTCATTGTATAACAGCTGATCCCCTAGTAGGCTCAATTACAAACTTCTATAAAAAGCAATTTCATAGGCATTCAACAAGCTCACTCTCTTGAGATCCATTACCAACCTGATTTTCCCAATCAACACACGTATTAAAATCTCCCATAACTATCATAGCATTGCCCTTTGACACGCCTTTTCTATTTTCCATTGTAATCTTTGGTCCACATCCCAGCTACTGTCAGGAGGCCTGTATATAACTGCCATCAGGGTCCTTTTACCCTTGCAGTTTCTTAATTCAACTCATAAGGATTCAATATCTTCCAATCCTACGTCACATCTTTCCACTGATTTGATGCCATTCTTTACCAGCAGAGCCACACCACCCGCTCTGCCTATCTTCCTATCCCTCCGATACAACAAGTAGCCTTGGACATTCAGCTCCCAACTATAACCAGCCGTGATTCAATGTTGGCCACAACATCATATCTGACAATCTGTAATAGTGCAACAAGATCATCCACCTAGTACAACATACACAACCTCAAGATGTTCCCAGGTATTAAGCCAAAAGTACATTCACTGTTCAGTGTTGACAATGACCACACTCAGGTTGGAGGAACAACACCTTATGTTCCGTCTGGGTAGCCTCCAACCTGATGGCATGAACATTGACTTCTCTAACTTCCGCTAATGCCCCACCTCCCCCTCGTACCCCATCTGTTACTTATTTGTATACACACATTCTTTCTCTCACTCTTCTTTTTCTCCCTCTGTCCCTCTGAATATACCCCTTGCCCATCCTCTTGGTTCCCCCCCCGCCTTGTCTTTCTTCCCGGACCTCCTGTCCCATGATCCTCTCGTATCCCTTTTGCCTATCACCTGTCCAGCTCTTGACTCCATCCCGCCCCCTCCTGTCTTCTCCTATCATTTTGGATCTCCCCCTCCCCCTCCAACTTTCAAATCCCTTACTCACTCTTCCTTCAGTTAGTCCTGACAAAGGGTCTCCGCCTGAAACGTCGACTGCACCTCTTCCTAGAGATGCTGCCTGGCCTGCTGCGTTCACCAGCAACTTTGATGTGTGTTGGTTGACAATGACCTATCGGGTTTACACATAGCAAATTTCCACGGACAAATATGTGCTGATGGCCAGATAATAAAGCTGTTTTCGTAAAGTTGACCAAGGTTCGGCCATGGCTGGGGCACTGGACCACATCTTCTTAAAAAGTCAGACATGAATTTTCTTAAGTCCTCCTGAGAAGGCAGATGAATCATGGTTTAATGGCCAATCTGAAACCCATCCCATGGCACTCTCTCACTGTCATATCACAGATTTTTATGGTCTGATTTTTTCAAATGATACTATAAACAGTCAGAAGATTGCGATATAATTGAAACTGCTATTGATTGAAGTTAGAAATAACCCAAGCCAGTTTGCCACATAAAATAACCAATTCATCATTCAATGAACAGGTTCTAACACATGAATAGTCAGATAAGGGAATAGAGAACAACGTTTTGAATCACTTAAGAACAGCTGAATTTTGTAATAGTATGACTGAAAAATAATTTGCATTTATATAATATTTTAATATTGTAAAACGTCTCAAGGAGTTTCCTTGGTGAGTGAGCAAGGAAATTTGTCACCAAGCCGCAGTGAGCTACAATGACAGGACTGAAAAGCTTGCTGAAGGAGTTAAAAGATAAGAACGAATGAAGATTAGAAATGGGATCAGGAGCAGGTCACCTGGCCCTTCGAGACTCCTCTACCATTCATTAGGACCATGATTGATTTTCCTTTATATCAGCGCTGTTTTCCAGCATGTACCACATATCCCTCGATTCCCTTAAGATCCAGTAGTCTATCAGCCGGTGTTCTGAAGGAATACAATGACTGAGCCTCAGTCTGCCATCCTAGAGATTTCCAAAAATTTACCCCTCTCTGAGTGAAGGAAATTTCTTCTCCCCTTAGTCATTTTCTTGTGAATGCTGTTGATATGATGCTGGGTGCCTGTGTTACTGCTGGAAGACTTTCATTGCACTTGTGCATATGACAATAAACACAACCTTGTCTTCAATTTTGACTAGGTTAATAACTTCATTCTAAGGCTGCGCCCCCTTGTCCTAGACAACATAACCAAAGGAAACATCTGCCATGTGCCTAGCCAGTAATGCCCTTTAAGGATTTTACATGTCTCCATGAAAATTCCTCTCATTCTTCTATAATTTGAGAAAAGAGACCCTGTCCACTCAATCTCCCTTCATACCACAAACTCCTGGAACGAGTTAGTGAAACTTCACTGTACATCCTTTCTCTGGTAAAGAAAACAAAACTGCACACAAAACTCCAAGGCAACACACACAAAATGTTGGAGGAACTCTTCAGGCCAGGCAGTTTCTATGGAAAAGAGTAAACAGTCGACATTTCAGGATGACATCCTTCATCAGGATTTTCTTGTGTTTGTGACACAATACTCCAAGTACAGTCTCACTAAGGCCTCATAGCTTCCTTTTTCCTGTTCTTAAATCATCTTGTGATAAAGGCCAGTATACCAGTTGCCTATTAACTGCTTGCTTGCACCTGCATATTGGCCTTCAGCAATTTGTGTTGTACAATGCCTAGATCCCTTGGAACGTCAACACTGGCCAGTGTCTCAGCAATTAACAAATACTTCTGTTACATGCAGTGAAATGAATGACGTTCTTACATTTTTCCTCATTCTTCACCATCTGCCATGTTTTCTCCCATACATTCAGCCTGTTGATATCTCCTTGAAGGCTTGTTTCCTCACTCCTATCCACACTCCCTCCTAGTTCTGTACCAACACGACGTTTGTCCTCCTCAGTAAATTATTGATCTAGATTGTGAAAAGATGGAGCTCAGGCTCTGACCACTGTGATATCCCCTAGACACTGCCTGCCAACCAGAGAAAAATCCATTCATTCCCACTCCTTGCTTTCTGTCTGATAATAAATTAATACCTTCAATTCCATATACTCTAACCTTCTCGTTCAACCTCCTTATTGAATGTCTTCCAAAAATCCAAATACACCATACCCACTAGTTCCTTCTTATCCAGTCTGCAAGTGACATGCTCAAAGAACTCCAGAATATTCAAACGTTAGTCTAGCTTGTACTCCTTCCACACTCTCCACCGTCATATTCCAGCATCTTCCTCCTTCCTTTCCAGCTTTGATGAAGGGTCTCAGCCCGAGGCATTGATGGTTTATTCATTTCTATAGATGCTGCCTCACCTTTGAAGTTTCTCCAGTATTTTGTGTGTTTTAAACTGGATTTCTAGAATCTTTTGTGTTTAGTCAACCATGTTTTTCTTTTCATAAATCAGCGGTGACTTTGCTCAACGTGACTGTTCTTTCCAAGATGTTCTGTTCTTCATTACAGAATCCAACAGTGGTTGTGGGCTAACAGGTTGGTACCACCTGTTTCTCTCTCCCTCCAATTGGTTTCACACTTGCTACCACCACCCCTGAGCAACTCCAGGATTTACAGAACTTTGGGGGATAATGACAAGGGCATCCTCTACCAGTAAAGTCACCTCTTTTAAGACTCATAAATGTAAAATCATTGAGTCCTTCAGCTTTCAAGCTCACCAATTGCGTTAGTGCAATGCTTTTGGCTATTAGAGTCATAGAGGTATGCAACTCATAAACAGGTACTTCAACCCACTGACTGCTCCAACTGTCAGCCATTGGCTGACTCCAAGCTTACCATACTGTGCAAAAATATTGGGCACGTATATACAGCTAGGGTGTCTAAGACCTTTCAACAGTACTGTATTTGCCAACACGAGCGGAGAATGTGTTTGTTAATCTGGTAGGAGGAAAGGATGTTGGGTACGTTGCAGGTGGGGCACCATGGAGGAGTGTTGGTGGCAGAGAAGGACTGCCAGGGATGGGGGTGGTGGGGGTATAGATACACCCAGCTCTGAGACACCAGGCAAGGTCATTTGATTCCAGACAATTGATTTATTGATAACTATAGAATGTCTCTCTAGTGTTTACTGGTCCTTCACCTTTTCCCAACCATGATTCCCCGCTCTCTGACCCCTTCCCAATCTCAGTCCACATTAGAGACCCGTATCAGAATCAGGTTTATCATTGCTCTCATGTGTCATAAAATTTGTTTTTTTTTGTGGCAGCAGTACAGTGCAATACTTAAAATTACTACAGTACGGTGCAGAAGTCATAAGCACCCTATATGTGCCAAAGACTTTTCACCCGTACTGTACACTATGCCAACTTTTATTCTCCCTACGTTGTACTTGCTTCCTTGTCCTCATTAGATCCTTGCTTCAGCAATATACCTGCCCATCTTGTGTCCCACTTTCCGGAGAATGACTTGATGCAGGAGAGAGAGCTGAAGAGTAGGAATGGTATGGGAAGAGCTGCAGACATTAAGGCTGAGGCAGAAGAAACTTGAAGCAAGCTCGTTGATTGACAAGCCCAGACATATTGGTTTAGGGGTTGGAAAAGTTAAAAGGCGACTCAGCTGGGTGCTTAAGATTTGAGTTCAATTCCCACCATTGTCTGTCAGGGATTTTTTTTAGTGAGCATCGGTAGGTCATCATAGAGCTCGGTGTTTGTCGTGTGCTGTTGCCAACTCACGTCGAGAGCCATCCGGAGCATTCGTGTACAGCAACCATCTAGAGACTTCCACATAGTCTTGGTGAGTGCCCACGTCTCGCATCCGTACGTGAGAATGGACTCTATGACTGCTATGAAGATCCTCTTTTTAAGCCCTTTGGTCAGGTTTGACTTCCAGATTTCCTTCATGTCATTCACAGCCCTCCACGCCAGCGCCTTCCATGTCTTTATGTCCTTCTCCAAACTCATCATTCCTGACCCGAGGTACTTGTAGTCAAAGACTTTCTTAATGGTATCATTCTTTACAGTCTTGAGAGTACCTTCATCGCAGTTAAACGCCAGGTACTCTGTCTTTTTAGCATTCAGGGTTAGGGTTAGTAAATTGTGGGCACGTTATTTCTTCTTTTAATTTATTGAAATGCAGCGTGGAATAGGCCTTTCCAGCCCTTAGAGCCACACCACCCAGCAATCCCCCGATTTAGTCTTAATCACAGGACAATTTACAATGACCAATTAACCTACCAACCAGTATGTCTTTACTGTGGGAGGAAACCACAGCACCTGAAGGAAACCCGAGCGAGCACGGGAAGAATGTACAAACTCCTTACAGACAGTGGCAGAAATTGAACCCGGATCACCTGTACTGTAAAGCGTTGTGCTAACCATTATGCTACCATGCCACCCTTTGTTGGCAATGGAAGCATGGTGACACTTGTGGACTACCCAACGTAATCCTCACTGATTTGATTTGACACAAACTGCACACTTCACTTTATGTTTCAATGTACATGTGACCAATAAAGCTGATCTTTTATCCAAATTTTGCAGATAAGAGAAGTGAGAGGAATATGGTGGGATTAAAACAGATCATGACTTTTTGTTAAATGGAGGCTTTGTCAGCCGATGTAGGCCAGTTATACTTTGATGAATGAACAGATTTATTTAGCATAGATTTACTAAATTGGTCTGTCACAACACAGTCAATAAAGTTTCACTTACATTGTGGTATCTTCAGAAGTTAAAGACAACTGAGGTATGGAAACAGGTTTAAATTTAACTGCACCAATGTGTCCCAAAGACCAAAATCAATAGGTCATTCATCCATCTGAGTTCACACACAGTGACCATTTTATTAGCTACAGCTTTACATCCGCTTGTTAATGCAAACATTTAATCAGTCAATCATGTGGCAGCAACTCAATGCAGACGTTGTCAAAAGGTTCAGCTGGTCTTCAGAACAAACATCAGAATGGGGAAGAAATGTGATCTAAGTGACTTTGACTGTGGAATGATTGTTGGTGCCAGATGGGGTGGTTTGAGTATCACAAATAGTGCTGATCTCCAAGGATTTTTACGCAAGAGTCTGAAGCTTACAAAGAGTAGTGTGAAAAGAAATCCAGTGAGCAGAAATTCTGCAGGCAAAAATGCCTTGTTAATGGGAGAGGTCAGTGGAGAATGGTCAGACAGGAAGGAGACAGTAACTTAAATATCTATGTGCTACAACAGTGATGTGCAGAAGAGCATCTCTGAATGCAGCAGAAGACCACACTGGGCTCTACCCCTGTGCTTACTTTATTATGTACACTCCTGTACCCAACAAAGTGGCCACTGAGTGTAGGATTCAGTGGATAAAAAATTGGGTTATGGAAGCATTGATCCTGTGACGTGGATTTGAATTCCACCATGGAATTTAAAGCCAAAGTTTGGAATTAATGCCAAAGCTGGCACCACATCAACTCTGAACTCCCAAGGCTAAAAGGGATAGACAGTAAATGCCAGTATTTCTCATGCCATCCACAGCTGTGAACAAATTAATAAAAACCTTGATTCTTCACTAGACACTTTAGAGTCAGTGGGTCTAATCAGTCAGTAAGGTTTGCTTGGAAAATCCCCTACATATTGTTAGCAGCAGGAGATTAAAGACAGAAACAGATTTACAGATTGGTGGGATTTTAAACAGAAAGCAGCAAGTATTTTAGCCACTCCACTCAAAAGCAGTTACTTCGCCCAAACTATCAGGCCGATAAATATTAACTTGTTGTGTCATCCCTACATACATTAACCCACTCCAACATCCCTACATACACATCACCTATTATCAGTTTTTGTGCATACAATCAGTCAATGTATATAACAAAAAACACACACACAAAACACTGGAGGAACTCAGCAGGTCAGGCAGCATTTATAGAAAAGTGTAAGCAGTCAAAGTTTCAGGTCTCGGCCCAAAACATCAACTGTTTACTCTTTTCCATTGGTGCTGCCTGGCCTGCTCAGTTCCTCCAGCGTTCCGTGTGTGTTGTTTTGGATTTCCAGCATCTGCAAACTTTCTTGTGTTTATGTACGTATATAACAGTTACTTGTGCATTGTGTTTTGTAGGATTGCTTTTATATTTATATATGTTGTGTTCTTATTGTTTTTGTAGGCTGCATCAGATCCTGAGAAACAGTCATTTTGTTCTCATCAGTACTCATGCACTGATGAATGGCAGTAAGCAATCTTGAACCCTGAAGCTGTTTGTCAGAATTACAGAATGGGAATGGAGTTGGAAGTAGCAAGCATGAAAAATACTCAGCTTCTGCCTCTGATTTCAAACAGAGATGCTGGTCGGCTCTTCTTCCTGGCCAGAAATGTCCTGGATCTTGGTGCCTGCCCATTGCAATATGGACAGCAGGATCACCCGTGGCATTATTAGATTTTCCAGACACTCTTAGTCCCAACACTGAGTTCAGGGATACAGCTTAAATATACTGAGCTGAGGGGGTAAAGTACATCCTCAGCTGAGAGTGTGTTTCCTATGGTGGGGGAGTTAGGAGCAGAGGACACAGCCTCAGGATCGAGGGACGTCCTTTTAGAACAGAGATGAGGAGGAATGTCTTTAGGCAGAGAGTGCTGAATCTGTGGAATTTGTTGCCACAGTCAGTTGCAGAGGCCAAACCTTTGGGTATATTTAAGGGAGACGCTGGTAAGTTCTTGATTAGTCAGGGCATGAAGGGTTATACAGAGAAGGCAAGAGATTAAGTCCGAGAGGGAAGTGGATTAGCCATGATGAAATGTTGGAGCAGAGTTGATGAGGTAGATAGCCTAATTCTGCTCCTATATCTAATGGTCTTATATACTTAATTTCTGTCATTAAAGAGTGTTAGTGGCATGTGGAAAAGAACAGGTAACAAGTGGGAAATGGGATTGCAGTGAGAGCTGGCATAGACTGTACGGACCTAATGATCTTCTCCAACTTTGTAAGAAAATATAATAATATATAATTATTGTATTTTAAGCCACCTAATCCAATTGAATGAAGTTACAAAACCAGATTAAAAAGGTTAAGTGTGGTTAAATATTTTGAGCAGTTTAATTTTACTTAATGTTTTTAATTTACTTCCATTATTTAAGTTTCTTTTCATTAATTATTTTATTGATCATGAGACCTTTAAAAACCAGTTTGAAACACCTTTGATTGTCGTGACCTATTAAAAGGCCATCAGGGTTGTCTGTAAGTAGGAATTCAGGATCCCCCCAGCCCGGGCCTACCTGATGCTTTTGGGATGATTCACCTTGCGTTATGACAACAGCAGTGAGGCCTGGAGCTCGGTAAACCCACAGGGGAGCAATAGGGAAGTAATGTCACAGAAACTGTGAGAATAGCAGGTGGGATCCCAGCTCAACCCACTTTAAAGAAAAAGAATTATTAGTCAGTGTAAACTATGAATCTATCTCTTTTAGAGCAACGACCCCCCCCCACACCAAAGCACTATATATCGATCTGTTGTCTGCACATGTGCGTTGTTCTCTCTCTCCCTCGCTGCAATGTGAATACACCAGTTAAACCCCTCCCCTGTGTGCATGCTTTTATTTAATTGATATGTAGTTGTGCACAGACACAACAAATTGGTGACGAGTACGAACTTGAATGTCAGAAAATGTCATGAACTGCACTGAGAGTTATGGGACGAAACAGCGAGAGTTAAACAGCATGAGAAAGCCGAGTAATAGTAAAAGACGCGCTGAATTTAAAATGAAAATAACGTGGCAATGGCTTCAGTCAGGAAATTTGACAAATTTGATAGCACTAATGAAGACTTTTTTTTAAGAAGACTGGGAGTCATATATCAAGAGGGTTGAACTACATTGTAATGCGAACAATGTGGAGGAGCAAAAGAAAGCCCTTGCACTTCTTAGATTAATTAGCGCAAGTGCTTACCAGGCTGAGTGAGTATGGTCTGCACACAAAGAGAGAGAAATGTGAGTTTTTCAAGAATGAAATCTCATATTATGGACATATCATTGACAAACAGGGCTTACATAAGTCACAAGAGGAGACTGAAGCAGTGCTGCAGGCACCCAAACCAGAAAATGTGTCTCAACTCAGGTCATACATGGGCCTTGTAAACTACTACCATTAGTTTCTCCCAAACATTGCTACAGTGCTGCATCCATTGAATGCACTGTTACAGACAGGAGCAAAGTGGCAATGGTTAGAAAGATGGGAAAAAGCATTCAAAGAAACTAAGAGACTAATAACATTCGATGAACTGCTCACCTATTATCAGATTGGCATGTGATGTGTCCCCTTATGGCATTGGAGCTGTTTTGTCACACATTATGAAATATGGATCTGAACTCCTAATTGTGTTTGCTTCAAGATCACTGATGAGTGCAGAATTCAACTACGCACAGATCGACTGGGAGGACCTTGGTCTAGTATGAGGAACAAAGTACCTCCACTACCTCTAGTGATAAAAGTTTACACTAACGACAGATCACCAGCTCCTTGTGTCCATTTTCAGTCCCAGGAAGGGAATTCCAGTGATGACGGCTACACGGTTACAAAGTTGGGCACTGTTCCTAGGAGCCTAGACTTAGGACATAGAGTTCAAGGGTATCAAACAACGCAGCAACACTGATGGCTTGTCACATTTTCCACTGTTGGCAACTGAAGAAGAAAAGTCTTCATACCGTGACCCAGAAGAAGTGTTCCACACCGCACTGGTGGACCAGTTGCCGATAACAAATTCCAAATACAAAGGAATGACCCATTGTGTCAAAAGTCAGTGAAATCACCATTCAAGGATGGCCAGCTCATGTTCTCAAATTTCTCAGCGAGACGCAACCAACTGTCGGTATGTCAAAGAACGCTGATATGTGGATCTCGTGTTGTGGTTCCCTCTAAACTGTGCACCAGAGAATCTGCATGAAGGACACCTGGGTACAGTCAAGATGAAGAGTCTTTCCTGGAGCTACATCTGGAAACCAGGAATAGACAAACAGATTGAAAACTTGGTTAAAAGCTGTTTGGGATGCTAAAAAGTTCAAAATGCAACCCCATGGGCATCACTACATCTATGGGAGTGGTCATCATCACCATGGAAAAGAGTACATATTGAATTTGCTGAGCCGTCCATGGACTCCATGTTTCTAATAACTGTGGATGCCCGTTAGAAATTGCCGGAGGTTATACCAATAAATCATCCAACTCAGCCTGAGGACTATCTTTGCCAGAAATGGTGAACCAGAACAAATTGTGAGTGATAACGGACCACGATAATGTCAGAGAAGTTCAGACTATTCATGACGAAAAATGGCATCAGACATTTCAAGTCAGCTCCTCACCACCCAGCAATGAATGGTTTGGCTGAAAATTTATCCAAACCTTTAAGAGTCCATTAAAGCGAAGGACAAGTAGTTAATTTCTCTACAGCACAAAGTGGACAACTTCCTTTTTGTGTATTCGAACTCTGTTCATCCAACGACACCTGCAATGCTGTTCGTGAGCAGGAATCTGAGAACTCGCATAGACCTCCTGAAACTTGACCTCTGGAGTGAAGCGCAGGATAAACAGTCAGCCAGTTTCCAAGCAAAGCGCAACGAGCTTCAAGATTGGACAGGAAGTCCTAGCACATGATTACCGAGAAGACAAGTGGACACCCGGCAGGATGGCAACAAGAACGGGACCACTAATGTACACAATGGATGTTGGAGATCAGACATGGAGATGTCATGTGGACCGGATACTAGATACTCAGCAAAAGAGCATACCTGAGTCAATTGCTTCCAACAAGGTGGACACATTACAGTCATCCGACTTACCTCTCAGTGATGATGTCACTGATACCAACATGAGACCAGAAACCGAGGACAATGTCTTAGAAAAAACAATTACCAAACCTGATGCCACTCCACAGGTCCAGAGGCATTATCCTGAAAGATAGAGCACCACCCAAAAGTCTGAACCTTTCTAACTGTGAAATTAGTTACGGACTGTTAATGTGAAAGCATGTTTATTTGGAATATGGGTTTATGAAAGGGAAATTGAATGTTTTGTACATATACATTTTTATGTATGGATCTATTTCTTATAGAGCTCTGAATCCCTTCCCCCACTTAGCACTACGTATTGATCTGTTGCCTGCACATGCACATTAATCTCCCTCTCTCTCTGAAATGTGAGTACACTAGTTAAGTCCATCTCCCATGTGCGTGCTTTTACTTAATCGATATGTAGTTGTGCAGACACCACAGTCCGAGTCAGTCACGTGAAGTACTATGAAGTACCCAGGATACGAAGACACTGTTGTACTGCAAGATTAATTGATTCTTCCAATGTGGGAATCATACAACTATTAGAACAACTTATATTGAAGAGTCAGTTTGTGCACAACAAGATCCCACAAATATTTCATTACTGATGCTGGGGAAGGAGGAGGCATTGGTTTGCATGCCACAGAAACTCCTCTCGGTCTTCTTCAATGGGATCTCTTGTGTTTATGTGAGAGAACAGTTCAAGGTCTCCTGAAACAGACTAAGTCTGAGAGTACAACAACCCTTTGGTACTGTGGAGGGATTTCCCTGCTTACATTTTAGGAGAGGACCTCGAGGCTGCACCTTCAGCAGTAAGGTGGGAGTGAGGGGACTACTCACTGCCAACTGTGACAGGCACCAAGCCTCATTTGCCACAACATGGCAAAGGTCAGTCTGAAGACCACGATCAAGGCTAAAAGTGTTGGTCAATTGTGTCAGGCTGACACTGTAAAGGATGATCATTAAATGAACTGTGACCTTGCTGCTCTATATGTCTGAATTCTTATGACTGCATTTCACCAGCAGACTCAAGGATAGCATCTATCCCACTGCTGTCAGACACTTGAGCAGAGCTCTTGTGTGACAGCACGGACTCTTGGCCTCGCAATCTATCTCTTTATTATCTTGTACTTTGTCATTTACCTGCACTGCATTTTTTCCAGCAGCTTTTGCACTTTACTCTGCATTATTCTTATTTTATTTTATTCTCACTCACTGCACTGTATAAACAGTATGCAAGACAAGATTTTCACTGTATCTTAGTAAATGCAGCAGTACCAATTGCCATTAATTGAGCTCTATTGGTTCAAGCTCCTAACCTGACGTAATGAGACTGCACTTATTTTGTGAGAAAGTCTCTCTCATAAGTGCCTTCTCAGCTCTTCTGTGGTCCTGTGAAGAAAGCATTGACAGTACTGCATTTCTGCTCCTCTTCTACCTGTATCTCACAGACCCATTACCAAATGTTCAAATGGTCTCCAAGTGGCAGACATGGAGGTGGACGGGAAACTGCACAAGAAGCTCAGTAAGGAATAAGAATGAGGACAAAATTGGCCTTTTACAAAAGAGACTCATCCAGATTCCTGCCTCACAGAATTCAGTGTACAAGAACTCATTGATTAAGAGACAATCAAGCTGAAAAAGAGTTTATGCTTATATGAACACTTTCATAACACACTGAAAGGAAGCAAGCCTTTCTATACCAAGGCTTCCTTGTTTACACACAGTCATTTTCTATCAAGGAGAGAAATATACTCCATTTACTACCTTGGAACAATGTAAAAAATAATATTTGCTTTATTGAAAAGGAACATAAGCCAATTCCTTTTCGCTGCCTCAAAGTTCACTTTCTCTGAGATGTGTTGAGGTCAGCAGAGGAAGTAGAGAATAAGCAGACTGCCAGGATTAGTAATGGACCCATTCATTCCTGGACTTCTGTTTGGAAAAGGTATGATTGAGATACTGGTTTATTCAATGAAGAAAAGTTTAATTAATGAATGACATACTGAGCAGGCAACAAAAATACATTTTCAGAATAAAGAGTTCAATTCAGCTGTACACTCAAACCAACAATTGTTCCAAAAGCAATGAATTCATGAATCTAATAGTCACAGATTCTGAGTGCATTTGTACTCACAGATAATTAACAGAATAAGATTTGTGTCTTTAATGCATTACCAACAACCACATAGTTCTTCATCCATTCCCACCTCCCCCACCCACCCGCTTACCACAACTAAGAATACACAGAGATGGATACCAAGAAGGTTCAACACTGAAATTATTGTCTCTGATGATAACTTTGTCCTTTGCCATTCATCACTGTTGACAGTTGTGTTTGGAGCAGATAAATTAGTCCTTTCTCGCAGCGAGCCCTTCCGATGAGAGTGCTTGATTGCCCAGACTACACAAACTAGACAAGGCCGTAATTCTGAGGGGTTTACATCTGCGATCCGATCATCAGTGACAGCTTTTATTAGTGTTAGCCCGCTGTGGTCTACGATAACAATCCTGCTCAGAACTTTTTCATTAAACTGCTTATTGTAAGGATCCTTTCCCTTTCACATGCCTCATCTTCCTCAAGGTTTTGGGTGCCAAAAGAAACTGCAATCATTTTCCCTAACTCAAGGGACAGTGAATGACAATAGGCCATAGTGAATATAAAATTAACGTCCATCCTGTCTACATCCATGTAACTGCTACAGGAGCTCTGGTCAGTGAGTGTGAGTAAGAACTTTAGTGAACCTGCCTTTCCTAATCCAAAGACAGGGACAATGATTATGCTGGGTTAGAATGGAAACACAGACCATGCCAATGCATATGGTGCAGTTCCTAGAAAAATCTCTGTGACCAGGAGGGATCTTTAAGTAATTTGCCATCACATGAATATATTTGGCTAGTACTCATGCAGAACTATCAGCAATCCAAATAATTAACACTTTGTGAATTCATGCTGCAATTGGAGGGTTTTTCCCTACAGTGAATTTTATTGAATGGACAGTGGACATGTATCCAAATTTTACATCAACCTCTCAGTCTCTGAAGCAGGGAGACAAATATTTGAGAGATTAGTTGCATAGATGCAGAGGTATTTGTTCCACGTAGAGACTCCAAAACTATGGCCTGGACACTCTAGATATTGGAGCAGCCACTTAAGAATGAGTTGTGGAGAAACACCCACAATCAGATTGTTGTAACTAAGCATGCTCAGTCATTTTGTACCTTCAAGGCTGGGATCTACAGACATTTGCAATATGGGGATCTGGTAGGAAAGTGAATATGAAGCACAGGGCCAGCCACAACATCAAATGGCAGGAGCGGCTCAAGGATACTTGTATCTTCTTCTCAGATGTGCTCTCTTAGGTAAAAATGTATATGTGGAATATTCGGTGTCCAGGAATAAGAGAGCATGGTGTTTAATTAACAGTGTCGGAGAAAGGTAGCAAAACGTGTACTGAGATAGACTTGCTCTAGTTTTGCCTGTTTTCTGTAGATAAAAATATGAATAGTACCATCACCCATTATATGAGGAAATTTTCCACCCTCCCCTCATTTCTTTCTCGAAGGAATCTGCATTTGAATAAGATAAAAGGGTTTATTCTTCACTGCAGAACACAACGTGCTGGGAGTGAGTGCATTCTCCTTAGTCCTTTATAATACCCAGTCGTGAACTTTGACCTCATTGATATATACAGTGCACACCATACGCATATGCCAATCCCATCCTTGCCCCAAATGTTAAATTCTCAAATGTTTAGTTCACACCCCACATTGATGACATAAAACTTCACCCCTCATAAACTTTACATCTTTGGAATATGGGAGGAAAAACAGAGCACTATGCAGTCATGGGGAGAACATACAAATCCCTTACAGATGCCACTGAATTGAACTGCAAACTCCAAAGCACTGAAATGTAACAGCATTGAGCCAACCGCTGTGCTTCCATGGTGCCCCATTGATCCTCAAGCCTTCATCTGATTAATGATGGGAGTATTTCTTATCCTTGACCCAATCAGCCCATGTCGAAATACGAACAACTTATTTAGAATTAGATCAGATGAAACTATTGTAACATTGGTCATTTAATTTATGAAAACATTATGCTTACTGATAAATTTTATGGAAGCACTTATTCAAGAAGGGGGAAACGACTCTGACATGGAGGAGAATGAATAAGAAGAAAATTAGAAGGGCCTGCCTTGAACAAGGCAAGCATGAGGCTAAAATTAGATTCCTTTCCTGTAGCATTCAAAGGTGTACATCAGGTCTGACTTCAAAAGTTGCAGATAGCAGATCACAGGAGAGGGTGGCGGGGCCAGTTAGTTTGTAATGAAAACCCCTTGCCTCAGCCATGGTGATTGTAATATGTAACTGTTTTTGTGCTACACTGCTCAGGATTCATTGTGAAATCAGAGGTTTGAAAATACTGTCAGTCATATTTGTGAATGGCCCCTTGATATTTCTTTCTGCTATTTTAACTGGGTTGTTCATTCTGAATCAGTTGACAATCCAGAGTCTGCGTTCAGCAGAAATATAACAACATGGTAAAGGATAATTCTGATTAATTGAGAAATGTACGTTCAAGAAAAACAGATACTGTTCCTGAGAAATTACCGCTATTTGCGAGATTTGTTGTTAGAGATTTTAGTGTTACGTAACAGGGCACAGTCTTTCACATAAGTCATGTTAAGTCCCGTTTCAAAATGTGAGGCAATCATAAAAATATCTGAACAGAGAAAACATCCTATGGGATCTAAGTACTTGATTCCATTGCAAAATAATGTGCATTCTCTATGACTATTATATCAATCCTGCAAAACCACTACAGCATTAGCGTTATATGGTTCACCTGAAGAACAGAACTGGCCTGCATACCACAGTGTTCAAATGAGTAAGAGATATACTGCAGTTATATAAAGCTGGATGGCTATGAGCAGTTTTGAACTTCGAGAGGAGATTCTGGCCTTCCAGTACGTGCGTCATACATTTACGAGGATAATATTTGGACTCCAAAGGGTAAATTATGAGTAAAGATTACATTAAGAGGCCACATAATGAAAGATTCTTTTCTTTTTTCTTACTATTTTTATCTATTTATTTAGAGATATAGCATGGAACAGGCTCAACTAACCCAACCCAGCACTGCCCAGCAACCCACCTATTTAACACAAGCATAATCACAGGACAATTTACAGTGACCAAGTGAACTACTAACCGGTATGTCTTTGGACTGTGGGAGGAAACCAGAGCACCCAGAGGAAACCCATACAGCTCACGAGGAGAATGCAAAGTCTCCTCACAGATGGCACTGGAATTGAACTGTGAATTCTGGAATGCCCTGAGCTGGGACAGTATCACCCTAAACACTTTGCTACCATAGCATCTTCTACCTACTTCCACTGAGCATAAGATACCACAGCTTGGAAACACACACTACAAGACTCAAGGACAGCTTCTACCCCACTATTGAACAGATCTCTTGGACAATAAAATGATTCACAAGTTACCTTGTCACGAACCCTTGCACTTTATTGCCTACCTGCACTGCACTTCCTCTTTAACTGTGACAACTGTATATGTTCTGCATTCTGTTATTGCTTTTACCTTGTACTACCTCCATAGCAAGGTGTACTACATTCTGGGTGGTGAGGTGGAGACACGTCTACACCAAAAAGTCAGGGTCATGTGTAGCCATGGGAGCAAGTTGTGGATGGTTATATGAGCAGCTGGCACATATGACGTCCTGGTTGTGCGACCACTGATGCAAGGCTGACAATCTCTAAAGAGTATTGATAATGGCTGGTGTCACCCATCTAGTAAAAGACGCTGTCCAGAAGAAACCAATGGCAAACAATATCTGTAGAATAATTTGCCAAGAACAGAAATGGTTATTGGATAGATCATGATCGCCCACATCATACAACATAATGACAATGACCTCGATGTACTGATGTTTTGAAATGATCTGTTTGGATCACACTATATATAGTTTATCACTGAACCTCAGTACATGTGATGAAAATAAACCAATTCCAACCAATACCAATTTGATTGATAGCTTCAAGATGTTAAGGAGCTTAAAAGAAAGGTAGAAAGAAGTGATTGAGAATGGTTACAAAAGCTACAATGTATCAATAGCATGCAAAGCTCTCATGTCGAATAGCATCATGTAGATAAGCTCTGAGGAGGTTTTCAATGATAACTTTAAAATAACAAAGATACATTGAGATAATTCACTCAACAAAGGGCATATCTAATAGAGTCTGCATGCATATGAGTGTGCACATCCCTCTTTCAAGCCACACTTTCAGGACTCAAATTAGGACATTTAAGTTTGTAAGGTCAAGTTAGTACTATAAAAACTTGGGCTTCTTAGAAGGGAAAGGTTAAATTGGTCTTACTGTAGATTAAGAGGTACTGTGCTGTAATGTTTAATGTTTTATAAATTGGCTTGCGGAGGATGTGTGGGGGGAACAGAATTCAGTACCATCGTTTGCAAATGGCAATTGATGTTCGATCATAAGACCATAAGACACAGGAGCAGAATTAGGCCATTCAGCCCATTGAGTTTTCTCCACAATTTCATCACAGCTGATTTATTACACCTCTCAGCCCCATTCTCCTCCCTTCTCCTCATAGCCTTTGACACCTTTACTAATCAAGAATTTATCAAGCTCTGACTTAAGTACACTCAATGACCTGGCCTCCATTGCTGCCTGTGGCAATGAATTCTACTGATTCACCACCCTCTGACTGAAGAAATTTCTCCTCATCTCAGTTCTAAATTGTCAGCTTCAGAATAGAGGGATGTGCCCTCTGGTCCTAGACTTCCCACTGTAGGAAACATCTTCTCCACATCCACTCTATCAAGGCCTTTCAACATTCGATAGGTTTCAATGAGATCCTCCCTTATTCTTGTAAATTCCAGTGAGTACAATCCAGAACCATAAAATGCTTGTCATACAATAACACTTTCGTTCCCAGGATCATTCTCATAAACCTCCTCTGAAGCCTCTCCGATATCAGGAGACTCTTTCTTAGAAAATGGGACTCAAATCTACTCACAATTCACCATCTGAGGCCTCACCAGTGCCTTCTAAAGCTTTAACATCACATCCTTGCTTTTATATTCTAGTCCTCTCAAAATGAATATTAATATGGCATTTGCCTTCCTTAGCACCGATTCACCCTGCAAGTTAACCTTTAGAGAATCCTGTACGGGTACTCTGAAGTCCCGTTGTACCTCAAATTTTTGAATTTTCTCCCTGTTTAGAAAACAGTCTATGCTTTTATTTCGTCTACCAAAGTGCATGCCCATACACTCCCAGACACTATGTTCCATTTGACACTTCTTTGCCCATTGTCCTAATCTTCTAAGTCCTTCTGCAGCCTTCATGCTTCCTCAACAGCACCAGCCCCTCCACCTATCTTCATATTTTCTGCAAACTTGGCCAGAGAGCCATCAATTCCATCATCCAAATCATTGACATACAACGTAAAAAGAATCGGTCCCAACACTGACCCTTGTGGAACACCACTAGTCACCAGCAGGCGACCAGAAAAGGCTCCCTTTATTCCCTCTGTTTGCCCCCTGCCAATCAACAAATCAGCAAATCTTCTATCCATGCTGGTGTCTTTCCTCTAATGCGATGGGCTCTTATCTTGCTAAGCAACCTTAGGTACTGCTGCTTGTCAAATGCCTTCGGTAGATCCAAGTACACAACATCCACCTTTCTCTATTCTGCTTGTTATTTCCTCAAACAATTCCAGAGATCGGTCAGGCAAGATTTTCCCTTAAAGGCCCCATATTGACTTTGGCCTATTTTATCATGTGCCTCCAAGTACCCTGAGACCTCATCCTTAACAATCACTTTCAACATCCTCCTGACCACTGGAGTCAGGCTATATGGGTTGTAATGGGTTATAATACCCTTTCTTCTGCTTCCCACCCTTCTTGAAGAGAGGAATGACATTTGCAATTTTCTCATTCCTCTAGAATCATGCCAGGACCTAATGATTCTTAAAAGATCACTATTAATGCCTCCATAATATCTTCAGCTACCTCTTTTAGAAACCTTGGGTTAAATCAATCCAGTTCAGGTGACTTATCTACCTTCAGACCTATCAACTTCCCAAGCACCTTCTCTCTCGTAATAGCAACTGCATTGACTTCTGCCCCCAACACTCTTGAACTTTCAGCATACTGCCAGTGTCTTCCACAGTGAAGACCGATGCAAAATACTTATTTAGTTCATCCACTATTTCTTTACCCCCATAACTACCCCTTCAGCATCATTTTCCAGCAGTCCAATATTGCACTTGTCTCTCTTTTACTCTTTATATATCTGAAAAAGACTTTTGGTATCTTCTTTGATATTATTGCCTAGCTTAACTTCATATTTCATCTTTTCCTCCTTATGGCCTTTTAGTTGGCTTCTGTTGGTTTTTAAAAGCTTCCCAATCTTCTAACCTCCCACTGATTTATGTTCTCTTATACGCCTTTCTTTTGTTTTTACGTTGTCTTTTGCTTTCCTTGTCAGCCACGGTTGCATCATCATGCCTTTAGAATACTTCCTCTTCTTTATGATGTATCTAATGCATCTATCCTGTGCCTTATGAATTGCTCTCAGAAGCTCCAGCCGTTGCTGTTCTGTCATCATCCCTGTTCCCTTTCCAATCAACTTTGGCTAACCCCTCTTCCATGCCTCTATAATTCCCTTTACTCCACTGTAATACTGATACATCTGACTTTAGCTTTTCCCTCCCAAATTGAAGGGTGAATTTTATCATATTTGATCACTGCCTCCCAGGGGTTACTTTACTTAAGCTCCCTAATCAAATCTGGGTTATTACACAACACCCTATTCAGAATTGCCTTTCCCCTAGTGGCCCTCGTACGCATTCTACAAATTCTCTCTCTTGGGATCCAGCATGAACTTGATTTTCGCAATCTATCTGGATGCTGTATTCCTCCACGACTGTCATAACATTGCCCTTTTGACATGTCTTTTCTATCTCTCATTGTAATTTGTAGCCCACATCCTGGCCACTGTTCGAAGACCTATATATATATAGCTTCCATCAGAGTCGTCTTACCCTTATAGTTTCTTAACTCTACTCATAAGGATTCTACATCTCCTGATTCTATATCACCTCTTTCTAAGGATTTGATTTTATTTTTTTTACCAACAGTACCACCCCACTCCCTCTGCCTACCTACCTGTCCTTTCGATACAAGGTGTATCCTTGAATGTTAAGCTCCCAACTGTAATCTTCTTTCAGCCATGACTCAATGATGCATACAACGTCATGCCTGCCAATCTCTAACTGCACAAGATCATCTACTTTTTTTCTGTAAACAGCATGGATTCAAATATAACCCCTTCAGGCCTGTAATTTTTCACCCTTTTTGATTTTGTCCCCGCTGACTGCAATTTAGCCTGTTGAGTGAATTCTTAATTAAAAATGTATGATGACAAATTATAGTTAATCTTTTATATATTAAGCAGGATAGGGAGAAGTCAAGTATATAAAGGTAGGTCACTAATCCGCCATGATTCGTCTTAGCAGCATTCCACAATATGTAGAATGTCCGTGTAAACCTGCTTTATTCTGAAAGCAGATATTGTGGCACAGCTAGTACAGCGTGCACTCAGTGGGAAGAAGAACTGGATTCCATACTATTTGACTCTATAACCATTGTAAAAGACAATTTGATGTATACATTTTTCCAGGAATTAAAGGACGCAAATCTCCAGTGCTTTGCCACCTCTTCTTTAACAGCTGTCATTTTAGTCTGTAAGCCATTAAAAATAAATCTAGCAGATATTTTCTCTGAGGGGGTTGTGAGAACAGTGACAAAATGAATACATGTCTTTGGACTGGAAGTCTTAACAGAAATCACAGCTCTGAGGAACTGATCATTATCGAAGAGAGAGCAAGGTTGGGTTGAAACTGTCTGTGGTCCAACAATGAATATGTAAGGAGACAACTGCTAGAAGCTATGCAATCACCTTATTGGCTGCAACCATTCATTTCACTAGGACTCTGTACATTCGAAACGGGTAGACTCAATGAGAGGCATTTAGTTTTTTTCACTCTAAAAAGCACACACAGCAAGCATTTTGACACAAAGCAAAGCTTTCAAATGCATTCAGTTTTCCCAGAATGCTCGCTATCCATGTACACAAGAGACAGCAATTGCACATAGGGCCCATAATTCACGTCAGAAAACAAAATAGTTTTCTGTCTGCAATTTTACTTCTAAGGGAATTCATTCAGATGATTTGTCCATTCACCATTGTGTCAGCCAGCCATACAGCCAGCAAAAGACCCAGTGTACCCATCCTCCCTTACATTAATCGCTGGTTTGAACGAAGGCAAGATCATATTCTAAACTGGGTTTGTGTTTCCAAGGACAATCGAGCAGTTAAGCATTGCATGACCAGATCGCCATTCAGTGATGCACAGTGGAGAAGTGCTGACACAGTGTCAGTCAGCAATCACCCAGTAGGACTACTGTTCATTCACAATCTAAGCTCACACAATGTAGCAAGAGTGAGGGACTGGAAAGCACATGTACCTATGGAAGCTTATCAGGCTTTGCAGAAATAGCAACAGTTCAAATAAAAACATATTTCTCAGGAGGTTGGTGTTACTGGATGCATCCGACCACGCCAGCCTCCGGGGTTTAGATGCTACAATTCTCCGGAGGATGGATAACTGGTGTGGTCCCTTTAAAAATTCTGGCTCGCTCCATTAATCGGCAGCCATTTTTCGGCACCAAGATTTGGATATTTCAAGAGCACCGGAACTCATATTTGGGGCTCAGTTGTCAGCTCAACTTTGGTTCAGTCTGCGATTGTGTTTAGAATTTCTGACTCATCAGTTCTTGTCTAGCATCTAGTCAAGAACCCTGTTCTGCTTTCAGTCTTGAAATTATGTTTCTCGGATACTCCAGCATCCACACCAAGGCCTCTTGTCACAGATTGCATGTTTCAGAGATACAGCCCTAGGTCTCACAGCAGCAGGTTCAGGAACAGCTATTACCCTTCACTCATCATGTTCCTGAACCAGGGTGGATAACTTCACTCACCTCAACTCTGAACTGATCACTGAATACAGCTTAATGTGAAAAAGACTAAGGAGCTGGTGGTAGACCTGAGGAGAGCCAAGGTGCCGGTGACCCCTGCTTCCATCCAGGGGGTCAGTGTGGACATGGTGGAGGATTACAAATACCTGGGGATACGAATTGACAATAAACTGGACTGGTCAAAGAACACTGAGGCTGTCTACAAGAAGAGTCAGAGCCGTCTCTATTTCCTGAGGAGACTGAGGTCCTTTAACATCTGCCGGACAATGCTGAGGATGTTCTACGAGTCCGTGGTGGCCAGTGCTATCATGTTTGCTGTTGTGTGCTGGGGCAGCAGGCTGAGGGTAACAGACACCAACACAATCAACAAACTCATTCGTAAGGCCAGTGATGTTGTGGGGATGGAACTGGACTCTCTCACGGTGGTGTCTGAAAAGAGGATGCTGTCTAAGTTGCATGCCATCTTGGACAATGTCTCCCATCCACTACATAATGGACTGGTTGGGCACAGGAGTACATTCAGCCAGAGACTCATTCCTCCGAGATGCAACACAGAGCGTCATAGGAAGTCATTCCTGCCTGTGACCATCAAACTTTACAACTCCTCCCTTGGAGGGTCAGACACCCTGAGCCAATAGGCTGGTCCTGGACCTATTTCCTGGCATAATTTGCATATTATTATTTAATTATTTGTGGTTTTATTACTATTTAATTATTTATGGTGCAACTGTAGCGAAAACCAATTTCCCCCGAGATCAATAAAGTATGACTATGACAACCTGTGGACTCTCTTTCAAGGACTCTACAACTCATGTTTTCAGTGTTATTTATTTACTTGTTTATTTATTAATATTCCCTTTTATTCCTATTTGCACAATTTGTCTTCTTTTGCACATTGGCCACTTGTTTGTTTGTGTGCAGTTTTTCATTGATTCTATCGTATTTCTTTGTTCTACTGTGAATGCCCGCAAGAAAATGAATCTCAGGGTAGTATATGGCGACATATATGTACAAAGTATAATAAACTGACTTTGAACCTTTGACACAGACCATAAGAAATAGTTGAATTAACATTTGTAAATTTACTTTCCATCTAAAGAAAACAAACTGGAAGAACTTAATCATAAACACCATCACTGGCCAAAATGAAAATGCATACACTTCAATTTATTCCCATGGATGTACAATTGAAAAGTAGTTTCGTAATGAGAAACTGTTAACATCTTCAAAATCTCCACTTGGTTTTGTGGGTTCAGATTAGATGAGTTTATGCACTAGTGTGCAGTGCAATTCCTTGTTTACATGTTAATAATAAATACAATAAACACAATGACGAGTGTAAACAACAATTAAGGGCAAGATTGTAGTGCAATGTGAAGTAGTCCAATACAAATGCTCACGTGACAATAATGGAATAACCGAGAGAGGCTTGTGGAGTTAAAAGTGTGGGAACATGGCAGCTCCATCAAGAGAGGGTTGGAAAGAGATGACCGGTTTACAAATCTGACAGTAGAGTCATAGTGTCATAGAGCCACAGAAAAGTACAGCACAGAAATATGCCTTTCAGCCCATCTAGCCAGTTCCAAACCAATTGAACTGCCTACCCTCATCGACCTGCACTGGGACCATAGCCCTCCATACCCCTGCCACCCATGTACCTATCCAAACGTCTCTTAAACGTTGAAATTGAGCTTGCATGCACCACTTGCACTGGCAGCTCGTTCCACAGACTCATGACCCTCTGAGTGAAGATCTTTGCCCTCATGTTCCTTCATCTTTCATCTTTAATCCATCTTCAGTGGAAAAAGCCTGCTTGCATTTACCCTATCTATACTCCTCATAATGTTGTATCCCCCAATCAAATCTGCCCTCACTTTTCTATGTTTCACAGAATAAAGTCTTAACTTGTTCAATCTTTCCTTATAACTAGGTCCTCCAGACCCGGCAACACCCTTGTAAATTTTCTCTGTACTCTCTCAGCCTTGTTTATATCTTTTCTGTAGTTAGATGACCAAGTCTAGATGTCAGGGCTTTCAAGATACTATATCTTCTGTCAGAAGGCAGAAGAGGGAAAAGGTAGTGGCAGATGTCTTTGATGATATTACCAGTCTTCCTGAAGCAACGCACCATGAAGATGATATGGAGGAAGGAAATGCAAGCCTGTGGTTGACCAGGCTGTGTGTAATGAGGTGGAGAATGAGAGAAATCAGGATACCACAGACTCTTCTACAGGTATTGCAGGTAGGTGGTCACATTGTGAAGTGGGTGCTCCTTGCACCATTTGTTCAGGGTCTCTGAGGGCTCAAAATAAAACATTTAATGTTGCCAATATCATTCTGAATTCTCCTTCTCCACTTTGGGCAATCATGGACCCGAGGTTCCCAAGATTTAGAGGAGATCTTGCACATTATCAAAGAGGCTTCAAGCATAATCTTGATAATAGAAGCCACGGTAGTGTAGTGGTTAGCTCAATGCAATTACAGATCCTAGCTTCGGAGTTTGGAGCTCAAACCCGGCACCCTCTGAAAGGGAGACTCTATACATCCTCCCCATGGAATGCATAGGCTTTCTCCTGGTCCTCTGGTTTCCTCCCACTATCAAAAGGTATTCCGGGTAGGTTAATTGGTCAACATACATCAAAGTTGCTGGTGAACGCAGCAGGCCAAGCAGCATCTATAGGAAGAGGCGCAGTCGACGTTTCAGGCCGAGACCCTTCGTCAGGACTAACTGAAGGAAGAGTGAGTAAGGGATTTGAAAGCTGGAGGGGGAGGGGGAGATGCAAAATGATAGGAGAAGACAGGAGGGGGAGGGATAGAGCCGAGAGCTGGACAGGTGATAGGCAAAAGGGGATACGAGAGGATCATGGGACAGGAGGCCTAGGGAGAAAGACGGGGGGGGGGTGACCCAGAGGATGGGCAAGAGGTATATTCAGAGGGACAGAGGGAGAAAAAGGAGAGTGAGAGAAAGAATGTGTGCATAAAAAGGAGTAACAGCTGGGGTACGAGGGGGAGGTGGGGCCTAGCGGAAGTTAGAAAAGTCAATGTTCATGCCATCAGGTTGGAGGCTACCCAGACGGAATATAAGGTGTTGTTCCTCCAACCTGAGTGTGGCTTCATCTTTACAGTAGAGGAGGCCGTGGATAGACATGTCAGAATGGGAATGGGATGTGGAATTAAAATGTGTGGCCACTGGGAGATCCTGCTTTCTCTGGCGGACAGAGCGTAGATGTTCAGCAAAGCGGTCTCCCAGTCTGTGTCGGGTCTCATCAATATATAAAAGGCCACAACGGGAGCACCGGACGCAGTATATCACCCCAGTCGACTCACAGGTGAAGTGATGCCTCATCTGGAAGGACTGTTTGGGGCCCTGAATGGTGGTAAGGGAGGAAGTGTAAGGGCATGTGTAGCACTTGTTCCGCTTACACGGATAAGTGCCAGGAGGGAGATCAGTGGGGAGGGATGGGGGGGACGAATGGACAAGGGAGTTGTGTAGATTTAATTGGTCATTTTAATTTGCTCCACCTGGCGCGTGGCCAAGTGCATAGTGCATTGGACTAGCGATCTGAAAGTCATGGGTTCGAACCTCAGCCGAGGCAGCATGTGTGTCTTTGAGCAAGGCACTTAACCACACAATGCTCCAGTCTACCCAGCTGAGAATGGGTACCAGTAAAAATGCTGGGGGTTAACCTCGCGATAGACTGGCGTCCTATCGGGGGGGGGGGGGCGGTGGTCGCTTCACGCCACGGAAACTGGCGTAAGCACCAGCCTGATGGGCCATAAGGCTCATGACAGACTTTAATCTTTAATAATTTGCCCCGTGGTTAGTTTAGGGGTTATATCAGGGTTGTCGGGGTTGCTGGGCAGTGTGCCTCGAAGGGCCAGAAGTAGCTATTCTGTGCAGTGTCTCCAAATAAATATTAATAAATATTTCTGTCTTTTTAGCATTCTCCTTCCCCATTAGAAAAAGCAGTGGTGCAGGGGGCAGGGTTTCATGTTCTTGGATAACTGGGGCCTCTTCTGGGGCAGGAGTGACCTGTAAAAGAGGGACAGGTTGTACCTTAATAAAAGGGGAACCGGTATCATGCCAAGGGATTCAAAGTCAGTGAATTGCCAGGAAGGTAGATTTCCTGACCAGTAAGAACAGACAGGAATAAGGTAATAGACACAATGAGACAGACGGATAAGGCGCAAAATCATAATGAAGTAGATTATGAGGCCAAAGCTCCATCTTACCATATGAAAGATCCATTCAAGAATCTGATAACAGTGGGATAGGTGTCCTTGAGCTTGGGGTACATGCTTTCAGGCTTTTAAATCTTCTGCCTGATGGGAAAGGGGAGAATAGAGAATGTCTGGGGAGGGTGGGGTCTTTGATTATGCTGGCTGCTTTACTCAGGCTGAGAAAAGTATAGACAGAGTCCATGGAGGGGAAATCGGTTCCTGTGATGTGCTTATCCAATCTAGTCCCATCTATTTGTACCCCCTCTGACTAAAACTAAAGGTCATATACACAAGACAAGTTAATAATGTTCTTTCGTTGAAGTGGTTAGAACATGGAAATTGCAACTATTGGAACAAAAGCTTAAATATTTTTAAGAACACAGTGGAAGATGACATGCAAGAAAAATGATTCTAAATGTGGGAAGTGATCTGACAGAATAAAATTAGCATGGCATAAGTGGGTCAAATAGCCCATTGCTGTCCTCCATACTCTATGTAATTCTCCGTGATTGAAGAAAAAGAAAGAAAATTATCACAAGGATATAATTCAGGATAGTGTAATGGAATCTTTCAAAGTGATTCGGATCATTTTACTGTACAATGGAGAAAAATATTAAGAAAACTGGCTGGAAGTTTCCATCACTTTATCTATAAAACATCTTGAGCCAGTTTCCAACTCAAGTTACAAAGTAAATAGAAGTTAGTGTTAGATAAATTGGTAGTGCTATAATCATTTAAATACAACACTGGGTTTTTACGTATTAAGGCAGATCTTTCCTCGGCTTCACCTGCAGAGTTGTTGGCTTCAGGGCTTCTTGAACACATCTGAGTCTTTTTGTTCAACGTGGATGCCGCACACACAGGAGATAGCCGGGGACTGTGCATATTTTCTATTGATCATAAAGGCAACATTAGGTTGCCCCAGCAACAGAGAAAGGTAGCAACTTTACTGTGGCGTAACGAGATTCAGTGCACCTCCTGTCAATGTTGACCTATTGTGACTTGGAGAAACAACAAGGTACTGAGGTAGTTAATGAATGCGTGTGAAGGAAAGCTTATTATTCAGCTGCAAGATACAGCAAAAACTCCAGATCGTCAGGCTGGAATAGGCTTAGCATATTTGAGTTTGACTGACAGGTTAGGCTGGTGAGAACAAAAAATTTTAGAAGGAAATAGGCTTTGGCCTGTAAGACCCTTGTGGCTGCCATCTGCTCCAGATCGATAACAGGCTTGACATCTTTGTGCCGTGGTCTGCTTTTAGCAAGCAAGATCGATAAGCTGCTGACTATAACTCACTGAAATTAGTATTTAAATTAATACTTTTCAATGTGTTGTCCATGGCAAATGGGGGAAAGAAGAAAAAAATAATCAAGGTATTTCATAAACCATCTTAGATTTTAAGTGAGTTTTGAAAAAAGTGTTTAACAGAAGTCCATTCTAAAAAGGGTTCTAGCAATTCCACCGTTTGTGTGGTATATGCACCCATAATGCTCTGGGGCAATGCTGGCCCCAGTCAGATGGGATGTAAAGTTCAACAACAACCATTTATGTGGCATATTTAGTGTTTCAAGAAGGTCCCAGATCTCTTCTCAGGAGTGAAATTTTTAAAAATTGGCATTGATTCATATAAGGAGGAATTATGTTCGATAATTGGGGCGATACTGTAGTTATTAGATACGGTTAGTGTAATATTTTAGCGCTGTCACCTGGAAGATCAGGGTTCAGTTCCGACCACTGTCTGTAAGGAGTTTGTATGTTCTCCCAGTGACTATGTAGTTTTCTTCTGGGTGCTCCAGTTTCCTCCCACATTCCAAAGGCACATAGTTAAGATTAGTAAGTTGCGGGCATGCTTTGTTGGTGTTGAAAGTGCGGTGACATTTATGGGCTGCCCAGCACAATATTTCTTTCTATGTGACAAATAAAGCTAATCTTTACATTTTTATCATTTCTTAATTGAAGTGGCATATTTTAAGGTGTGTTTTAAGGACAGAAACACCAAGGTTTGGAGATAGAATCCCAGGGCTCAGGCTCTTGGTAAGACCTCCAATGTTCTACAATAATATTTTCTTCGGTTCTTGTGTTTAAGAATTGGAGGAGACTACAGATAAAGGAGCTGGGAGACCACAGAGGAATAAGAACGAAAGTTTGATATTAGGCTTTGCTTCGTAAGTCATTAGAGTCGATCAGCGAGCATTGGGGGGGGGTGCGGTGGTGATGGTGATAGGCAAGTGGCAGGTGGTGCTGGTTCAGACATGGATAGAAAAATTTTGGATGACTTCAAAAAATAGGATGAATGACACCAGGCAGGAATGGTAAAGCACAAAGGTAACAGATTTCAGACTTGGAGAATTATATTAATCTCACGTGCATCAAAACATATGAAATGAAACATACATGAAATGCATCCGTTTGCATCAACAACCAGCTCATCTAAAGAAATGCTGAGGGAAGAACACAGAACACAACAAAACAGAACATATACCAAGCAACAAAGCAGCAACAGCAAAGCAAGCCTCATTTTTCCCCTAGCCACCCAACCAACAAGAGTAAAGGTGGGGATTTGAATCATTGATAAGCCGGACATGGGTCAGCAATGGTTACAATTGTGCTACAGAGCGAGTAAACCAATTACAGCTTTCAGACTACTGGCCAGAAGTCACCTGACCAAATAGGAAAACCAGACAGTCAGCCATACTTTATGATCTCAGAACATCTTCCCAATTATTACACCCAGCGAATTACATTTGAAACACAGTCACACTTGTAATGTTGCAATGAAACACTCAGCTTCTAAGCTCCCAGACATAAATTTATTCTTTGTCATACTTAGTTGCTCCATCTTGGGGGTGGGGGTGGGGGTGGGGGGGGAGGAGTGAGGGGACGGTGACTGAGCTTTCAACTGCCATGATCCTAAACTCTGCCATTTCTGCTCTAATCCTTTCCATCTGTCTGTCCTTCTTTAAAATGTTTCTTAAAAGTAAATCCTTTAGCCAGACTTTATGCATCTATAATTTCTTCTCTAATCCTTTGCAATTCCAGATTCTCTTCAAGAATTATTTCTTTTTCTCAAGCTTTCGGCTATTTGACCGAACATCTCCCTACATGGACCAACACCAGTTTTCCACATGGATTACACACCTGAGAAAGGAACAAAAATGGTGCTGTATAAATGAAACCATTTCCTTTTTTTTTTAATTATTTACTAAAATGCTGAGGAACAAGTCAATGAGTCTACACTATCGGTTTCCGCATGTGGGACGTGGTCTGGTCAAAGATCAAGGTGTAACATTACAGACCTCTCTGCTCACCGTTCAATCTCTAGTGTTGACTCTGATGCTGATTTTAACTAAGGTAGCTGTAATTTAAAAGAAATGGAGGTACAAGGGACAGATGATGTAGGAATATGGAGCAAAGATCAAAATACTGGTGGAACTCTATGGGTCTGGCTGTTTCTGTGAAGGAAAATGGGCAGTCGATGTTTCGGGTCAAGACCATTCATCTGGATTAATAAAATACTATAACTGTTCCAAAGCCTTTGTTATTCCCAAAAATTGCTGCAGATTTGTACTGCAGGTTGAATATTTATAGGGGAGTTTGTAAATCTAAGTGTTTTTTTTTAATTCTCAAATGATTCACATCAACAGAACAGTGTTAGAGCTTTTACATAAATGCTTGGAGCGAAATGTTTCACCTACAAGTGCTAAATACATCAGCCATCAACTTGCTGACTGTACCAAACAAATATATGTACTGATAAAGAGCAGGTTTCCAACTATGTAATGCCTAATGCACAAATTTTTGGGGCCATTGTCGCACCTTTTCTAAGTCCTTTGTTGAGTATAGTTTACTTACCTCCTATTCAAGCAAATACCAACCCAGAGAACCTTCTTTGTCATGTAGCAGAGCATTAAGGTACAGCATGGGATAGCTCCTTCCAGCAATGTTCCCTCTAAGGTGTGCGCGTGCACACATCTTTTGCTACTAGTGCACAAAGGAATTTTGATAGGCATCCGTTAGTCTCATGAGACCATGGATTTGTGCCTTGGAAGATTTCCAGGGTGCAGGCCTGGGCAAGGTTGTATGGAAGCCCATGCTGCAAGTCTCCCCTCTCCACGCCACCGATGTTGTCCAAGGGAAGAGCATTAGGGCCAATATAGCTTGGCACCGGTGTCGTCACAGAGCAATGTGTGGCTAAGTGCCTTGCTCAAGGACACAACACGCTGCCTCAGCTGAGTCTCGAACTAGCGACCTTCAGATCACTAGACTGACGCCTTAACCACTTGGCCATGCGCCAACACACAAAGGAATTTAAACTTCATACAAAAGGTTGTCATCCTCCACCTCATTGGAATGTTAAGTATATTCCACGATTGTGTACACAATCACATTTACTTTCCTGGTTTCTGATGCAGATGGTGGTGACAACATGGAGTTTGTGATGATTTGTTTGCACATTTTCAAACTGGATTATTGATACTGCTTTTATTGAAGAAATTATTCAGTGCACACATGTAATCACTGGGCAAAAAAATTGCACAGCATATGATTTTTGCATACATTGCTCATTACACATTAGAATGAATATTGCCTTCCAGCCCTTCGAGACGCACTGCCCAGCAACCCCCAATTTAATGCTAGTCTAATCACCGGACAATTTATAATGACCAATTAACCCACCAACAGGTACATCTTTGGACGTTGGGAGGAAACCAGAGCACCTGGAAAAAACCCATGCGGTTAAGGGAGAATGTACCAAATTTTGATCCCCCATAATTCAAATTTCTCAATGTCAAAGGCAACTTAGTTATGTGGAAAAAGTCTTTATGCATCTGGGGTGCTAGGGAGCCTAAGGCTTTTGCACAGCACTGTAGTAATTTTATGTATTGCACTGTACTGCTTCTGCAAAAATAAACAAGTTTCATGACACATGTCAGTGATGATAAACCTAACCCTGTTATGTGTCGCTTTTGTGGACTGAGAGTGTAAAGGGGCAAGGAGCGGGGAATCATGATTGGGAAAAGAGGAAGGAAGAGGGAAGGGAATGGGAAGCACCAGGGAGACGTTCTATAATAATCAATAAATCAATTGTTTGGAATCAAATGACCTTGCCTGGAGTCTCAGGGCTGGGTGTGTCTGCACCCACAATCTGATCCTGGCACTCCTTATCTACCACGTGTCCCAACCCACCATCCCCCCCCCCCCACAGTGTTCCACCCTTCATATATAGAGCCAGGGTACCTAAGACTTCTGCAAAGTACTGTATAAGTCACTAAATACTTGCTTGAGATTCATTTTCTTGCAGGCATTTAAGAGAAATAAAGAAATTGAATAGAATTTATGAAAGTATACAGAAACAAAGATAGACAGCTAGCCAATGTGCCAAGAAAGACAAATTGTGCAAATAAATAAATAATACAAAGAACATGAATTGTAGAGCTCTGAAAGTGAGTCTGTCTGCTGGGAAATCAGTTCAGAGTTTAGGTGAGTGAAGTTATTCATCCTGGTTCAGGAGCCTGATGGTTGTTGAGTAAAACTGTTCTATCACTGCCTTGATATATCTTCGTGAACTCCACCTCCCCCCCTCCCCACAGCCTCCACGATGTCCAAGGTACAACCTTAGACCTCAGCTGTAAAGTGGACTTCAAAAGTGTCTATGGGCTAGGAGCTGATATAGAAAGCCCAGAGGAGTGGCCAACTTTCCCTGTTAATTACCTACAATCCAATCATATACTGAGACACAGCCTATTTCCAAAAGTTACTAGCCTGCAATCTTGTTCATTGATAATAAAAAAAATATTTTTTATTTGCATTGACTGCTGTGAAACTGAGTTTTAGCCAAGAGGTTTAAAGGATTCATGTGAGGAAGAGAAAAGCCAAAACCTCATTTTATTCACAGTGTCACACTGAAGGAGAGAGCCAATGCTCAGCTGGTAGCACTTCTGCCTCTAAGTTATCTTGCAGGCCTAGACCGACTCCAGGAATTGGACACAATCTAGGCTGACATTTCACTGTGGTGTTGGGGGCATGTTGTTTTGCCAGAAGTGCCATTCTTAGGATGAGGCATTAAGCTAGTTGCTTATTCAAGCAAATTTTTAAAACCTCTCGAGAAAGTAGCAGCAGCTCCTCAGGCATTCTGGCTAATAATTATCTCTCAATAAATCCGACCAATAAATGAGTTTGTCATTCCTGCTGATCTTATATGAGGGCTTCCTGTTGTGAAATAACAAATGCACTTCAAAGTAGTTCAGTGTGTAAAGTTGTTGAAGATATGAAAAGGCACAGCTTGTGGCCTGGATATCCTACAACTTCAGTCTTACCTTCAGATAAGATTTTTAAAATGAGTCTCCATCTACCTACCCTTTCACTGTGCCTGCTGCCCTGAAGAGAAAGAGAATAGCTCTCTCCAATAATCTCAGTCAACATCACTAAAACAGAAACACAAGAAAATCTGCAGATGCTGGAAATCCAAAGCAACACACACACAATACTGAGGAACTCAGCAAGTCAGACAGGATCTATAGAACAGAGAAAATAGTTGGCGTTTCAGGCTGAGTCCCTTCATCAGGAGTTGCCTAGAAATCTATCTCTGGTCTGGAGCAATAAGTGTGCTACTTGGTAAAGACTCTGCATTGTATTTCCCTTTCAAAATATATTCCACTTGACATCAGCAGCCCAGGATGAATTTCTCCATCTGCTCTGTCAGATTGGTGCTTGTGCTTTCCCACAGTGTACAAATTAGTTAATACCTTTCCTGCGTTACAGCAGTGAGAAGACATCCAAAGTAATTCATCAGCTATGGAGCAATTGAGCATTTCCTGAGTCGTGAAACTTCTACAGAACTACATGGCCTAATGTTTACATATCCTGAACAAAACCCGTGCAGTGCAGTTGAAATTTCACTTGGCCTGTTCCAGGATGGAACCTCACCTATTCGCCCACTGGGAAACTTGACCTCTGACCTTTGTGGGATGTTTGCTTGCCCCAGCCCCTTTTACACAGCATAACGTTTCCCCAAATAATGTCAACAGCAGTGCAACATGCAAAATTCATCACGCAAGATGGCATGGTTGTGGGGCACTTAGCACAGTTGCGTTTACAGCACCAGCAATCACCGATCAGGGTTTGATTCCTGCCGCTGAATTTGTGTAAGATCTCTTCGTAACTATGTGGGTCACCTCACCTATTCTAAAAATACATATCGTCAGGGCAGTGAGTTCTGAGCGTGCTATGTTGGCACTGGTAGTGTGGCGACACTAGTCAATGTCCAGCAGAGTTTTCATACGTTTCGATGTTTTGATATACGTGTAACAAATAAAACTAATCTTTAATCTTCATTTCTTTAAAATTCATCTTTAATGTGATTTACTACCTCACTGCAGGAAAAGTGACAGTCCTTAATTCCCCACAGAGCAATAGGTTCAACTCTGCAGTTTTGCCTGAAACTGTGCTATTTTAAGGGCTGATGCTCAGCTGTATTCCTCGTCTTCACCGAGATCTGTGGCCGCTTGCGAACACAAATACAGCCTCACATGTTCCATGATGGCTTTGTCCTTCGAGATCAGCCTCACGTACGGTCTCAGCTTCCTAGGCTCGTTCGAGGCTGCTGTGGCTGACCTCGGCCACATCTCAGTTTGGCTGCTCTCTGCTGCACCCAAACTCTGTGCAGGGGGAGGGCTGACATTAATTTTTTCTTCAGCCCACAGGAGAAGGCAGAGTGGCTATGGAGGTCAGCTGCATTGCTGACTTCCCCAAAGTGCCAATATTGAGTCAGAAGAGACTGCAGACACTGGAATCTGGAACAACACACAAAATGCTGGAGGCACTCAGCAGCTCAGTCAGTTTCTATGGAGGAAAACAGAGAGCTGATTTTTCAGATCAACTAAAGAACATTCAGAGAGGTTCCCCCTCCAGCCTCACTCTCTTGATTGCATGGTTCACCATCCTCTCCAATCAAATACCATATTCTTCAGCCCTTTGTCATTTCTACCTATCCCCTCCCAGCTTCTGACTCCAGTCCCATTCTTTCCTCTCCCTATCTGTCCATCACTTCCCTCACCTGGATTCACCTGTTCTCTGCAAAACTCTTGCTCCATCCACTGTTCCCTGTTGACTACCTTCCCTCTATCTGTCAGTCCAAATGAAGGGTCTTGACCTGAAATGTCAACTGAAATGATGTGGCCTGATCTGCTGAGTTCCTTCAGCACTTGGTGCATTACTTCACACCGTGTTACTCCATACAGAATAAGCATATGGTTACCACCAGTTAAAGGTTCCTGGCTGATGCTGAGAAACGTCTCCACGGCCCTCATAAACTGTGGGTCGTGTTCTTCAGAAGAATTTATGGGTCCTTTTTGTTCCTTGGGGAATACTCCGCTCATTCCGTATTTCTCTCCCCTCCTCTTTCTCTTTTATAATTCCCTATTCTGGCTCTCCTCTTACTCTCTTTCTTCTCCTCACCTGTCCATCACTTCCCTCTGGTGCCTCTCCTCCTTCCATTTCTTCCACGGACTACTATCCTCTCCTGTCAGATTCCTTCTTTTTCAGCCCTATTCCACCTATCACCTCTCAGCTTCTCACTTCATGTCCACTCCCCCACCCACCTACTGTACCTTTCCCCTCACCCTGGTTTCACCTATCACCTGCCAGCTCGTACTCCCACTCCACTCATCTTCCTCTTCTAGCTTCATCCCCCTTCTTTTCCAGTCCGGCCCGAAACATCAACTGTCTTTTCCCCCTCTATAAATGCAGCCAGACCAGCTGAGCTCTTCTAGCATTTTGTGTGTGTTACTCTGGGTAGCTTTAACATTTATAAACAGCGCAGGGGTCAAGAGAGGTGCCAATGACTTAGAGCAGTTATCACATTTTTAGATGTTTGCTGAAGAGATTGGACCAAGAACAGAATTTCGCCCCCCCCCCCAAATAAACACATATTGGGATAAAAATTGTTGCAAATAATTTCTAGGACAAGCATTCTCAGAACAAAAAGGTCATTCTCAATGAGAATGCTGCACTATGGTTTTCCAGCCATCAAAGGCGACAATACAGGAAGAGATTTCTTACAGAATTCAAAGAGTATCTTGGATATACATTGAGGGAATTCTGCAGAGAGGTACTGGAAGCTTTATCTACAGAGCTGTCAACACCAACACCAATCCCAGCAGTGACGCTGTCAGTTATAAGCCATGAATTTGAGGCTAAGATCACAAATAGAAAGAAAAAAACAAGCTATGTCAGGCACATTGGCCACAAAGGACAGTCAATTAGCCATAATGTTATTCATTTCCACCATTCCTACTCTATAATTTTTTATTCCATGCCTGTACAGACCCTCATAGGCGCAGGATATTCTCCCCACCACCACCACATCCCTCCCAACTGTGGGTTGAAACACGAGCATAACGAAGGACCGGCTATCCCAGCATCCCTTGAGATGGAAAACGGCACCAGTTCAATTTGATATAGCCCAAACCGCTGGGAAGGGAAGGGGGCAGGAATTACTGGCACATTGTACACACGATCCCAAGGTGGGAGATCATAGCCTGCCTGTGAAAAAAAATCCGTGCAAGTTGTTGCTATGAAGTGAAGAAGCATTTATTCATGCATATAGCAGCCTCCTTGAAATGTTGGCACTTTATCAGCAGTTAACCTACCAGAAGTGACTTAACCCTCACATACTGTTCGGGTCAAATCTGACCCGTTTTGACATTTGACAGCAGTAAAAACAACCTAAATGTCATTTTTTAAAGCTGAAATTTGATGACTTTTCCTAAAGAGACCCAAAATGTGCAAAAATGTAAATATTAAAAAATTTTATACTTTTGTACAGGTGCTACAAATTTTTGTACATTGAGGCTGTTCTGGGTCAAATTTGACCTGCATCTATTGCAATGAATATTAAATCTCTAAAACACTAATTAAGGATTAATGTACATTGAGGCTGTTCCGGGTCAAATTTGACCTGTCTGTATTGAAATGGATTTTACATCTCTGAAACATTAATTAAGGATTAATCACCCACTTATTAATGTCAGATAGGCTACTTATATATTCTAAATAGATCTGTGGTTCAAAATTTGGTATAGACACTTGTTATGAGGGGATTCTTGGGCTGGGTCAAAATTGACCTAGACCATACTGTGAAGGTATAGAATATGAACTGTATGTTAAGGGCTAAGCAAAAATTACAGCTATTTAGGCCATTGCGAAATAAGTATTAATATGAACATTGGACATTACAGGCTCTTCGGCCCACAACGATGTTGCTAACATTCATAAACCTACTCCACAATCAATCTAACCCTTCCCTCCTACACGCGTCCATAAACCGCTGGTTTTCCTACACTCACGTGCCAATCTAAGAACCTCCAGAACATCCCAATCTTATCAGCCTATGCCACCACCCCTCGGCAATGTACTCGATGCACCCACCGTTCACCGTGTTAAGTTCCTAACTCTGACATCTCCCCTAAAATTCACCATAAACTGATGGCCCCTAGCACGGGGTTAGCGCGGTAGCACAGTGGTTAGCACAGCGCTTTACAGTACCAGCGACCCAGGTTCAATTCCCACCACTGCCTGTAAGGAGTTTGTACGTTCTCCTCATAACTCTGTGGGCTTCCTCCAGGTGCTCTGGTCTCCTTCCACAGTCCGAAGTCTGTTAATTTGTTATTGTCAATTGTCCTGTGATTAGACTAGGAAAGGCCTATTCTACAACCTATCTCAATAAATAAATACGTATATATTATTGATAATAAGCCTGATTCTGATTTCTGAATCTGACTATGCTACTGTACCCACATGCAACAGGCTACAGGGTTGTTGATAGCAGGGATCGATTGAAACTTGAGATTGAGGAGATTTTGTCAGAATACAGAATAAAATTAAGGTACTGGTTAACGTGTGACCTAACTGAATAACACAAAAAGCTTCAGGGTCTGAATAGCTTACTCCCTTTATCAAATAGAGCATTAGTGGTTCATCTATTTCATACAATAATACAATTACAAATTTTATTGCTTGGCTATAATTCCTGGCTGGGATTTTTTTGTTTCAATTTGCAGTGTTTATTTATAACATGATCTTCTTGCAATAAAGTCCCAATTAAAGAAAGGCAGAATGTAATGACTTTGGACATAATCTCCTCTCCGAGTTTACAGGTAGATTTATAGAACTGTCTGAACCCCTGAAATCTTGCTGTCTAAAATTGCCCACTAATAGAGCTGTGGCAATTATAAGCACAGATTCAGTATCTGTTCAATTAAACAGTCACATGAAAAATAATCGATAGCTTTCTTATTTGGCAAATTAGCTGGGATCATAATTGAGCAGTTACAGTAATAATTCTAGACAGATTTCTTGGAACCAGAGTTTCTTTTTCATTAACGATACATATGCTAATTGAGCACTAAAGCTATCTCTCATTACTGTCGGCTTGGCAACATAGTAGAGTAGGCCCAAACCCTGTATCAGTTTGAGCAGCTGGGAAGTGTGGCTAAAGGATTACACACACAGCCAAAATGGATTGGTACTACTTCAGAAGAATTGATGATCATGTGCCCCAGACCTATCCTCCAGTCATATACAACATGTGGAGTGACATCGATGAAATTGCATATTTATTTTCAGGAAGCAGAAGGCTTTAAATACATCTCCATTTGCAATGAGCAGATGGGACTAATTGTGTAAATTCAGACTGTTTTGTACATATTTTATCCAATTACCAAACTACCAATTTTTCATGATAGCTCTTGTCTTGCAAGTGCTGTGGGCCAGGGTTTTCTGCAAAAGATTCTTCCTCATTCATCATCTACTTTTAAAAGTAATGTACCTGGAAAGAACAGGGCAGAGCCAAAGTTCAGCAGATTTAAGGGTAATGAGGTGAACCGTGATAGGAAGCAGAGTGCTATAATAGAGGGGTGTTTTCCTGCCTGCAAGTTTGTAGTCAGTGGTCAAAGTCAAAGTAAATTTATTATCAGACTAAGTATACACTCAGTGACCACATTATTGGGACCTTCTGTACCTAATAAAGTGGCCACTAAGTGTATGATCATGGTCTTCAGCTGCTGTAGCCCATCCACTTCAAGGTTCAATCAATGTTCCCTCTAACTTGTAATGACCAGTGTGTGCAAAAATCTTCTGCTGTGCAACTTTTGCCCAGGACAACAACATGTGCACACTGAATAATTTCCTTAATAAGAACAATATAAATAAGCCAGTTCTAAAATTTGCAGACAAATCAGCACAAACTCCATGTTGTTAGCACCGTCCACATCAGAAACCGGAAAAGGAAATGTGATTGTGTACGATCGTGAAATATACTTAACATGCCAATGAGGTAGAGGTTGACAAACCTGTTGTGAGCAGTTTAAATTCCTTTCTGTGCTAGTAGCAAATGATGTGTGCACATGCACACCTCAGGGGGAAAATTGGGTTCAATGTGTTGTGCATTCAGAGATGCTCTTCTACACAGCAAGGTTCTAACACGTGGTTATTTGAGTTACTGTCAGCATGGAATAGTCTGGCATTCTCCTCTGACCTCTCTCATAAGCAAAACATTTTTGCCCACAGAACTGCTGCTCACTGGATGCTTTATTTTTGTTTCTTGCACCATTCCCTGTAAGCTCTAGGGACCACTGTACGTGAAAATCCCAGGAGATCAACAGCTTCTGAGATCCTCAAACAACCCCATCCGGCACCAACAATCATTCCACGGTCAAACTCACTTAGATCACATTTCTTCTCTATTCCGATATTTGGTCTGAACAACAACTGAACCTCTTGACCATGCTTTTATGCATTGAGTTGCCTCCAAATGATTAGCTGATTAAAGATTTCCATTTACGAGCAGGTGTAAAGATGTACCTAATGAAGTGGCCACTGAGTGTATGTCACCACTTACTACCTTAAGATTAATTTTTTGCAGGCATTTATATGAATATTATTCCAGGTAATGGCACTCTCGATCTAGCAAGTGAATCCTGCTAACTTCTAAAGGACGTCATGGAGCACATCAAAGCCGTTTTTCAGTTAATGGGAGAACATTTCATGGTTTGCAAGGTCCTCTACAGATCACACAATTAAGTGCAGCCTCTTACACTGCCACTAATGTGCCAATATACGACATTATTGCATATAAAATACAAATTTTCAGTCACAGGTGCGATGGGTTTGGCAACGTGGAGCTCTTGATTGAGAATCTTTTTTTCAGTTCTGGTCAAACAGCAACAACTTTATGAACTTCAAGGTCAGCCCCATCAATATAACTAAGGCACAATCTTACACGTGGAAGTATTTAGCATCTTTTACCATACACCATAGTACTTCAAAAATAGATGAAATATATTCACAAATTGGATATTTCAAATTGAAATTATTATAATATATGAAACACATGCAGCAAATGTGTACAGGCAGTTCCCACTGAAAGAGACTACAGATGTTGGAATGATGATGTCAACAATTCCTATCTCCATCACGGGTGCTGGCTGACCGACTGAGTTTCTCCAGCAGCTGGTTCATTGATCCTACTGAAAGCAACCTGATAATAACTACATATTTGTTCTTTGGCATTGCTTGAGAACCAAAGCATAGCCATGTCAATCATTCTATAGAATCGTTGACTTCAGAATATACCATTCAACCGTCTGACACTCCTTGACGCTGAACTTCCGAGACTTGCGAATTTTTGGGATTAAGTCACAGAGAATTACAGCACAGGAAAGGGTCTTGGGCCCACGCAGCCTGTGCCAGCCTGCTGTTCTGCCTAGTCCCCTCTACTTGCACCCAGATTATAGCCCTCCATGTCCCTCTTGTCCATGTATCTATCCAAGCTTCTCTTAAATGTTCCAGTTTAACCCACATCTACCACTTCATTCCACACCAGCATCACACTCGCAGTGAAGAAGATTCCCCTCAGATTGCCCTGAAATATTTCACCTTAAACCTATAACCTCTAGTTCTCATCTCACCCAACCTGAGGGAAGAAAGCTTGCATGTATTTATGCTATCCATATCTCTCATAATTTTGTATACCTCTGTGGAGATCTCCTCTCATTCCTCTGCATTCCAGGCAATGAAGTCCTAACCTATTCAAACTCTCCCTCTAATTCAGGCCCCCAGATCTCAGCAACATCTTCGTCCCCAGAGTGGACTTGAAGAGGGAACATCTGACATGAAGTGCACTCTAAGCAGCAGACCAGCCACATGTTTGGCTTGCCTAATTAAAAACAGACTTACATTAATTGTCACAAAAAAAATTCCATCATTAGGAATTAAATAGAAAACACATTAAACCATTTCACATGGAAGTCTTACAGGCAATGAAGACCCATTAGTGCAGACCTGGTTCAGAATCAATTCCCAGAACGAAATGTACACTGGAGTACTTTACCTTAAGACATAGGAGCAGAGTTAGGCCACTCAGCCCTTCCATCATGACTGATTTATTATTCATCTCAACCCCATTCTCCTGCCTTCTCCCCATAAACTTAGGCATTCGGACTAACCAAGAACCTATGAACCTCTGCTTTAAATATACCCAATAACTTTTCTTTCATCAACTCCCAGTGTTTTTCTGTATTTCATGACTATCTGGAGAAGACAAATATCAGGGTTGTGTCGTACATGCATACTTCGACAAAAAAATGAACCTTCGAACTTTTGACTTGAGACTCCACAGCTGCTGTGGCATTGAATTCCACAGGTTTATTACCCTCTGGCTAAAAAATTCCTCTTCATCTCTGTTATAAATACACATCCCTTTATTCTGAGAATGTACCATCTGATTCTAGATTCGACTGCTATAAGAAACGTGCTCTCCAACCTTTCAATATTCGACAGATTACAAAAAGATACCCTTCATTCTGCTAAACTCCAGAGAGTATAGGCCCAGAGCCATCAAACACTCCTCAAATATTAAACTCTAGTCTAGTTCTCTTGAAAGAAATGCTAATATTATCGGTGGGAGGAGAAGATGGTGGCGCAACGCAGCGCGCGCAGCTCTCCAGTGAAATGATATCGTATTTGTAAGTAGGATGCCATGCACAATTCTGATTTGATGGAGACAGACATGAGAAGCAGAGAAACATCTGGAGAAAACTTCTGAAATGCCTGGTTCACTGCCGCTTCTGCTGTGTGATCGAGAATCTCCGGAGGGAAGACCCAAAAATCCCTGGCTTTGCCAGCTGCTGGCCACCGAGGCTAGGGTCGAAGCATTCGGCAGAGTTGGTTTTCTCTGTGATCGCTCAAAGTTTTCGGACGACTCAGTGTCGGACTGTGGTCCGGCATGGCAGGGAGAGTTTTCTTCCTTCTCCCGTCTGCATGAGATGTGGGACTTTCGAGAGACTTTGAGCTTTTTTACTGTGACCATGGCCTGTTCTTCATCAAGTTATGCTATTGTTGCACTGTTGTAACTATATGTTATAATTATGTGGTTTTTTGTTAGTTCTTCAGTCTTGGTCTGTCCTGTGTTTTGTGATATCACACCAGAGGAATATTGTATCATTTCTTAATGCATGCATTACTAAATTACAATAAATGAGGACTGCGTGTCCTCATAATCTAATCTAATATTACATTTGCCTTTCTTACTGTAAACTCACTCTGCAAGTTAACTTTTAGGTAATCCTGCGCAAGGACTCTCAAGTCCCTTTGTATCTCTGATTTTTGAATTTTCTCTTTGTTTAGAAAATAGTCTATGCCCTTATTCCTTCTACCAAAGTGTATGACCATACATTTCCGTACATTATATTCCATCTGCCAGTTTCTTGCACGTTCTCACAATCTGTCTTGGTCCTTCTGCAGACTCCATGCTTCCTCAACACCACCTACACCTCTAACTATCTTCATATTGTCCACAGACTTGGCTACAAAATCACCAATTTCATCATCCAAATCATTGACATAGAATGTGAAAAGCAGTCCCAAGACCAATCCCTGCAGAACACCACTAGTGATAGCAGCCAACTAGAAAATGCTCCTCTTTATCTTCCACTGTTTGCCTCCTGCCAGTCAGCCAATCTTCTATTCATGCTAATATCTTTCCATGGGCTCTTACTTGTTAAACAGCCTGTGTGGCACCTTGTCAAAGGCCATCTAAAAATACAAGGGAACAACTTCCACTGACTCTCCTTTGTCTATCCTGCCTATTATTTCCGCAAAAAAATCCAACAGACTTGTCAGCCAAAATTTCCCCATTTAGCATACTTTATCACATGCCTCCAAGTAACCCTGCAACCCCAGTCATAATAATGGACCCAAACGTCTTCCCAAATACTGAAGTTAGGCTAACTAGCATACCATTTCCTTTCTTCTGCCTTTCTCCCTTCTTAAGGAGTGGAGTGACATATGCAATTTTCCAGTCTTTCAGGAACTATTCCAGAATCTAGTGGTTATTGAAAGATCATTGCTAATGCCTTGGCTATCCCTTCAGTTATCCCCTTCAGATCCCTGGAATGTGGTCCATCTGGACCAAGCATCTAATCTACCATTAGACCTTCCAGCTCTCCAAGCAACTTCTCCTTAGCAATATCAACTGCACTCACTTCTACTCCCTGACACTTTTTGAATTTCTGGCATATGTTAGTGCTTTCTACAGTGAAGACTGATGCAAAATACTTACTAAGTTCATCTGCCATTTCTTTGTTCCCATTAATATCTCTCCAGTGCCATTTTCCAGTAGTCCAATATCAACTTTTGTCTCTCTTTTACTCTCCACATCTGAAAAACTTTTTGTATCCTCTATTATATTATTGGCCAGCTGACATTCATAACCCATCTTCTCTCTCCTTATGGCTTCTTTTTTTAAATTGCCTTCTTTAGTTGCCTTTAAAAGCTTCACAGTCCTCTAACTGCCCACTAATTTTGGTATATTATACGCCCTCTCTTTTCCTTCTATCCTGCCTTTGACTTCTCCCATCAGCCACAGTTGCTACTTCTTCATCTTTGGGATGTATCTATACTGCACCTTCCAAATCACTCCCAGAAACTCCAGCCATTGCTGTTCTGCTGTCATCCTTGATAGAGACCCCTTCCAATCAACATGAGCCAGCTTCTCTCTCGTTCTCTGTAATTCTCTTTACTCCACTGTATTACTGATACATCTGACTTTATCTTCTCCCTCTCAAACTGCATTTTCATTACACAATACCCAATCATGAATTGTCTTTCCCCTAGCAAGCTCGACCACAACCTGCTCTAGAAAGTCATGTTGTAAGAATTTTACAAATTCCCATTTTCTGGGATGCAGCACCAACCTAATCTTCCCAACCTACCTATAAATTCAAATCCCTCATGGTTATCGCAACATTGCCATTTTTACATATCTTTTCTATCTCCCGTTGTAAGATATATCCCACATCCAAGTAACTGATTGAAGATTTGTACATAACTACCAGGAGGGCCTTTTTGCCCTTGTAGTTTCTTAACTCTAGCCACAAGGATTCTACATATTCCAATAATATGTCGCTTCTTTCTAAGGATTTGATTTCATTTTTTACCAACAGTGCCACCCCATCCCCTTTGCCTATCTTTTCAATACAATATGTATCCTTGGACATCAAGCTCCCAACTATGATCTTCTTTCAGCCACGACTCAGTGATGTCAACAACGATATACTTGTCAATCTCTGACTGTGCTCAAGATCATCCATCTTGTTCTGTATTCTGTGTGCATTCAAATGTAACTCCTTCAGTTCTGTATTCGTCACCCTCCAACAAAGCTGCCCACAAGAATATCATATAACAATTACAGCACGGAAACAGGCCATCTCGGCCCTTCTAGTCTATGCCGAACGCTCACCAATGCTTTGTACAATTTTAACATTACATCCCAACTCCTATACTCAATGTTCTGATTTATAAAGGCCAGCATACCAAAAGCTTTCTTCACCACCCTATTCACATGAGATTCCACCTTCAGGGAACTATGCACCAATATTCCTTGATCACTCTGTTCTACTGCATTCTTCAATGCCCTACCATTTACCAAGTATGTCCTATTTTGATTAGTCCTACCAAAATGTAGCACCTCACACTTATCAGCATTAAACTTCATCTGCCATCTTTCAGACCACTCTTCTAACTGGCCCAAATCTCTCTGCAAGCTTTGAAAACCTACTTCATTATCCACAACGCCACCTATCTTAGTATCATCTGCATACTTACTAATCCAATTTACCACCCCATCATCCAGATCATTAATGTATACGACCAGCAACATTGGACCCAGTACAGATCCCTGAGGCACACGACTAGTCACCAGCCTCCAACCTGACAAACAGTTATCCACCATTACTCTCTGGCATCTCCCATCCAGCCACTGCTGAATCCATTTTACTACTTCAATATTAATACCTAACGATTGAACCTTCCTAACTAACCTTCCGTGTGGAACTTTATCAAAGGCCTTATTGAAGTCCATATAGACAACATCCACCACTTTACCCTCATCAACTTTCCTAGTGACCTCTTCAAAAAATTCAATAAGATTTGTCAAACATGACTTTCCACACACAAATGCATGTTGACTGTTCCTAATCAGACACAGTCTATCCAGATAATTATATATACCATCTCTACGAATACTTTCCATTAATTTACCCAACACTGACGTCAAACTCACAGGTCGATAATTGCTAGGTTTACTCTTAGAACCCTTTTTAAACAATGGGACAACATGAGCAATATGCCAATCCTCCGGCACCATCCCCGTTTCTAATGACATTTGAAATATTTCTGTCAGAGCCCCTGCTATTTCCACACTAATTTCCCTCAAGGTCCCAGGGAATATCCTGTCGGGACCTAGAGACTTATCCACTTTTATATTCTTTAAAAGCGTCAGTACTTCCTCTTCTTTAATCATCATAGTTTCCATAACTACCCTACTTGTTTCCCTTACGCTACACAATTCTCTATCCTTCTCCTTAGTAAATACCGAAGAAAAGAAATTATTCAAAATCGCCCTCATCTCTTTTGGCTCTGCACATAGCTGTCCACTCTGATTCTCTAAGGGACCAATTTTATCCCTCACTATCCTTTTCTATCAGTTAGGAATCGGATACCGGTTCCTTTCAAGTTCAGATATAATCTGTCCCTTTTGTATAGGGTCATACCTTCCCCAGAAGAGATCCTAATGATCCAGAAAATTGAAACCCTGTTCTCTGCACCAAATCTTCAGCTATACATTCATCTACCTGATCGTCCTATTCTGAACCTCACTGGCACTTGGCACAAGCAACAAGAGATTACTACCCTGGATATCCTGCTTTCCAACTTTCTACCTAACTCCCTATATACTCTCCTTAGGACCTCATCCCTCTTCCTACCTATGTCATTGGTACAAATATGTACCAGAATCTCCGGCTGCCCATTCTCCCTCTTTAGAGTGCTGTTGACCTGATCAATTACGTCCCTGGCCTTGGCACCTGGGAGGCAACGTACCATCTGGGTGTCTCTTTCACATCTGCAGAATCTCCAGTCTTCTCCTCTAACTATGGAATCTCCTGTCACTACTGCACTCCACTTCTCCCTCCTTTCCCTTCTGAACCACAGAGCCAGACTCAGTGCCAGAGACCCCGTCACCGTGGCTTCCCCGGTAAGTTGTCCCCCTAATAGTAACCAAAGCGGTATACTTATTATTGAGGGGAACAGCCACAAGCAGCACTCTGCACTGGCTGCCTATTCCCTTTCCCTCTCCTGACAGTCACCCAGCTACCAGCCTCCTGCAACGCAGGTGTGACTACCTCCATGTAGCTCCTACCTATCACCTCCTCATTCTCTGAAGATCATCAAACTACGGCTCCAGTTCCTTAACACAAAACAAGATTGTCAGATATTCCTGTATGAGCATTCTTTTATGAAAACCCCACAGCAAGCAATCAGGGACATAAACCTCTTCACTGCATGAACATTTGTCGACAAAGACCCATGCAGTCTTCATGATTAGTGCTAGCAGGTATTTTAAATGGCAGCCTGCCCATTAATGAGCCACTGTGCTGCCATACCTGGCACAATTTCTTTACCCAGATGGCAGCTTGCACTGAACTCAGGGCAGGCTAATGTTTCGGCTTAAGGCCAATCTTTGACTTGATCAAATGGTACCTGAACACGCTGCTGAAAATTATCCTCATTAGAGGAGAAATTGAATTAAATGGAAGCAAACTGCAGAGGTGCATATAACTAGTAGACAATACTTTGTACTGACAAGCAAAAATAAATTTGTCCATATTACTTTCTACATCTTAACCCTAGCTGAATATCGATCTGCTGCAAAGTCATCAACCAGAAATATTGATTCCGCTTCTCTCTCCACAGAGACTTTCTGATCTTTTGAGAATTTCTCGTATCCAAAGTCAAAGTCAAAGTCAAATGCATTGTCATTTGCACAAGTACATGCGTGCACAGGAGCAATGAAAAAAAAAATTCTTTCAATATGTTGCAACTTTATAAAGCTCTGGTTAGGCCACATCTGGATTATTGCATACATTTCTGGTCACCCCACAATTGGAAGGATGTTGAAGCTTTGAAGAGGATGCAGAAGAGGTTTACATAGATGCTGCCTGGTTTAGAGGGTATGTGCTATGAGGGGCTGGATAAAGTTGGGTTGTTTTCTCTGGTGTGCCGGAGGCTGACAGGAGATCTGGTAGAGATTTACGAGATAATGAGAGTGGACAAAGAGTATATTTTTCTTCGAGTTGAAATGTCTAATACCAGAGGGCATGCACTGAAGGTGAGAGGGAGTAGGTTCAAAGTGTATTTGAGGAGTAAGCTTTTACTCAGTGAGTGGTGGATGTCTGGAGTGTGCTGCCTGGTATGGTGGTAGAGGCAAATACATTAGAGCTTTTAACAGACGCTTGGGTAGGCACATGGGTGTGAGGAAGATGGAGGGATGGTGCAGGTCGGAGAGATTATGATTGGGTGGTTTTGATTTGCTTTTTAGCTGGTTCAGCACAACACTGTGAGCTGAATGGCCTGTTTGTGTGCTGTACTGTTCTATGAAGAACATCCCAGACACAGAGCTTCAGAAGCATGCATTCATAAGTGTAACGCTCAGGGCAATTGGCTGGCGTTTATCTAGGGGAAACCCCGTCTGCCCGCCAAACCAAGACTCACGTTTGCGTAGTTGCTGTGTAATGCCACCTGGTACAAACTCACACATCAAATATCAGACAGCGCACAATGTACGATTTACAGATTACGCTTTATAGATCTTACTGGAACTATGTAATTAATAGAGATGCAATATAAAAGGAAAGTAAAAGGCGCCAAACTTATCAGAGTTCAACCACTTCATGCACAACTGTTGGAGCTCAGTGAACGGGGTCTTTGTTCCACCATTCGATCTCCGCTGACCTTCTTGACCCGCCGCCTGGGACCAACCACGGTGGTCAACCAGAGCGCGTCCAGCGCATCCTTCCTCTTTGGGTCTCCTCCCGAAAAGCCCGCACACTCACCCAGGCTCCCACACATACAGATAGAATAACATAGCTTCCATTGGTTAGTTCCTCCATTATCTATAGCTATAACCCAAACTTTTCAGCTACAGAGAACCTTACCTCATAGTTAACATTGCAAAGAAGCCATTTCATAATTACACTTCAGAGGAGCTATTTTATAATTAGCAGTTAACACAGTTAATATTACTGAGAACCCTACATAAGAAAAACAAATTAAGCATAAATTATATAAAATTATGCAAGAAAGAACATAATTAGAACAAACAGAAACAAAGTCCATTGTAATGCAAAGTGGTTAAGGTATCATAGTGTTGCTTTTCTGAAGTAGTAATTAGGGTTATGTGGGTTGGTTCAAGAACCAAACAGTCGAAGGGAAGTAATTGTTCTTGAATTTGGTGGTGTGGAACTTCAGACTTCCGTATTTCCTGCACAATGCTGGCTGCAAAAAGATGGCATGGCCTGGGTGAGGAGATCATTAGTGATAGATGTTGCCTTCCTGAGGCAGTGCCTCGTGAAGGCACTTACGAAGGTGGGAAGAATGTGCCAGTGATGTGTTGGGCTAAGTTCATTATTATCCCCTGTTTAATTGAGGCATGATATCGATGTTAATGACTGATAGTATGAGGGAGTAATGTCACTCGAAAGGAAAAATGCATCAGTATAGGTAGAACCATATGGAAGTAATTACGGTCAAACTTTCAAGTGCCATTATTACATGCTGAGCAAGATACCACTCTGCATTTCATGAATACAAGAGATTCTGCAGATACTAGAAATCCAGAACAACACACATAAAATGCTGGAAGAATTAGACAAATCAGGAAGTATCCACAGAGAGGGAAAAACAGTCAAAGTTTTGGTCTGAGAATCTTCATCAGGACTTGGAATCTGTATTTACATTGTTACAGGTTTCTTGTAGTTTCTAGTGACTTGTCCTTCAGTCTTAAAATATCTTTGTCAGAAATAGAAAAGATAAGCGGTCCTGAGTGGAAGATTAAGTTGTCCTGTCAAATGCACTCAAAATCACTGCATATTCTTTCCCAAAATATCTTCTTATTTATAAATTCACCTCTCTCCTATTTACAGTACTGTTCAAAAGCGTTAGGCACATAGATATAGCTGGAGTGCCCAAGACTTTTGCTCAGTACTGTATCCGTCAATGTGCAGTGGAGAGCAAGGTTGTAAATCTGGCAAGAGCAAAGGATATTGGGAATGGCGAGGGTGGAGCACTGCAGGAGTGGTGTGAGCAATGTTCCCTCTAATTTGGAATGACCAGTGAGCGCAAAGCTCCTGTGCTGTGAACTTTTTTGCTCAGTGACAACATGTGAGCAACTGAATAATTTCTTCAATAAAAATAATTTATCCAATAAATAAGCCACATCTAAAATCTGCAGACTAATCATCACAAACTCCATGTTGTCAATACCATCCGCATCAGAAACCGGAAAAAGAAATGTGATTCTGTACAATTGTGAAATATACTTAGCATGCCAATGAGGTAGACGATGACAACCTTTTGCGTGTAGTTTAAATTCCTTTGTGTGCTAGTAGCAAAAGATGTGTGTACACATACAAGCACACCTTAGGGAGAACATTCGGTGTGCGACAGGTGGCAGAGAAGGTGTGCCGGGGCGAGAGTGGCGCAGGTGCAGACGCACCAAGCCATGAGATACCAGGCAAGATCATTTGATTCCAAACAATTGGTTTATTGATCATTACAGAATGTCCCTTGGGTGCTACTCACTCACTCGCCTCTCCATTACCCCTCTTCCAACCATGTTTCCCCTCTCCCTGCCCCCTTCTCACTCTCAGTCCGTAAAAGAGACCCCTATCAGAATGAGGTTTATCATCACTCACATATATCATGAATTTTTTTTTTGCAGCAGCACTACAATGCAATACATAAAATTATTACAGTACTGTGCAAAAGTATTTAGCACCCTCGCTATATACATGTGGCATAGAGTTTTGTACAGTATTGTTTCCTCAGGTTCTGCAGGTTCCTCAGTTATTTCAGATCCAACACCAGCAGGCATGGGGCCATTCCAGCAATAAAGCCCACAAACAGAGATCTGTGAGCACAACACAGCCAGGAGACAGAGCCAGTTGTTGTTATACCTATTATAGTTGGCAATGCAGTTAGTAGTCAAATGCCAGCACAGTTATGCCAGTAACACTGAGCATTTGTTGTTTTCCTGTTGCTTGCCTCTTTTTACTGGCATTCTTATCTATCATTTTTTTCCTCTTCTGTAAGCATCCTTAGCATGTGAAGTAATAACTAAAGGTGTGTATTCCGCAGGGCGCTTTGAACCTCATTGTGACCCGATGAATTGACAGCCAATGAAAGCCTCCTTCAGTGTTATTCGTGCTCAGGAAACACAACAGTCAGTTCAGATGCCACAAAGAGTGACGAGATATTGTTGAGATTATTTGTTTTACCAGTGTCCACTGTGAAATAAGTATTGACCGAGATTTCATGGGGGTACAGGATCTTTCACACCATTTGAAAGGGAAGACAGGCCCAGTGCACTCATCAGTCCTGAAGAAGGGTCTCGGCCTGAAACGTCAGCTGTGTACTCGTTTCCATGGATGCTGCCTGGCCTGCTAGAGTTGCTCCAGCATTTTGTGTGCGTTGCTTTGGATCTCCAGCATCTGCAGAATTTCTTGTGTTTCAAAGCATTAAATTACTCCTTCTAATCAGATTCAGATTTAATAACACCGGCATTTGTTGTGAAATCTGTTAACTTTATGGCAGCAGTACAATGAAACACATGATACATAAATATAGAGAAGATAACTGAGTTACATTAAGTATACAATGTATATGTCTTTTAAATAGTTGGGTTAAAATAAGTAGCGCAAAGAAACAGAAATAAAATAAAGTAGTGATGTAATGTTCATGGGTTCAATGTCTATTTAGAAATTGGATGGCAGAGGAGAAGAAGCTGTTCCTGAATTGCTGTGTGTGTGCCTTCAGACTTCTGTACCTCCTTCTTGATGGTAACAGTGTGAAGAGGGCACGTCTTGGGTGGTGGGGATCCTTAATGATGAATGCTGTCTTCCTGAGGCACTGCACCTTGAAAATGTCTTGGATACTACAGAGGTTAGTACCCATGACGGAGCTGACTAACCTGACATCTTCCTGTGATTTATTTTGATCATGTGCAAAAAGTCCCCTCCACCCATATAAACGATAATGCAGCCAGCAAGAATGCTCGTCATGGTACATTTGTAGATGTTTTCAAGTGTTTTAGTTGACAAACTAAATCTCAAGCTCCTGATGAAATACAGCCGCTGTCTCACCTTCTTTATAGCTGCATCAATATGCAGAAAATGTTGGAAACACTCAAAAGTCAGGCGGCATCTGTTGTCTGTTTCCAATATTTTCTTTTCAATATTTTTATTAGTTTCTACATAGAAGAATACAGAGTACAAGAAAGTGTATGCAAAGGTCGAAAAAAACAACTACCAATTACATTATATCTATTTATAATAACAATCTCATTATCCCGTATTCATGTAGGTTAGTCAAAGTTATATTGAAATATACTAATTTATTATAAAAAAATAGTCTAACCCCTACCAAGACCAAAGCTGTTTATTAAGGAGAAAAAAAAGGTAAAATACCTTCTCGTAAAACAAAAATTAATAATAGACAACATCTAAATTTAAACAATGAATTGAGGGTTTCGAAAGTTTTTAAAATAATTCAGAAATGGTTCCCACAATGTTTGAAAGTCTTGACGAGATTCAGAAATTGAACAACGAATCTTCTCTAATAACATAACGTTACATAATCATTGAGCATGAGTAGGAGGAGAAACATCTTTCTATTTAAACAAAAGTGCCCTCCTAGCTATAAGAGAGCTAAAGGCCAAAATATGTAAATCAGATGTCTTCAACTTGATATCTTGTCCTGCAACAATAGCAAATAGGGCCCTCAGAGGATTAGGCTTAAAATTGACTTTGAAAAGTAAAGAAAAAATTTGAAAAACTTCCTTCCAATATTTTTCAAGACACAGACAATTCCAAAACATATGAATTAATGAAGCTTCTCCATTATTGCTTCTGTCACAGTAGGGAGATATATCTGAATAAAAATGAAATAGCTTATCTTTAGTCGTATGGGTTCTATGTACCACGTTAAATTGTATGAGGGAATGGTGAGCACATAGCAATGAAGTATTAACCAGTTTAAAAATTTCATTCCAAGTTTACTCAGATATTGATGTCTGTAAATCTTGTTCCCAGAGATTCTTAATTTTGTCTAAAGGAACATTCCTCATCTCCAGTAACATACCATAAATATTAGACATTGAACCATTATGATAAGGTGACAAATTAAAAATTACATCTAGTAAGTTCTTATCTGAGCTTATAGGAAATGAGCATAATTGAGATCTTAGAAAGTCTCTGATTTGTAGATCTCTAAAAAAGTGAGTTTTGGGTAGACTATATTTAGCTGATAATTGCTCAAATGAAAAAAGATTTCCTCCAACAAACAGATCCCAAAAACATTTAATACCCAACCTGTCCCATGCTTTAAAAACTAAATCAGTCATGGAGTGTTCAAAAAAAAAATTAGAATAAATGTCTCACCTTCTTTATAGCTGCATCAATATGCAGAAAATGCTGGAAACACACAAAAGTCAGGCAGCATCTGTTGTCTGTTTTCAATGTTTTCTGTTTTTATTTCAGATTTCTAAAATCTGTACCTTTTTTTTGGTTTCTAACAATGCAGAAAAGTTGAACTAATGTGCGTGAGCATCTGCCGAGATCTTTGTTATGTGGACCTGGGCTCTGAAATCAGAAACATTTACTAACATTTTTCATGGCAAAATTTCACATAATATCCATTTTGTGCAAATTAGGCTGAGTTGGTGATCATTCTTGGTCAATTACTGACCAACGGGAAATTGCCCTGGGAATTTCTGGACAAGATTTACCTTTTTATGGTTGATATTTTCCCAGCTAATGATATCATAAGTAACTCAGGGCACATTGTCTCCACTACCAACAGGAACCAGAACTTGTGGAGAGGCAAGCCAGTGATCTTCATGAGTTACTCAAAATAAAAGCCAACAGGCCAATGTGTTGGCTGTTGACATGCAATATTTGGGTCTGTGTGCAGCATCTCCAGGTCTAACTTCTCAATTGGTAGAATGTTAATAATTCCCTGGAGCATCATTGTAGTTATTTTTTACACACCTGAGTAGAGGGTGCAGCATCAGTGGCTCATAAATTACTCCTCAGTTTGCAAGACATCCACCTGCACAGATCTAATCACTGCCTAACAGCATCATCACTACAAACACTTAGTACGACAGTGAATTTTGCATTTTTTGCTCTAATTCACACTCAGAGGTCACATCATTAGGTCCACTTGTTCATTTGCTTGTTAACGCACACATATCTCATCAGCCGATCACGAGGCAGCAACTCAATACATGAAAGCATGCAGACACAGTCAAGAGGTTCTGTTGTTATTCAGACCAAACACCAGAATGAGGAAGAAATGCGATCGAGGTGACTTTGACTGTGGAATGATTGTTGGTGCCAGACAGGGTGGTTTGAGCATCTCAGATACAACAGATCTCCTGGGATTTTCACCACTGTCTCAACAGTTTAAAGAGTGCAAAAACAAAAAGAAAAAATCCAGTGAATGGCAGTTTGTGGGTGAAAACACCTTGTTATGGGAAAGGTCAGAGGAGAATAGCCAGACTGGTTTAAGCTGACAGGAAGGCAATGGTAACTCAACTTACCATGCATTACAACAGTGGTGTGCAGAAGGGCACCTCCAGATGGACAACAGTTCGGAACTTGAACTGGAAGGGCAACAGCAGCAGAAGACCAGAAACATACAGAAATATACTCAGAGACACTTTATCAGATACCTGTTGTACCTCATAAAATGGCCACTGAGTGTAGATAAGGTGAGCAATCAATGTCTTTTGCCCCAGGGCTAGGGAGTTAAAGACTAGAGGCAGGGATACAAGATAAGCGGGGTAAGATTCAAGAAAAGAGACCTGAGAAGTAACTTCATTACAAAATCTGGACTAAGTACCTGGAGTGAGCTCCCAGACCAACTGGCCAAGGTGGGCACAACTACAGCATTTCAGAGGCACAGGATAGGTACTTGGAAGGGAAGGGTTGGCCATTTATGGACAGAGTGAGAGCAATTGGGTGAAGAAGGAGGTTAATACGTTTGTATAATTGACATGACCAGTTGGGCTGAAGGACCGTCTCTGTGCTATATTACTCTCAGACACTATCGTTTATTGAATCACCTCAACCAATTTATCCAAGTTTCTCTTGTGAGAGAATCAGGAGAGAGAATTTTTTTTTAGATTAGATCAGATTATGAGGACACTCAGTCCTCATTTATTGTCATTTAGAAATGCATGCATTAAAAAATGATACAATGTTCCTTCAGAAAGATATCACAGAAACACAGGACAAACCAACTAAAACTAAACAAAACCACATAGTTATAACATATAGTTACAACAGTGCAAAGCAATACAGTAATTTGATAAAGAGCAGACTATGAGCATGGGAAAAAAAACGTCTTAAGTCCCGATAGCCCCATCATCTCACGCAGACGGTAGAAGGAAGAAACTCTCCCTGCCATGAACCTCCAAGCGCCGCAAACTTGTCGATGCATTAGAAGCATCCGACTGCAGCCGACTCTGAGTCCGTCCGAGAACTTCGAGCCTCCGACCAGCCCTCCGATACCGAGCACTGAGCACCATCTCTGCCGAGCGCTTCGACCCCGTCCTGGCCGCCGAGTAACAAGCAAAGCCGAGGACTCGGGGCCTTCCCCTCCGGAGATTCTGGACCACACAGTAGCAGCGGCAGCGAAACAGGCATTTCAGAAGTTTCACCAGATGTTCCTCCGTGCTCTCACATCTGCCTCCGTCAAATCAGGATTGCGCACGGCACCCTACTTGACAGATAACAGACATCATCCTCACCGGAGTGGTCGCTGCGAGCTGTGTTGCGCTGCCATCTTCTCCTCCTCCAGGGACTTTTCTGTCTAGAAGGCTGCATTGAATGGGCACGTGAGACTGAAGCAGAACTTCATTCAGAAAATGCTTCAATGGATATAAAAACTGTGTGAAAATGAAGCAATTGCTCACAACTTTGGATATACATTTGAGATGAGATTCCAATCCCATGTTTGTACTATTAACAAGACTGCCCAGTTCCATCTCAGTAACAGCTCTATGACTCTGTCACATCCCCCACTCATCTATTGCCTCCAAAATAACTTGATGGGCAAATGGCCTCCTTTCTTACTGTGCACTCAAAGGCTTCCACAGAAATGACTCCCCCTCAATCTAATTATTAAAATGAAATATCATCCAGCAAAAGTCACTGTAATGAATCATTAGGCCATTTGCTCTCTGATTGTGAATGGTAAAATCACTCAGCACATACAGGAGTGTAATATTTTTCAATTACAATCCTTTTGAATAACCGGCACCATCCTTTCATCCACGTTTTGCCTCCTTCCTTACGAGCCATGAATAATTTTACCGACAAATGTCAATATTTGTTCTCCTGTTGGTCAAATGCATCAGCTCCACTTTCACCTTCCAACTGAGAAAAAAATCATTGATGAAAACATTGGGTCTAATCCAGTTAAACCAGGGTAAACAATTAGCTGATGCTGGCGCTGTTAAGCAACGGTGTGCTTAAAACTAATAACAAAACAATTAAGGCAAAATTGGCTGTGATTGTGTCTATTTTTCATTGAACAGATACATGGAGATGTGTAATTTGTTAGCGGCAATCCACCTGTAAATGTATTAAGTTTATTTTCCCTCTGCTCTTTATTGAAGACCATTATTCAATCAATCTCAATTACAGTTCAGCTTGGGGTTCTCAGCGAAGGCTTGCATTTGAACAACTGACGAGGAAAAATCAGTGTCATAATGCATGGAGTCATGGCAACCAATTTGTGCACAGCAAGGTCCCACAAACAGCATTGATGTAATTGCCCAGATAATCTTCTTTCCAGTGTTGTTTGTTGATGAATAATATCAGGACAATCACCTTCAACGTTACATCACGGGTTCATTGACATCCGCCTGAGAGGGACCTCATTTTAATACCTCCACTGAAAGAAAACTAAGGCAGAATGAAATGGGTGGCTTGAGGCCATTTTTAGACAAACTGAGTGGAGTCATAGAGTCACTCAGCATGGAAGCAAGCCTCTCAGCCAAACCGCATCATGCTGACCAGGATCCCCATCTAGAGAGAGAGGATTAGTTCCCTTTGTCACATGTACTGTACATTGACACATCAAAACATGCACTGAACTGCATTGTTGGTGTGAAATCAAATCAGTGGGGGCTGTGTTGAGCAAGCCCCGAGCGCCACCATGCTTTGGGGGCCAACATGGTATGCCCATAACTCACTAACCCCAATTTATGGAGTATGGGAAGAAACCGGAACACCCAGACAAATCCTACACGGGGAGAACGTACAAACTCCTTGTGATCAGCAGTGGGAATTAAACCCCAATCAGTGATGCCTGGTGCTGTGAACTGATCGCTAACCACTAGGCTGCCGCCCCATTTGTCTCTCTAAACCCTTCCTGTCCCTGAAGCTGTTCAAATGCCTTTTAAATGTTTTTAATGCACTTATCTCAACCACATCTCCTGACAGATCATTTCATTTACTGACCACTCTCTAGGTGAAAAACAAGAGAAAATCCCTCCCCACTTCACAAATCCCCATCCCCTTTTCCCTCTCTCACCTTATCTCTTTACCCACCCATCGCCTCCCTGTGGTGCTCCTTCCCCCTTTTCTTCCTTCCATGGCCTTCTGTCCTCTTCTATCAGACTCCCCCTTCTCCAGCTCTGTATCTCTTTCACCAATCAACTTCCCAGCTCTTTACTTCATCACTCCCGCTTCAGGTGTCACCCATCACCTCCCCCCACCTTTTAAAACTCCGCCTCAGCTTTTTTTCTCCAGTCCTGCCGAAGGGTCTCGGCCTGAAACATCAACTGTACTCTTTTCATAGATGCTGCCTGGCTCACTGAGTTTCTCCAGCATTTTGGCAAGTAAGGAGTTCAACCTCTCTCTGTAATTCATTCTCTTAGGTCTTGACAACAAGTTCAGAACACCGCACTCTCGCCAAATAAATGGTGTCTTTTCTTTAGAACCAAATGAAGAAGTAATATTCAAAATACAGCCTCACAAATATCTTGTACAATTGCAACATAAAATAATAATGCAAGATAAAATGGTAATGGATGGCTGTACTTTCCAAACCTAAAAGCCAAAAGTTACTTGTCTCCGGGATTCTGAGTGAAATCAAATCTGAACCCAGAGCCTGACTCACTATTGTAAATGCGTCCTTTGGCAAGCTGCCAAATGAAGAAAAGTAATATACAACTCAACAAAATAAAATGGAAAACAATGAGTTTCACCGTTTTCCCTCACACAGATACAATTTGGATTATCCATGGAGAAGTAACTGAGGAAATATTGAATCTGGCTGGACGAGGCTTGGAATTTCCTTGGTAGAAATATAGCCTAGATACTCACGCCAGGCATAGCAGTAAATATGCTTCAAGGTTGCATGTATTCTGCACTACCTGAGAAACTGGGCTCCATTGAAAGCAATTGAGCCAAGTTTCAAATTGGTATAGAATGTGAAACTGACATTCGATAACACGGTTAGATAGCACCTTTCAAGATTAATTTCTAACCAGCAGACTTCTATCATTTTGCGGTAACTCAGAGTTTTTGCACATCATGTTTAGTAACTGGTTCAAGCCAATTTCTCCCAGAGATAGCATAAGCAAAGTAAAAATATATAAAAAGAATAAAGTTTTGTGACTAGACGAGAAAAGAGGTCCCAAAACCACAGTTGAATTAATATTTCCACTCTTTGATTGAATAGAGCACACTGGAAGTAGAAGTTGTTGGGATGATCTGCCTACAAATACTGGCCATTTTGGATCTGAACCAAAAGAATTTTGGCTATCATGTATTGACTGTAGGGATCATGAGGAGGACCAATTGATCATTGCCACTTTTCACTGAATTAGGTGGACCATTAGACTATTTCATGGACGATTAAGAGTCACCCATTTTACTCTGGGTCTAGATTTATCTACAGTCCAATCTGGGAAAGGGGAGCAAATTTCCTTCATTGAAAGCCATTAGTGAGCCAAATGGCTTTGTTAATGATGTCTGATCACTTCACGATCACGATTACTGACACTGGTTTTCTTTCTCAATTAATTGCAGATTTATTTAATTAACAGAAATTAAATTTCTTAGCCTCTGTAGTGAGACTTGAATCATGCCTCTGGATCATTAATTGAGGCCTCCAGAGTGCAAAGTGTAGCAACTTACTCATTAAGCTACTGTGCCTCACATCAGTAGCAACTCTTTAGTTTAAGTAATCGTTCCGTCCTTAGGCTCCATTTTCATGTTTTATACTCTTGTGTATTTCCTCGTATTTCTCCATACTATTGGTGGAAGTGGCTTCAGGTACTTTGCTCCCAACTGTTTATGAGACCTCACCTTTACAGGAATGACTACATGTCAAAAATAATTAATTGGATGTGAAGCTCCATGATTTCATGAATGGTGCTACACTGGATGATGTGTTCCTATAGGAACATTTTAACTGTGTCTATGTTTTTGCTTCAGTCATTCATTCACACAGGGATTTTGAGAACCTCCACCATTCTTTGGATGAGAAATAGCTTTCTATGAACCTCTGCTGGCCCTTTCATGGACTACCTTAAATCTATGCCCCTGGGTTATTGATCTCTCTGCCGAGAGAACAAAATGGGATTGGTGCAGGTCCAATATCAATGTGTGCTTGAGGCATTCAGATATCCTACCTTACTAGGTGGTGGTGGTAGTAGTAGTGCAAACACTCGAGTCAGGGATGATGTTCTCCTGAGGGGTTGTCTGTTGGTGGGACCTCAACTGGCTGTAGAGATCAATCCTGGATCCACATGTTCTGGTGCAGTGTGGGCAAGAGTAACGAGGTAATGGTTAGTATTTTGAGTCTTCTGGGATTTCAATCTCTCCTTTCACAGCTGCCACTTGTCTCTGTGACACAGCAGAGATCATTCCCATGTAGCAGAGCTCCCTCTGGTAATTTCCTCCAGGAGGCTCTATTGAGTGCAATGTCTTCCCAGTGTTTAGATGGAATCTTGAGTTTCTTCAGGCTGATTTTGATGTTATCTTCGAAATTTTTCCTTTTCCCACCAGCAGCTCACTGACCATCCTTCAACTGGGAGTAAAGGATCTATCTGGGGAGACGTGAGTTAGGCATCCAGATGACATGGCCTATCCATCAGAGCTGGTTTAGCTTTATTGTGGTGGAGATGTTATTCATGTTGGCCTCCTCCAGTATGCTGGCATTTCTGTGTCAGTCCTCCCAGAGGAGCTTCAAAATCTTTCATAAGCATCTTGGGCGGTATTGCTCCAGGTCTTCCAGGTGCCCATTGTAAATAGTCCATGACTCAGCTTGCTTATCTTATATACCTTACCAGGGATGCACTTATAACTTCACCACTTCTACTAAATAGCTTTCTCTTTCTCTGTGCAATGGGATTAATAAAAAATGCAAGCTACATTAATACAAGGCCCAAAGAAATAGGATTTCAGCAAAACAATTCTGAAATTCTATTCAGCAGAGATGTGCATGGGCATTTTCTACAAAGAATGTTATGGATTTAAGATCCATTGTGCAAGGAACATAGCACACTGATAGAAAAAAGATGGTCTTTGTAAAATAACTAGATCAAATTCAGTATAAGTTTAATTTCAATAGATTCACTGAATCTATCCTGTGGTTCTGACTATTTCCTTACACCCAGATGGAACACACCATCAGCTGTGGCTCAATTGCTAGATTTGAGCACAAAATCACAGCTACCATCATCCAGAAGGAGCTGGGCTTTGTTGGAATCACTGTCATTCGGATGAGCCATTGAACGGAGGCCTGGGCTGCTCCCTCGTGTGGAACTGACAAATCCCACCGCACTATTCTGAAAGTGAGCAGGGAATTGGCCCTTGTGGCCTGGCCAATATTAAACTGACAGTCAACATCACGAAAACACATTATCTGGTTGAAATCATATTTGCCATTTATTGCAAAATCTGGAATTATCTACCTTCAGCTTCCTGAAAATAGATTTTAGGTGTTGGATCAATCAAAAAATTTCAAGACCGAGATTGAACTTAGGTAGATAATTTGATAAGGTTCCAAGAAGAGTCAGTTACATTGTGTATAATCTGGCCGTGATCTAATAGAGTGGTAGAATACATTATACTGTAGGGACTGAATCTCCCCCTTTGGCATAACTGGATGAAGGATACTTTTGTTTGATAATTAATGCACAGAGACATACATAGGGTTAGATTGTTACTGTTCAGACCAGTCTGTAATGCACGTGCCATACTTAATCAACATAAGTACGACCTCCAAAGCTAAATTTATCCAAATACTATCGCACCACAAGATTTCTATCTCCTTCATCAGCATCTTAAATCTGTTAAGTTTGCAAGCAACTCCTACTCTGTCTAGTCAACCACTCCACAACCTACTGAATTCCTGCCTCCCCCTCCTCCATTCACAAAGACACTTCGCTAGAATTCTCTTGGTCCAAACATCCTTAATCCCAAAAGACAGTTTTCCCTTCTTCACCACTCCCCCACCCAACATTACAAGCTATTCTTTCCACAGCCTACATGCAATCTCGTTTGTCATGATTTATATCCTACCTCCCGAGGAAACATTCAGTATTAAAAGTCTTTTTGTGTTATAATCAAGTGGTTGTGTTATGGTTTGACATTTATTTTATCTTTCTCTGTCCCTCCTCCTCATCAAATGTTCTTCTTTTGCTCCGCTGAATTTAAATGTAAACACAGCAGGGATGATCTTTTGTTGGAAAACCCAGTGAAAGCAGCCCATTTTACAAATATAATTTCTTTTCATGTAGTGTGGTCAAGCCAACTAGGTATTTGCTAAACACTCGATTTTCCAACCGCAGGTAAAGTTTGAATGATCTCTGGTGATTACTGTCCTCCACTGCCCCCTCCAGCATCTCCTTCTGTGGGTCTAGACAATGAGGGACAACAAATAAATCCACCCTGGACAATGCCAGGTTCCCTCTTGCTGCTACGTTGCTAGAGGTGCCATCTTTTGGAATAGACATTCAGCTGAGGCTCAGTTGTAAAGTTTCTCAGCATTATATCCTTGCTTACATCCTTGTAAGCAAGGACGTAATGCTGAGGCTTTATAAGGCATTGGTTACCTCATACTTGGTGTATTGTGAGCAGCTGGGAGCCCCTTATTTAAGAAAGCATGTGCATTGGAGAGGATCCAGAGGAGACTCACAAGAATGATCCTGGGAATGAAAGGGTTAACACATTAGGTGTGTTTGATGGCTCTGGGCCTGTACTCACTGGAGTTTAGAAGAATGGGGGGGGGGGCGGAATCTCATTAAAACCAATAGAATATTGAAAAGCTTAGACAGAATGAAGGTGGAGAGCAAGTTTCCTTTAGTTGGGAAGTCTAGGATCAGAGAGCACAGTCTCAGAACGGAGAACATCCCTTTAGAACAGAGATGAGGAAGAATTTCTTTAGCCAGAAGGTGGTGAATCTATGGAATTTTTAAAGCGGATGCAGATACATTTCTAATTAGTAAGAATGGAGCTGAGAGGGATAATAAATCAGGTGTGATGGAATGGCGGAACAGATTCAATGGGCTGAACAGCCTAATTCCACTCCTTTATATTATGGTCTTGTGATAACCCTATTTCCACAGTATTGTAATAAATGTCATCAATAGCACACAAGACTGTTCAGAAAAAATAATTACTAAAAGTGCAGAGAGTACGATAAATTAATTCTTCCATTCATAGAAACAACACAAGTGCTGCACGTACGTCAGGCTGTTGAGTTTACTAATATCTTGGGAGCTTTCTCGTATGGAGGGGTGTCCATAAGTTGGGTATTTGTAACCCGGGGACACCTTTCTCTTACCCCGTCTCTTCTACCAATGTTGCTTCAACACCCTCAGCACAGTCACTACAAAGAACATCTTATCCAGTATTGTCTAACTTCAAGGACTCTACAACTCACGTTCTTAGTACTATCTATTTATTTTTTTTTTGTATTTGCACAGTTTATGTTCTTTTGCACATTGGTTGTTTGTCAGTCTTCATGTGTTAGTTTTTCATTGATTCTATTGTATTTCTGTGTTCTATTGTGAATGCCCGCTAGAAAATCAATCTCAGGTGATCAATATGTATTTTATTAACGAATTTACTTTGAATTTTAATGAGAGAACGTGACAGCCTCCACGTGAGAACTGGACAGAAGCTGCAGCAATGGAGAGCCAGACTGGGTCAAGGGTTAAGCTGGAAAAATGTACAATGTCATTCACATCTCTTCCGATTCAGACTCAGTGCAGAAGACCCTCAGAATCAATGCTGTTTTCAGAGGAGAGCCACAGCATAACCAGAGAGGAAAAGTCCTTGTTACCATATGTTTTAAACTCATTTCACAGCCTATGGACTCACTTTCAAGGACTCTATCACTCATGTTCTCAATATTATTTATTATTTTATCATTTAATTTTATTATTTTTATATTTTTACATTTGTTTTCTTTTGCACATTGGTTGTTTGCCCACCATTGTGTTAATTTTTCATTGATCCTATTGTATTTCTTTGCATCTACTGTCAATGCCCGCAAGAACATGAATCTCAGGATGACATTGAATCATAAGGTGACATATACAGTCTTTGATAATAAACTTCTTTGATCTTTGATACTCCTACATCTAATTGTGTGATTTGGAAAAGTTTAAATTCACTGAGGAAAGACGAGTGTTCAAAACTATTGGAGGTCTCTCCTACTCCATTGCTTCCAAGAACAATGCAGAAAAATATACAGTAGTAGTATTTGATGCTACTGTTCTTCAGTAATATTGTTCCTTCCCCCAACAGCATTGCATGATGTAAAGATGTACACATAAAGTAACACTATGCAGGTTTCATTTCGTGCGTTCACCTTTTTTTAAAATCTGCCTTTAAATGTTCCAGGATTGCAAGCTACTGAAACCCTATGATCACCCTTCCTGAGCACTTCCAGGCTCCGGTCTCCTGTCAGGCTGAAATCCTTGCACTTCTGAGATCAAAATGCCTCCGGTTAAGAGAGCTGGATAAACCCTGCCAACATGGAAATTACACAGTTCAACACTGCTAAAAGAAAAGAAAATAAAATTACCCCTTTAAAATAAAAGCGATGAATATTCATTTGTTTGTCTTACAGTATATTTTTCATGGGAGTGTGCCTGATAAATACTGAAAACACACACTGGCTGACACCAGCTGACGCCAATTCGAATTAGACTTGCAGGGTGTGATATTGGTCCTATTGTCAACATGGTACATTTTCCGCTGCTCTGACTTGCTGTGTTTATCCATGACGTCACTTGTTTTCAGAGCGGGACCCCAAGAACTAGGCCAAGGCATAGCCAGATAACCGTTGAGCATGTAGAACCCAGTGGTCTCTGCACATTGGGAAATATATGTAGTCAATCTCATGTGCCAACTTGAATATGAAGGAGCTTTACTGATGTGATAGGTGGGTCAGCCATCCAGTAACACACACAAAATGCTGGAGAATCTCAAAAGGTCGGGCAGCATAGAGAATAAGAGAATGAGGGGAAATTTGATGGAGGGGGCGTGCAAAATTATGAAGGATAAATGCAAGCAGGCTTTTTCCATTGAGCTTGGGTGAGACTAGGATTAGAGGTCATAGGTAGGGTGAAAGGTGTACAGTAATGTCTAATGGAGCCTGAGGGGGAACTTCTTCACTCAGGGTGCCTGCATAAATGGTGGGCATGGCTTTGATTTCAATATTTAAGAGAGGTTTGGATAGGTGCATGGATGGGAGGGATATGGAGGGCTAACGTCCTGGTGTACGTTGATGGGACGTGGCTGAGTAACAGCCCAGCTCGGGTTAAAAGGGCATGTTTCAGTTCTATATTGCTCCATGACTCTATAACATTGATAAATCAGGCCATGACCCTTCACCAAGTCCCGATGAAGGCTCTCGGCCCAAAACGTTGACTGTTTATTTCCATCCACAGAGGCTGCCTGACCTGTTGAGTACCTCCTGCATCATCTCTTCTGTCTCAGCCATCTAGCTCAGTCTGAAGTAAGGAGGAGTCAGCTCTTGCCCATGAGACAATCCCTCCTTGACATGTAGCTGGGTCCAGGCTCAGCAGCCAGCCTCAAGGCCCGATAGCAAATCACTCTTCCTATCATTTTCTGTGGATTGCTTGACGATCCTGATGCTACAATAGCAAAGCCAATGAGAAATGTAACTCGAGGAGATATATTGTTCAAAACATGTCTACTTCTTTCATTCCAAACCAATAACAGCCACTTTATTTTCAAGGATCATATTTTTAATATGGACTGCATAGTTTTATATGAAAACTTAATTTTGTTGAAAATCTTCAGTTGTCTGCTGGACCATTTCAGAGGGCTCATAGATACCCTGAAATTCAGAAGCCCAATGTTATAATGGAAAGCCATTGATCCAAATCGTTTTCTATTTCTATCTCCACAGACACCAAATATCTCCAGCAATTTTCTGTTCTCATTTCAGAGTGCTATTGAAACATGCTTATAAGAACGATGTGCTAATCCTGCTAAGAAACTTCAAAGAACGTGGAAGCATCGCCACATTTCTTAGTAAACAGAGAAAATCCATAAAGCAGCCATGAGAGAATTTGATGGCTGAAATATTAAATCACTATCACTATGAGGAAAATGGAGCTGAGGGGGTGGGGGTTACTTCATTCTCCTTTCCTCCAAGTGAAGACTGAAAATTAAGTTTATTGTTAATATCAGGATATTGGAAACACATTCCTGTCCTTTCCAAGCCCTGGGGAAGGGTCACAGAAATAGTGTTTGCAAATCTTCCCCTGAGGAACCAGCAGAGACTAACGTGAAAAATTAGATTTATGCTTCTCTCGCAGTTATTTTCCTTCTTGGTACACAGGGGATATCACCTGCTGGTTGCACTAATTGTCAATGTTACAGTGACATGAAGTGAGTGGATGTGAAATCTAGGACTGTGCTCGGAGTATAAAGTCCACAATTTCAGAGTAAAATGCTTTTGACTTTGCCCAGAATCAATTTCTGGGGAAGGGCAACATGCTGAAGGTCATTGGCCAAAGGAACAGAACAGAGATCAGGAGAAATTATTTTACACTGCCTGGACTGGTGAAAACAGAGACACTAATTAAATGGGGAATTCAGCATTTAATATTTTGTATTTAAATTGTATGTTTGCCTAAAATGGGCTTGCAAAATATTTCACAGTATCAACATCAAACAAAAGGTGACACAAAAGCACAGAGGAAATTTTAGAGCGAGCGATCAAAAGGACAGGCAAAGAATTAAACTCTGAGGAGCATCTTGAAGCAGAATAGAGAGATGGAGAGGTGGAGTACTTCAGGAAGAGAGTTCCAGAGTTTATGGCCATGGTGTTAAAGACTCCAAATGATATAATAATTAGATAAAAAGACAGAATTAGAGCATTCTGGATATTTGAAGTCAGATGAAGGGTCCCAACCCAAAACAGCAATTGTCCATTTCCCTCCATAGATGCTGCCTGTTCTGTTGAGTCCTCCAACATTTGTGTGCTGCCCCAGATTCCAGCCTCTGCAGTTACTTGTGTCTCAAAATATCTTGGAAGACTGTAGGACAGCAGGAAACTTTTTCTCTCATCATAGCTAATTGTATTAGTTATTGATCTGCTTGTTTATTTAATTTTCATTTGCACAGTTTGTGTCCTTTTGCATATTGGATGTTGTCGGTTTTTGTGTGTAGCTTTTCATTAATTATATTGTAATTCTTATATTGCATATAATTAAGTATATTTTATTCTGTTCTGTTATAAATGCCTGCAAGAAAATGAATCTCAATTTAGCATATGGTGATATATATGTACTTTGATAAAAAATTTACTTTGAACTTTGAGTTCAGCACAGGAACGGGCCTATCAGTCCACAATGTCAGAGATGAATAAAATTAGACGTAGATTTTGGATCAGTGGTACAAGATTTAGAGAGGACCTGAAGGAGACCCTTTTCACTCAGAGAATAGAGTGTGTCTGGAGCTACCAGAGATAGTGGTGGAAGCAGAATTATTGACAGCATTTAAGAAGTATCTAGATGAGCATTTGAATTATCTGGGCGGAGAAGACCACAGGAGGATGGGATTACGATGAATGCACAAGCCACTGTGGACGTAATGGACCATGCTTCCTGTTTCCATGTTCTATGACTCGATAATTACATGACTCCATCACTGGAGGTGCTCCTTGAGAGAGGGAGGGGTGAGACAATGGAAGGGTTTGAAATGATGACTGAGAACCTTAAAAGGCTTTTGTTACTTAACCAGATTGTAGCACAAGTCAGTAAGCACAGAGTGAGAGGTTGAATAAGGCATTGCACAAATCAGGAAATAGGCAACAGGTTTGTATCACCCCCAATCTGCAGAAGGCGAAATGTCAAAATGTCAAAGGCTGTTCAGTCTAGAATAGAAGAAACAAAGACATGAGTGAGGGTTTTACTCACAGACAAGTTGACGGCAGTGGTGGAAACAGGGAGGAGATGATTGTACAGAAGGTTAGAAATGAAAGGGTTATCATAAAAGGAACGTTTGATGGCTCTGGGTCTGTATTTGCTGGAATCCAGAAGGATGAGGGGGAATTTCATTAAAACCTTTCAAATGTTGAAAGGCCTAGACAGGGTAGATATGGAAAGAATTTTTCCCATGGTGGGAGAGTCTGGGACAAGAGCAGCACCCTTTCAAAACAGAGATGCAGAGAAATTTCTTTAGCCGAAGGGTGGTGAATTTGTGGAATTTGTTGCCACGTGCAGCTGTGGAGGCCAGGTCATTGGGTGTATTTAAGGCAAAGATTGATAGATTCTTGATTGGACGTAGCATCAAAGGTTACATGGAGAAGGCCAGGAACCGGGGTTGAGGAGGAGGAGACAGAAAAAAAAGGATGAGCCATGATTGAATGGCAGAGCATATTCGATGGGCTAGATGGTCTAATTCTGCTCCTATCTCTTATGGTCTTATCTCATGCTGAGATGTGAAAGACCATAAGACTGTAAGCCATAGGAGCAGAATTAGACCATTAAGTCTGCTCTGCCATTCCATCATGGATGATTTATTACCCCTCTCAGTTCCATTTTTTGACCTATAACCTTTGACACCATTACTAATCTAAAACCTCCACTTTAAATACACCTAAAGACTTGGCCTCCACTGCCATCGGTGGCAATAAATTCCACAGTTTTACCACCCTTTGGCTAAAGAAATTCTTCCTTATTTCTATTCTAAAGGGATGTCCTTCTATTCTGAGGCTGTTCCTCTGGTCCTAGACTCCCCCACTACAAGAAACATCCTCATCGTGCCCACTCTATCTAGACCTTTTGATTTTTGATGGGTTTCAGTGAGATCCCCCCCCCATTCTTCTAAACTCCAGCGAGAACAGGCCCAGAGCCATCAAATGCTTTATATGTTAACACCTTCCATTCCAGTGATCATTCTCATGAACCTCCTCAAAGACCCTCATCAATGCTAGCTCATCCTGCCTTAGATAAGAGGTCCAATACAGCTCATAAAACTCCATGTGCAGTCTGACCAATGCCTTATAAAGCCTTGGCATTACATCCTTGCTTTTATATTCTAGTCCCCTCAAAATGAATGCTAACATTGCACTTGTGAAAGTGAAATTGCAAACTCTCAGGTTTATCCTCAGGCAACTGTCAGGAAGAGGAATGTGGCTCAAAAATAATGGCTTTGCTCTTCTGAAATTTAAGTTAAAAGAGAATTTTTCAAGGTGGTCTCGTAATGAAGTATTAATGTGACAAGATGACCCAAGATTTCCCGTAAGATTACAATCAGGCGAAGGTTGACAATGAGCCAAAGATTGAAGGGGTGTCTTAAAATGGGGGGGGGTGGGGCAAAGATCCTGAAGGAATTCCAGAGCTTGGGGTGCTGATACAGCTGAACGGCCTTGAGAAGAAATGGGCAAGACAGAGCTGAATAAAAAAGGAGGTTCTAGAGCAATATGGAGCTTGTGGAGATCACAGAGAAATGGAGGGAGAAAGGTAATGGAGAGAATTCAGGTCAAGACTGAAAGCCAAAAGGATAGTGAAGCAGGGATCTGGGAGCACAATGAAAGGTCATAATGGTAGAGGATTAATTCAAATTACCCCACAGAGCGCAAAATAATACAAATATAAATGAATCTATGTGGAAAGAAAATGAAGAAGATGCTATGAATGGCAAAAGAGAAGGCAAGGATCCTGAAGACAGCATTGTATTTCCTTTTGGACATAATGTACATGTTGCATCAATTAACATTTGTTGAGATTTAATGAAAACAAAGAACAATGTGGCACACTTTTAGCTTGTGTCTTCAGCCTGGCGCAGTCAATGATCAACTTAGCAAATTCTCTTTAGATGCCTGGCAGACCATGCTTTAAACATTTTCAGAGGTAAATCTTGTAACCTGTCCAAGCAGCAGAATCAACTCAGCTGTGCAGTGATGGGAATATCACTAGTGTGGTATCAACACTTTGCACCAGGCTCAAGTATTGTGTACTAGTCTTCCCTCCTCTACATCAGGGGTTCCCAACCTGGGTTCCACAGACCCCTTGCTTAATGGCATTGATCCATGGCTTTAAAAAAAAGGTTTGGATCCCCTGCTCTACATCCATACTTTGAAATCAAACACTTTCTTTCACACAGTTCAATGATCCCAAACACAAAAATGTAAGTGAGGATAAAAACTCTCAGTTTATCCTCAGGCAGCCGTCAGGAAGAGGAATGTGGCTCAAGAATGGTGAGTGAAAAGGAGACCAAAAATAATCACCACAGTCTTCACAACATTTAGTTAAAAGGAAATTCAAGGAAGTCTTGCAACAAAGCATTAATGTGGTAAGATGGCCCAAGATTCTTCACAAGGATATAACTGGGTAAAGATTGACCATGAGCCAAACTTATAGTATTATAGTCTTATGTAGTATTCAAAAAATTCAATGAGTGTTTTACAAAGGCAAGGGAAAGAATCTCACTTGTTAGTCCACTTTCTGTGTCTTCCTGGAATGAATTACTGTACTATACAGAGTCTTTCCATCCTGTATATACAAAATGCAAACTCAGCAAGTCAAGCAGCATGTATGAAGGAAAGGGAATTGTACACATTTAGAACACTATAATTTTACAAAACAAATAACTAGTGGAAAATAAAATGAATAATGAGTTACTGTTCATGGATCATGGGCCATTCAGAAGTCCGATGGCAGAAAGGAAGAAGCTGGTCCTAAATAATTAAATATGGATCTTGAGGCTCTTGTACCTTCTCCCCAACGCTAGCAACGAGAAGAGGGCATGTCCCAGATTGTGAAGATCCTTAACAATGGGTGCTGCATGCTTGGGACACCACTTCCTGAAAATGTCCCCAATGGCGGGGAGCTGGCAGGGTCCACAGTCCTCTGCAGCCTCTTGCCATCCTGTGCATTTGAGCCTCCAGACCAGGCTGTGATGCATTCATGCATTCTGAATGCTCTCCACCATTAATCAATGGAAATCTGCAAGTTTTGGTGACACAACAAATTTCCTCATACTCCTTATGAACTAGTTCCTCTCCACCAATGTGTCGGGCTCAGGTCAAATCCTTAGAGTCGTGGACACCCAGGGACTTGAAACCACTCACCTTTTCCACCACTAACCTCTAGATGAAGGCTGGTGTGTTCTCCCAACTTCCCCCTCCTAAAGGTCAAAATCAATTCCTTGCTCGTGTTGACGTTGAGTGTGAGGTTATTGTTGTGACACCATTCACCCAACCAATCTATCTCAGTCCTGTACATCCACTCATCGCCATCTGAGATTTTACTAACAGTGGTGCACCTGTGAATTTATAAATGCCATTTAGGCTGTACTTAGCCACACGTCATGAGTGTAGGGAGAGTAAAGCCATCGGCTATGCATACGTCCTTTAGGTACACCCTGTGTAGATTGTTACCAATCCATACTGACTGTGGTCTCCCAATGAGAAAGCTGAGGATACGGTTACAGAGAGAGATCCAGAAGCCCAGAGTTAGAAGCTTAGTGATTAAAACTGAGGGAATGAAGGTATTGAAGACGAAGCTGTAAATGATAAATAGCTGCCTGACATAAGCTTTGCTGTCGACCAGGTGCTCCAAAACAGAGTAGAGAGCCAGTGAGATTGTGTCCACTGTAGACCTTCAGCAGAGGTAGACAAATTACAGTGGACCCAGGTACTTTTCAGGCAGTAATTAATTCTAGCCATACCCAACCACTAAAAGTACTTCTACACAATAGATGTGAGTGCTACTGGTAGATAGTCAACGTTGCAGGTGGCACTGCTCTTCTTGGGCACTGGTATGATTGCTGCCCTTTTGAAGCAGGCGGCGATCTCAGACCACAGCAGTGAGAGGTTGAAGGCACCCGAGAACACTCCAGCCAGACGGTTGGCAGACGTTTTCAGTACCCGGCCAGGTGCACCATCAGGACCTGATGCTTTACAAGGGTTCACTCTCTTACGGATGTTCTAAGCATTGGAAGTTGTATATTTTTGAAGAGTTTCATAGTTCATGATTTCAATTTCAAAACTTCTGAGATGAAATAGAAAGTACAAGAAATACTCTGTAGGTCAAGCAGCAGAATCAATCCTCCAAATGTAACAGATGATTTATTGAGACTCATTTATTTGAGACTTTTTTTTACCGTGCCCATGGTCTGCTCTTTATCAAATTATGGTATTGCTTTGCACTGTTGTAACTATATGTCATAATTATGTGGTTTTGTCAGTTTAAGTCTTGGTGTGTCCTGTTTTTTTTTGTGATATCATTCTGCAGGAACACTGTATCATTTTTCAATGCATGCATTTCTAAATGACAATAAATGAGGACTGAGTGTCCTCATAATCTAATCTAATATGTTATGATGCATATAAATCACAAATCACCTATAAATCCATGATCTAAGCATAGTATTAAATCCAGACACCTCTTGCTCTCTCAAGTCTATACACCAGGTCTCACGATGCTACTGCTAGCCATTGGTGTAATGGCACCCACACTAGACTCCAAGGCTAGTGGTCCTGGCTGGCTCCTTGCATGCTTTCCATCTGTGCTGGGTTGAGCGTCAAGCTAGTAACGCGGTCTCATAAAAACAGACAAAATACTAATGGAACAGCAAGGTTTCCACCCGATGTGCCACAAGGTGTGGAAAGGAACAACACTCACATGATCGTGATTCTACTACAGAGAAAAGTGGGGAATTCTTCTCGCTAGTGTGGCAGGTCCTCCTTTCTTTCTTCATTCCAGGCAGACACCGGAGTAAAGAATTGATTCTTCAGATTATTATTGTAACATTCCCTTTTCCCATCATTCTCCAAAAGCCTGTCAAACAACTCTGGTGAGTGGCATCAGCTTCACCAATACAAACTCCTACCCAAGGAAAAAGGGAGAAAGACCAGCAAGTAAGGGTAGAAGATGGAGGTCAAGTCAACACAGACAAAATGCTGAAGAAACATAGCAGATCAGGCAGCATCTAAAGAGTGGACATTTCAGGTCAAGCCCCTTCATCAGCTCTCAAAAGGAAAAGGGAATAAGCCAAAATAAGAAGGTTGGATAAGGAGAAGGAATACAAGTTATGAGATGGTAAGTGAAGCCAGGTGGGGAGGGTGGGAGAGAAGGTAGGTGGGAGGGGGAGGGCAGATGAAGTGAGAAGCTATTCTTTGAACCAGGAGAATGTTCTCAAAAGGAGATCCTCATCTAGGGAACAGATGCAGTGGAGACAGACGAACTAAGAAAAAGAAATGGCATTTTTGCAAGTGACAGGGTGGGAAGAAGTATAGTCAAGATAGCTTCTTGGCATGAATTGGTTTATAAAATAAATTATTAGAAATGGAGACAGCGATTGTGAAAGGGCAGTGATCTGTCAGAAATGGGCCGAGTGAATTTAAGGGCAGGGTGGAAGCTGCAGGTAAAGTTGATAAAGTTTATGAGCTCAGCATGGATGCATGAAGCAGCAGAACTGCAATCATTAGAGTAGCACAGGAAGAGTTGAGGAGTGTTACGAATGAAGACAGGTCAATATATGTCACCGTGCTGAGTCCTGCAATGGACTAATTCAGTGCAGCTTTGAAAAAAAAATACTAATTGTGGGCTTCCTGCATCTTTTCCAGCTGTATTTTCTAAAAATAAATTTTATTCATAAAATACATAGCAATCGCAATGCAGTGGGATCATTATCACCATTCACAGCACCAAACAATTCATCATATTTGGTTACAATATATCCACATTACAACTGGGTTCATGTCCAAACATTCCAATAGGAAAATACTTAAGGGGCCATTAAAGGATCCAATCCCTCGGTGTACAATGACAGGAGGATCCTGCATTTTAGCCTTTCTGACACAATCTTTCCAGTGGCCACACCAAGTTTCAGCGTGAACCTCAGCAGGTACTCTTCCACCTTAGCACGCGTCAGTAAGAAGCATTCGCTGGCAGTCGTCTTCTTGGCATGAGGAGACAAACAAGTTTCAGGCAGACCAAAGTGTGCCTGTCACTGCGCTGATCGTCCTGCATATCTGATGTTCATCTTGATACTCATCCCTGGGAACAGCCCATATTTTCTGCTCTCATTAGCGTAAAGCTATTAAGGTGCCAGCAACCTGGGTTCGATTCCCGCCACTGTCAGTAAGGAAGGTGCACCTTCTCCCTGTGACCACGTGAGGTTCCTCCGGGTGCTCAGACTTACCCCTCACATTTCAAAGACGTACGGTTCGTAGGTTAATTGGCCAAATGGGTGTGATTGGGTGGTGTGGGCTCATTGGGCTGGAAGGGCCTGTTACTGTGCTGTATCTCGAAATAAATATACTGGGATATGAGAGTTGGACATCAATATGGTCACAGATGAATGAAACAGTGTTTTATTGTAAGAGGAAGGAACAACAGATTTAGGTAATACATGCAGAATGCTGGAGGAACACAGTAGGCTTTAGGCAGCATCTATGGAAAAAGAGTAAAAATTTGATGTTTTGGAACCTTCATCAATACTGTCCCACATTAACGAGAGGTGATCGTCCTAGCGGACACCACGTTTTGGTTTCTTGTCCATTATCTTTCACTGCAACTCAGGTCAAACTCACAAAGAATTGGACAGTGGAGAATTGGCACTGGTGAAATGGCCTAAGGGAATCAAATGGTAACCTAGCAAGGGGCCACCTTTCTCAGGTGAAAGTACTTTCATAAATATATTGGGCAGATTGGTAGTCAATTATATTGGATACTCCATCTCATCTGAGGGTTTTAGCAGCTGTAGCAGCACCTGATTTTTCCCTGTTGATACAAAGCAGATTAGATACCTTAACCATTTCAGTTCTGGATAGGTTAGAGAAAGGATCTTGCAACTGCACAAAAAGGGCTAACTGGGTTACAGCTGAAGAGCTGTATAGACTCCAGCACAGATTCTGGCATGGACTATTAAGGAGAATTAAGGCACTTCTATAGTATAAAGGTGTGCTTCCCACACTTCCTTTAAATGAAATGATGCTGACATTTTTAACGAGTGTAGTAAAATTTCAGCAACAATTTTCTTCAGATGTTGATATGGTGCTCAGAAGCAAAATTCTGTCTGTGCAGAAATTTGGTGCAATGAGGCATAACAAAGGTGATGGGATCAAACACTGGTCTCTTCTCATCTGTCCTCAATTCTAGCAGAGGGAATAAATCAACCCATAGATTAGAGCAGAGGTTCCCAACCTGGGGTCCGCAGACCTCTTGCTTACTGGTATTGGTCCATGGCATGGAAAAGGTTGGGGACCCCTGGATTAGAGCGAGATAACATTGGCAAGTGTTTGCATAGCTGGCAGGAGGTGAAAATAGCCCAGACTGGGAAGATCAAAATTAAAAAGTGCTGGGAATGCATAAAAAAATCATTCCGCAAGTGTTCAGCAGGCCAGGCAGCATCTATGGAAAAGAGTGAACAGTCGACATTTCAGGCTGAGACCTTTCATCAGGACCGAAAAATCCTGAAGAAGGGCTCGGCCTGAAACTTCGACTGTTTATTCTTTTCAATAGGTGCTGCCTGGCCTTCTGAGTTCCTCCAGCAATTTATGTGTGTTGCTTGGATTTCCAGCAGATTTTCTCAGCTTTCTGATTCCGCAAGAATTGGGGCACTTCATTGTCATTGTCCTAATACTCTCTCTCTCTCAATGGACCGCTGCAAAACTGAAACCAGTTGTTTTCAGTTCAGATCTCCAGCAATCTCCATAGGGAGGAAGATCTCCATTCTCCTTTGGTCATTAAGATCCAGTATGAAACAGGGTGCACAGCCCCTGATGGGTATGAGCCCATCGTGGACTGGCCCTCAATTGATTATTTTTGCTCAGATAAACCCTGAGTAGAAGAGGGAAACATTACAAAGCCTGTCTGGATGCAGGGTTTCGATCTGAAACATCGACAATTCCTTTCATCCTGCTGTTCGACCTGCTGAGTTCCACCAACAGATTGCTCGCTGCTCCAGATTCCCGATTCTAGAGACTCTTTTGTCTCATGATCAACCCTTGTGTATCGTTTGTTGTTCATATCAAAGCTTCAGATTGAACACCGTGGTGGAGATCTTTATTATGACTGAGTACAATGAAGGGACCTTCAAAAGAAATGGACATGGCAGATGGTTTCTTTGTTAGGAATGAATGCGGTGAAGGGAGTTTTATTACGACACAACAGAAAGATCATTATTATGATTGAAGGATTCTTTACTCTGCATTTGGCCAGGTTTACACCTGAACAGACTTGGTTAAATGTGGTGTATTATTGTCAGGTTCCTTAGGGTGGTCATAACTGAAGGTGTTAGTGGGGATAAGCTCCCACTACCTATTAAATGCTCCCAATGGTGTGCATTTCAAAGAGCCTCTGACAACCAAGTCCAGCTCCTGGCCCTCATGTGTAGCTTAGCTATTAAGCCCAGCAGAACAGTTTCTGCTGACTGGAGAAGGAGTCAAAGGCGGGTTACTGGCACCTTAAAACCAGTCACTTCGGGCAGATGGGACTTGTCAGCCATAGTCGGCAGATCATCAAGGAAAGGATCTCAAACCTCCGCTGCCTTGTGGCTCTACTCACTCATGGCGAAGGCTTTGGAGGTAAACCCGAGGAAAAATCCAGAACTGGAGTCCCTAAGGATGTCCTACGTTGAGTTCAACGCTGACCGGCAAAGTTTGCTATGCTGCTGGTGCCAAAATGTATCAGTTTCTGCCTTTCCTTTGGATTCATCAGCTGCATGGAGAAGGGGAGCCCACTACGTGGGCAACAGCTTGCTCTCCATCTTCTACTGCCCCAGCTTGAGCACTGCCTTAAGTATCGTGTAGACAGCTGGGACACAGTATCCATGGCTAACTCCGACCAATGGAGGACCATAATTATTGTCAGATGTACTGAGATCAGTGAAAAGCTCGACTTGCAAATTGTTCAGACAGACCAATTCATTTCAGCAGTGCATTAAGGCAGTACAAGGTGAAACAATAACTGAGTACTGAATAAAGTGATACAGTTACAGAGAAAGTGCAGGTTGACAAGAAGATGCAAGGTCAGTGCACATCAATGGGTTCTGGGTTTCCACACCTACATGAGGTAGTGCATAGGGCAAGATGTGAAGGAAACAGACAGCCAAGTGCATCAGCTCTTTCCACTATGGTCTTCCCACTGATTTCAGGGCTATTCTACAACTAAATGAATTAAGAGCTTGGAAATGCCCCACATCATAACTTCCACTTTAACCATCTTCCATGCGATATGGTTCAGTGGCTTCATGACATTATTGCTTATCACGTATCCTATAACTTCTCGAAAAGCACTTCTGCAGCAACATACAACCTTCCTGAAAGGAATGTGAAAGATGTCATGTCAATGCCAATATTTTCTTTCTTTTGAATTCAAGGATAGCTGGAGATTTCATTATCAGGACAGCACTCTGCTGGAACTCTGCAGATTGAATACAATCTGTAAACGTGTGCAGGCCACAAACCAGAAAATTACCTTTCTGAGTCTGACACCATAAGACCATACAACATAGGAGCAGAATTAAACTATTCAGCCCATTGAATTAGCTCTGCTATTTGATCATAGCTTATTTATTATCCCTCCTAGCAGCATTTTCCTGCCTTTTTCCTGTATCTTTGACACCCTTACTAACCAAGAACCAATCAAACTTCACTTTAAATATACCCACAACTGCCTGTGGCAATGAATTCCACAGATTCACCACCCTCTGGCTAAAAAAATGTCCTCCCCATCACTATTCTGAAGTTAAGTCCTTGTATTTGGAGCTTGTCCCCTCTAATCCTAGACTCACCTACTACTTGAAATATCTTCTCCATGTCCACTTTATCTAGGCTTTTCAATATTCAGTAAGTTTCAGTGAGATCTTTCCACCACACACCCCTCCTGCCCAATTCTTCTAACCTTCAGCCTGGAGTCTTCAAACACTCTCCTATGTTAATCCTGAGCACAAGGATAAATGAGGAAACTCCAAACTCTGTAAGAATACTTAAAATAACTATCAGCTGTAAAGGCAAAATGTGATTCACTTTGGAGTTTGTGTGACATCACTGGCATGGAACAGATGGAAGATGTGATTGGGCTTGTCACTGCAGGAGATGGCAATTTGATGCACTATAAGTTTTTATGTTTTTTAATATCCTTATTCTGCTCTCGATGTCAGTGATTTCTTTCAGAAAGCACTTAGAATGCAAAGATACCAAATAATGCTTGAAATGGCAGTGTAGACTTTAAATCTTGCATTAAGCACTGTAGATATTCAGGTGCTAAGGAGGGAAGTGGGAAATCTAGCTGTTGTGTAGCCAGATAAATTCTGTGGTCCATACACAAGCTACACTCAGTGGCTGCTCAAAAATGCAAATATCTAATCAGCCAATCACGTGCCAGCAGCTCAATACATAAAAGCACTCGGACATGATCAAGAGATCCAGTCATTGTTCAGACCAAACATCAGAATGGGGAAGAAATGTGATCTAAGTGAAAGGCAGTTCTGTAAGCCAAAAAATGCCTCGTTAATGAGAGAAGTCAGAGGAGAATAGCCAGATTAGTTCAAGATGACGGGAAAGTGGCCATATCTCAAATAACCATGCATTACAACATGATTGTAGAACAGCATCCCTGCATGCACGATTCATTGAACCTTGACGTGGATGGGCTACAGCAGCAGAAGACCATGAACATGCACTCAGTGGTCACTTTATTAGGTACAGGCAGTGGTCCATTTACAAGCTATAAGACATACTAACCCAACAACACACACAAAATGTTGGAGGAACTCTGTGGGTCAAGCACCATCTATGGAATCAGTCAACGTTTCGGGCTGACGTCCTTCAGCAGGGACTCAGCAGATCAGGCAGCATCAATGCAGAAGAATAAACAGCTGATATCGCGGGCCCTGATGATGACCTTGGCCTGAAATATCGACTGTTTATTCCTCTCCATTGCTGCTGACTGACCTGCTGAGCAGCCTTCAGCATTTTGTGATATTACTCCTGAGTTATTTCTTGATCTCAGTTAGCACTAATCTTTTACCTGGAAAGTTAAAGCTCCCACTGTGAATACAGAATATGAACATCCCTAGAGCCACCATCATGGTTCAAAGTTTGGATTCCTCAACTTTAGACAATGGCACCCTCTGACAACAGCAGTAAAGAACTCCATTGAAAATTTCCAGAAGTGCAGAAAACTTAACCAACTTTCCTCATCTAGCTGCTGCCATCAGGAAGGAGATAGAGGAGCCTCAAGGCTCATATCACCAGGTTCAGGAACACTTATTAACCCCTGAACAATCAAGCTTTTGAACCAGAGGGGATAACTTCACTCGCCTCACTGCACTGTTCCACAACTTTTGGACTCACTTTCAAGGACTCTTCATCTTATATTCTCAATATTACTTATTTATTATTATTATTATTATTTTCTTTTGTATTTTCATAGTTTGTCATCTTTTTCACATTAGTCCTGTTGAGTGTGGTCTTTCATTGATTAAATTACATTTCTCGGATTTTCTGAGTATGCCTGCAAGAAAATAACCTCAGACTTCAATATGGTGACATATATGCACTTTTTTATAAAATTACTTTGAACTTCAAATATTTTATTTTTTATTTCAAAGGAGGGAGGAATTCACATATGGCATCGGACTGGAGAAACTCAGGGAGATTGCAACATGCAGGTCAATTAGGAAAATTAGGTTGGTCATGGATCTCAAGAGAATGAGTTTTTTGAATGCCCATAAGATGACTTTTTAGAGCATTTTGTTGTAGAGCCTACTAGGGAATCAGCTATCTGCATTGAGTGTTATGTAATGAACTGCAGGTGATTAGGGAGCTTAAGGTAAAAGAACCCTTAGGAGGCAGTGATCACAATATATTAGAGTTCAACTTGAAATTTGATAGGGAGAAGGTGAAAGTAGGATGTAGCAATATTCAGTGGAGTAAAGGAAATTACATTGGTATGAGAGAGGAGTTGGACAAAGTAAATTGGAAGGAGATGCTGGCAGGGATGTCAGCAAAGCAGCAATGACGTGAGTTTCTGGGTGAAATGAGGAAGGTGCAGGATAGATGTATTTCAAAAATGAAGAAATACTGAAATAGCAAAATAGTACAGCCATGATTGACAATGGAAGTCAAAGCTAATGTAAAAGCAAAACAGAGGGCATACAACAAAGCAAAAATTAATGGGAAAGTAGAAGATTGGGAAGTTTTTAAATACCTACACAGAGCAACTAAAAGAATCATTAGGAGGGAAATGATGAAATATGAAAGCAAGCTAGCAAACAATATCAAAGTAAAAGCATTTTCAAGCATGTAAAAATAAAAGAGAGATGAGAGTGGATGTAGGATCGCTAGAAAATGAAGCCAGAGGAATAATATGGAGGACAAGGAGATGGCAGATGAACTGAATGAGTATTTTGCATCAGACTTCACTGTGCAAGACACTAGCAGTGTGCTAGATGTTGAAGGGTTTGAGGAAAGAGAAGTGCAGTTGCTATTACAAGGAATAATATCCTCAAAAAGTTGGAAGACCTAAGTGTACATAAACTACACAGACCAGATGAACTGCACCCTAGGGTTCTGAAAGAGGTAGTGGTAGAGATTGTGGAGGCATTAATAATGATCTTTCAAAAATCATTGGACTCTGGCATCGTGCTAGACTGGGAAATTGCAAATGTCACTCCACTCTTTAAGAAAGGAAGAAGGCAGCGGAAAGGAAATTATAGACCAGTTAGCCTGACCTCAGAGGTTAGGAAGAACTTGGAGTCAATTGTTAATGATGAGGTTATGGGGTACTTGATGGCACAGGATAAGATGCAACAAAGTCAGCATGGTTTCCTTAAGGGAAAATCCTGCCTGGCAAACCAGTCCAAATTCTTTGAGGAGATTACAAGTAAGATAGATAAAGGGGATGCAGTGGATATTGTATACTTATACTTTCAGAAACCCTTTGACAAGGTGACACACATGAGGCTGCTTACTAAGTTAAGAGCCCATGGTATTACAGGAAAGTTATTGGCATGGTTAGGGCATTGGCTGATTGGTAGGAGGCAGCGAGTGGGAATAAAAGGATCCTTTTCTGGTTGACTGCCAGTGACTAGTGGTGTTCCACAAGGTCGATGTTGGGATTGCTTTTTTTGCTGTATATCAATGATTTAGATGATGGAATAGATGGCTTTGTTGCCAAGTTTGCAGATGATACGAAGATTGGTGGAGGGCCAGGTAGTGTTGGGGAAACAGATGGGCTGCAGAAGGACTTAGACAGATGAGGAGAATGGGCAAGAAAGTAGCAAAATGAAATATAATGTTGGAAAATACATGGTCATGCACTTTGATAGAAGAAATAAATGTGCTGACTATTTCCAAAATGGAGAGAAATCCAAAAATCTGAGATGCAAAGGGACTTGGGAGTCCTTGTGCAGAACACCCTAAGTTTAACTTGCAGGTTACGTCGGTGGTGAGGAAGGCAAATGCAATGATGGCATTCATTTCAAGGAGTCTAGAATACAAGAGCAGGGATGTTTGTGATACCGAGGCTTTATAAGGCACTGGTGAGGCCTCACCTTGAGTATTGTGAACAGTTTTGGGCTCCTCATCTAAGAAAAGATGTGCTGGCATTGGAGAAGGTTCAGAGGAAGTTCACAAGGATGATTCCGGGAATGAAAGGGTTATCGTACAAGAAATGTTTGATAGCTCTGATAGCTCTGGGTCTGTACTCGCTGGAATTGAGAAGGATGAGGGGGATCTCATTGCAACCTTTTAAATGTTGAAAGGCCTAGACAGAGTAGATGTGGAAAGGATGTTTCCCATGGTGGGCAAGTCAGGATAGAGGGGTGTCATTTTAAACAGAGGGGCGGAGAGATCTCTTTTGCAAGAGGGTGGTGAATTTATGGAATTTATTACCACAGGCAGCTGTAGAGACCAGGTTGTTGAGTGTATTTAAGGCAGAGCTTGGTATGTTCCTGATTGGATATAGCATCAAAGGTTACAGGGAGAAGGCCAGGAAGGGGGTTGAGAAGGGCAAAAAAAGGATCAGCCATAATTGAATGGTGGAGCAGACTTGATGGGCCAAATGGTCTAATTCTACTCCTATGTCTTATCATCTTTTCTTTGGAGGGAAGTATGTTGAGTAGTGATACAGGATCTTGACTGGTTAAGATGGAATGGATAGAGGGAAGCTGTGCTGATATTGGAGAGGGTTCAAAAGCATTCACAAAAATCATTTCAGGATTGAAAAGCTTATTATATGAAGAGTGTTCGATGACTCTGGGCCTGTACTCACTGGAATTCAGACGAATGTGGCATGATCTCATTGAAACCTATTGAATGTCGAAAAGCCTCGACATAGTGAATGTGGAGAGGATGTTTCCAATGATGTGGGAGTCTAAGACCAGAAGATGCAACCTCAAAATAGAAGAACCGCCATTTAAAACAGAGGCAAAGAGGAATTTCTTTAGCCAGTGAGTGGTGAATCAATGGAATTCCTTGCCACAGGCAGCTGTGGAGTCCAAGTCATTGGGTATATTTAAGGCAGACATTGATAGATAGATTCTTGATTAGTCAGGGCATGAAGGGATATGAGGAGAAGGCAAGAGATTGGGGCTGGGAAGGAAATGGATCACCCATGATGGGCCAAATAGCCTAAATCTGCTCTTATTTCTAATGGTCTAATAGTTCAAGAATGGTTCAAAGACAGATCTAAAATTGGCAAAACCTACAATGGGGATAAGAGAAAGAACTAACTTACTTAGACGTTGGTTTGGATTTTGGAAATCATTGCTGGTCAGAATCCAAAAACGTATTCTATTGAGAGTTGAATCTGCACTTGAGAGAGAATATTTAGCAGGGCTATGAGAAAGATCAAGAAGAATTCGATTGGATGGTATTGCTTTTAGGAGCTATTATGAATAATTGTGTCATGTCAATATTATCATATCTATCATTCTATAATATAATATCAAATAGACAAAAGCAAGATAAAGTAGATGGCATGAGGAGAATCAGGTGCTTTAAGATATTTGTCTGTTTTGCTTCATATTGATGACACAGTTAGTGGAAGAAGGCATGCTTGGTTTCCTTAACTGAGGCATTGAGTAGAAGAGTTGGAACATCATGTTGCAGTTATACAAAACATTGGTGAGGTTACACTTGGAGTATTGTGCACAGCGCTCATCAGCACACCACACAAAGAATGTGGTAGCATTAGAGAGAGTACAGAAGAAATTAGGCAGAATGTTAAATGTAATGAAGCATTTTAGTTGCAAGGAGAGTTTAGATCAACTGGATTTGTTCTCACCGGAGTGCGTGAGGTTGAGGAGTGACCTTATAGGAAGATTGGAAGTTAGAGTGGATAGTGAGAGCTGTGTTCTGGGGCAGGGAGTCTAAAACTAGGGGGAATAGGATTAAGCTGATGGTACAGAAATTTAATGGAGAACTGAGGGGCAGGTTTTTTCCACACCGAGGGTGATTGTTGTACAATGAGCTACCAGCAGGGAGTAGAGCATAAACATTGTATGGAGAAATCATTCTATGTTTTACAATAGTGATGATTCATTATTTAATTTACCAGACAAGGAATCAAGATGCCCAATTAAACAACTTTCACCTTCCCATATGGACAATTCTCGATTAATTCTACCAGCACTCCCAACTCGGAATCAACCCAAGAGCAATCAAGTTGGAGTTGTATCTCAGTGTTGTCAGCCAAAACATGGGGCAAACATTTCCACTTGTGAAGGAGCTTAGAACTCTGGGCCATAAATATGAGATCCAAAATAAAGGTTTTCACAAACCTCTCAATCCAAAGAATAGCAATAGCGGGCTGTCTTCCTGTGACAGGATAGGCTGAGAGGAATATGAGATGTGTCACCCCAGTACGTAGAGTCTGTTGATTGGAGGGAGAAAGTTCACTTGGAGCAAGGTCACCAGGAATGACCAGCTGGGTCAAACATTTCCATGGACTACCAAGACCTGAGCATGGCCAGCACTTGTTACTCAACCCTAACTGCCCTTGGACTGACAGGCTAGCTAGTCTATTCCACACTGATGACTGCAGTATCACATGGGCTAGACGGGGCGAAGATCAGAATCACTGACACTCTCATGAAATCTGATGTTCTGTGGCAACTAAACAGTGCAGGATATAAAAATTATTACAAATTACAAATATATAGATAGTGCAGAGAATGAATAACAAGGTAGTGCTCATGATTTTATGAACCGTTAAAAGAAGATATTGGTGAATAACTGTGGGTGTACCCTGGTCATGTTACTAATGTCTCAATCTTCTTATAATTCTAGACTGAGTTGAATTTAAATTCCACAGCTGAAATGGTGGGGTGTGAACACAGGCAGGTCTCTGGATTCTTAAATTAGGCATCTTGATTCCTAGTCTAATAAATTAACCAATGAATCACCATTTTTGTAAAACACAGAACGATTTCCTCATACAATGCTGCTACCATATGGCATATGTGTTGACATTTGTGTGCAAGATAAAACAGAGCATAAGAGATTGAAGAGTTAACCCAGAAACACACAGACTTCATCTGGTTTACCCATGATTCTCTGTGGCAGCCACATTATTAATTCATAGATTTATTGATTTTTCTCTCTCGTATTCAACCCTGCTGATTTGGTTAACTTGACAGCTCTGAGCAGCAGAGATTCACCATGCTTGCCAGTAAAAATTAACGCACCAGTAAAGGTCTCCACAGTGTGTGACCCCAGCTCATATGCCCCTGGAACTCACGGAACTACACCAGCAACAGGCTGCCTAAAGTAATCCGGCAAGAGTCATTGGTTTTTTAGGTGACATCCTCCCCCTCTTGCCCACACGCTCTCACCTGCTTGAGGATATTGACCAAGGGCACAGTATCCAAGAAGAAAATACAAAGGCAGAAGTAACAAACCCCATGCTCTTTTACTGAAAGAACGTTTGTTTCCAAGAGTAAGCATGCTTTGTTGAAATTATACTGCTCCCTGGGGGAACTCATCTGGGATACAAGTCCATATTTGGACTGCCTATCTAAGGAAGGATATACTTGTGAGAGATTTGATGTGAATTATGGCAGCTACCATATGGGAAGGTGAAGGTTGTTTAATTGGGCATCTTGATTCCTAGTCTGGTAAATTAACTAATGAATCATCACTATTGTAAAACATAGAATGATTTCTCCATAGAATATTCCTAATATATGGCGTACATGTAGACATTTGAGTGCAAGATAAAACAGAGTATAAGTGATTAAAGAGCTAAACCCAGAAATACAAAGGTTTCATCTTGTTTACCCATGATTCTCTGTGGCAGCCACACTATTACTTCATACATTTATTGCGATAATGTTACAATTAGCCATGGGGGATTTCAATAGGCACATAGATCGAGAAAATTAGGTTGGTGCTGGATCCCGAGAGGAGAAACTTCTCAAATGCCTACAAGATGGCTTTTCAGGTCAACTCATGGTTGAGACCACTAGGGGGTTGGGTGTTGTGCAATGAAATGGAATTCATTAGTGAGCTTCAGGTAAAAGAACATTTAGGGGAAAGTGATCGTAATATGATCAAATTCACCCTGAAATTTGAGAAGAAGGTAAAGTCAGATGTTTCAGTATTACAGTGGAGTAAAGGAAATTAAAGAGGTATGAGAGAGGAGTTGTTCCAAAGAGGAAGTAATCTAAAGGCAAAAGTACACAACCATGGTTAACAAGAGAAGTCAAAGACAACATAAAAGTCAAAGAGAGGGTATATAATCGAGAAGAAATTAGTGGGAAGTTAAAGGATTGGGAACCTTTCAAAAACCAACAGAAGGCAACGAAAAATGTCATTAAGAGGAAAAAGATGGAATTCAAAAGTAAGCTAGTCAATAATATTAAAGAGGGTACCAAAAGTTTTTCTCAGATACACAAAGTGTAAAAGAGAGTTGAGAGTGAATATTGAACTGCTGGAAAATTATGCTGGAGAGGTAGTAATGGGTGCAAGGAAATGCTGGATGAATTGAATAAGTGCTTTGCATCAGTCTTCACTGTGGAAGACACTAGCGGTGTGGTAGAAGTTTCAGAATGTCAAGGGTCAAAAGTGTGTGAAGTTGCCATTACTAGGGAGAAGGTTCTTGGGAAGCTGATGGGTCCGAAGGTAGATTAGTCACCTGAAACAGATGGTGAACTCCTCAGGATTATGAAAGAGTTGACATAAGAGATTGAGGAGACATTAGTAATGATCTTTCAAGAATCACTAGATTCTGGAATGGTTCTGGAAGACTGGAAAATTGCAAATGTTACACCACTCTTCAAGAAAGGAGAGAGGCAGGAGAAAGGAAATTATAGGTCATTTACTCTGACCTCAGGTGTTGGGAAACTGTTGGAGTCAATTGTTAAGGATGTGGCCTTGGGGTATTTGGAAGCACATGATAAAATAAGCTGTACTCAGCATGGTTTCCTTAAGGAAAAATCTTACCTGACAAGTGTGTTGGAATTCTTTGAAGAAATAACAAGCTGGACAAACAAAGGAGAATTGCTGGATCTTGTGTAGTTAGATTTTCAGAAGGCCTTTGACCAGCTGTCACACATGAGGCTATTAAACAAGTTAAAAGCCCATGGTATTACAGGAAAGATACTAGCATGCATGAAGCAATGGCTGATTGGCAGGACGCAAAGAGTGGAAATAAAGGGAGCCTTTCCTGGTTGGCTGCTGGAGACTAGTGGTGTTCCACAGTGGTGCATGTTGGGACCACTCTATTCATGTTATATGCCAATGACTTGGATGACAGAATTGATGGCTTTGTTGCAAAGTATGTGGATGATATGAAGGTAGGTGGAGAGCACCATGTAGTTTTGAGGAAGTAGAGAGGCTACAGAAGAACTTAGGCAGATTAGGAGAATGGGCAAAGAAATGGCAGATGGAATATAGTGTCGGGATGTTTATGGTCATACACTTCAGGAGAAGAAATGAAAGAGTAGACTGTTTTCTAAATGGAGTGAAAATTCAAACATCTGAGGCACAAAGGGACTTGGGAGTTCTTGTACAGGATTCCCTAAAAGTTCATTTGCAGGTCAAGTCTGTGATAAGGAAGCCAAATGCAATGTTAGCATTCATTTCAAGAGGACTAGAATATAAAGCACTGATGAGGCTTCACTTGGAGTATTGTGAACAGATTTGAGCCCCTTATCAAAGAAAGAATATTCTGAAACTGGAGAAGGTTCAAAGGAGTCTCACGAAATTGATTCCAGGATTGAATGGCTTGTCATATGAAGAGTGTTTGATGGCTCTGGGTCTGTATTCACTGGAATTCAGAAGAGTGATGGGTGGCCTAATTGAAACCTATCAAAGGTTGAAAGGCCTTGACAGAGTGGATGTAGAGAGGCTATTTCCTATGATGGGAGAGTCTGGGACCAGAGGATACAGCCCAGAATAGAGGGGAGTCCTTTTAGAACAGCAATAAGGAGAAATTTCTTTAGCCAGAGAGTGGTGAAACTATGGAATTTATTGCCACAGGTGGCTGTGGAGGCCATGCCTTTATGTATATTTAAGGCAGAGTTTGACAGATTCTTGATTAGTCAAGGCAGAATCAGAATCAAGTTTATTATCACTGACATGTGTCGTGAAATTTGTTAATTTAGTAGAGGCAGTACAATGCAATACATGATCATATATAAATAAATCAATCAATTACAGTAAGTATATAAATGTAAATTGAATAGATTAAAATAGTGAAAAAACAGTAATAATACATATTACAAAAGTGAGGTAGTGTTCATTGGTTCACTACCAAGGAGGGAAATGAGGAGATTGGGGCTGAGAGGAAAATTAGATCAGCCATGATGAAACGGTGGAGCAGACTTGACGGGCCAAATGGCCTAATTCTGCTCCTATATCTTATGGTCTTATGGTTATGAAAAAAACAATGGAGTTGTGGAATAGTCTAGTCTAGCGCAACCGACTGCAAAATCCAGAAGTCTAACATGTAGAGCGTACTTCCTCTACTCGAGCTGTTTGAAATGAAATGTAAAAAAGAGAGAAAATTCATTCATCTGACATCTCTGAGATAATACTCAAATATGACAATGAAGTCTTCTTTATTAAAGGTTTACCGAACTCCTGTGGAATGCATATGGTATTATACCACCTTCAAACTGCTTATTCGATACTCTCAACTATATCTCCGGCACCCACCAAATATTTTGCTTCCTTGTGAAACTATTTATGGCCAACCATAATCTTGTTCATTTAGCGCTTAAAGTTGTGAATTATTTGAAGCATGCTGCGTTTTAGAATTAAACACTTATGCAACTAACAATTGATAAGTATGAAATCCTATTTTCTGTATTCATGGATCCACTGACCTGAATTCAAATTTGACCTCCAGTATTGCTTGTGTGATTTTTGCTCATTCTCCCTTTGACTGGATGGGTTTCCTGTGTGCTCCAATTTCCTCTCACGTCCCAAGGACATAATGCTTGGCAGATTAATTGGTTACTATAAATTACCCCCCACAGAAGGTGGGTGTTACGACAATCAGGCGAAGGTGATGATAAAGAGAAAACTGAAGAAAAATTGGTAAAGGAAATAGTGAGGCAATGAACTGATAGGGGTTGCTAGGAGAATGTCATTGACTAGATTGGTCAAATTGCCTTGTTCCATTTCATGAGAAAACGTGAAAGATGACAGAATCTGTAGGCAGATGCCTACTTAAAGATTCCTCAATTAAAAAAATGTTTAGCAGAAGTGTTTAATTCCAGGTATTCCAGTCTCTACGAGCTGCTTCTGTTCAAGAATTCCAATGATTTGTTATCTTCTGTGTGAAGATATGTCCCCCCAACTCAGTACTAAATAGTCAAATGCTATTTTGGGGCCACTCAGCCAGGAGACACTGATCACTGCATCTGTTCATTCATTCCTCCCCACTAATACCCCCCAGGCACTTATATCTGCAAGCCGCCTAAGTGCTACATTTACCCATACACCTCCTCCCTCACTTCCATTCAGGGCCCCAAACAATCCTTCCATGTGAGGCATCATTTCACCTGTGAATCTGCTGGGGTCATCTATTGTGCCCGGTGTTCCTGATGTGGTCTTCTCTAGACTGGTGAGACCGAGACCCGTTGCAAATTGGGGGACTGCTTCGTCAAACACCTTCATACCTTCCGCCACAAGTAGGACTTCCCAGGGCCTGACCTGCTGAGTTCCTCCAGCATTTTGTGTGTGCTGCTCAGGATTCCAGCATCTGCAGACTTTCTCATGTTTATGATCTGTCCAGTCAAGCCAGACAAAAATTTTGCATTTTCAGTGAGAACGCTTCCTATTCTTCTAAACTCAAGAGAATTAAGATCCACTCTGCTTTAGCACAATGCCTTACAGCAGTCAGCTGTAAGATCAGGGTTCAATTCCCGCCGCTATCAGTAAGGAATTTGTATATTCTCCCTGTGACCATGAGGGTTTCCATAAGACCATAAGACAAAGGAGCAGAAGTTGGCCATTCAGCCCATCGAGTCTGCTCTGCCATTTTATCATGAGCTTTCCTTTGGGTGCTCTAGTTTTCTCCCACATTACAAAGATGTATGGTTAGGGTTAGCAAGCTGTGGGTATGTTATGTTGGCACCAGAAACACAGTGATAGTTGCGGGCTGCCCACCACAATCCTCACTGATTTACAATCTGATGAAAAAGCTAAACTTTCTTTTGTTCTTTATCTCCCTTTGTGCAAAAGAGCTGTCATTCTAGGAACTTACAGAATATTCCCTCTGACTGGGTAGATGACAGGCCCGGTATAGAACACTCCAACCATGGTCTTAACAGGCCACATTTAACCACAATAAGATATCTTTACTTTCATACTCAGATCCTCTTGCAATAAAAGGCCAATATAATATTTGCTTTCATATTTTGTGGAATTGACAGTCCCATGGGAAGATGGTGTCCAAGAAGCTTATGAGAGGAAAAAGACCAAGTACTCTGAACTGGCAACTGAAGCTGCCCAGAATGGCTGGAAGACCAAGATTTTCCCTGTGGAAGTGGGATGCAGGGGATTTGTTGTTACGTCTACGACCAGTCTATTGAAGAAAATGGGGGTGAGGGGTCACTCCCTCCAACAAGCAATCAAGTCCTTGTCAAATGCAGCAGAAGAAAGCAGCAATTGGATTTGGATTAAAAGGAAAGACAACAACTGGGCTGCAAGATGAAGACAGGAGGGTATGGAACTGAGGGGGGTGTATCTGGGACGCCAGGTAGCACAGTTGAGCCCTCTGGAGATGTTGTGGGCTTATCAACGAAACGTCAAAGAAGGAGGGTGCCCACCTGATGACCCCGATGACGTACCTACCCTCTCTCCTTGTCACCACTCCGAGTCCACTGCCAACATCAAGAGTGCCGACTTACCATAGGGATTGAAACATCAAGTCCTAGTAGCTCTACCGTCTTCCTTCTTGCTAATTGTAACTGCAGATTAACATTCTGTGATTGTGTTCAGGAAAATATAGGCCCCTCTGAGCAGCAACACCTTCCAATCTCTCACCATTTAAAACAATACTTCAATGTTCTGTCTTTCTGTCTGACCGCAAAACAACTTACCGTGTTTTGTGCCAAGCCCTCACTCATTCACTCAGCTCATCAATATCTCCCTGAGTCCTCTCTGCTTCCTCCTGCAAATGATGCTGGCACCCAGGTTTGGTATCATCATATTCAGAGGGGGCATTTTGCATCATAGTTTATTTATTTAGAGATACAACACGGTAACAGGCCCTTCTGGCCCAAGAAGCCTGTGCCACCCAATTACACCCACGTAACCAATTCAGACCATAAGACAGAGGAGCAGAGTTAGGCCATTCAACCCATCAAGTCCGCCCCGCCATTTCATCATGGCTGATCCTGGATCTCATTCAACCCCATACACATGCCCTCTCACCATATCCCTTGATGCCCCAGTGAATCAGGAATCTATGAACTTCCGCTTTAAATAAACCTACGTACTTGGCCTCCACTGCAGTCTGTGGCAGAGCATTCCACAGATTCACCACTCCTTAGCTAAAAAAATCCTCCTTACTTCTATTCGGAAAAGTTGCCCCTCAATTTTGAGGCTGTGCCTTCTAGTTCTGGAGAGCCCCACCAGAAGAAATATCATCTCCACACCCACTTTATCTAATCCTTTCAACATTTGGTAGGGTTAATGAGATCCCTTCTAAATTCCAGTGAGTACAGGCCCAGAGTTGCCAAACACTCCTCATATGTTAACCCCTTCATTCCTGGAATCATCCTCATGAACCTCCCCTGGTCTCTCTCCAATGACAACACATCCTTTCTGAGATTTGGGCCCCAAAACTGTTGACAATACTCCAAGTGCAGCCTGTCTAGCATTCTATAAAGCTTCAGCATGATATTTGAACCTTCTCCCCATTTAGATAATTGTCTGTACTATTGCTCCTTTCACCAAAATGCATTATCGTACATTTCCCAGCACTATATTCCATATGTCAATTTTTTGTCCGTTCTTCCAATTTGTCTAAGTGCTGCTGCAATCGCATTGCTCCCTCAGCACTACCTACCCCTCCACCTATCTTCGTATCATCAGCAAGCTTTACCACAAAATCATCAATTACACTATCTAATCTAAAATCATTGACAAACAATGTGAAAAAGTAGTGGTCCCAATACTAACACCTGAGGAATGCTACTAGTCACTGGCAGCCAACAAGAAAAGATCCCCTTTATCCCCACTCGCTGCCTCCTGCCTGTCGGCCATTCCTCTATCCATGCCAGTATCTTTCCTGTAACACCACAGGATTTTATCTTGTTAAACAGCCTCATGTGAGACACCTTATAAAATGTTTTCTGAAAATTTAAGTAAAGGACGTCCACTACTTCTTCTTTGTCCACATTCCTTATTACTTCCTTGAAGAATTCTAACAGATTTTTCAGGCAAGATTTTCCTTTACAGAAACCATACTGATTTTGACTTATTTTATCGATAATCTCTAAGTACCCCAAAACCTCATTCTTAATCATGGACTCCAACACTTTCCCAACCACTGAAGTGAGGCTAATTGCCCTATAATTTCCTCTCTATTGTCCTCCTCCCATCTTAAAGAGTGGTATGACATTTGCAATTTCCCAGTCCGCCAGGACTATGCCAGAATAAAATGATTCTTGAAAAATCATAACCAATGCATCCGTCATCTCTTCAGCAACCTCTTTCAAGACTCTGGGATGTAATGCATCTGGTCCAGGTGACTTGCAGTATGAATTCAATCATATTATGATCACTGCCTCCTAAGGGTTCCTTTACATTAAGCTGAATAATAAGATCTGGGTTATTATACAACATCCAATCTAAGATAGTTTTTCCCCTAGTAGGCTCGAGCGCAAGCAGCTCTAAAAAGCTATCTTGTAGGCATTCAACAAATCCCCCCTCTTGAGATTTGGCACCAAACTCATTTTTCCAATCCCCTTGCATATTGAAGTTCCCCATTACAATCGTGACATTACCCTTATTACATGCCTTTTCCAGCTCCCTTTGCAATTTCAAGCCCAAATCTTGGCTACTATTTGGAAGCCTATGTATGATTCCCATAATGGACTTGTTTTACCCTTGCAATTTCTTAACTCCACCCACAAAGATTCAACATTCTCTGTCCCTATGTCACCTCTTTCTAAAGATGTAGTTCCACCTCTTACTAATCTCTTCCTGTCTGCTCTTTCAATACAAAGTATCTCCTTTGATTTTAAACTCTCAACTATGACCTTCTTTCTGCCACGACTCTGTGATGCCCACAACGTCATACCAACCAATCTCTAATTGCCACCACGAGTTCATCCACCTTATCCCAAATGCTACATGCATTCAAATACAGCATCTTCAGTCGTGCATTCTTCGCCTTATGAATTTTGCCTCTGTGGTACAATCAAACTCTTTGCTCTGTCTGCATTTGTACCCAACCACTGGCTTGTCCTTCCTTACATTCATATTACATATTACATCATCTACTTGTAAACCAGTTGGCTCATCCTCAGCTCTATCATCCACCTCCATATTAGTTTAAGCCTCTCCCTACAGCGCTAGCAAACTTTCCGGCCTAACCCAAACATCTTTGGAATGTGGGAGGAAACTGGAGCATCCCGGGAAAGGCCACAGGGAGAATGTAGAAACTTCTTACAGACAGCAGCAGAATTCAATCTGGGTCACTGGCACTGTAATAATGTTTTGCTAACTGCAATGCTACTATCACACGCAATATATTGGGTTTCAATAGTACTCATCGTTTTTGCAAATATCCTCAGAACGCTGATTCTGCTGGTGCATAGCTAGGTGTCTTCATTACTACCACCTTGTCTTTAGTTGTTCAGGTCTGCTCCGCACGGCCGTGAGTTAGCAGGCACAAAATTCCAAAGGATCTACAGTGTGTCATGTTCTCCTAACTTAGTATGCAACCACTCACGACTGACAAAAAAATCTAATTTGTTTTCTGACCATTGTAAATTTAAAGAAATATTCATACTGACAGTCCGCTGAGGACAACCAATTTTGAAATCCAATATGAAATAAGATTCATGGAGAGGCTCTGTTAACATTGTATTGATTGCTCTCTGTAATTCAGCCGCTGTGGACCTGAAACTCATTCAAAATAATACACATGCTTTTAGCCAGGTAATGACACTGATCAGAGGGAGCAGAGAATGAACCAATATCAATGATGTAAATATAGGAATGTAGTTTAGTGGTTAGTACAGCACTATTACTAAGCCAGTGACCCAGGTTCAATTCCACTGTTTTTTTTGTTGAATCACTGCAGAATAGACCCTTCTGGCCATTCTCTCCCTCAATGTCGCAAAAACAAAGGAACTAGTTGTGGATTACAGGAGGAATGGAGACGGGCTAACCCCTATTGACAACAATGGATCTGTGGTCGAGAGGGTGAACAGCTTCAAGTTCCTCAGCATTAACATCACTGAGGATCTCACGTGGTCTGTACATACCCGCTGTGTGGTGAAAAAGGCACAACAGCTCCTCTTTCACCTCAGATGGTTGAAGTAGTTTGGTGTGGGCCCCCAAGTCCTACGAACTTTCTCCAGGGGCACGATTGAGAGCATCCTGACTGGCTGCATCACTGCCTGGTATGCGAATGGTACTTCCCTCAATATCATAACTCTGCAGAGAGTGGTGTGGACAGCCCAGCACATCTGTAGATGTGAACTTCCCACTATACGGGACTTTTACAAGGACAAGTGTGTAAAAAGGGCCCAAAGGATCATTTGAGACCCGAGTCACCCCAACCACAATCTATTCCATCTGCTACCATCCGGGAAATAGTACCGTAGTATGAAAGCCAGGACCAACAGGCTCTGGGACAGCTTCTTCCACCAGGCTTTCAGACTGATTAATCCATATTGACACAACTATATTTCTATGTAATATTGATTATACTGTTGTCAATATTTATTGTAAATTTCTATAATTATACATTGCACATTTGAACGGAGACGTAACATAAAGATTTTTACTCATGTATATGAAGGATGTAAGTAATAAAGTCAATTTAATTTAATTCGAACCACACCACTCAGCAACCCACCTAATAACACTAGCCTAATCACAGGACAATTTACAATGACCAATTAACCTGCTAACCAGTACGTCTTTGACTGTGGGAGGAAACTGGAGTCACTGGGAGAACGCATAAACTCCTTACAGACAGTGGTGGGAAATGAACCTGGGTCACTAGTACTGTAAAGCGTTGTGCGAGCCACTACGCAACCATCACACTGTCTGCAGGGAGTTTGTACGTTCTCCTCATGACCATGTGGGTTTCCTCTGTGTGCTCTGGTTTCCTCCCACATTCCAAAGACATATGGGTTAGTAGGTTGATTGGTCACATGGGTGTAATTGGGTGGCTCACGCTCGTTGGGCTGAAAGTGCCTGTTACTGTGAGGATCTCTGAATGAAAAGATGAGGATTTACCTAAAATCAGTGCAATTAAAAGGGAAGAAGGAGAGTGCTTTCTCTTCTTTTATTTGCAGCTCCTGGCTGTCCCAGCAGTTGAGGATATTTTGAAAGGCTGACTGGTAAGCTCTTTTACATGCTGTATATACAAAGGAAGCCGAGAGAAACTGTTAAGGATAGAGTTGGTGACATCTGACAGTGATATACTCCCAAGCCACTACAGGAAGGCCTAAGCTCGGTAAAATGGTTGGCACCTGACCACCCTCTAAAATAGATGAGCAGGTTCCAGGCAATGATTGATGGGCAATAATTCTGGGCTTGCCTAGAATGTCCATAGTCTGGGATGTAGAAGAAAGATCCCTGGGATCGGGAGAGGTCAATTTGTTGTCAGAAATCACCAGTTGGATCACTGCTTCAAATCAACGTACCCAACCCCAACATCCAAATAAAGATTTCCATAAGACCATAGTACAAGGAGCAGAATTGGGACTTTTAGCCCATCAACTCTGCTCTGTCATTTCATTATGGCTGATCCATTTCCCTCTCAGCCCTATTCTCATATTCTCATGCCTTTTCCCTGTAATCTTTCATATCTTGCTTAATCAAGAGCCTATCAGTCTCCACCTTAAATACACCCAGTGATCTGCCCTTCACAGCCATCTCTGGCAATGAATTCCACCACCCCTGGCTAAAGAAATTCTTCCTCATCTCTGTTCCAAATGGATATCCCTCTGAGGCTTTGCCTTCTGGTCCGATACTCCCCCCACAATAGAAAACATCCTCTGCACATCCACTCTATCGAGGCCTTTCAACTTCTGATAGATTTCAAAAGAGATTCCCCCCATTCTTCTAAATTCCAGTGAGTACAGGCCCAGACCATCAAGTGCTCCCTGTACGATAAGACTTCCATTCCCAAAAGGATAATATGAAAAATCCTAATATTCTGGAGATAACGAAGACACATTTAATATAAAAATTATTGTTCTCTGCAGAGAAGGATGGGAACATAAATCCCAAAATTGAATACACTTTCTCAGAATGCCCTATGCCTGTCAACAGAGTGAAGACTGTTTTGTGAAGACAATGCAGCTTTTGAAGACATAGTCTGCTTTCTGAGCTTATCATTGTTGCATCCTGACTGTGTTCACTGATCATTATTGTGCGTTATCTGATTGAGCATGTTGCTTGAGCTCTGAAAGAATGTCTAGGACTCAACAGAGAGGTTGGAGGTGTAAACATCTGAGAATTTAATACCTTGAAGCCATATTCTGATACAGCATAGATTAGATTAGATTAGATTCAACTTTATTGTCATTGTGCTCAGTACAGATATAAAGCCAATGAAATGCAGTTAGCATCTAACCAGAAATGCAAAGAATAGTGTTATTTACAAAATAACTGCGAATAAAAAGTAAGTGCTACAGCCCACAAATATAAAAGTACCGAGACAGTACAATATGGGTGCAATCTACTTAGCGTTGTGATGTGAGGTTCAGCAAGGTCACAGCCTCAGGGAAGAAGTTCTTCCTGTGCCTGCTGGTGTGGGAGTGGAGGCTCCTGTAGCACCTACCAGATGATAGGAGTGTAAATCATCATTCAAAACAGTGGGCCTATGTTGGCATTAGCAGACATCCCACCCTGCAAAAACTCATTTCAGGGAGGTAGTGCCATCAATTTGCTGGAGACTTCCGGGAGAGGTGTGATGTCTGCAGTAGAGTAGCTCCTTAGCAGCTGGCTAGCTAGTTTAAATAACGTTAGCTATGCTAATGAACGAATGACACCTGTTAAACTCACCTCAACATATCTTTTACATTTTAATCCACCATGGGCAATAGAAAAGTCACTGTGCAAACAGTGCAGCGAGCAACACTGTCATTATTTTGACCCCTATTAGGCAGGGGTACACTTTAGTGTAGTCTGGGGTGACGTACGTTTTATATTTTTTTTGGAAAACTCTACCATGGTGCGCTCTCGCTTGTGCTCTCTCTCTCTCTCGTGGTCGCTCTCGCGCTCTCTCTTGCTTTCTCTCGCTCGCTTTCAAAAAAATTGAGTTCCGTGATATTGTATATGATTTGCGGGCATCAGGGAGCCACTATTAATATGCGGGAGACTCCTGGAACTTCTGGGATAGGTGGGATATCTGCATTAGTCTAGTACATCCAATTCTCAACTCCCTGTCTGTAACCCTCCAGATGACTTTCCATTCAGAGTCCATCCAAGTCCCCTTTGAAAACCTGACTGACTCTCTTTCCAGCATTTTTACAGACAGTGAGTTCGTCGAATCTTACAGTGAAAACAATTTATTCCTCACATCTATGTGTCTTGTGCTGCTCACTTCATATCTGTAGTTCCTTGCCCATGAACTGTCCACCAAAAGGAATTCATCAACACCTTGTTCCTTCTGTCAAGACTCTTCACATTCTTCATTGCTTAGGAGGACAGGCACAGGTTCTCCTGTACAACTTCATGGCCGAATCCTTACTCTTGGAAACATTGCAGGAAATCTCGTTTGTGCTCTATCTAGCAGCTTTACATCCTTCCTGTAGTCTAGTGACCAGAATTGGATGCATTGCTCAACTTTTAGTTTAAACAATGCTTTAGGAAAGTTCAACCTACCTCCTTGTTTTTGCATGCCTTGCCTTTGTTGCTACGGCAATCAAGATGCATTATGGCTCCAAATAATTATCCTCTACTTGTAGCCTGCATGCCTTCATTCACCTCATCACTCAGCTGACTTTGCATCACACAAAAATGGGCTGCTTTGCAATAACTCAAAACCTCTGAGCTGGAGAAGGGAGGGAGGAGTTAAGGTGAGCCTTCACTTCTCAACTTTGTCAATAATATTGCCAGTGTTTGATCTCACAAGTTCAAACTGGAAGTTATGGCAATATCTACAACTGAAGAGTAAACCACATTTTGTTGAAAAAGTCCTTTGAATATTTTTATAATGCACATTTTAACAGTCCTTAAGGCATACTCTCTTTAAAGATGCCAATAATCCTAAATTTATAGCTTTCATTTATTAAGAACATTAACATAACCTTCAGCCCATTAGCTAATTGAATAAAATGCATCAAAAACAATAGTAATAATTGAACAATTAGCAATCATTCTTACTTGTGTCTAACCATTCACAACATATGCCAGATGCTCCACTGACCTTTGGCATTTAAAGCCCTTAAAGACTTGGCTTGACACATGCCTGTTTAAAATATTTCCTCAAGGGGCTTTAATGTTGGTCATATTTATAAGCGTTCAACCAAAGGCAAGAGATTATAACCTCCATTAAATCAAACTCAATTTGTTTGCCGACCGCAGTACCACTGGACCTCAGCTATAATAAATATCTGCAGATCAATAAAAGGGATTATGTCATCAGGAATAATTCTGCAAAACGGAATTAGAAGTCTTTTCTTCCCCTCCCTCCCCTGTACAAAGGGTCAGTTTCCCCAATACACTAAGCATTGACAGAGGAACTGATGGAAAATAGAAAGGAGCTTTTATTGACTGGTCTATATATTGTTGGGCCTGCAATATTGGAAAATTTTAAATGAATCTGGCTTTGAAAGGCTGAATTGCTGGGATCAATACAGTGGAATTCCTCGTTAGAATGTGCTCCTTTTTTTCCCTGATTACTATTGTTTAAACACCAAACTAATTCTGGCTCATCAAAGGCAAGGCAAGGCACTCCTGGATGGATGTGTTTGTACTCCTAATGTGCTCCTGATAAATGTCCCCTAAGAATGGGAGAGAGACTCCGGTGATCCCCTCAGCCATTCTTACCCTGATCACAAAAGAGGAGGAGGATTTTTGGAATTGTATTTGATTTATTGTTGTCACATGTACGGTGAACAATTGTCTTGTACAAATCAAATCATTGCACAACGCATTGAGGTAAAAAATGACAACAGAATACGGTGTAACAGCTGCGGGGATGTGCAGTGTGCAGGTAAACAAGGTGCTGGATCATAACAAGGTAGACTGTAAAGTTAAGAGTCCATCCTGTGGTACCAGCGGACCATCATAACGACAGGGTAGAAATTGTCCTTAGGCCTGGTAGTACTTGCTTCAGGCTTTTTAATCTTCTACCCATTGGGAGGGGGAAGAAAGGAGAATGTCCAGGGTAGGAGGGTCTTTGATTAGTGTGCTACCTTCCTGAGGCAGCAAGAATTAGAGACTAGATTTCCCAGTGGCTTTGAAGTTCTTTTTTCTCTCAGTTTTCTGAACAAATTCTAGGATTCATATCTTCTGCATTGTTTCATCATGCAATCAAGACCCATTGATTGAGGAGGTTAGCAACTACATTTCTGCTGCTAGGATGAGCATTGCATATGTTCACTCACAGGCTGTGTTCTTTGTTGGAAAGCAGATTGGGACAATCATTTGAGACTGAAAGGGTTAAGCAGGCCGTCACATACTGCCGGGTTTAAAATGAGTGCCCAGCATTCACCAGGCCTGCACACAGCAAAGCCAAGAGAAAGCTTTTGATTGCGGATACAAAACGTGCAGGAACCTCGAATACATGTACGTTTGTACAAACTTTGTAATAATGCGAGAAGACTCCACTCCTGAAAAAAATCATGAAACAAAACCGTATTCTCTAGTTCCTCCACCAAATGAAAGCCATTCAGCCAGGGCTCTCGGAAGTAGGTACTGGCACATATATTGAACTTATGAACACATACAGAGTTTTAGTATTTGACAATGCTATCCAGCAATTGGTTGAAACAAATTCTCCCTTCTTACCATAAACGTATATGTCAGTGTAGGCGAACTATGATATTTAACCAAATAAAAATATGCACTTTCAAATGTAACCTGCTAATTCATTCCATCATTAATGCAGAACAGCCGGAGGAACGTTATACTAGTGCTTTAGTTTAAAAATGCCACGAAAGTGTTGCACCTCTTCCCATTGTTTCAGGTGTTTAGATACATGATTATGGCTGTCTATCACTCCCGCAATCCCAGGCTCATAAATTCTGAATCAGCAAGGAATTGGAAGCAAATAGCATGCGTTATGAGCAAATTAGTGTGTGAAACATATCAATCCTTCAACCATTCCAACTGTTCAACCCCAGCCACACATTAACATTAACCATCAAGATGACTGAGAGGCAGTATTAGTTCAAAGATAAAACACAGACCCACACCAAACACAGGGCAAAATGCCACTGACTGCAGCACACAGACATTCACCAAAGGATTTGTGATATTCATTGCACAACATTACAACACAAAACCTTTAGTGTTATTTATCACTAGGACAAAAATTGTCAATAACATTCTCCAAGAAATAGAATGTGCAATACTTAACTAGTTTTCTTAATTTCATGAATTAATGCTTACTTAACTCTTGAAAGATTATGGAAAATTGAAAATGTCAGAGAGGGAAAACAACATCTCTTAAACTTCAACCCAAATCCAATTAATTAAATGTCGTTCATTCCCCTGGGAAGACATCTGCAGCATTTGCCATAATCAAAGAATATCTTTTAACTATTATTTACCTTACAGAATGTTGTAAAGGAAATAAATGTGACCTTACCTGAGACAAGTGAGACTGTGTCTTTCTCCCATGACACTACAGTGATATAAGTCTCCACAGAGGAGGGGATAATGCACTTGAAGACTGCTATGTTCCCTCGCATGGCTTTCTGGTCCTCCACACGGACCGTATAGGGCTCTCTTAAGACTAAGAACAAAAAGCAGGCTTGAGTTGGTGTTGTCAAGCAGTTTAATAAATGACAGCAACTTTCTGTTACATTAAAGTATTCCAAGCAATAACTGAGTCTGAGCAAATTAAGGGAATAGGTGATATAAAGCTTGGTCATAGAGGCAAGTCTTGAAGAAATATAAATTGAGTTAGAATGATAGTGTAGCTTAAGGATGCAATTCCAGAGCTTAAATTGAGTAAAGGCACTGAACTGGAACTTCCTTCTTAAGTATTACTAGATCTACTATATCTGTACTGTATACTTCCTCGACTCACATGATTCTTACACATTCTATACGATGTACTCCAATGAAGTCAATACAACTGAACTTTAAACACATGCTAGTATTTCTGCACATTTTATTCCATAGCTGTTCTTTATTCTTATCATTGTTGAATGTTGCTTTTTGTTGCATATCACGGCAACATACCACAGCAAATTTCTAATACATGTAAATATATGTATTTGGTGAATGAAGTTAATCCTTTCTACTTTTAGAATTTGGGGCATCACGGTAGCCTAAGCTGTTAGCACGACATTCTCTCCGTTTCCTCCGGGTGCTCTGGTTTCCTCCCACAGTCCAAAGACGCACCAGTTAGGGTTAATTGGTCATTGTAAATTGTCCTGCGATTAGGCTAAGGTTAAATGGGAGGAATCCTGGGCAGCGTGAAGCATTGGGACTGATGGGACTGTTCTGCAATGTATCTCTAAATAAATAAATAAATGGAACTGGACATAACGTACACACGTTATTAAGCTGTGCATTAAGACCATGTGACTAAGCAGAAACATCAACTGTCCATTTTCCTCCATAGACGCTGCCTGCCCTGCTGAGTTCCTCCAGCATTTTGTGTGTTGCTCCCACTGGATTTCCTCTTGGTTTTCCAGGGGATCTTTCACTGTGAAACCGAAATACTGGTGGTACTGTAATTTAGTGAATTGCCCCTTCATCGGTGATTAGACTTGGCAAAGCGAGTGAACAAAAAAAGGAAGAACTCAATGGGCTAAGTAGCATCTGTGGAAGAACCAGGAGTGGGTCAATGGAAGTGAACATCTCCTCACTGCAAGGAGAAAGAAACAAAATGCTGGAAATACACAGGAAGTTGTAAAAGATCCAAAACAAGGAAAGATGATTAACTGCTTTAAGAGATTCCGTAAAATGCAATTACATAGGAACAGCAGCTAAGTTGTTAGAAGATGAATGAGTGTAGTTCCAATTCTAATACTATTAACTGCTCTAAAAGAAGACTTCAAGGTCACAAAAAAATGAATGGTAAATGCCTCATTCATAATGCTCAGTTCTCAAGCACATTTTAGAAAAGAGTCCCTCCTAGAATCTTAATCACTGAAGAACCTGTGATGAACTTCCAGTATTTCTGACTTTTCCCCCAGATTTTTATTAGTCAGAGTGGTTCATGACATGACAAATCAGCAGAATTAGGCCATTTTGTCCATTGACACTGCTCTGCCATTTCATCATGACTGATCCATTTTCGCTCTCAACCCAATTCTCCCTGTAACCTTTCAATGTCCTGACCAATCAAGAGCCTATCAACTTCCATCTTAAATACACCCAATAACCTGGCCTCCACAGCCGGCTGTGGTGACGAATTCCACAGATTCACTAACCTCTGGCTAGGAAAATTTCTCTTCATCTTCATTCTAAATGGCCACCCCCCTCTTCTGAGGCTGTACATTTAGGTGCTAAGCTCCCTCACTGTTGGAAACATCGTCTTTACATAGACCTTTCAAAATGTGATAGGTTTCAATGACAGCTCTCTCATTCTTCTAAACTCCAGCAAGTACAGGTCCAAAGCCATCAAACACTCCTCATACAATAACCCTTTCATTCACAGAATCATTCTTAAGAACGTCCTCTGAACCCTCTCCAGTGCCAGCACCACCTTTCTTAGAGAAGGGGCCTAAAACTACTAACAATACTCCAAGTGAGGCCTCACCAGTGACTTATCAAGCCACAGCATTATATCCTTGCATTTATATTCTAGTCCTCTTGAAATGAAAGCTAACATTGAATTTGCCTTCTTCACCACCTCTGCAACCTGCAAGTTGACCTTTAAGGAATCCTGCATCCTAAAGTTGACCTTTAGGGACCTTTGCACCTCAGATTTTTTAATTTACTCCCCATTCAGAAAATAGTCTACCCTTTTATTCCTTCTACCGAAGTGCATGACCATGCACTTCCCAACACTGTATTCCATCTACCACTTCTTTGCCATTCTCCTAATCTGCCCAGGTCCTTCTGCAATCTCCCTGCTTCCTTAACACTACCTGCTTCTCAACCTGTCTTTGTATCATCTGCAAATGGTTACAAAATCATCAATTCTGTCATCCAAAACATTGACATATAATGCAAAAAGAAGCAGTCCCAACACTAGTGCTGCAGAACACCACTAGTCAACAAGAGTCAACCAGTAAAGACTCCCTTTTTTCACACTCATTGCCTTCTGCTAACCAATCAATCCTCTATCCATGCCAGCATCTTTCCTGCAATATCACTGGCTCTTATCTTGTTAAACAGCCTCATGTATGGCACCTTGTCAAAGGCCTTCTGAAAATCTAAGTAAAAACATCCACCAATTCTGCTTTGTCTATCCTGCTTATTATTTCCTCAATGAGTTCCTGTCATTTGCCTGTCCTTCCTGACAGTCTCACTACACACTGCATCTGCTCGTATACTAACTGCCCGATTCTCAACCCTATCATCCCAGTTCCCTTTCGTGCCCCCCCGACTAAATTAATTTAAACCCCTCCCAACAGCTTGAAAAAAAATCAGCCCACAAAGATATTGGTCCCCCCGCCTCAGGTTCAGGTGTAACCCATCCCTTTCATACAGGTCATACCTTCCCCAGGAAAGATCCCAATGATCCAGGTGGACGCGATCCAGAACATCCTTGACCCTGGCACATGGGAGGCAACATACCATCTGGGTGTCTCTTTCACATCCACAGAATCTTGTTTCTACTCCTCTAACTATGGAATCCCCCTATCACTACTGCAGTCCTCTTCTCCCCTCCTTCCGTTCCGAGCCACAGAGCCAGGCTCAGCGTCAAAGACCAAGTCACTGCAGCACCCTCTGGTAGGTCATTTCCCTTGACTGTGTCCAAAGCGATATACTTATTATAGTGGGGGACGGTCACAGGGGTACCCTGCACTGGCTGCCCATTTCCTTCCTTCTCCTGACAGTCACCCATTTTCCTGCCTCCTACAACTTAGGGTTTAAGTTCCTTTTAAGCTTTTCTTTTTCTTCCCCCCAATTACAAAAGAGTAGGTTTCTTTTATAGAATGATATTTGTAAATAGTTTTTTTTAAACAATGTAATGATTGCACAGTCATAAAATGCAGGAACTCTTCCATAGATGCTGCCTGGTTGTTGAGCTTCCCCAGCATTTTGTGCCTGTTGCATCTGCAGATTTTCTCATGTTTGTATTTCATTGTCATGGCAGGATTTGAACTCTCACGGCAGTTCTAGACATACCAGATTCTGAGATGGATCCATAAGGTAGATGCAAAGAGCTATTTCCTCAAGATGGATGTGGGGTTGACCAGAGCAGCGAGGCATCATTAGGGGTTAGGCATTTTGAACTGAAAGAAAGGGAACATCTCCCTCCTTAAAGTGATGACGTCAGCCTCATGGGCCTGAGGATGTTTAACAATTAAGAGTATTCCAAGCCAAGGTCAACCTAGCAGAAAGGGGAGGCTTGATGTCAGGGTAAGGATTGATTTTATTGAATGACAGAGCACGCTTATGGGGATCTCATGGCTTTTTTTCTAGTCCACTATGCTACCACTTCTCTGAGAGACAGGAAAACATTGTGTAGACCAAAACAACTATTTAGTGATGCACAGAGTGTGCTCAACCTTTATAAAACCCTGGTTAACGCTATCAACCATACCTCAGGAAGGAGTTTAAAACACTTGGGAGGATTCTGAGTACATTTATTGAGTCATAGAGTATTACAGTACAGAAAAATGCCCTTCAACCCATCTAGTACCCTTAAATATTTCACCCTTCACCTTTTACTTAGTTCCACCCAATCTCGATGGAAAAATGCCTGCTTGCATTTATTCTAAGCTATACCCCTCAATTTTGCATACCACATTTTGTATATTTGAAAGGTCTCAACTGTGATGAGAGACTTCAGTTATGCAAAGGAATGAAAGAGGCAGTCTTGGAACAAAAAACAAGGATGAAAGGGGGAATTTAATACTTCATGGTAATTGTTACTCCAATGAAGTGTCTTTGATCTTCAACATTAACTGTGTTTCTCTTTTTCACAACTGCCGGATTTGCTAGAATTTTATATTTTCTCTGGCAAGTGTATGTTGTAACTCAAGGATGCTCAGTTGACATAATTGGCAACAAAAAAGGAACAAACAGAAGTCTTTTTAATGTGACAAGTTGTGTTCAGAATGCACATCCTGATAGGGTGGTGGATTCTTACTAGAAACTTGCAAAAAGGGAATTGAATAGTAACTTGGATAAAAAAAAAATTAAGGGGAATAACAGGAGACAGCCAAAAATGACTGAATCAGGAAAAAAGAGATCCACAATTCCTTGAAAGTGGCATCACAGGTAGATAGGGTTGCAATGAGCTTTTGGCACATTGGCTTTCATATACCAGGGTATTAAGAACAGGAGTTGGGATGTTATGTTGAAGTTGTACGAGGTGCTGGTGAGGCCATATTTGAAGTATTGTGTCACCTATGTGCAGGGAAGATATCAATAAGGCTGCAGGAGCATGGAGAAGATTTATAAGGATGTTGAAAGGACTTGAGTTATAGGGAAAGGTTGAATAGGTTAGGACTTATTTTCCTGGAGTGTAGGAGAATGAGAGGAGATTTGATAGAGGCTTTTTCCACTAGGGCTGGGCAAGACTAGAGGTCATAGATTAAGGGTGAAAGGTGAAATATTTAAAGGGGAACTTCTTCACTCATGGGCTGGCACAAGTGTGGAATGAGCTGCCTCTGGAAGTGTTGGATGCCGACTCAAATGCAACATTCAAGAGAAGCTTTGATAATAAGCACATGGAGGAGAAAGCTACAGAGGTTTATGATCCTGGTGCAGCTGAATGGGACTAGGCAAAATTACAGTTCAGCATGAACAGGATGAGCCAAAAGAGCTATTTCTGTTTTGTAGTGGTGAATGTCTCTAAGACATACAATACATAGGTTAGCACTTCAACCTACCAAGTCCACAATAACAATCAAGCGTCAATTTACACCGATCCTTCTTTATTCTTCCTACATTCCCGTTAAATCTCTCCAGAACCTACAGCCTACCTACACATCAGTGGCAATTTACAGTGATCCGTTAACTGATTAAAACCCACATCTTTGGAATGTAGGAAGAAGCCAGAACACTCAGAGGAATTCCAGGAGGTCAGAAAGAGACCGTGCAAACTCCACACTGAGGTCAGGATTGAATGTGGGTTCGTGGGGCTGTGAGCTGTAGTACTGCGCGGGTGACTCACCGTTCCAGCAGCCCAATTCAATCTTCACCTCAGTGCTCTCACAGAGTTTGCATGTTCTTTCTTTGACCTCCGGGTATTCTCCAAATAATCAAATGACCTATGTGGTACCCATCTGTGATTCTACTAGAACGCAAGGGCAATATAGAAATGTCCAACATTTCAAGACAGTCAGATCATCTTGTCTCAGCTACATCAAGAACATTCTCATTCCACTCACCGGCTTTAATATGAATATCCTGACTTCTAATTTTCCCTGAAGGATTTTCTGCTGTGCAATAGTACAAACTGTCGTGGATTAAGTTATTAAAACTTGAAGGAGGGAAGGGGAAGATCTGGAGAGTGCCGTTCAGATGGACTTGCCGGATCCCTGGAACGTCGTACATCTCTTCTCCAGTTGCGTGGTACCAGCGCAGCGTTGCTGGGGGATTCCCTGATGCAGGGCATGATAACAGTGTCCCCATGGTACTGGCGAAGACTACCTCTTGCAGAGATCCATTGACAAAATATAAGCTGGACTGCAGATCTTCACTGGCAACTGAAAGAAGACAAGGCAAGGCAATCTGTTTTAACATGGAACAGAAGAACATTCACATCCTTGCATTAATAAATCAGTGATATTATACTCCATTACTAAGTATTCAAATGTGGCAAGGTTAGTAATACTCTTGCCATTGAATCTAAAGGTTATACAGTCAATCAGAAACACAGGAAATTCTGCAGATGCTGGAAATGCAAAGTAGCATGCACAAAATGCTGGCTGTTCATCAACCCCTGATAAAGGGTCTCAGCCTGAAATGTTAACTCTTTATTCCTCTCCACAGATACTGCCTGACCAGCTGAGTTCCTTCAGCATTTCTGTGTGATGCAGTCAAGCCTAGAATCTTAAGCCCAAAATGGAGACAAAATTGGTGGTGCTATCATTCAGTGAACCTGTTAAAATGAGGACTCCTTTTAGCACATGTAAAATATCCTATAGTTTATGCTATATCATTCACTTTGAATGTGTTGCATGTTTTTCTTTTGAGCACACTATGGTTGGTGTCCATCCAATCAATGAGACAAAGCAAAAGCAAAACACTCGAGTGTCCGTTTTATTGAGGAAGAACGTAGCTGTTTAATCACTAGTATAATATGATATAATCATACAAAGTATAATTCTCCTACTTTGGTCAATGAAATAAATGTGCAGACTATTTTCTGAAAGTGGAGGAAATCCAAAAATCTGAGATACAAAGGGACTTGGGAGTCCTTGTGCAGAACACCTTAAAGGTTAACTTGCAGGTAGAGTCGATGGTGAGGAAGGCAAATACAATGTTCACATTCATTTCAAGATGTTTAGAATACAAGAGCAGGGTTGTGATGCTGTGGATTTATAAAGGCACTGGTGAGGCCTCACCTTGGGTACTGTGAACAGTTATGGGCTCCTCACCTAGGAAAAGATATGCTGTTATTAGTGAGGGTTCAGAGGAGGTTCACAAGGATGATTCCAGGAATGAAAGGGTTATCATATGAAGAACGTTTGATAATTCTGGGTCTATACTCGCAGGAATTTAGAAGGCTGGGGGGGGGGGGATCTCATTGAAACTTTTTGAATGTTGAAAGGCCTAGATAGAGTTGATGTGGGGGATGTTTCCCATGGTGGAGGAGTCTTGGACAAGAGGGCACAGCTTCAGGATAGAGCGGTGTCCATTTAAAACAGAGATATGGAGAAATTTATCTCGCCGGAGGGTGGTGAATTTGTGGAATTTATTACCACAGGCAGTTGTGGAGGTCAGGTCGTTTGGATATGGTTTGATTGGACATGGCATCAAAGGAGAAGGCCGGGGAGTGGTGCCGAGGAGGAAAAGAAAGGATCAGGCACGATGGAATAGCAGAGCAGACTCAATGGGCCAAATGGACCAATTCTACTCCTACATCTTATGGTCTTATAATCTGTCATCTCTCACTTCTTCTGTCCGATGTTCCCACATTAGCCCCACCAGCAAACTCAAAGCCCAGAAAACAAGATAAAAAAAAAGTTTCCTCAATCCTGAGCTCTTTGAAGATTAGCTGGGGATGTGGAGATTTCCTGTTGGCCAGGTCAAAATTGACAACTCAACCAACATCACTTAATCAAACAGTGATTTGATCCCTGCACTTCATGAGCCCTCACAGTACAGGAGAGACTACATTTCAAAAGCAATTAATTAGATGCCAAGATCCATGAGTTCATGAATGGTGCTACACAGGATGATACTTTCCAGCAAGTACATTTTAATTCTGACAAGTGATTTTGCTTCAACCATTCATTCACAGGGCGAGTTCATGAACCTTCACCAATTTTTAGATGAGAAACAGTTTTCCCATCAACCTTTGCTGGTCCTTTCATCCATTACCTTAAATCTATGACTCCAGGTTATTGATCTCTCTGTCAAGTGAACAAAATGGAGTTGGTGCAAGTTCAAAGGTAATGGGCACTTGAAGGGCATTGGGTCAAGTTCTTGTGCTCTATGACAATGTGACTCTTTCCTGCTAATCCCCTTAACAATTTTGTTCCAAATTGCTTGATCACACTTTCAAGGACACTACAACACACATTCTCAATGTTAGTTTTGATCTACAGTACGGTGCACAAGTCCTAGGCATGTATATATGACACACGAGAGTGATGATAAACCTGATTCTGAGATGAGTCTCTATTGTGGACTGAGAGTGGTAAGGGGTCAAGGAGAAGGGAATCACGGTTGCGAAAGGGGAGGGAGTGAGAAGTACCAAAGAGACATTGTGTAATGGTCAATAAACCAATTGTTTGGAATCAAATGACCTTCCCGGTGTCTCAGAGCCGAGTGTATCTGCACCCATGCAAAGCCACCCCACAAGCCCTGGCACTCCTCTGCCACCTGTCCCCTCACCCCTCCCGCAGCACTCCACCATCATCCTTTGCTCCTGACAGATTTACAAACTCACTCTCCACTCCATGTTGACAAATACAGCACTGTGCAAAAGTCTTAGGTACCTTGGCTATATATACTGTATTTGCCTAAGACTTTCCACTGTACTGTATTTATTGTTATTGTTCTTTTTGTATTGTAGTTTGTCTTCTTATGCACATTGGTTGTTTGTTTGTCTTCGTTCTTTTTATGTGTAGTTTTTCATTGATTCTATTGTGTTTCTTATTATCTTTGTAACTCCAAAACACAAAACTAATTAAAAGCAAAACATGGGGCCTGAATAACTCATGTACATTAGTTTCATTTTCACTTTAAGTAAGGCATGCACATACAATGATAAGGTGACAGGAAGACATATGCCATTCACCTACTTCGTACAAACAGTATAATAATAATGAATTATATAAACACAAAAGAATGCTGAATCAAAAAACGTTTACAATAGTGCTCAAAGATTACTCAAATATTAAATATACATTTCTTTGTATCTACATTGAATGTCCGCAAGAAAATGAATCTCAGGTATATGGTAACATATTCCCATTTTGATAATAAATTTACTTTGAATTTTGAATTTCACTCTGTTGGGACCTTCCATTAATTCTGACATGTCTATTTCAAAGAGCTCAACTCCAGCCTAACCAATCTTTCCTCATTTGTTAACCCACCAACCCCCCTACCCCAGCAACATTTTCTTTTATAGTCTTCAGTATACACTCCCTGGCGCCTGGCACCAAAAAAAGGGGACTGAATGAGATTCTGTTTGAAATCTTCGCATGTGACACCAAAGAACAAAAGAAAACAATAGGCTGGTTTCTGCTGTGTGTCTAGGATTATTCTGGCAATAGCTTGAGTCTTGGAGACATGTACAGATATCCCTCAATGCTCATTTATAAATTTTCACAAAATACAATTGACCCTTCAAGGTACAAGTCCTTGATATACCTTTATAATTATATTGGGGTGTATGGGGTGTCAGGGAGGGGTAGCACCTCTGGTGGGGGAACATGTCACGTCCTTTTCAAGGCGGTTAGTCCACCTTTGGTCCCCACCTGGCACTCAGCTCTCACCTGTGGTTCCCCGTAGCTGTTTGCATGCGACAGCGGCCACACCCCGGGCAACGGCTTTGACAAGCCGGCTAAACCAGGTGAGGGTAGCCGACGGGTCTCAAACCCTCAGTGATAGGGAGATGTCTATCCCAGCATGTGAAGACAGACTCCGGTGGATTGAGCAGACGAGACCAATTGAAGGTCCAACGGTCAAGAAGGCAGTCTCTGCAAGCGTCGTGGAACATGTAGAGCAGGACAAGACACAGAAGACGTCCTGGTCATCCACTGCGCCTAGTCCCATCTCCAGCCGTCTTGACTCTGTCTTGCCACTGGATCCAGATGGGAATTGGGAAGAGATAGTGAGGCTGATGCTGCGCAACTCTCCCTCACTTAAATCCAAATCATGCGCTAGTCTCGACACCATCATAATGGTGTCGAGGTCCTCATCGACGTTGACAATGGACGAACACATATTTCCCACTATAACAAATAGTTTATTTTATTTTTTGTTTTACAAGAGGAGCTGGTTGTGGACTACAAGAGGAATGGATCACTATCGACATCAATGGATCTGGGATTGAGAGGGTGAACAGCTTCAAGTTCCTTGGCATAAACATCACCAAGGATCTCACATGGTCTGTACATACCAGCTATGTGGTGAAAAAAGCACAACAGCGCCTCTTTCACCTCAGATGGTTGAAGAAGTTTGGTATGGGCCCCCCAAATCCTAAGAACTTTCTATAGAGGCACAATTGAGAGCATCCTGACTGGCTGCATCACTGCCTGGTATGGGAACTGTACTTCCCTCAATCACAGGACTCTGCAGAAAGTGGTGTGGACAGCCCAGCACATTTATAGATGTGAATTTCCCACTGTTCAAGACAATTACAAAGACAGGTGTGTAAAAAGGGCCCAAAGGATCATTGGGGATTCGAGCCACCCCAACCACAAACTGTTCCAGCTAATACCATCTCAGAAATGGCACCACAGCATAAAAGCCAGGACCAACAGGCTCCAGGACAGCTTCTTCCACCAGGCCATCAGATTGATTAATTCACGCTGACGCAATTGTATTTCTATGTTATATTGACTGTCCTGTTGTACATACTATTTATTACAAATTACTGTAAATTGCATATTTAAACGGAGACATAACATAAAGATTTTTACTCATTACGTATGTGAAGGATGCAAGTAACAAAGTCAATTCAGTTCACCTCAATATAGAGTGCAAAGTAGGCCCTTCTGGCCCTTCAAGCTGTATTGCCCTGCAACCCCTGATAACCCCAGTTTAACCCTAACCTAATCATAGGATAATTTACAATGACTGATTAACCTACTTGGTATGTCTTTGTTCCGTGGGATGAAACCAGAGCACCCTGGAAGAACCCACACATTCCATGGGGTGGATGTACAGACTCCTTACAGATGACACCAGAATTGAAGTCGGACACTGCACCTGAACTACAATAGTGTCACACCCACTAGCATCACTCTTTGCCAATAGTATCCATAATATCCATACGATATTGCACTCAGTCTTTTCAACTGATAAAACCCCCCGCAACAAAAAGAATTACAGAAAACCATATCCTTTTGTTAAGCAAGGAAACATACACCTCTGGTAACATAAAACTAAATTTGCTATTTGTTTATTACCAACTTGACAGAAATAAGGGCAGCACACACAAAATGCTGGTGGAACGCAGCAGGCCAGACAGCATCCATAGGAAAAAGCACAGTCGATGTTTCTGGCCGAGACCGTTCATCAGGACTGACGAAAGGTCTCGGCCCGAAACGTCGACTGTACTTCTTCCTATGGATGCTGTCTGGGCTGCTGCGTTCACCAGCATTTTGTGTGTGTTGCTTGAGTTTCCAGCATCTGCAGATTTCCTCGTGTTTGCCAGAAATAAGGGCAGTCTATTTTTCTCTATTCTCCTTTGTTGTCCAGGTGAATTTTGAATATCTCAGGAAATGTCTGGGGAAACCTAATACAACTTGGATATGACCTTTCCCTCAGTTTGATAATGCAATCAGGTGCCTTAAAATGCTGATGTTCATTGAAGTGATGAGGGTTCCTACAAGAGTTATTTAGGCTAAGCTATAATATATTTCAGGTGCAATGTGTACTTCAGGGATGAATATGGGTGATAGGGGAATAACTTACTAAATCAAAGAAATATCCTGGAGTAAAGGAGTTGTATCTTTTCAGTTCCTCGTTGAATAATGGAAGCCTGGCAGTGCTTTGTACTCCGGGTTCTCCCCTTAGGGTTCCTTTCTCCTTTAATTAATATTTCAGCAAATATTTGGAGGATGAACAGTACAATATCATAAAATGTACACTCCACCGAAGCACCATAAATAATACAGCAGTGGTGTAGCCAAATCAACCTGGATGCACAAGCAAAGCTGCCCAGGATAAAATCTAATGGATAGATACTTGCATTTTTATGGCACTTTCTACAACCTGAGGACAACCCAGCTGATGAATACTTCTGACTTTTATTTATTGGGATACAACTCAGAATAGGCCCTTCCAGCCCTTTGAGCCATGCCATCCAGCAATCCCCTGATTTAATCCTAGCCTAATCACGGGGCAATTTACAATGACCAGTTAACCTACCAAGCAGTTCCAGGAGGAAACTGGAGAACCCAGAGGAACACAGAGAGAACGTATAAACTCCTTATAGGCAGTGGCAGGAATTGAACCTGCGTCGCCTGCACTGTTAAGCGTTGTGCTAAGCACTACACTATCACGCCATTCCCTACGCTAACGCGCCAAAATGCAGTTACTGTTTCTTTGTGGGAATTGTGACAGCTAATTCAAGCAGAGCAAGACAGAGCTCTTGCAGGAACAGTTTTCAGCTGGAGGTAAGGAGTTGCAACAAGGTAGTGAGAAGGTTTCAACCACCATTGTGGTGCAATAACAAGGGAGGGAGGACCAGACAAGGACACATCCCAAATTTGTCTTCTACAGCAGGGAGAACACCTCACTGCTCCTGGAACATAAAATGATTCATAAAATTCAAACTGTGCTTTCCTGGCCCTTTTGCACCTCTATTTCCACTCAACGGTAGTCTCTTTATGCACAAGTTCATATTAAAACTAGGACTGATAAGGTCACTGGTGTATGGACTGCATTTGAATCAGCTTCCTTCTTGCCTGAGACGTAGTCTTGCTACTCGCCAGAAGATCCTGTGAAAATGATGCTCAGTGCAGGATACCGATCTGGAAGGTCAACTTTATTGCTGTTTTATAGGCTATGGCCATGGCTAGAATGCTCAGCATTTAGTGACCATCTTTACTGCCTTCGAGAAGTTAGCTCTGAAACTCTGCCTTAGAACAGTTGCAGCCTTCCCAATGAGAGTAAACTTACTGCGCTATCGGGTAGGGAACTCCAGGATCGAGACCCAACAAGACTGGGAAAATGGAAGAAAAATTTACAATAACATTAACACAAAGGAGTCAGGAGCAGGACTATGCAAAAGGCTCTTCAAGCTCTGCTATTTAATGAGACCATCTGATGGTAAAATCACTCTTACATTCCAGATGACCTCGTACCCTCTTCCTAATCAAGAATGTATATATCTATACAACACATGACATGGCACAAAATATAAATATATACACACACACACACACACACACACGTATATATAAAATCATCAACTGCATTTTGCGTTTTGCCATATATGACATAGGTGATCATGGTCTTATGACCATAATTGTTCTTGGCAAACTTTTCTACAGAAGTGACTTGCTTCTGCCTTCTTCTGGGCAGTGTCTTTACAAGATGGGCGATCCCAGCCATTATCAATCTTCTTCAGAGATTGTCTGCCTGGCGTCAGTGATCGCATAACCAGGACTTGTGATTACCAGCTCCGCCACCTGCTCCCACTGTTCCACGTGACGCTAATCGGGTGGGGGTGGGGGTGAGGGGGGGCTAAGCAGGTGCTCTACTTTGCCCAAGGATGACCTGCAGGCGAGCGGAGGGAAGGATTCGCCTTGCACCTCCTTTGGTAGAGACATATCTCCACACCACCACCCACAAGTACATATCTGCTTTTGCCAAAAAACCAACCAGTGACTCTGCTTCCACAGTGCTTTGAGGAAGAGAAATGCAAAGACCCACAGCACTCTGAGGAGAACATGTTTCCCCTCAGATCCATACTAAATAAGTAATTGTTTATTCCTAAACAATGACTGTTATGAAACATCCTGTCCATGCCTATGCTGCCGAGACCTCTTAAGTATCTTCTATTCAGTCTAGACCAATCTTGTTCCTTTGAACTTCAGTGGATATCAGCCACACATTCCAAGAATTCATCTATTCCCCCTGAACAGCTTCCAACACATCCTGCCTTAAATAAGACCAATACCATACATTGTACTCTGATATAAAGTTCACCCTATTAAAGAACATCTCCTTGAACTCTATTGCCAACTTTTAAAAATAGGTTTTGAAAGCCTGATACACAAATTGAGAATGTAGGAAGTACTCAGTTAATCAGATAGCTTCTATGAAGAGAACACCAGAATTAATATTTCAGGTCAGGAATAGGTTACCAGGACAAAAATATTAACTCTGTTTTTAATTTCTGACTATAGATGCACCCCTTCTCAGTAAACATTCCTAGCATATTGGCACAAACACGAGGAAATCTGCAGATGCTGGAATTTCAAGCAACCCACATAAAAGTTGCTGGTGAACACAGCAGGCCAGGCAGCACCTCTAGGAAGAGGTATAGTCAACGTTTCGGGCAGAGACCCACCAGCAACTTTTATGTGTGTTTCTAGCATACTGGGTTTCTTTAGAATCCAGATATCCACTGAAGAATTCTACCTTGAACATATGCTTTTTTTTTCCTACTCTGGATGGTAAAATATTTGATGTGCACATGCAAATTTTATTTCAACAGACAATAGATAATAGGTGCAGGAGTAGGTCATTCGCCCCTTCGAGCCAGCACCACCATTCACTGTGATCATGGCTGATCATCCACAATCAGTACCCTGTTCCTGCCTTCTCCGCATATCCCTTAACTCCGCTATCATTAAGAGCTCTATCTAACTCTTTCTTGAAAGAATCCAGAGAATTGGCCTCCACAGCCTCCTGAGGCAGAGCATTCCATAGATCCACAACTCTCTGGGTGAAAAAGGTTTTCCTCAACTCCGTTCTAAATGGCCTACCCCTTATTCTCAAATTGTGGCCTCGGGTTCTGGACTCCCCTAATATCGGGAACATGTTTCCTGCCTCTTGCATGTCCAATCCCTTAATAATCTTATATGTTTCAATCAGATCCCCTCTCATCCTTCTAAATTCCAGTGTATACAAGCCCAGTCGCTCCAATCTTTCAACATATGACAGTCCTGCCATCCCGGGAATTAACCTCGTGAACCTACGCTGCACTCCCTCAATAGCAAGAATGTCCTTCCTTAAATTTGGAGACCAAAACTGTACATAATACTCCAGGTATGGTCTCACCAGGGTCCTGCACAACTGCAGAAGGACCTCTTTGCCCCTATACTCAACTCCCCTTGTTATGAAGGCCAACATGCCATTAGCTTTCTTCACTGCCTGCTGTACCGGCATGCTTACTTACAGTGACTGATGAACAAGGACACCTAGATCTCATTGCACTTCCCCTTTTCCTAACTTGACACCATTCAGATAGTAATCTGCCTTCCTGTTCCTGCCACAAAAATGGATAACCTCACATTTATCCACATTAAACTGCATCTGCCATGCATCTGCCCACTCACCCAACCTGTCCAAGTCATCCTGCATTATCTCAACATCCTCCACACATTTCACACTGCCATCCAGCTTTGTGTCATCTGCAAATTTGCTAATGTTACTTTTAATGGCCTCATCTAAATCATTAATGTATATTGTAAATAGCCGCGGTCCCAGCGCCGAGACTTGTGGTACCCCACTAGTCACCTCCTGCCATTCTGAAGGGGACCCGTTAATCCCTACTCTTTGTTTCCTGTCTGCCAACCAATTTTCTATCCATGTCAGTATCCTACCCCCAATACCATGTGCTCTAATTTTGCCCACTAATCTCCTATGTGGGACCTTATCAAAGGCTTTCTGAAAGTCCAGGTACACTACATCCACTGGCTCTCCCTTGTCCATTTTCATAGTTACATCCTCAAAAAATTCCAGAAGATTAGTCAAACATGATTTTCCCTTTGTAAATCCATGCTGACTTGAACCGATCCTGTTACTAGTATCCAAATGTACTGCTATTTCATCCTTTATAATTGACTCCAGCATCTTCCCCACCACTGATGTCAGGCTAACTGGTCTATAATTCCCTGTTTTCTCTCTCTCCCCATTCATAAAAAGTGGAATAACATTAGCTACCCTCCAGTCCTCAGGGACTGATCCTGAATCTATAGAACATTGGAAAATAATTACCAATGTGTCCACGATTTCTAGAGCCACCTCCTTAAGTACCCTGGGGTGCAGACCATCAGGTCCCGGGGACTTATCAGCCTTCAGACCCATCAGTCTATCCAACACCATTTTCTGCCTAATGTGAATCTCCTTCAGTTCCTCCATTACCTTAGGTCCTCCGGCCACAATTACATCTGGGAGATTGTTTGTGTCTTCCCTAGTGAAGACAGATCCAAATTACCTGTTCAACTGGTCTGCCATTTCCTTGTTCCCCATAATAGATCCACCCGTTTCTGTCTTCAAGGGCCCAACTTTGGTCTTAACTATTTTTTTCCTCTTCACATACCTAAAGAAGTTTTGACTATCCTCCTTTATCTTCTTGGCTAGCTTGCCTTCGTATCTCATCTTTTCTCCCTGTATTGCCGTTTTAGTTATCCTCTGTTGCTCTTTAAAAGTTTCCCAGTCCTCTGGCTTCCCGCTCATCTTTGCTATGTTATACTTCTTCTCTTTTATTTTTATACTGTCCTTGACTTCCCTTGTCAGCCACGGTCGCCGCTTACTCCCCTTAGAATCTTTCTTCCTCTTTGGAATGAACTGATCCTATACCTTCTGTATTAGTCCCAGAAATACCTGCCATTGTTGTTCCACTGTCATCCCTGCGAGGGTATCTTTCCAGTCAACTTTGGCCAGCTCCTCCCTCATAGCACCATAGTCCCCTTTGTTCAACTGCAATACTGACACTTCCAATTTTCCCTTCTCCCTCTCAAATTGTAGTTTAAAAGTTATCATGTTATAGTCACTACCTCCTAATGGCTCCTTTACCTCGAGTTCCCTTCTCAAATCCAGTTCATTACACAACACTAAATCCAGAATTGCCTTCTCCCTGGTAGGCTCCAGTACAAGCTGCTCTAAGAATCCATCTCAGAGGCACTCCACAAACTCCATTTCTTGGGGTCCAGTACCAAACTGATTTTCCCAGTTTACCTGCATGTTGAAATCCCCAATAACAACCGTAGCATTACCTTTGCAACATGCCAATTTTAACTCTTGATTCAACTTGCACCCTATATCCAGGCTACTGTTTGGGGGCCTGTAGATAACTCCCATCAGGATCTTTTTGCCCTTACAATTTCTCAGTTCTATCCATACTGACTCGACATCTCCTGATTCTATGTCACCCCGCGCAAGGGACTGAATTTCATTCCTCACCAGCAGAGCCACCCCACCCCCTCTGCCCACCTGCCTGTCCTTTCGATAGGACGTATATCCTTGAATATTCATTTCCCAGCCCTGATCCTCTTGCAGCCGTGTCTCTGTTATTCCCACAACATCATACTTGCCAATTTCCAACTGAGCCTCAAGCTCATCCATTTTATTTCTTATACTTCGTGCATTCATATACAATACTTTTAATCCATTACTCCCCTCACGTTTCACATCGATTCCTATTGCACTTGGCCATACTCTCCAATCCCTTCCTGAGCTTTCTGCCCCATTAATTCTGTTGTCTTTCTTAACTTTTCTTATTCTCTCTTTCCCTTTAACTCCATCCTTATATTTCCCATTCATCCTCTACCCCCCACTACTTAGTTTAAACACACTCGTGTAGCAGCGGCAAACCTGCCTGCCAGAATCCTGGTCCTCCATCTGTTAAGATGCAACCCGTCCCCTTCTGTACAATTCATCCTTACCCCAAAACAGATCCCAGCGGTCTAAGGATCTAAATCCCTACTTCCCGCACCAGCTCCTCAGCCACACATTCAGATCCCCTATCTCCCTGTTCCTGTCCTCTCCAGCACAAGGAACTGGAAGCAAGCCGGAGATAACCACCCTGGAAGTCATGCTTTTCAGCCTTCTTCCAAGTTCTCTGAAGTCATGCTACAGAATTTCTTTCCTCATCCTCCCGACGTCATTTGTGCCGACATGCACCACCACTTCCAGCTGTTCACCTTCTCCCTTGAGGATGCCCTGCAATCAATCTGTGACATCCTTGATCCTGGCACCAGGGAGGTAACACAGCATCCTTAAATCCCGCCTGTTGCCGCAGAAACCCCTTTCTGTACCTCTCACTATGGAGTCCCCTACTACCATGGCTCTGCCTGATGTCTGTCTCCTCGGCTTTTCTTCAGCGCCAATTTTTGACTCGCAGATCTGTCCGCCTCTCAGACTGGCAGTGTCTTCTGCCCCGACACTTCCAAGAGGGTGAACCCGTTTTCAAGAGGTACATCCCACGGGGTCTCCTGTACTCCAAGCATTCATTCCTTCCTCATCGTCGGACACCTTCTCTCTTCTGGTGTCTTTGGTGTAACAATCTCGCTGTAGGTCCTGTCCAGAAAACTCTCGTTTTCCCGGATGAACCTGAGGTCATCCAGTTGCTTCTCTAGTGCCCCAACACGGTCCTTCAGGAGCTGAACCTGGACATACTTTTTGCAGTTGTAGCAGCCAGAGGCACCATCAGTGTCCCTCTCCCCCTCTCCAACTGTGGCGTAGTCTCCTCCCTCAGCCTCTTCGCCGAAGACTCTCGAGACAAAGACTCGCACTTTTCTCACAAGGCACTTCCCTCAACAAGGCCACTCCCCTAGAGCAAACCTTGATTATATTGGATGATAAATTGACTAATTTGCTGCACCTGCCGCACCTTTGCCGACCTTGAAGGTACGTGTTGCAGGCTGGTCCCGAATGGTTTTTAAATCACCCGCTCCTGAAAACAACAGAAAAAGGACTCCCAAGAGCTCAACTCCTCAGCCAATCCCTGCACTCACTCCTTCACTTGCCACACCTTTGCCGACCGTGAAGGTATTCACAACATTAAGCTGACAAGACTGGGTCAGCTACTCTCAGTTCACAATTCAAGACTCAAGACTTGAGGTTCAAGATTTTTGATTGTCATTCTTCAGTATATAAATGTAAAGGGGAACAAAATGATTGTTATTCCAGATCTGACGCAGCATAACAAAAACACAGTGAGCATAAAGAACACAATTTTTTTTAAAAATACTATCATCATCATCATCAGGTGCCGTGCCCAGTTTGAGCTTTGACTGCCATGGCCCACACACTCCTGTTTCGGGTCAAGTGGATCAATTCATTGGTATTCTTTTCCAGTTCTCTGGCTGCTGTCTCCATCATCATTTGTCTTTGTCTTCCTCTTGCTTTCTTCCCTTCAATCTTTCCCATAATTACTGTGCATTCTAACTCCTCTTTCCTAATCACATGTCCAATGAAGTCACATTGCCTTTTCATGATCTCATACATTATTTCTCTTTTTGTGTTTGCTCTGTTCATGACATCCTCGTTAGATATTCGTTTCGTCCATGATATTCTTTGCATCCTCCTCAAGAACCGTATCTCTGCTGCTACAATTCATTTCCTCATGTTACTAGATATTGTCCAACATTCTGAGCTATATAACATAAATGGATAAACGTAACATTTCAGTACTCTGAGGCAGGTTGTCATGCCTAGTTTAGTATTGGTCAGTATACTCTTCATTCTCGTAAAGGTGTCTTTTGCCATCCCTGTTCTTCTTTTGATGTTCATGTCGCACCTGCCATCTGATGTTACCCAGCTTCCTAAGTAGCAAAAGTTCTGTACTTGTTTTATGTCTTCCTCGTTTATTCTCAGCCTGCAGATAGGATTCTCCTTCTTTTTGGATATCAACATACATTCTGTCTTTTTGCAATTGGTAGGTAGACCCATTTTTGCACTTTCTTCATCAATTATATCAATTAAGTTTCGTAGTTCTTCCTCCGTACTTGCAATTAACAGTGTTATCTGCATATCTGAAATTATTGATGTTTTTACTGTCAACTTTGATTCCCAAGATGTCTCTTATTTTTTGTAATATTGTTTCACTGTACACATTAAATAAATCAGGGTAGAAAACACAGCCTTGTCTAACGTCTCTCTTGATTTTCGTAAACTAACTCATTTCTCCATCTATTCTTACAGCGGCAGTTTGTTCCCAGTACAGATTTCTGATTAGATGGAGGTCTTTCGAATCTAGATCTAGAGTTTTCTGTAATATTTCTATAAAAAATACTATAAGTATAAAAGCAATCCGATGAAATACAATGTACAAGAAACTGTTGTATACATAGACTGATTATACGTACATAAAGTGACACCAGGTGATTTCTATGTAGTGGTGGTAGGGGTTGGATTAACAGGTAGAGGTGTTGATCAACCTGATGGCATATTTATGCAATATCTGAAAAAGAAGGTATTTCAACTATGATACATGTTTGAAGACTGCAGATGTTGGAACTTGCTGGAGGAAATCAGCAAGTCAGGCAGCATCTGTGTGATGAAATTAATAGGCAATGCTAATATCTATTTATGTGTCGCTATTGAAAAATACCAGCTTATGCCGTAATTACATCAAGAAAGTGACACCAACTTTGTCACTTCTGCTCACGAGCAGGTGAACAGTAAAATTCTAAAGATTCATCTCTTTGCTGTTCTCTTGGGTGGAAGTTGAATCAATGATAATTTCAGGTATTGACATACTTTTCTCAATATTAGATATTAAAAAGCGTGAAGCTTCACTGCGTGCAGAATAAGCTTTCAAGCACACGTTAATCCAGTAATACTTATCAATAGACTCATTATCTCCCAAATAATTTTATGCAAGGGGATTGTAATTTTCTGAAATATTCAGCTCTAAATAAAATGAGATTTTTAAATAATTTTGTTTAAAATGTTTATACTACACTTCAGCTACCAACATAATTACATGTGCAATATCAAATCATTATTTTGCATACTGTAATATGCTTAAAATTAAATATTAAAAATGGGCATCCTCCTTCCTAGCTTGTGATCTGTTAGAATTTGTCCTTGTATTTCTCAGCTCAGTCGGACTGATAACATCACCATTGCTGGGTGCCAGGGAACTCTTTGAACTGACGTCTGACAGCAACAACATTAAAGGAAAATTCTCTTCCTCAGACTTTGTTAGATCTGTGCAGGCAGCTTTCTTCAGGTTCCCTGGTTAAATACCATCACTTTGCCATTAACCATAATGTCATCTTCCTAGGTTATTTAATTCTTGCAGTACATCCCTACTCGCAAACAGCCAGGAAAGTGGTTTTGCAAAAGGCATGCCAAGACTCAGAAGAAGTCATAACCACTCACTACAACCAAAGAAGGTCCCGGTTGTGATGATTACTTGTACCACTGGATCCAGACATTTGAGGTCGAGAAAGTGGAACTGCGCAGTGCAACAGCTTTTCCACTTTAAAAAACTTTCCCACACAAGTTTCTTTGTGCAGTTCACATCATCTAAGTACTGCCATCATTGGATGTGACGGCCAACCAATTGTTTTATGTACTTATTAATTGAATGCACATCATGGGGTTCCATGGATCATAATCAGCAGTGAAATACCACTACTTTTAAAATCACTATCCCGAATATCAATATGCTCCAGGTAGCAGTTCAATTGCCACTTTTTCTTCAGTAATTGAAATTTCTTATGTCTAAGTTAGAATTTATCAAATGAAAAGTCTGGAAACACACGATTAACAATGATAAAATGGCAATGGCTTATGCTGTTCCAGACAGCAGTCTCTGTAGCTACTGAGATTGGATGTCCCAGAATGTTCTTTACTTCCCACATGTAGGAGATAATGTTGTGAATTTATCACTGACGGCCCTCTCTGCCCAGTTTTGGGACTTTAGTACGGATCATACCTTTAGGTTGCTCTGTTTCACAGTTGTCGTTATGGCTGTTCAGAATTCTGTTTGGTCAGGAGTGCAGAGAGACTACTCGAAATATATATAGAACATATAGAATAGTACAGCACAGTACAGGCCCTTCGGCCCACAAGGTTGTGCCAACCCTTAAACCCTGCCTCCCATATAACCCCCCCCCCCACCTTAAATTCCTCCATATACCTGTCTAGCAGTGACAAATAGCTGGCTATGGGATGGAATCAGGAGTGCCTTCATCAAGGACTGGGTTAAGGTTGAGGAGTTCTGTCAAGTGGCTTCTGCCTATGGGTACTGACTAACCTTCTGTCCTTCCTATGTCCTTCTCTATTCTTTGTTTCAGCCCAGTGGACACAAGGGTGTCCGGGTCATAGATCACCCTGAAGATAGTGAAGAAAGTGGATGCTGCAATTATCAGCGACAGAAGCCTCTGTTCATTTTTAGATTATGAAGACACGCAGTCCTCTTTTATTGTCATTTAGTAATGCATGCATTAAGAAATGATACAATATTTCCTCCGGTGTGATATCACAAAACACAGGACAGACCAAGACTGAAAAAAACTAACAAAACCACATAATTATAACATATAGTTACAACAGTGTAACAATACCATAACTTGATGAAGAAGTCCATGAGCACAGTAAAAGTTCAAAGTCTCTCAAATGTCCCACATCTCACGCAGATGGGACAAGGAAGAACTCTCCTTGCCATGCCGACCACAGTCCGACTCTGAGTCATCTGAAAACTTCGAGCTCTGATCAGCTCTCCGACACTGAGTACTGAGTGCCATTTCTGTCCGAATGATTCGACCTCAACCTCGGTGGTCACCAGCAGGCAAAGCTGGGGATTTTGAGGCCTACCCTCCAAAAGATTCCCGACCACGCAGTAACGACAGCAGCGAACGAGCATTTCAAAAACTTCTCCAGATGTTCCTCTGTGCTTTCATGTCCATCTCCATCAAATCAGAATTGTCACGGCCCCTATTTAACAAATACAATATCATTTTTCATCGGAGGGCTGCGCACGTACAGTGCGCTGCTCTCTCTCCTCCTGCCTACACTTTAGGAGCATTGTGGGAGACAAAGGCCCTGGGAGTCCAGATGCATTGTGGTTTGAAAAGTAGTCAGAGTGATATCTGATTTCCTATAAATTGCTGATTTTACTTTGCACCAGTGCAACATTTTCCTCCCGGAGGACCACAACCTTGTCATTGGCTTTGGAAGCTTGCATGCCTCAATGAGCCAAAGAGCCACTTTTTTTTTTTCTGGAGTCAGGGTTTGGCTCTTGGGAGGGTCACCCATGCCAAACAGTTCAAACAGTAGAGGCCACACTAAAAGTGGTCCACCAGACTTCTAGGTTCAGGGGTTCAGCTCAGGGCTAACAACTCTGACTGGTCAAACAAAATTGTTATGGAAACAGCAATGAAGAATCCTTTTACATTTGAGTGCAGTAGTGTTCCTGAGTCTCCACCTGGGGCTTGCATGATGGACAGTAGTGAGAACATCGAGAACGTTACTGACATGATGAAGGAAGTCCTGAACATACCCAGAGATGGAGGACCTTCGTTGCTGCCCTAAATGCCAGTGGCATAATGGGCAGTAAGTAAGAGCAATATCTGACCATATGAAGGTGGAGAGTGATTTCCAGCTGCTTCTGAGTCCAATATAATTAGCCAGATTTGAGTCAGCTTCTGCAGGAGGCAGCATGGCCTGAAATCACTATTGAAAGCAGTTATATCCATTCCTAGCCCTGTGCCTTGTGACGTCTAACTGTTATTACCTGAAGTATTGATTGCAAACAGACTTCTTGGCTTGCAATCTTTATTTTCACTAGAAATAATTTCACAAGAGTAGCTTCAGTGGCATGGACAAGAAACAAGCTAAATCTGAAATAAATGGGTTGTGTTTAATGGAGTTTAATGCTTTGAGCTGCCTAATTAGTGCTATTTTAAACTGAGCCTATTATAGCGAAGGGCTGATGTAAACTGCTCAGGCTGTGAATTGCGTTTGTCAGAGGTATAAATTTGTAAAAGAATCTCCTGGATAATTTACATTTCAGTGAAGCATCATACAATCAGATGCTCTGAAGAAAATGGAACATGTATATCTCCCTTGTTTAAGGTGGTGATAGTCTTGTCAGAAGTCAATATTTGGAATGTGTTCACTTGGCCAAACTGTGAGATACCTGGAATGAATACTTATTAATGATGTATAATTGCTGATTTCCCATCTCATTCACCCTGAGGAAGGGCATCAAAGGCCACTTTGAGAGCTGTACCCCATTATGCTGACAAGTCACGAGAGAAAGGGAATGAGCCAGATCCTGCTCGTCTTATTCAATCTATATCTTGTCTGAGTTAGTGCTGTATCAATTCATTTCAGCTTTAATACACTAAAAATAAGGTGAGTATGTTTCTATGACTAATTTTATAGTCCCTGCCAAGGTAGTTATACAGCTAATTGAACAACGGTAAAACATGTTGATCACTGTCATTACTGCACCTGCCAATTAATGGGACTGTTAGATTTCTTGTTCTCAGAGGATAGAATCCCTATAATTTACTCATTGTTGTTGCCTTTTCTGATTCACCGCTTTCATTAAACAGACTATCAGTAATCCACTCTTACCCCAAGGCTGCCTGGAACCCCTCTGTAGTTCATCAGCAGCAACCCAGCATAATGGCTCCCTCACAGAAGTTCATGGCTGTGGAACAGAAACGGGGGTCTATCGCAGAGTTCCCTATGTCATGCCATTGATACACAGCTTTTGACCATTCGAGGAAAAGGCTGAACTCCCAGCTTGACTGGAAGCTCATTGTCTATCAGATAACAGAGATGTGGCAAAATTTCTTCAGCCAGGGAATGGCGAATCTGTGGAATTCATCGCCTCATACAGTTCTGGAGGCCAAGTAGCTGGCCTGTGTTTAAGACAGATTGCTATGGGGGTTTCGGGGAGAAGGTAAGACAATGGAGTTGAACGAAAACAACAACCAAGATTGAATGGTGGAGCAGACTTGATGGGCAAATAGCCTGATGCCGTTCCCATACCTTATGGTCCATGGTCTAATAGTAATCCCTACCCTCCTGAGAACATCTGTAACATGGGCTACTATAACAGAGACTTCATAGTTCTGTAGATACAATACTAACAACTGCCTGCACAAAACCATCTCAATCTAGTGGCAAGATATCTAAAACAATATCAGCATCTTCTCCCAGATCACTATCTTGGGAAGAAACAAACAGGGCTCTAATTACATTCAACTGGCTTCACTGGGTAGGTCACATTGCTAGCATGCTCAATACCATTACACAAAATGGACACTCTACTCCAAACTCTATGATGACAGGAGATTCAGGTGTACACATGAAACAGCTCAAGGACATTCCCAAAGTCTTCTTAAAAAGTTGCAACATTGCCTCTGACCCACAGGAATTGCTGACCCAATTCCACTCAAACTGAAACAGCAGCATTTAAGATATTTCATATTTGAATGCACAGTGTATACAGAATAAAGTAGGTGATCCTGTAGTGCAGATGGAGTTTGACGTTCTGGTCATCACTGAGTCATGGCCAAAAGAAGATCACAATTGGGAGCTTATCATCCAAGGATACACATTGTTTCAAAAAGATAGGCAGGTAGGCAGAGGGTGTGATGAAGCTCTGTTTGTAAAAAATGAAATCAAATCCTTAGGAAGAGTGGACATAGGAACAGAAAGAGTAGCATCTTTGTGAGTAGAGTTAAGAAACTACATGGGTAAAAAGACCCTGGTGGGAGTATATACAGACCTCTAAACAGTAGTCAGTATATGGGATAAAAAATTACAATGGGAGAGAGAAAAGGCATTTAATAAGGACAATGTTATGATAGTCAAGGGAGATTTGAATACGCAGGTAGACAGGTTAGTGTTAGATACCAAGAGGGGGATCTTGTAGAACATCTACAAGATGGCTTTTTAGAGCAGTTTGTGGTTGAGCCCACCAGAGGAAAGGCAATTCTGGATTTGGTGTTATGTAATGAATTAGCTTTGATTCGTGAGCTTAAGATAAAGGAATGCTTAGGAGACAGTCATCAAATATGATAGAATTCATCCTCCAGTTTAAGAGGGAGAAGATAAAGTCAAATGTATCATTGTAATGTGGAATAAGGAGAATTACAGAGGCATGAGAGAGGAAGTGGCAAAAGTTGATTGCAAGGGGACACCAGCAGGGATGATGGCAGACCAGCAATGACCGGAGTTTCTGGGGACAATTCGAAAGGCACAGGAAAAATACATCCCAAAGATGAAGAAGTATCCTAAAGGGAGGGTGTGGCAACCAAGGCTGACAAGGAAATTCAAAGGCAGCATAAAAGAAAATAAGACAGCAAAAATTAGTGGACAGTCAGAGGATTGGGAAGCTTTAAAAAACCGACAGAAGACGATGAAAAAGGCATAGGGAGGGATAGGCTGAAATATGAAGGAACACTAGACAATAATATAAAAAAAGGATACCAGAAGTATTTGTTAGACATATAAGAAGTAAAAGAGAGGTGAGAGCGGATATCAGACTGCTGGAAAATTATGGTGGAGAGAGAGTTATAAGAGACAAAGAAATAGCAGATGAATTTAATAAGTATTTTGCATCATTCTTCACTGTGGAAGATGCTAGCTGTATACCAGAAATTTGAGAGTGTCAGGAGCAGTTGCTATTACTGAGGAGAAGGTGCTTGGGAAGCTGCAAGGTCTGAAAGTCACCTGTGTAGACTATTTTCTAAACAGGGAGAACATTTCAAAAATGAGAGACGCAAAGGGTCTTGGGAGTCCTTGTGCAGTACAGTATTCCCTAAAGTTTAACTTGAAGGATGAGTCAGTGGTAAAGGCGGCAAGTGCAATATTAGCATTCATTTCAAGAGGATTAAAATACGAGAGCAAAAATGTAATGTGAGGATTCATAAAGCATTTGTCAGACTTCACCTGGAATATTATGAGCAGTTTTGGGCCTTTATCTAAGACATGCTGGCATTGGAGATGGTCCAGAGGAAGTTCAGAAAATATGATTCTGGGAATGAAAGGGTTCGTGTATGAGAAGCGTTTGATGTTCTGGGCTTGTAGTGGGCGAATGTAAGACCAGAGCGCACAGTCTCAGAGTAGAGGGATGACCATTTAGAACAGAGAGATGAGGAAGAATATCTTTAGCAAGAGGATTGTGAATCTGTGGAATTCATTGCCACAAATGGCTGTGGAAGGCAAGTCCTTTGATATATTTAAAGCAGAGGTTGATAGCTTCTTGATCAAAGGCTGTGGGGAAAAGACAGGAGAATGGGTTTGGGAGGAATAATAAATCAGCCATGATGAAATGGCAGAGCAGACTCAATGGCCCAAATAGCGTAATTCTGCTCCCGTGTCTTATGGTCTTATAGTTAGCAATGTTAGAAAAATAGATTTAATGTTTAAGTTCACTGACAGGGGAAAGTTAAAAAAAAACTTTTACAACGTGAAGCAAAAGACCTGTGAGAATACCAGACAGGAGAGTTTCAATGACAAAAAAATGTTGCAGTCAAGCAATAACAGAGTTGTAATTGGAACAGGAAGAAGCAAAAGATGAGTCTAGAGGTGTAAATGGAGTCCCTGCTGGAAGAAGGGCGAGAGGACATATAGCAACAAATAGCTGTTGGAGTTAGAAACGCTTATCGCATAAGTTGTTTGCCAATTGAGTGAAGAGTTGACTGCCCAGTTAAATCTTTAAAAACAACCCCCCACCACCACCTCAAAACATATCTGATGACCTTGCTGTGGTGATTACACTCAGTGGCCACTTTATTAGGTACACCTGCTCATTAACACAAAGATCTCATCAGCAAATCATGTGGCAGCAATTCAATGATTAAAAGGCTGCAGACATTGCCAAGGGGCTCAGTTGTTGTTCAGCCCAAACATCAGAATGGGGAAGAAAAAAGATATAAATGACTTTGACTGTGGAATGATTGTTGCTGCTGGAAGGGGTGTTTTTGAGTATTTCAGAAACTGCTGATTTCCTGGGAAATTCACACACAGCGGTCTTTAGAGTTTACAGAGAATAGTGTGGAAAAACAGAAAACATCCAATGAGTGGCAGTTCTGAGGGTGAAAATGCCTTGCTATTGTGAGAAGTCGGAGGAAAATGGCCAGATTAAGTTGACAGGAAGGCAACAGTAACTCAAATAACCATGTGTTATAGCAGCGATGTGCAGAAGGGATCTCTGAATGCATAACATGTCAAACTTTGAAGTGGATGGCTACAGCAGTTGAAGACCACAAAAATACACTCAGTGTCTACTTTACTGGGTACATGAGGTTCCTAATAAAGTGGCTTCTCTGCATTCTGTGTGTAAGCACAGTAGCTATCAACTCCAAAGTGAACAGACTACAGCATTTTGGACTCCGTGACAAGTTCATTGACTTCAGATCCCTAATTCTGCTGATCCCACATACTGGACTGAAGAAACATTCTCAGTTATTAAGCTCAGGTCCAGGACGGCAATAAAATGTGGGCCCTGACTCAGATGAAAAGGGACTTGTAGAGCCAAACCTTCAGCCTAGCAATTAGAAGTCTTGAAGATTCATGCCCCTGCTGTTCTCCCTAACAGATTACTTCAAATACACAGCATCCTCTGGGGAAGACGTTCACTGCGATTGGAATTAACTTTCTTGCTGCTTACACATTAGTTTAAAGGAATACTCCATGAAGCAAAGCTGGCTTTTATTCTGATGTGCAACTGAGCTCCAGATAACAATTGCTCAGCTGGCAGATGCCTCGTCTTCTTGTTTAGGTGATGAAGTGTGATTATTGCAGCCGCCTATTCACTGGACTGCTTATCTTGGTACGAGATTCTGTATCGTTCAACACAGCAGTATGTACTGCATTTAATTGTGGCACAAACTGGTGAAAGCGTTTTAGCAAACACATGGCAGGGTCTGCAGCTTTATTCACTTTTCAGGCACGAGTGGTAGGGCAAGCTTTGTTCGATATCCTGAACTACCTCTGAGAAGGTGGTGGTGAGTCATCTTCGTGAAAATCTTCCTGTGAAGGTGTCTTGGAACTCCAAAACATAAAACTAATTGAAGGCAAAAGCGTGGTGCCAGGAATAATGTGCCTTAGATTTTGTTTTCCCTTTAGCAAGGCACATACATGTAATGTGGTGCCACGATGACATATGCCGTTCACTTACAGCATTTTCGTTTAACACTATTTTACCCTTGTTATGTTTCAGTTTTCCAATCCCATCCTCGTCACCACTGTTATGTCTTATAACTCCGGAACATAACATTAATTGAAAGCAAAAACACGTAGCCGGGAATAACGTCTTAGATTTAGTTTTACTTTCAGTGAAGCATGTACTTCTGACGCGTGAGACTTGTACCATTCACATACTTTTACATTAACCCATAGAAGATTATTTAACTGAAAAAGCATGCTAAATCAAATAATATATTTATAATTTTACTCAAACTCAGCTATTAGATACACAACAGAAGGTAGACTCACAGGCCTGTGGGGGAAGGAGTTCCATGCAATGAAGGTCCAACAACACGCTTCCAGGTCATAATGTTGTGGAATTTGAAGGGGAACCAGCACTGAGTAGAGTTCCATTGTAAGACATGGACATAGAGATTGTGGGGTTGGGAGAAACTGTCACAGCATCTTAACCAAGCAACATCAGTGCTTTTCTTAAACAACAGTCGAGGCCTAGTTTTCAGTGTCCCATCATCAGCAAGATTGGAGTTTGCAGTCAGGACTGGTGTTCAGTGATTGGCTTGTCTGGGATCAATGCTGCAGGTCAAGGCCCGAGGGTCAAACTGGGACATCCAGAAGTTGAGACCCAATGACTGGAGATCCAGGTCTGTGAATATCTGAGAGTCCCGGGGGCGGGGTAGATGAATGCCCAATGTCTGCATGTCCACATCCAAATCAGAGTCTGCTGGAGGCCGAAGAATACAGCTTGACTTGAGGTTGGAGGACTGGATATATCTGTGGCTGGGAGGGAGGAATGGGACTTGATTTGCTGTTGTTTTGTTCCGCATTGCTTTTGCTGTGTTGTGTGTTGTTCTGCCAGATATTGTTGGTATGCTATATTGGTGCCAGAATGCATGGTAACGTGTGCAAGCTTCCCCCAGCGCAGCCTCAGGTGCGTTGGTTTTTAACACAATAACATATTTCACTGTATGTTTCAATGTAGACGTGACAAATCAATTTGAACCTTGAATCTATGAACTTTTCTGGTATTTATTAACATTCTCTAATTTTTCCAAACCTTAGAAGGCTATTAAAAGTAAAGCTGAAGTTGCATATGGAACAGACTCGATAAGCCTGAAGCACATTAGTGAAGGAGCGCAAATGCAATATAAGTATTCATTTCGAGAGGTCTAGAAGGTAAAAACAAGGATGTAATGCTGAGGATTGATAAGGCATAATTCAGTCCACACTTGGAATATGGTGAACATTTTTTGGTCCCTTTTTTTATGAAAGGATATGCTGGCATTGGAGATGAATTCAGAGGAGGTTCACAAGGATGATCCTGGGAAAGAAAGGGTTAACATTTGAGGAGCGTTTGATGGTGCTAGGCCTGTACTCGCTGGAGGGAAGGGATCTCATTGAAATGTATTGAATGTTGAACAGCCTAGATGGAATGGACATAGGGAGGATGTTACCTATAGTGGGGTAGTCCTGGATCAGAGAGCACAGCCTCAGAATCGAAAAACATCATTTTAGAACAGAGATGAGGAGGAATTTCTTTAGTCAGAGGGTGGTTAATCTGTTGAAATTCATTTCCACAAATGACAGTAGAGGCCAAATCTTTGGGTATATTTAAGACAGAGGTTGATAGCTCTTGATTAGTAAGGGTGTCAAAGATTACAGGGAGAAGAGGGTTGAATGGGTTAATAAATCAGACATATTGGAGTGGTGGCACAGGATCAATGGACTGAATAGCCTAATTGCACTCCTATGTCTTATGGTAAATTGAGTTTTAATAACAATATGGTAATTTCACGTTTAACTTTTCTGAAATTAGATTTTCCTTCAAAAACTAGAATTTAAACTTTCCCAGTTACTACGGAGGGATTCAAACTTGTCTCTCTGGACCAGTGTCCAGAATTCTGGCTATTAGTCCAGTAACTTCTCAAACTATTTCACCTTAAATGCAGACAAATGTTATTTTGTCTAGGGATTCTCCAGCCTTCCCTCAAACTCAACTGCAGTGGTCCTGAACAAATCCCTGTGGCAATGACTTCAATATTCCATCGCTCCCAAATTCCGTACTTCCTTAATACAAATTCCATACTACTCCTACAATCTTTCCAACATTTTCATAGATTTAGATAATGTCATAGTCATAGAACACTACAGCACAAAAACAGGCTCTTTGGCTCATCTAATCTATGCTGAAGCATTAACGTGCCCTGTCCTGTCCACCTGCACCCAGAACACAGCCCTCCATAACCCTCACATCCATGTATCAGTCCAAATTTCTTTTAAATATTGAAATCAAACCCACATCCACCACTTGCGCTGACAGCTCATTCCACGTTCTCACCACCATGTGAGTGAAGGAGTTCCCCCTCATGTTCCCTAGAAACATTTCATCTTTCACATTTAACCCATGACCTCTGGTTGTCATCTCATCCAAGCTCAGTAAAAAAGCCTGCTTGCATTTACCCTATCCATAATTTTGTATACCACCATCAAATCTCACAATCTTAATGTCCTAATTAATAAAGTCCTAATCCATTCAATCTTTCCTTACAACTCAGGTACTGCAGACCTGGCAACATCCTTGTAAATTTTCTCTGTATTCTTTCAACTTTATTTACATCTTTTCTGTAGGTAGGTGACCAAAACTGCACACAATACTCCAAATTAGGCCTCACCAACTTCCTATACAACTTCAACATAATATCCCATCTCCAGCACTCAATACTTTGATTTATGAAGACCAATGTGACAAAAGCTTTCTACCTGTGATGCCACTTTCAATGAATTATGAACTTGTTTTCCCAGATCCCTTTGTTCTACCACACTCCTCAGTGCCCTACCGTTCACTGTGTAAGACACCTGGTTGGTGTTACTGAAGTGCAACACCTCGCACTTGTCAGCATTAAACTTCACTTGGTCCAGATGCGCTGCAAGGTTTGATCATCTTCCTCGTTGTCCACTTTCACTCCCAATCTTGGTGTCATCCACAAATTTGCTGATCCAGTTATCCACATTATCATCCAAATCATTGATATAGATGACAAACAACAATAGATCCAGCACCGATCCCTGTTGGGCACCTCCAGTCACAGGCCTCCAGTCAGAGAAACAACCCACTTTCTAGGTTCTTCTACAAGGCCAATGTCTAATCTAATTCTCTACCACATCTTGAATGCCAAGCCACTGAACTTTCTTGACCAACTACCCATGCGGGACCTTGTCAAAGACCTTGCTAAAGTCCGTGTAGACAACATCCACTGTCTTGTCTTCATCAACTTTACTGGTGACTTTCTTGAAAAACTCTAAGATTGGTTAGAAACAACTGACCATGCACAAAGCTATATCGACTATTTCTAATCAGTCCCTTAGAATACCTTCCACTATTGATGTCAGGCTCACCGGCCATACTTTCCTTATTTATTCTTAGATCCTTTCTTAAACAATGGAATATATCCTCAGTTCTCTGACACCTCACCCCTGTCTAAGGGTGTTTTAAATATCTCTGCTTGGGCCCCCACAATTTTTGCACTTGCCTCCCACAGAATCTGACAGAACACCTTGTCATCCCCTGGGGATTTATTTATCCTTATTTACCTCAAATCAGCAAAATCTTCCTCCTCTGTAATCTGCTGCTTTGCCTCACTTCTATAGACTCTGTGTCCATCTCTCAAGTAAACAGAGATGCAAAAAATCCGTTTAAGATCTCCCCTATCTCTTTCTGTTCCACACATAGATTACCACTCTGATCATGCACAGGACCAATTTTGTCCCTTGCAATCCTTTTGCTCTTAATTTAACTGTAGAAGCCCTCAAGCTTCCTTTCACCTTGACTGCGAGAGCAACCTCATGCCTTCTGTTGGCCCTCCTGATTTCCTTAAGCGTGCTCTTGCATTTCCTGTTCTCATTTGTTCCCGCCGGCCTTTACCTGCTATGCAGCCCCTTCTTTTTCTTAACATGGGCCTCAATATGTCTTGAAAATTAAAGTTTCCTAAACCTTTTATCTTTGACTTTTATTTTGACTGGAACATACAAACCATACTCTCAAAATTTCACCAAAAGTACACCTTTGCCAGAAAACAACCATTCTCAATCCACAATTGCCAGATCCTGATACCATCAAAACTGGCCTTTCTCCAATTTAGAATCTCAACCGGAGCACCAGGTCTACCTTTTCCCAAATAACCTTGGAGCTAATAGCTTTGTGATCACTAGATGCAAAGTGTTTCCCTACACAAACTTCTGTCACTTGCCCTGCCTCATTATCTAATAGGTTGCCTACTATCACACTCTCTCTCAGTGGGATTTCTATGTACTGATTAAGGAAACTTTCTTGAACACATTTGACAAACTCTATCCCATCTAGCCCTTTTACGGTATGGGAGTCCTAGTCGATATGTGGAAAGTTAAAATCACCTATCACAAACTTATGTTTCTTGCAACATCTGCAATTTGTCTACAGATTTGTTCCTCTAAGCCCCACGAACTGTTGGTCTATAATATGATCCCATTAATGTTGTCATAACTTTCTTATTCCTCAGTTCTATCCTAAAGCCTCACTAGACGAGTTCTCCAGTCTGTTCTGACTGAGCACTGCCATGACATTTTCCCTGGATAGTACTGCCACCCCTCCCCCTTGAATTAATCCCACTCTATCACATCTAAACCATGGAGCCCTGAGTGAGAGAGAGAGTGAGTGAGTGAGTGTGAGCAAGAGAGAGAAAATATCAATATGCATGTGTAGACAACAGATCAATGCACATAGATAAATCATCAGTCCATTGGTAGTGTTAAGTGGAGTCTTTGCTCTAAAAGAAATAGGTCCATACTTTACAGTATACTTTATACAACTTTGAGATTTGTCTCCTTACAGGCAGCCATTAAACAAAGAAACCCAAAAGAACCCATGAAACAGAAGAAGCTGGTCGAACAGCCAATTTGCAAAGGAAAAAAAACACGCAAACAATAAAAGTAAACAAATAGCGTACAGAACTGAAGTTCAGAAAAGAGTTACAGTCCGGCAGATTCAGAAACCTGTTAGTTCCAGGCCACAGCCTCCGTTCAGTACAGAGACAAGTAAACCGCAGAGCAGTGAGCTGAAGTTCAGTGTGGAGATGAGTAAACTTCACGGAGCAGTGAGTTGCACTGGCCCGTCCCTTATCTCCAGCCTCAACACCCTGACCTTTTCAATCTGGCCTGGCGCTTAAATCATCCGAACCTCAGGGCGTTCCTTGGTGTTAGACCTGAGCTCTGCCCTTTCAATACACTTCCGGGCCCAAGACACACACCTTGATTCCAGCCATACCCAACCTTCCCAATTCCACTCAGCATTTACATCGATCAAACCTCAGATATCTCCCCACCCTAGGACCCAGGCCCCACCTCCGTTGTACTGCATAGAGTTGCCTACAAGTCGGTACCAGCAATGGCTATAGATTGGCTCATTGCCCACTCTACAGCCCGGACCCTGCCACCTCAATCCAGCCTGTACACACCACGCCTTCGAGATTTCCGTTCACACTGCAAAAAATGCCAGGTCAAGCAGGCAGTTTGAAAGCACAACTCTGACAGGGAAGTTACAGGCCATTGTTTGCAGTGACCGTTTACCAGAAAAGTGTGACCAATAAAGCATTTAGTTGTTTTCTTTATCCCATTTGCCATCAGCAAGTAGTCGCTGAGGTCCACCAGGACCATCTTAAACCGCTCCACCATGTTCAACCTTTTGATTTCTGACTTTGTATATAGGCTTAAAAACATCTTTCTACAATCGCCCCACTATCTTGTCTGGCACTCTGGTTCCCATCCCCTGGCTACTCTAATTTAAACCCCCAAAGCCCTTGCAGCAGTTGCAAACTTTCCCGCTAGGATATTAGTCACCTTCCAGTTCAGTCCAAACCGTGCCTTCTGTACAGGTCCCACCTGCCTTGTAACAGAGCCCAATGATCCAAAAATCTGAAGCCCTCCCTCCTGTACCATTGCCTTAGCCATGAGTTATCTGTATGACCTTCCTATTTCTGGCATCATTAGCACGTGGCAGTGGTAGCGATCTGGAGATCACAGCCCTGGGGTCCTGTCCTTTAACTTAGCACCCAACACCCTGATCTCACTTTGCAGGACCTCGTCAGTCATTCTACCCATGCCATTGATACCGAGGTGGACCATGACTTCTGGCTGTTTACTGTACCGCTTAAGAATGCTATGGACTCCATCAGAAACGTCCCTGACCCCAGCACCTGTTGCATTCATTTCATTAAAAAAAAGACACAAAGTAACACACAGAAAATTCTGGAGGAACTCAACAGGTCAGGCAGCATCTATGGACAGAAATGAACAGTCAAAGTTTCAGGCCAGGACACTTCATCAGGACTTGATTGTTTATTTATCTCCATAGAAGTTGCTTGACCTTCTGAGTTCTTCCAGCATTTTGTGTGTTTTACTCTGAATGTCTTGTCTTTACAAAATACAAAGTCCCTTTTGGTTGCTGGGTTGGAATGAGAGGATAAGTTAGAGGTACAAAAGTCAATGACCAGTCCATGTAAAGAGAGGCTGAATTCTACCAGAGAGGCACTTGTTAGCCAGGATGGTGGCACAAATTAAATCAAAATTCTTTGCTCAAAACCCAATTGTCATCTAGGAGGGCAAAAGGGTTAATCATCAGATCTGGTGTGAGGATGGTGCTTAAGATTGTAGCAGGGGATGGTAGAGGGGATAAGCCCTTAGTACGTATTAAATGATCCCAATGGCACGCGTCTTAAATACCCTTTGACAACCGAGTCCATCTCCTGGCCTTCGCATGTAGCTTAGCTACCAAGTTTGCTGGAACCATTCTACAGACAGGGGAAGAGGGCAAAGGTGGGTTGCTGGAACCTTAAAACCAGTCATCTTCAGGCATATCAGGCTCATCAGCCATGGTTGACACATCTCTGAGAAGAAAAACACTAATCACAAATCTTGTTATGCGAGGGAAAGGTTGCTGTTCTGTTAGTTTTTTTTGAGGGGGGTCGATGTTCGGGATGCTGTTCTTTTTTATATGGGAGGGTGGGTTTGCCTGTTCTCTGAATGATTTTCATGTTCTTTCTTTGTTTCATGGCTATCTGGAGAAGACAAATTTCAGAGTTATATATGGATACATGCTTTGATAATAAATAAATTAACCTTTGAAATCTCTGCTGCCTTGAACTATACCCAACACGAGGAAGACTTCAGAACTAAATCACGAGGAAAACTCTGGAGTTGGAATTCCTAAGGCAGTCCTACTTTGACTTCAACGCTGACTGGGAACTCCTGTGATGCTGCTGGTGCCAGACAGTATCGGTCTCTGCCGTTCCTTTGGTTTCATTAGCTGCATGGAGAGGGGGAGCCTGCTACACGGGCAACAATTTGCTCTCCATATCGTACTGCCCAGGCTTTCATATCATGTAGACAGCTGGGATGCAACATCCATGGCCGACCACAACCAATGGAAGGCCTTGGTGGTGGGAGTTTACAGTCTGGAACACTTTGCCTGAGGAGATGACAGTAAAGAAGCTTCAGATGAGTATGTGAATCAAGGATCAAGGTAACTTTATCATCAAAGTATGTATATGCCACCATATACAACCCTGAGACTCATTTTCTTGCAGGCATTTGCAGTAGAACAGAAATACAATAGCACCAATGAAAAAATACAAAGACTGACAAATTAATGTGCAAAATAAAACAAACTGTATAAATAAGTAAACATAAAATAGTTAATTTAATTAATTAATATTGAGAATATGAGTTGTAGAGTCCTTGAAAATCAGTCGGTAGGATGCGGGATCAGTTCAGAGTTGAGATGAGTGAAGTTATCCATGTTGGTTCATTGTAATTGCCAGGGTATAGTGGGCTCTAGACCAAGTGCTGGAAAATGGGATTAGCATAGATAGTATCTGATGGTCAGCATGGGGATGATGGGCCAAAGGGCAGGTTCTCATGATGTAGGACTCTGTGATGTTGTGCAAATGAAAAGATTGTATTTGGTTCCTGGGAAATAACTGACAACTATTAAAGAAGAGAGCACCTTGGTTCTCAGTTGCAAATTCAGAAGGAGAGATACAGCATGGGCTTCTGTTTTGATTCAGGTGAGGGCTTTGTCCTGATCTCTTCATATTCTGCCCAGTCATATTGTTGGCATCTATGACTATAACAGGACAACAGAGCTGCATTGTCTTGCAGTGGGCGATTGTTCATACATTGATATGCAAATCACTGCAGAAATTGACAATGAATCCTTCGCAATGCACCAGGATTATCGACCCTTCTCTAGGCAGATAAACCAGGGCCATCTGGAATCTAGATTTCAAGAATGCGCAGTGTGACACACTGAACCACAACCAAGATAAACAAGTGCTGCTGTACCAGACACCAGCAGGCACCTGGAAGGACTGATTGTTCCAGGGTATCACAAGGGTTACAAACGTCTGTCACTTACAACCAGTCCTCCACAGGGCATACTGGTAACCATTCACTTAACCAGCCTGGAGTGACAATATTTACAGACCACGGGAAACTGGGGTGACTTCCCACTTTAGCTTCCCGTTGCCTGTACACTGGGCAGTCAGTGCAAGTGGTCTGCTCAATTTTTCTGCCTCTTGGATGACTCGGGCCCGAGGACAACCTGGCATCGGGCCGCTGCCCCAACAGGAAGAACAAGGCTTCCCTTCTGCCTAGTAGCATCAGAGCTCTTTGGTGTTTTAGGAATAGGCTGAAATGAGACAAAATGGCAAATTCCCCCATACCCATCTAGTGCACACTAAAGTATTGAACTGAAGAGACAATGAGAACATACCCTCTCATTACATGCCCAGGAGAGAATGGCACCTCCGACAGATTGAATATGGGCGACAGAAATATCCTTGTGGTTCATTAAAAGGATAATCAAAAACAGAATCAGGTTTATTATCACTGACAGAGGTGATATTTGTTGACTGAAGCAGCGGTACAGTGCGATACAAAAATATGCTATAAATTATTAAAAATAGAAGTATTTTGTATATCTCTTGATATATATACACACACATACATGTGGAACTATATAATATATATACACTTAAAATAAATTAATCAATAGTTAAATGCACCCAAAGGTGTACACCTCAAACAGCCTCTGACAACCAAGTTCATTTCCTGGCCTTCATCTGTGGCTACAGAGCCCAGCAGAACCATTTGTGCTGAAAGAGGAAGTGGAAAATGCGGGTTACTGGTGCCTTAAAACCAGTTGCTTCGGGCAGATGGAGCTCATCAGCTATGGTTAGCAGTCCATCTAGAAGGAAAATTCCGGTCTCAAACTTCTATGCCTTGCGACTATACCCATCAATAGGGAAAGCTTCAGGGGTAAACCCCAAAGGAAAATCTGGAGCATGGGTCCCTAAGGCAGTCTTGCCTTGGGTTCTATGCTGACTGGCAACTCCTGCGATGCAGTTGGTAGCAAACAGTATTGATCTCTGTCGTTCCTTTGGATTAACCAGCTGCATGAAGAGGGGAAGCCTGTTGCATGGACCCCAATTCCAACCAATGCAGAGCCTCAAATACACACACACGCACACACACACACACACACAAAAATAAATATATACTGCAAAAAGAGAGCAAAAATATTGGGGTAGTGTTCATGGGTTCATAGACTATACAGAAATCTAATAGCAGAGGAGAAGAAAAAGCTGTTACTAAAATGTTAAGTGTGTATTTTCAGGCTCCTGTTCCTCTTCTTTGATGGTAGTAGTAAGAAGAGGACATGTCCTAAGTCATAATGTGGTTGCCACGGTAGCATAGCGGTCAGCGCGTCGCTATTACAGCTCAGTGCATTCCGGAGTTTGGAGTTCAATTCCGGTGTTGTTCTGTGAGGAGTCTCTGTACATCTTCCCTGCGGAATACATGGGTTTCCTCCGGGTCCTCTGGTTTCCTCCCACAGTCCAAAGATGTGCCAGGTAGGTTAATTTATCAATCTAAATTGAACCATGATTAGGTTAGGGTTAATTGGGTTTACTGGGAGCTGCTGGGGTGGTGTGGCTTGAAGGGCCGGAAGAGTCCAGTCCGGGCTGCACTGCTAAATAAATATAACTAAATCAGGATTACGGTAGCTGACCTTGTAGCACAGTTAGAAATTGGCAGGTATGACTTTGTGGGCATCACTGAGTCATGGCTGAAAGAAAATTATAGTTGGGAACTGAACATTTAAGGAAAAAGGACAGGCAGTGAGGGTGGGATGGCTCTGTTGGTAAAAAATGAAATGAAATCCTCAAAGAGGTGACATAGGATTCAGAAGATGTAGAATCCTTGCAGCTACAGTTAAGAAACTGCAACCATTAAAAGGCCCTGATGAGAGTTATATGCAGGCCTCCGAACAGTAGCCAGGATGTGGGATATAAATTTCAACAAGAAATAGAAAAGTCATGCAATAAGGCCAATGTTTTGATAGTCACAGGGAATTTCAATATGCAGGTAGATTGAGAAAATCAGGTTGGTGCTGGATCCCAAGAGCAGGGATTTGTAGAATGCCTATGAAATGGCTTTTTAGATCAGCTCATGGTTGAGCCAATGAGGGGAAAGGTAATACTGGATTGGGTATTATATACTTTATACTTTATTGTCACCAAACAATTGATGCTAGAACGTACAATCATCACAGCGATATTTGATTCTGCGCTTCCCGCTCCCTGGATTACAAATCGATAGTAAATATTAAAAATTTAAATTATAAATCATAAATAGAAAATAGAAAAATTGAAAGTAAGGTAGTGCAAAAAAACTGAGAGGCAGGTCTGGATATTTGGAGGGTACGGCCCGGATCCGGGTCAGGATCTGTTCAGCAGTCTTATCACAGTTGGAAAGAAGCTGTTCCCAAATCTGGCTGTACGAGTCTTCAAGCTCCTGAGCCTTCTCCCGGAGGGAAGAGGGATGAAAAGTGTGTTGGCTGGGTGGGTCGTGTCCTTGATTATCCTGGCAGCACTGCTCCAACAGCATGCGGTGTAAAGTGAGTCCAAGGACGGAAGATTGGTTCGTGTGATGTGCTGCGCAGGGTTCACCATCTTCTGCAGCTTCTTCCGATCTTGGACAGGACAACTTCCTTACCAGGTTGTGATGCACCCTAGAAGAATTCTTTCTACGTGCATCTATAAAAATTAGTGAGGGTTTTAGGGGACAGGCCAAATTTCTTTAGTTTTCTCAGGAAGTAAAGGTGCTGGTGGGCCTTCTTGGCAGTGGATTCTGCTTGCTTGGTCCAAGTCAGGTCATTTGTGATATTGACCCCGAGGAACTTAAAGCTTTTGACCTATTCCACTTGCGCACCACTGATGTAAATTGAGTTGTGCGGTCCGCTACTCCTTCTGAAGCCAACAACCGATTCCTTCGTCTTGCTGACGTTGAGGGATAGGTTATTTGTCTTCGCACCATGCCACCAGGTTCTTAATTTCCTCTCTGTACTCAAGCTCATTATTACCCGAGATACGGCCTACAATTGTTGGGTCATCAGCAAACTTATATATTGAGTTTGATGGAAACTTGGCTACACAATCATGAACCAGATTTAGTTAGGAAGCTTAGGGTAAAGGAACCCTTAGGAGATATGATCATAATATGATGGAATTCACCCTGCAGTGTCAGAGGAAGATGATAAAGTGAGATGTATCAGTATTACAACAGAGTAAATGGAATTGCAGTAATATGAGAGAAATTCTGGCCAAAGTTGATTGCAAGGGCATACCAGCAGCAAAGCAATGGCTGGAGTTTCTATGAGAAGTTCAGAAAGTGCAAGATAGAAACATCCCAAAGATGAAGAAGTGTCCTAAAGGGAGGATAACGCAATTGTGGTTAAAAGGGGGGAAATAAAGACAACACAAAGAAAGAGAGAAACGGCATATAATAGAGCAAAAATTAGTGGGAAATTAGAGGATCGGGGAACTTTTAAAAACCAATAGAAGCCAACCAATGGAAACCATAAAGAGAGAAAAGACAAAATATTAAGGTAAGCTCGCCAATAACATTAAAGAGGATACCAAAAGCTTTTTCAGATGTATAAAGAGTAAGAGAGGCAAGTATGATATTGGACTGCTGGAAAATGATGCTGGAGAGGTAGTGATGGATGTCAAAGAAATGGCAGATGAACTTAATCTCAAACAAGAGAAAGTTTGCAGACGCTGGAAATCTGAACAACACACACAAAATGCTGGAGAAACTCAGCAGGCCAGGTAGCATCTTTGGAAAAAAGTACAGTCGCCGTTGCAGGCCAAAACCCTTTGGCAGGATTGGAGAAGGGGTTTGTGAGATGAACTTAATAACTATTTTACAAGTGTCTTCATTGCAGAAGACACAAGCAGTATGCCAGAAATTCGACAGTGTCATGGGGTCGAAGTGAGTGTAGCTGCTGTTACGAAGGAGAAGCTGAAAATTCTGAAGGGAGATAAGTCACCCAGACCAAATGAACTGCATGTCTGAGTTCTGAAAGATGCATCTGAAGAGATTGTGGGGGCATCAGTAATAATTTTTCAAGAATTACTAAATTCTGGAATGGTTCCAGAGGACTGGAAGGTTGCAGATGTCACTCCACTCTTCAAGAAAGGAGGGAGGGAGAGTTTAGGAAATTTTAGGCCAGTTAGCCTGACTAGTGGTTGGGAAGATTTTGGAGTCCATTATTAAGAATGATGTTTTGGGGTACTTGGAGACACATGATGAAGTTGGTCAAAGTCAGTATGTTTCCTTAAGGGGAAATCTTGCCTGACAAATCCGTTGGATTCCTTTGAGGAAATAACAGGCAGGATAGACAAAGAAGGGTCAGTGGATGTTGTGTACTTGGATTTTCAGATGGCCTTTGACAAGGTGTCGCAAGTGAGGCTGCTAACATGATAAGACCCCATGGTATTACAAGAAGGATACTAGTTCGGATATAAGATTGAGTGACTGGCAGGAGGCAAAGTGTTGGAATACAGCGAGCCTAAGCTGCTTGGCTGCTGGTGACTAGTGATATTCCACAGTGATTAGTAATAGGAATGCTTCTTTTCACATTATATATCAATGGTTTGGATGAAGGAATTGAGAGCTTTGTGGCCAAGAGTGTGGATGATGTGAAGGTAGGTGGAGGAACTGGTAGGTCCGAGGAAATAGTGAGACTGCAGAAGGACATGGATGGATTGAGAGAAGGGGCAAAGTGGCGGCAGATGGAATGCAGTGTAGGGAAATGTATGGTCTTGCACTTTGGTAGATGGAATAAAGCAGTAAGCTAATTTCTAAATGGAGAAAATTCAATTGCAGGTTGAGTTGATGGTGAGGAAGGTAATTGTAATGATCGCATTCATTTTGAGAGGACTAGAATATAGAAACATAGAAAACCTACAGCACAATACAGGTCCTTCGGCCCAGAAAGCTGTGCCGAACATGTCCTTACCTTAGGTACCTAGGCTTACTCATAGCCCTCTATTTTTCTAAGCTCCATGCATCCATCCAGGAGTCTCTTAAAAGACCCTATTGTTTCCAGCTCCACTGCCGCCCCTCACAGCCCACTGCATGCACTCACCACTCTCTGCTTAAAAAAACTTACCCCTGACATCTCCTCTGTACCTACTTCTCAGTACCTTAAAACTGTGCCCACTCGTAGTAGCCATTTCAGTTCTGGGAGAAAGCCTCTGACTATCCACACAATCAATGCCTCCCATCATCTAGTACATCTCTATAAGGTCACCTCTCATCCTCTGTCGCTCCAAGGAGAAAAGGCCGAGTTCACTCAATATATTTTCATAAGGTATGCTCCCCAATCCAGGCAACATCCTTATAAATCTCTGTATCCTTTCTATGGTTTCACATCCTTCCTGTAGTGAGGCAACCATTATTAAGTTTTTTTTATCAATTACCGAACTGAGCACAGTACTCCAAGTGGGGTCTGACTAGCACCCTATATAGCTGCAACATTACCTTTCGGCTCTTGAACTCAATCCCACAGTTGATGAAGGCCAATACACTGTATGCCTTCTTAACCACAGAGTCAACCTACGCTGCAGCTTTGAGTGTCCTATGGACACAGACCCCAAGATCCCTCTGATCCTCCACAGTGCCAAGAGTCTTGTCATTAATACTATATTCTGCCACCATATTTGACCGACCAAAATGAACCACCTCACACTTATCTGGGTCGAAATCCATCTGCCACTTCTCAGCCCAGTTTTGCATCCTATCAATATCCTACTGTAACCTCTGTCAGCCCTCCACACTATCCACAACACCCCCAACCTTTGTGTCATCAGCAAATTTACTAACCCATCCCTCCACTTCCTCATCCAGGTCATTTATAAAAATTATGAAGAGTAAGGGTCCCAGAACAGATTCCTGAGGCACTCCACTGGTCACCGGCCTCCATGCTGAATATGACCTTTCTACAACCACTCTTTGCCTTCTATGTGCCAGTGAATTCTGAATCCACAAAGCAATGTCCCCTTGGATCCCATGCCTCCTCACTTTCTCAATAAGCCTTGCATGGGGTACCTTATCAAATGCCTTGTTAAAAACTACACTACATCTACAGCTCTACCTTCATCAATGTGTTTAGTCACATCCTCAGAGAATTCAATATAAGATGAAGGATCTGATGCTGAGGCTTTATAAGGCACTGATCAGATGGCACTTGAAGTAGTGCGAGCAGTTTTGGGCTGCTTACCTGAGAAAAATTGTGCTGGCATTGGAGAGTGACTAGAGGAGGTACAAGAGAACGAGTCTGCAAATAAAAGGGTATGAAGAGTGTTTGATGGCTCTGGGCCTGTACTCGCTCGAGCTTAGAAAAATCAGGGAGGATTTCATTGGACCCTATCAAATATTGAAAGTTGCAGATAGAGTGGATGTGGAGAGGATGCTTCTTATATTGGGGAAATCTAGGACCAGATGGCACAACTATAGAATAGAAAGATGACTATTTAGAACAGAAATAAGAAGGAATTTTCTTTAGCCAGAGGGTGGTAAATCTGTGGAATTCATTGCTGCAAACGGCTGAGTGACCCCCAAGTTATTGGTAGGCTACAGCACTGCCAGTCTGTAGCAATTACTGTGTGACCTCGGAGGGTTACAGAGTGGTCAGGAGGGACACCCAGCAAACAACAATCAAGTGTCTTAGAGATTGATCCCATGTGACATGGAGATCTTATCTCACTTTCCTTTGTTAACCCAAGACAGCAAAAAGGGCTGTTTGGATACCCCAAGCCAGGGAACATGCCAAATCCTTGCAGAACAGTGGGACCTGTGCAAGGACTGACCTGCAGTGTTTTAATTTACTTAGTACTCTAGCCATGGGTCCAGTCAGTATTTACTAAACTAATACTGGGTTCAGTCCGTATTTACTAGACTAATACTGGGTTCATTCAGTAAGATTGCACTAGACATGTGCTCTGGTCTTGAAAATGTCCATTACCATTGAAAGTCCTAGAAAGAGTAGAGGTGGAGGGGATGTTTCCAATGATGATGGAGTCTAGTACCAGAGGGCACAGACTAAGAATAGAAGGACATCCCTTTAGAACAGAGATGAAGAGGAATTTCTTTAGTCAGAGGGTGGTGAAACTGTGGAATTCTTTGCCACAGACAGCTGTGAAGACCAAGTATTTGGGTATATTCAAAGTGAAGGGTGATAGGTTCTTGATTCATAAAGGCGTCAAAGGTAAAAGGAGAAGGCAGGAGAATGGATTTAAAAGGCAAAATAAATCAGTCATGATTGAACTGTAGAACAGCCTCGCTGGGCTGAATGGCCTCAGTCTGTTCCTATATCTTTTATTATATAATTCTGCCTTTTTGACATCAACCCAGCCTTGAGAAAAAAAATCCAAACTGCAGTCACAAATGAAGCCATGAAAGAATCTGAAACATAAACGCAAGACAATCCACAGATGCTGGATTAAGGGTCCTGATTAAGGGTGTCAGCCTGAACCAGCAACAGCTTATTCCTCTCCATAGGTAAACATGAGGAATTCTGCAGATGCTGGAAATTCAAGCAACACACATCAAAGTTGCTGGTGAACGCAGCAGGCCAGGCAGCATCTCTAGGAAGAGGTACAGTCGACGTTTCGGGCCAAGACCCTTCGTCCTGATGAAGGGTCTCGGCCCAAAACGTCGACTGTATCTCTTCCTAGAGATGCTGCCTGGCCTGCTGCGTTCACCAGCAACTTTGATGTGTGTTCCTCTCCATAGGTGCTGCCTGATCAGCTGTGTCCTCCAGCATTTTGTGTTTGTCACTATGGATGAAAGCACAATAGCATCTACACTTTCTGAGGAGGGTGAGGCATGCAAGGCTCCCTACCTGAATTCTGACAACTTTCTACAGAAGCACCATCAAGAATGTCCTGTGTGGCTGCCTCATTGTGTGGTATGGAAGCTGCAAGGCATTGGACCGGAAGACCCTACAGAGGACTGTAAAAACTCCCAAGAGGATCACTAGGGTCTTCCTCCCACCTCCCCCATTTGTGACATAGACCAGGATATAGACCAAGGGCCCAAAGCATTGTTGAGAATCCCTACCATCCATCCTACATTCTCTTTGGCCTACTACAATTAGGAAGGAGGTACAGGACCATCAAGACTAGGATTGCCAGACTGGATAACAGTTTCTTCCCTCAGGCTGTGAAACTAATGAATACGTTGCCACCACCAAGGTCTCTTCAATAAGACAGTGAGCTATTTACTGTTCACTGTACTGTTTACTTGTGCAGTGCACTACATGCATTTTGAATTATATTTTATTAACTTAATTGTGGTAATATTTTGTTTTGTGTTATGTACTTTATGAGTGAACCGTGGTCTGAAGGAAAATTGTTTCACTTGGTTGTATATATGTACAGACAGATGACAATAAATCTGAACTTAAACTTAAATGATAATATTTCCAATCTTCATTCAGTTCAGTTTTAAGGATTTGCTTTGTGAATCTGTCAATGTATAGGTCAGAATCTCCCAGTGGTGATCTTTGAAATGTCCAGTGAAATCAAAGGAGATGAAGTGTGACTTTGGAATGCAGCTGTGATACCTGTAAAGGTCGACACATGTTCTTCATCCTATACACACAGCTGCATAATGAGGACAATTTATTCATCAACCCAATGCGCCATGTTTGCTTCTGAGCATTCCAGAGCTCCCACATGCTATGAAAATGAACCTCAAGGCAGTATATGCTGACATATATGTACTTTGATAATAAATTTACTTTGAACTTTTGAACTTTGAATGGAAATATTTGTGTGACTGATGTGCACCATTGAGTTGACTGTGGGACCTCTGTAGCTGTGACTTTATGGTAACGAGACGCTTCATGTGATGCATGGAAATTGCTGCAGTCTTTCCAACTGGTTTGCCCTACTTTTGTGGAAATGTTTCTTTTAATCTTTTAACCCCAGTGCAGCTATTACTGCTTCCTGACAGGTAAACAGCAGAACCTGCTCAGCTAAAAGAAAGAGCATCTTGGCAGCTGGCAAATCACTATTAGCTGAATGAAACATTGCTGTCGCTCTCAAATCTACAGGCAGAGGGACTGGTGTCAATGCCCTATCTTTTAAGACAGTTCCAATTAATTAGTGTTGGAAAATTTGCTTTTTCATGAAGACACTGGGAGGTCATATACCCAGCACATGACAAAAAGCTTCAAACAGTTATCAAATTGCTTTTTTATATAACTACAGCAAACTGGTATCTCTTGAACAGACTATTCAGGGGCATCTCAAAATGGAATAGTGGAAGAGACACTGCATCATTTCACATATATTTACTAATGCTTTCTTCTTCCAAGGGGATAGAGGAGAAAGCAATTCATTCTATATTCTGGAGAATCATGTACATTAAAGCAATATAACCCTTCCAATAAAACTAATGAAATTTGTAAAGTAACAGAGTTTCACATGTGCAATTCTCTTACCAGTTTCCACTTTAAAATAATGCTGTTACACTCATTATTTAATATTTAATGGTTACCTGCTGTCTTGTTTGACTGAAGATTATACTTATTCCCTATTTCAAGATTTTCCAGTTTAATAGCACATCAACATACTTTTTCCAGTGATCAAATTACAATTATACACAAATATATGCAATACAAGAAATTGAACAATGCCTATAAAGGTGGATTTTTTAAGACAGAATGCAGTTAAGATACTGACATTTTATTCAGTGTTTCCATTGTCAATGGCACGCAAAACATTTCCTGCATTTGCATTGCAGAACACACAAAGAAGATCTGATACTTACTGCTTCTTGTTTTAAGGCTGGGGTTAAACTGGCAAGCATTGGCAGTGTGTGTTTTCGGGAGGTGAGGGGGAAGGAATGAAAGTCAGAATCTCAGGAAAAAGACAACGTAATCAGGAAGGAAATGCCTCTGTGTGTTATTGTAGAACTGTGCAGACAAGACTATTCTATCAAATAACAGTCACCTCATCTCATGTCAATTGTTGTAATCTTTAAACCTGGTAGAAACCTATCACCCAACCCGTGTGATTATTTTCTTCCGACTGCACCATGCCCGATTTATTTAATGCCTTTGGTGTGGGGAGGCAAGGTCTGCTGAGGCAGTTTCCAGTGATGGGAAGTCATGCAGTTTGGTAGAAGAATGAAAAGGGTAGATTATTTTCTAAATGGAGAGAAAATTCAAAAATCTAAAGTCCCAGGGGACTTGGGAGTCCTTGTGCAGGATTCCCTAAAAGTTAAATTACAGGTTGAGTCGGTAGTGGAGGGAGCCAAATGCAATGTTAGCATTCATTTCAAGAAGACTAGAATATAAAAGCAAGGAAGTAATGTTGAGGCTTTATAAAGCACTGGTGAGATCTCACTTGGAGTATTGTGAGCCGTTTTGGACCCCTTATTGAAGAAAGGATGTACTGACATTGGAGGGGGTTCAAAGAAGGTTCACAAAAATGATTCCAGGATTGAATGGCTTGTCATATGAGGAACGTTTGATGGCTCTGAGCTCAACTCACTGGAATTCAGAAGAATGTGTGGAGACCTAATTGAAACCTATCGAATGTTGAAAGGCTTCGATAGAGTGGATGCAGAGAGGATGTTTCCTATGGTGGGGAGGTCGAAGACCGGAGGACACAGCCTCAGAATAGAGGGGTGTCCTTGTAGAACAGAGATGAGGAGTAATGACTTTAGCCAGAGAATGGTGAATCTGTGGAATTCATTGCCACAGGCAGCTGTGGAGGCTAAGTCATTGGGTATATTTAAGGCAGAGGCTGATAGATTCTTGATTAGTCAGGGCATGACAAGAGAATAGAAGAGGGCAGGAGATTGGGGCCGAGAAGAAAAATGGAGCAGCCATGATGAAATGGTGGAGCAGACTTGATGGGCCAAATGGCCTAATTCTGCTCCTATATATTATGGCCTTATAAGAAGTGGAGCACGTACCAGAGTTTATCAAAGCCCAGCCCTTCCATTTTTTTCAGTAATCCATGGGTGTGAGTCAGCCAGGAGTTCCTCCAACATTAAAGAGGTCAAATTATGCTCAATGTGGTATCCTTCATTCTGGAAGAGCATTATACAAAAGGAAAATAAAATACAGTGATTTTGGAGTACAGAGTCTGGTGGGCTGAAGAAAGCAGATTCAATAGCAACTTTTAAGAGGGAACTGGAGATATACTGAGGAATACAGCACCTGGCCCAGGGGGTAAATTGGGAACGCAAAACATGTCAGGTAACCCTGTTAAAGGCAGCACGTGGTCTAGAAGGCCAAGTGGCCTCCTTCGGAGCCATTTCATTCTTAAAAGCCTTGAGAAATCAATTGACTTTCTGGCCATGAAACAGTGCACTGAAAAGTAATAAGTAGAAGTCCATAAGACGTGTGCAGAATAGGCTGACAGTTTGCTTATGCAGTACAGAAAGGATAATCAAAGGACTGTTAATGACGTATCCCAAAGACATGATACAATGATGAATGGCTTTCTTCATCTCCTTCCCCTGCTCTGAACAGCCATATCTCCACTCAGTCTTATGAGCTGAACTCCTTTAAAGCTACTTTCTGATAGCCTTCACTTTCTTGTACCCAGAGGACTATTAGCATTTTGCATATGTTATGCACCACACTCACCAACACTTAATCACGTAAAATTAGGTCAAGACGGGGGAAGGGAGAGGGAGACTGCCTGAGCTAACCTGTACTAATTACAACATACTAGCTTCAGCCTGTACAAATTACACAGTAATAACTCCAGCAATAACAATGTCTACAGACTGGGATTGTGTTTGAAGCAGGAAGGAATATGGCTGGCAAGAGGCATTCCAAGAAACTCCATTCGGTCTTGGTAATGTAGCGTTCCGTTAGGGCACCCTATTACAGTGGGGCCAAGTTGTAAATTTAACAACATTTTTCTGTCACTTGGCTTTGATGAACACCCGCACCACTTCCTCATTTGACAAAACAATGGGTGGTCAGCTGGCCATTCTAGCCTTGGCCGATATTACCAAAAAAATTGTCCCCTCATTCCCATGCTCTTTGTAAATCTGCGTTCATAGTCTATAGAGGGGAGGCTCTTGGTATATACTTCTCATTGCCTCAGTAGTGCAGCCAGCATAATCAAAGATCCCACCCTCCCCGGACATTCTCTCTCCTCTCCTCTCCCATCAAGAAATCAATACAAAAGCCTGAAAGCACGTACCACCAGGCTCAAAGATAGCCACTATCCCACTGATATCAGACTCTTAAACCTACTTCTTGTATAAGATGGCCTGAAATGTGGTGGTAGTTGAGGTTGATACATTAAGGACATTTAAGAGCCTTGTAGATAGGTACATGGATCTAAGAAAAATGGAGAGTTATGAGCTATATCGGAGGGAAGGATTAGATTGATCATGGAGTACCTTAAAATGTGGGCAAGGTGGACCCAAGGACTCGAATTCTTCTATTTTCCATGGACATTTCACATTTTCCAAATTATTTCCAACATTTCACAGCTGTTCAGATACCTTTGGCTATCAAACATCAATCTGGATTATCTGATGGGTAACGCCTCAGAATTCACTGCCTGAGGTCCAGAGTCACAAATTATGGCTTGGTCCATCTCATGGGGTAGTCAAGGCAACATTATCTTTGGCTTAAGTGGATTCAGAGGACATTAAAAAGTATAGTTACTTTAAAAGCACAGATCCAGGCAGGATCATATACAATCCAGCACATTGTGAATGTAACAGCAGAAAGGACATGAAGGTGATCTCCTTTCTTCCCCACACAATCACCACCATCTCCACACTAAATAATTCCACCTAGCTTTAGACTGGTTCTATGACCATCCAAACAAGAGATCCCAATATTTTCAAAGCACGAGGTGGTTTGGTCCATCTCATTGGGAAGGACAGACTCATCTCCCTTCATTCTTGTACAAGAGCCCTTCGTGAAATAAAATTGGAAGTCCTGGAAATGCTCAGTAGGACAGCACACTCCATAAAGTAATACAGCACAGGAAAAGGGCCTTTAGCCCAACTTGCTCATGCCAACCAATTAGTCTCATGTCCCTTTAAACCCATCCAAAAGTCTACTAAATGATGTTATTGTACCTACCACTACAGCTTTCTCTGGCAGAAATGCACATGTAACTATTCACCAATTACAGATTAGTCGATTCCACTCATGACTAAACAAACTATTGCAAGTGACTCGTCTTCTAGTCATCTGCAGTATACCTAAGAAACTTCAGGACGGAATGTGACACAAGACCATAAGATATAGGAGCAGAATTAGGTCATTTTGCCCATCGAGTCTGCTCTGCCATTTCATTATGGCTGATCCATTTTCCCTCTCAGTCCCCATGTCCTGAATTCTCCCCATAATCCTTCATGCCCTGAATAATCAAGAACCTCTGTCTTAAATATACCCAATGACTTGGCCTCCACAGCCACCTGTGGCATAGAATTCCACAGGTTCATCACTGTCTGGCTAAAGAAATTCCTCCTCATCTCCATTCTAAAAGGACACCTCTCTATTCTAAGGCTGTGTCCTCTGGTCTTAGATTCCCCCAACATATGAAACATCCTCTCCACATCCACTCTTGAGGCCTTTCAACATTCGATAGGTTTCAGTGAGGTCACCCCTCATTCTCTGAATTCCAGTGAGTAAAGGCCCAGAGACATCAAACGGTCTTCACATGACAAGCCTTTCAATCCTGGAATCATTTTCGTGAACCTCCTTTGAACCCTCTCCAGAGTCAGCACATCCTTTCCTAGAATAGGGGCCCAAACCTGCTCACAATACTCCAAGTGAGGCCTCACCAGTGCTTTATAAAGCCTCAACAGTGCATCCTTGCTTCAGTGTTTAGCAAACAGACATCTAAATGAAGTATTTAATTTGCTTACACAAGAGGGTGGTGGGATGCCCTGGAAGGGGTAAAGGCAGGTACATTAGAGACATTTAAGAGACTCTTAGATAGACATATACATGATAGAAAAATTGGGGGCTATATAGGAGGGAAGGGTTAAATTGATCTAAGAGTAGGTTAAAAGATCAACACGACATTGTGAACCAATGAGCCAGCACTGTGCTGTAGTGTTCCATGTTAATTAATGTCAAAATGAAGTATGATTAACAAAGATTTTCCTCACATGTTTTACAGTTTCACCCCCTTGCCATGCCATCCCAGCAGTGTCTCCCAGCAGTTTCACTCCAATCTCTGCTCTGCATTCCCTACAGGACCTTAAACTGTGAAGCAGAAGTGCTCTGGAAGCAAGATATAAAAATACATGCACATCTGTCTGATTGCTTAAGATGACAATGAACAAAGTCCCTGTGAAAGCATCTGACGGCCTAAATAATCCACTGATCGGGGTCTGATATGGTTGCTCTGTGCTGTTTAAAGGCGGCAGTAGCATCTTTGAATTCAGTTTGAAGAGTTTCTCCCTCCCAACCCACCCTCCCCCACCACTTCGCATCAGCATTACATTTTTTCCACTTTCCCGCACCCATTTACTTGCGACCTCTGAGTGAGATTGCCACTTTGGAGGCAATTTGCTCAGCAAGCCTGTGGCTGCAGCACATCGGATTGAGACCATCGAGGACTAATAGGCTCCATGCCATCAAGCCCGGGTGGATTTGAACTAGATTGCCTGGTCTTTATCAAACTTAATGCAAAGTCCACTCCACTCCTTTAGAGGCAATTCATGGTGGGATAAGTAAAGTGGGGATGGTGCAGAAATATAAGTCAGGAGGAGAATGATTTATTAGCTGCTGTGCACCATCCGAGCAATAAGATGGAAGTGAAATAGGACGGAGGAGCTCGAGTAAAGCACTTGAGGTTTGTATGGGTCACCTGATTAGTGACAATATACAGTGGAACTTCTATTCTCCCTCGTGCATTCTGTCAGCTGTGGCTCAATAGGTAGCACGCTCGCCTCGGTGTTAGAAGATCATGGGTTCAAGTCCCACTCCAGAAATGATTGCACATCAAAGAAAGCAATCCCTTCAGTGAAGGGCCGGAAGAATGTGGGATTGTAGGCAATGGCACCTTACATTGAGCTCAAGCTCCTGTCTGCTCTCCCAGTTGACAGCATTATTCTGTAGGTGTGCCAGAGAGTTATCCAAATCTCTGTGGGTAATCTTCATCCCACAAGCAACACCTTCAAAACACATTATCTACCCTCTCTCTGTCTCTCTCTATCCACATGCAAAGGTCCTTGATGAACACAATTTGCTTAGAGTAGGGATTCCCAACCTTTTTCTGCCAAGGTCCTGTACCATTAAGCAAGGGGTCCATGGACCCTAGGTTGGGTATCCCTGGCTTATAGTGACTACAGTTCAAATAAACATTGAAACACACCTAACATTGTCGGATATACTATATAAATTAAAATGCTCTCTAATTCAAACTTGTTGTCCATCTGTTAAAGCTACTAAAATTAGAGTGCTGATGTAGTATCTTAAAGTTCAAAGTAAATTATTATCGAAGTACACACGTTTCACCATTTATGTCAACCTGGGATTCATTTTCTTGTGGGCATTCTCAGCAATGACAAAGAAACACAATAAAATCAATGAAAAACCGCACATGACAGAGACGGACAAACAAGCAATGTGCAGAATACCATAGACTGTGCAAATAAATAAGCAATAAATATCAAGAACATGTTAGAGACACGTTCTTTCATTTTGTCCCATTACATTACTCTGGGAAGAACATGGTATCTCAGCTTTTTCCGTAAGTTCAACGTAATTTTATCATGAAACTACAAATGACCCTGAGATTGGTTTCCTTACTGGCATACACAGTAAATCCAAGAACCATAATAGAATCAATGAAAGGCAACACCCAACAACCAATATTCAAAAACAAACTGTGCAAATACAAAAGAGAAAATAGTAAGAAATAAATAAGCAATAAATATTGTGAACATGAGATGAAGAGTCCTTGAAAATGAGGCCATAATTTGTGGAAACAATTCAGTGGTGGGGTGAGTGCAGTTACACTCTTTGCTTCGAGATTCTGATGATTGAGGGTGTTCCTGAACCTGGTGGTGTGGGATCTGAAGCTTCTGTAACTCCTTCCTAATAACAACAGTGAGAAGGGAACATGGCCCAGATGGTGGGGGTCCTTGATGATGGATGCTTCTTTGGTGCGACGGTGCTCCTTATAGATGTTCTCAATAACCAGAACAGCACAGTGTTCTTTTCTGTACCCCACAGTATGGAGAATTAGCCAACTGAAACCATACAGCCTAATACAACAGAACAACTAAACCTTCACCATGAGGGGTCAGTCATTTCCTTAGACCACTAACCTTTCCAAAGAGGAAACATGATGAAGTATCAAACAACAAGATTCCACCAAGAGTTAAATATTACATACACCAAGAGATAGAGTACAATAACATTTTAAAAAACATCAATGCAAAGAATAGGCTTTCCATTCAGTTGAGATGAACAGTCTAAATTCATGATGCCAGCTGTCCATTCCCTCTACAGATGCTGCCTGACCAAGTTCCTCCAGCACTTTGTGCTTCAGAAATTTCAGCACCTTCAGTTACTTATGTCCCATATAGCAACAAGTGGATGAAGAGAAACGACTTCCATTTATATAGTATCACTTCTAATCTCAGGTAACACAAATAAGGTATAACATTTAAAGCATGATTAATAATGAAATACACCCAGCAGTTTATGCCTACCGAGCCTCACAATAAGCTGTGTAACAACTAGGTAGATCAGCTATATTTTACCAAGTGATTGAGAATAGATATTGATACAATATTTAGGAGAATGGTCTGATTTTTTGATTATGTAATGGAATTTGAGAAAATGGAAGAGGACTAGGTTTAAGAGTTTGCCCATAAGGAGGATCTCTGTCACTGTGATTCTCCAAAAGGCTGTGTAGGTATCAATCAGATGTTCCAGCTTCTTCCCATATCCAAAGAGGAGAGCACTGTAGCGTAGCAGTTAGTATAATGCTTTGCAGTACCAGCAATTAGTGATCGGGGTTCAACTCCAGCCATTGTCTGTAAGACATTTGTACGTTCTCACCATAACATGAGATTTCTCCCAGTGCTTTGATTATGTCTCACATTCAAGGACATACTTCCAATAGTATATGCCAAATAGTACATTGTGGGCATGCATATATTGGCACCAGGAGCATGAAGACACGTGTGCTGCCACCAGCACATATTCAAACTGAATTGGCCATTGAGGCAACAATAAATTTCACCGTGTTTTTCAATGTGCAGGTGACAAATAAAACAGGTTAACTGGATGCTGCAGATTACCTCCTAGGGTGGGTAAATATCAAAAATATCAAAGAAGAACTGGTGGGTCAGTGATTTGCAGTGATATGAAGAAATATAAGAGAATAGCACCAAAAGACCATAAGACATTGGAGCAGAATTAGGCCATTCAGCCCATCGAGTCTGCTCTGCCACTCCATCACACCTGATTTATTTTCTTTTTCGACCCAATTCATCTACCTTCTCCCCATAACCTTTGACACCCTGACTAATCAAGAACCTATTGAACACCACTTTAAAAATACGCAAACAACAGGAATTCTGCAGATGCTGGAAATTCAAGCAACACACATCAAAGTTGCAGGTGAACGCAGCAGGCCAGGCAGCATCTCTAGGAAGAGGTACAGTCGACGTTTCAGGCTGAGACCCTTTGTCAGGACTAACTGAAGGAAGAGTGAGTAAGGGATTTGAAAGTTGGAGGGGGAGGGGGAGATCCAAAATGATAGGAGAAGACAGGAGGGGGAGGGATGGAGCCAAGAGCTGGACAGGTGATAGGCAAAAGGGATATGAGAGGATCATGGGACAGGAGGTCCGGGAAGAAACACGGGGGGGGGTGGGGGACCCAGAGGATGGGCAAGGGGTATATTCAGAGGGACAGAGGGAGAAAAAGGAGAGTGAGAGAAAGAATGTGTGCATAAAAATGAGTAACAGATGGTGTAAGAGGGGGAGGTGGGGCACTAGCGGAAGTCAGAGAAGTCAATGTTCACGCCATCAGGTTGGAGGCTACCCAGACGGAATATAAGGTGTTGTTCCTCCAACCTGAGTGCGGCTTCATCGTTACAGTAGAGGAGGCCGTGGATAGACATGTCAGAATGGGAATGGGATGTGGAATTAAAATGTGTGGCCACTGGGAGATCCTGCTTTCTCTGGCGGACAGAGCGTAGGTGTTCAGCAAAGCGGTCTCCCAGTCTGCGAGCTACCCCTAGTTTATAGGAGACAGGTAACTCGGTGACTATCAGGAGGAGGAGGGGAAATGGACAGCCAATGCAGAGTACACATTGGCCGTTCCTCTCAATAATAAATACAATATATAACTTTAGATACTGTTGAGGGGGACAACCTACAGGGTGGAACCATAGTGACCAGGTCTCTGGCATTGAGTTTGGTGCTGTGATTCAGAACAGCAGAGAGGTGAAGGGGACTGCAGTGTTGATAGGAGATTCCTTAGTCAGAGGAACAGAGACAAAGCTCTGCGAGGACGATGGACACCCAGATGGTATGTTGCCTCCTTGGTGCCAGGATCAAGGATGTCTCGGATCATGTACAGGGCATATTCAAGGGTGAGAGTGAGCAGCCAGAAGTCTTGGTACATGTTGGCACCAACGACACTGGTAGAGAGGTGATGAGGTCCTGAAGAGAGATTTTAGGGTGCAAGGTAAGAAGCTGAGAAATAGGACCTCCAGGGTAGTAATCTCCAGATTGAAGCCTGTGCCATGTGCTAGTGAGGGCAATAATAGGATGATTTAGTAGGTGAATGCGTGGCTGAGGAACTAGTGCAGGGAGCAGGGGTTCAGATTTATGAATCACTGGGATCTCTTCTAGGGATGTCATGACTTGTACAAAAGGGATGGGTTATACCTGAACTCGAGGGGGTCCAATATCCTTGTTGGCAGGTTGACTAGAGTTGTTCAGGTGGGTTTAAACTAATTTGGCAGGGGGATTGGCACTAGAGTGATAGTGTGGAAGATGAGGTACAGTAGTTCGTTTACAAACAGAGGCAAAGTGCAGTGAGACTCCTAACAAGGAGAGACTCATGACAAGGCAAAATTACAGTCAACGGGATGAGTTACAACACAAAAGGTAGACAACATTGAAAAAGGTTAATACAGGACTAAAAGATATTATATTTGAATGCATGTATTAGACGGAATAAAGTCAATGAACTTGTAACACAGTTACAGATTGGCAAGCATGATGTTCTAGGCATAGCTGAAAGAGGATTATAGCTGGGAGCTTAATGTCCAAGGATCAACATTGTATAGAAAAGACAGGCAGGAAAGCAGAGGGGGTGGCATGGCTCTGTTGATAAAAAATTAAATTAAATCACTAGACAGAGAGGACATAGGGTTGGAAGGTGTTGAACCGCTGTTGATAGAGCTAAGGAACTGGAAGGGTAAAAAGAAGCCCAGACAGTAGTAAGGATACAAGTTACAATGGGAGATAGAAAATGCATGCCAAAAGGGCAATGTTACAATATTCATGGGGGATTTCTATATACAGGTAGATTAGGAAAATCAAGTTGGTGTTGGATTCCAAGAGGTAGAATTTCTAGAATGACTGCGATGGCTTTTTAGTGCAGCTTGTGGTCGAGTCCACATATCAGCTATTCTGATTGGGTGTTGTGCAATGAATCAGAATTGAATAGAGAGCTTAGGGTAAAAGAACCCTGAGGGAAAAGTGATCATAATATGATCGAAATCACCCTGAAGTCAGTTGTATCAGTATTACAGTGGAGTAAAGGAAATTACAGAGGCATGAGAGAGGAGTTGGCCAGAATTGATTGGAAGGGATGACGGCAGTGCAGCGATGGTTGGAATTTCTGGAAGCAATTTGGAAAGCACAGGATATATACATCCCAAAGAGGCAGAAGTATTCTGAAGGAAAGATGGCACAACTGTGGCTAACAAGTGAAGTCAAAGCCAACATAAAAACCAAAGAGAGGGCATATAATAGAGCAAAAATTAGTGAGAAGTTAGAGGATTGTGAAGCTTTTAAAAACCAACAGAAGGCAACTAATAAAGTATTGAGAAGGTAAAAATGGAATATGAAAATAAGCTAGCCAATAATATTAAAGAGTTTATCAAACATTTCTTCAGATACATTAAGTGGAAAGAGAGGCAAGAGTGGATATTGGACCACTGGTAAACAATGCTGGAGAGGTAGTAATGGGAACAAGGAAAGGGCAGATGAACTGACTGAGTATTTTGTATCAGTCTTCACTGGTGGAAGTTCCAGGTAGCAGTGGTCATGAATTGTGTCAAGTTACCATTACTAGAGAGAAGGTTTTTGAGAAACTGGAAGGTCTGAAGGTAGATAAGTCACCTGGACAAGATGATGTACACCCCAGAGTTCTGAAAGAGGTGGTTCTGAAAGATCGTGGAGGCATTAGGAATGATCTTTCAAGAGTCTCTAGGTTCTGAAATGGTTCTGGAAGACAGGAAAATTGCAAATGTCATTCCACGCTTGAAGAAGGGAGAAACAGAAGAAAAGAAATTATAGGCAATACACGTGTGTTGCTTGAAATTCCAGCATCTGCAGATTTCCTCATGTTTGCGAAAAGAAATTATAGGTCAACTAATCTGACCTCATGGTTGGAAAGGTGTTGGAGTCAATTGTTAAAGGTGTGGTTACGGCGTGCTTGGAGGCACATGATAAAATAGGACATAGTCAGCGTGGCTTCCCCAAGGGAAAATCTTGCCTGACATATCTGTTGGAATTCTTTGAAGAAATAACAAGCAGGAGAGACAAAGGAAAATCAGTTGACGTTTTATACATGGATTTTCAGAAGGACTTTGACAAGGTGCCACACAGGAGGCTGCTTAACAAACTATGGGCTCATGGTATTACAGAGAGGGTTCTAACATGGATAAAGCAGTGACTGATTGGCGGGAGGCCAGTTAGCGTGACTTCAGTAATTGGGAAGATATTGGGGTCAATCGTTAATGATGAGGTTATGGAGTACTCGGTCACACAGGACAAGATAGGACAAAGTCAGCATGGTTTCCTTAAGGGAAAATCATGCCTGATGAACCTGTTGAAATTCTTTGAGGAGATTACAAGTAGCATAGATAAATGGGATAGAGTGGATCTTGTATATTTGGACTTTCAGAAGGCCTTTGACAAGGTTGCACACATGAGACTGCTTACCAAGTTAAGAGCCCCAAGGTATTACAGGAAAGTTATTGGTATGGTTAGAGCATTGGCTGATTGGTAGGAGGCAGCGTGTGGGAATAAAAGGATCTTTTTCTGGTTGGCTATCAGACAGATCCGCAGGGGTCAGCATTAGGCTGCTTCTTTTTATGCTGTGTATCAATGATTTAGATGATGGAATTGTCGACAAGATTGCAGATGATATGAAGATTGGTGGAGGGGTAGGTAGTGTTGAGGAAACAGGCAGGCTACAGAAGGACTTAGACAGATTAGGAGAATGGGCAAGAAAGTGGCAAATGAAATATAATGTTGGAAAATGCATGGCCGTACACTTTAGTAGTGGGAGTAAATGTGCAGACTATTTTCTATATGGGGAGAAAATCCAAAAATCTGAGATGTAAGGGGACTTGGTAGCCCTTGTTCAGAACACCCTAAAGGCTAACTTGCAGGTTGAGACAGTGGTGAGGAAGGGAAATACAATATTAGCATTAACTTCAGGAGGTATAGAATACAAGAGCAGGGATGTGATGCTGAGGCTTGATGTCTAACTACCACTGTCTCCTTTGACTTGACGGCCCAAATGGCCTCCTTTGTCTGTTCATGAAGAAAGGTATGCAGTGCAGAGCTTGAAAGAGCCGAGACCCTTCGTCAGCCTCTTCCTATAGATGAAAGAGTAATTGGAGCTATACTGGGAAGGGAAACACATAGTCATGAATAAGAGTCGAGGAATTGCACCATCCAGATAAGCAGCCAAAGTAGTCAGAATAGGCTGAATGGAACTTCTTCTGTGCTAAGTTTAAGCCTATAAATTGGCAATTTGAGCCCAAGTTCTACTGACACAAACATCATCTCCACCCATTTGAAGCAGATGCAAGTGAAATTTACAAATCAGTGGAGCTTATTTTTTGTTTATGTTTTTACCGTTTGCGCAATTTGTTTTTTTTTCGCTCATTGGATGTTTGACAGGTTCTTTTGCGGATTCTGTTGTGGTTCTTTGTTTCGTGGCTGCCTGCAAAATGAAGAATCTCAAGGTTGTTTGTGATATACATACTTTGACAATAAATGCACTTTGAACTGCGAGCTCTGTATTTCTGAGTTTTTTGTGTTGTTGTAAAGGAGACAATAATGGGCTCCTCAGGGGCTCGAGTGTGTTGTAGATAGCACTAATGTTATTTTAATTTTAAACTGGAAATAGCATGCTTCATGTAGACTTGAGTATTGTATATAGGATTTTGTTGCAACAGTGTAGTCACCAAATAAACTTTGAATATGGACCCAGTAACAATCTTCCCTTTTTCCTCAAAGAAAACATCTACTGCCTTACCAGAAGAACAGGCACAAGGCTGCCATTGCCTATGAGGCCACGCCACACAGAATACAATTCACCAAAATGATGCTGCCTTTTTAAGCAACACACATCAAAGTTGCTGGTGAACGCAGCAGGCCAAGCAGCATCTATAGGAAGAGGCGCAGTCGACGTTTCAGGCCGAGACCCTTCGTCAGCCTCTTCCTATAGATGCTGCTTGGCCTGCTGCGTTCACCAGCAACTTTGATGTGTGTTGCTTGAATTTCCAGCATCTGCAGAATTCCTGTTGTCTGCCTTTTTTAGAATTGTCACTAAGCTAAAACCACTGCAGTGAAGATTGCCAGGGCACCCGTGATATCGTCACTGCAGAAAGCACTGATGAGTCACAGCGGTGCAAGGGTCAATGCTGCGGACTGACAATTCATGCAATGCACTCGACATCCTGTGACAGGAATATCTGCTCAGTGCCCTTTAAGTACCTCTTGGAGCAAAACTTATTCTCAAATGTCCAAGGGAGAGCTACTGCACCGGAGTTATTTTGAATGGGCATCTTAAAATGGAAATGCAGCCTCATCTGCTCTCTGCATCGTAAAGAGAGGATTTCAGCAGACAGATGGAAAGTCATAAAAATATACTCTCAGGAGCAGAATGCAAACTTGTATCCCACAAGTTAAAACAACTGTACAAATAATTAAGGCTGCAGGCAAGGGCAAATAATTCAGAAGTTCTTCCCCATCAAATCAAAACCACAATCACTTCTGACCATGGGGAGGCTTTCATTTGAGTGTCGTGTTTTTATTGTTTCACAAATTATCATGCCCAAAGGAAATCTTTGCTCCCTCTTATTTTATTTTTGTTTCCTTGTAAAAGTACCTGCCAAACATTTATTTTTCCCTCAACACCACTTACCTCCCTTACAAAGCCAAATCCATTCAAATCCTGAATCTTGAACAGGAGATTCCCTTCCCAATTCTCTCACAATCCTGCATGATAAGTCAATCAATTTCAACTCCTCCATCTCTTCACACCTTTAAGTACAATTAGTAGCCACTTTATGAGGTAGAGGAGTGGAACCCAGTGTGGTCTTCTGCTGCTATAGCCCATCCACTTCGAGAATCGACATGTTATGAATTCAGAAATGCCCTTCTGCATATCACTGTTGTAATGCATGGTTATCTGAGTTACTGTTGTCTTCCTGTCAGCTTGAACCAATCTGGCATTCTCCTCTCTCCTCAGCAAGGTTTTTTCACCAACAGAACTCCCACTCACTGAATACTTTTTTGTTATTCACACCATTTCCTGTCAATGCTAGAGACTGCGTGTGCAAATCTCAGGAGAACAACCGTTCCTGAGCTACTCAAACCACCCTGTCTTGCACCAGCAATCATTCCACGGTCAAAGTCACTTAGTTCACATTTCTTCCCCGTTCTGCTGTTTGGTCTGAACAACAGCTGTACCTCTTGACCATGTCAGCATGCTTTTATGCATTGAGTTGCACTTGCCACATGATTGGCTGATGAGATATTTGCATCAGTGAGCAGGTGTACAGGTCTACCTAATAAAGTGAACACTGAGTATATTTTTGAAGTCCTTGGAGAGCCATGATTTCCTGAACCTTCTGCTCATACACAAGCCAAGCTCTGAATACTCCATTCTTAGTAGGTTATAGGATGAAAGGGAGATGCAGTCTAGTTCAATGGTCACGTATGTATTCGCTCTTTTCCAAGATCTCAAACATATGCAATTGTTGCGTGACATCCTGCTCCAAGCCCTTTCCACAAATAACAACACAATTTAGGAGATTACTGAACCAGAATTAGTTGATATCCAACAGCCGTCAAATTTGAAAGCTTCAGATCAAAGTTCTAAGTAAATTTATTATCAAAGTACATACGTATCACTTGCTGGCATACTCAATAAATCAACAACAGAATAATAACCATAACAGAATTAATGAAAGACCTCACTAATTTGGCTGCTCAACCAATGTGCAAAAGACAATAAACTGCACAAATACGGAAAGAAAGAACTAATAACAAATAAATAAGCAATAAATGGAGAACATGAGATGAAGAGTCCATGGTTTGTGAGAACATTTCAATGATGGGGCGAGTGAAGTTGAATGAAGTTATCCCCTATGGTTCAAGAGCCTGATGGTTGCGGAATAACAACCTGGTAGTGAGAGTCCTGAGGCCCCTGAACCACCTTCTTGATGGCAGGAGCGAGAAGAAAGCATGACCTGAGTGGTGGGGGTGGGGGGGGGGGGTGCCATTGATGATGGATGCTGCTTTACTGTGAAAGTGCTCAGTGTAGACGTGCTCAGTAGTGTGGAGGGCTTTATCCATGATGGACTGGACTGTACGTACTATTTTTTGTAGATTTCCATTCATTTTTGTCATTAGATGAATGACACCAGCGCCTTTACTTCCTGAGAAAACTAAAGAAATTTGGCCTGTCCCCTAAAACCCTCACTAATTTTTTACAGATGCACCGTAGAAAGCATTCTTCTAGGGTGCATCACAAACTGGTATGGAAGTTGTCCTGTCCAAGACCGAAAGAAGCTGCAGAAGATCTTGAACATGGCACAGCACATCACCCAAACCAATCTTCCGTCCTTGGACTCACTTTACACCGCACGCTGTCGGAGCAGTGCTGCCAGGATAATCAAGCACGACCCACCCAGCCAACACACGTTTCGTCCCTCTTCCTTCCGGGAGAAGGCTCAGGAGCTTGAAGACTCGTACGGCCAGATTTGGGAACAGCTTCTTTCCAGCTGTGATAAGACTGCTGAACGGATCCTGACCCAGATCTGGGCCATACCCTCCAAATATCCGGACCTGCCTCTCGGTTTTTTTGCACTACCTTACTTCCCATTTTTCTATTTTTTATTTATGATTTACAATTTCAATTTTTAATATTTACTAATTTTTTACTATTTTTAATATTTTAAATATTTAATATTTTTAATCCAGGGAGCGGGAAGCACAGAATCAAATATCGCTGTGATGATTGTACGTTCTAGTATCAATTGTCTGGTGACAATTAAGTATAAAGTATAAAATTTTCCATCACCTGAACAATTATGGAACCTTCAGTCTTCAAACAGTGATATAACTTGTGTAAATTAGAATTTATAAGGGTCAAGTTCATATTCAGATCTCACTCTCAATCAGGTCATAAAGCAATCATGATACTACTACACATTCCGATCTGGAGTTACACATGTTGCTCTTATCTGGGAAGTTTAACTTCTTAGTATTTATCCACAAATAAACAAAATGTATAAACATTGAAACAAATGATCCAGTGATTATCATGTTGCTGATTTTTGGATTTCCCTATGTACAGACAGAGTTATAAAGAAAAGGCCTTTCAGCCCAACTCATCCATGCCAACCAAGCTGCCTACCTAGGCTAGTCTCATTTGCCTGTGCTTGACCCATATCTCTCCCAGCCCATCTTTTCTATGCAAGTGTCTAAGTGTCTTCTAAACATAGTAATTGTACCATATCTACCACTTTCTCTAGCAGTTCATTTTATAAACCCACCACCCTATGTGGAAATACTGAGAGTCTCTTTAAATCATTCCTTTTTCATTGTAAATCTGTGCTGTCTAATTTTATACTCTTCATACTTGGGGAAAAAGGCTTTGAGCATTCAACCTTTCCTATGCCCCTCAGGATTTTATAAACTTCTGCAAGGTCACCCTTCATTCTCCTATGCTCCAGGAGGGAGCAAAAAGCCTCAGCTAACCAATCTTTCCAAGTAACATCATTGTGAATCTTCTTTTGTATCTTTTCCAGCTCAATAACATTCTTCCAAGGGCTAAGTGGTCAGAACTGTGCTCAATACTCCAAGTGCAATTTCACCAATATCTCATACAAATGTAACACAACATCTCTACTCTTGTACTTAGCACCTTGCCCAATGAAGAACAGCATGTTAACAGCCTTCTTCATCACCCTGTCTAGCTATGTCAACATTTTCATGGTACTATGTACATGCATTCCTCGGTTGCTCTGTTCCACAGCATCCTACGGTGAACTGGAAATCACTTTACACTACAGGTTCTACCCTGGTTTAACTTTTTTTATTACAGACACAACACGGTAACAGGCCCTTCAGATTCAACAAGCCTACACCACCCAGTTACACCCATGTGACCAATTAACCTGCTAAGCTATATGTCTTTGGAATGTGGAAGAAAACCAAAGCACCCAGAGGAAACCCACACACTCATGGGGAGAACATGCAAACTCATAAGAGACTGCAGTGGGAATTGAATCCAGGAGTATAGCATTGTAATAGCATTATGCTATGGTTCCATGCCACCCAGAATAAACTTCCTGAAACACATCACTTTGCATCTGTCCAAGTTAATTCCATCTGCCGTTCCATGGCCCATTTTCTTAGTTGATCCAGGTCCTCTTGTATAGGATGTTATATTCCTGTTATTTACTGTTCTTTACACATTACCATTCTCCAATATTTTCAAAATTATTTTGTGGCTCAAAGCCTGAATGGCAAGATGGGAGTGTAGAACAGGGCCCAATCCCTCAATACTCCACAGGAAGAAGAGAAAAAAAAATTGGGCTGGAGTTTCAGAGTATGAAAGTGGTCCTGTCCAAGATGAGAAGAAGCTACAGAAGATCATGAATACAGCGCAGCACATCACACAAACCAATCTTCCGTCCTTGGACTCACTTTACACCGCACGCTGTCGGAGCAGTGCTGCCAGGATAATCAAGGACACGACCCACCCAGCCAACACACTTTCCATCCCTCTTCCATCCGGGAGAAGTCTCAGGAGCTTAAAGACTCGTACGGCCAGATTTGGGAACAGCTTCTTTCCAACAGTGATAAGACTGCTGAACAGATCCTGACCCGGATCTGAGCCGTACCCTCCAAATATCCGGACCTGCATCTCGGTTTTTTTGCACTACCTTACTTTCCATTTTTCTATTTTCTATTTATGATTTATAATTTAAATTGTTAATATTTGCTATCATCCAGGGAGTGGGAAGCACAGAATCAAATATCGCTATGATGATTGTACGTTCTAGTATCAATTGTTTGGCGACAATAAAGGATAAGTATAAAGTATTATTGCTATCAGTTATTAGATGATAGAGATCAAGATTTCAGGATCACAGAATTCCAGAGAACCCAGTACCTGGAATTCCAGGCTACAGTGAGGTGGGGAGGGCAAGGCATTAGCCAACAGCCATGTTATCACTTTCTTCAGTGGGGATCTGGATCTCATGCTACTTCACATAGATTTTTGAAGAACACACAGAGAGTGAACGTTATAAATACCCAATACTGACAGGGTGGGGGTGGGAGGGGGAATTAAGAACTAGAGGGCATAGGTTTAGGGAAAGTGGGAATAAATTTAAAATAGTAACCTTAGGGAAAAATGTTCTCAGTGAGGGTTGCAAGTATATAGAACGAGTTGCCACAGAGTTGAGGCAGATACATTAACACTTGAAAGGCTTTAATAACACAGATACATGGATAAGAAAGATTTAGAACAAGGGTTCCCAAACTGGGGTCCACAGACCCCTCGGTTAATGGTAGGGGGCCCATGATGTAACAAGAACGTTGGGAACTCCTGGCTTAGAGGGATATGGGTCAAGCACAAGCAAATGGGACCACCTCAGGTAGGCAACTTAACCAACATGGATTGGGCAGGCCAAACAGTCTGCTTCCATGCTGTATGACTCTATGACCATAAACTTCAGACAAAGCAAACTCACTTGAAAATCCAAAATTCCAAACACAAAGTCAATTTTACCTAAATTTCAACCCGATAAGAAACAAACTCTGACTGAGAGCAATGGGCAGAATCTATGATCAAATTCAGTCTCTTTCATGACATGCCACAGGGATTTTAGTTCAAGGAGTTCAGGGGCTTCAGTGGGTCAGATATGCAGGAAGCTGTGAAAAATTTATAAATTATTGCAGGCAAGCGTATCCTCAGTGGCCACTTTATTAGGTACACCGGCTCCTTAATGCAAATATCTCATCAGCCAATCATGTGGCAGCAACTCAATGCATAAAAACATGCAGATTTGGTGAAGAGCTTCAGTTGTTTCTCAGGCCAAACGTTAGAATGGGAAAGAAATGTAATCCAAGTGTCTTTGACCGTGGGATGATTGTTGGTGCCAGATGGGGTGGTTTGAGTACTTCAGAAACTGTTGATCTTCTGGGATTTTCACACACATCAATCTCTAGACTTTATAGAGAATAGTGCATAAAACATAGAGAATCTAGTGAGTGGCAGCTTTGTAGGGGTAAATGCCTTGTTAATGAGAGAGGTCAGAGGAGAATGGCCACACTGGTTCAAACTAACAGCAAGGTGACAGTAACTCAAAAAACCACAAATTACAACAACGGCGTACAGAAAAGCATCTCTGAATGCGCAACATGTCAAACCTTGAAGTGGATGGGCGACAGCAGCAGAAGACAACACAAGACCCTGTACCTAATGAAGTGGCCACAGAGGATACGTACTCAAGGCATTAGATTTAATTTCCAGCAGATCAGGAGATGGAAGGGAGACCAAGCTTCCCTAGTCTCAATAATAATCATGTACATTCTATCCCTGCAGTAATTGTGGGTTCCACAACTATTTCCTGTCACCTGATGAATTGTTGCTCTTTTGTTGATGAGAATATAAGAAACTGTATATTAACATTCAAAGCTGATCATTGGGAAGCTAACTGCAGTTCCATCAAGTTAGTTCACGCACCCAGAATCGTTCATCACCCAGGCAGTACTTTCTGAAAAAACAGGTTCACACGAGATTCCAGCAAGCTTGGATTATTTTGATAGTATGGTGTTGATATACTGCTTATAAAGCAGACAGATGTCCCATTCAATAAGGTCATTGCTGGGCCGATCTTGGCCTCTACACCACTTTCCCACAGCCCTTGGCGCCCTCGTTCGTCAGCCTCCACTTCCAGTGTATTCAACACTGTCTCCACAGTGCACTCCAAAGATTAAAACTCCCCTGAGAAAAGAAATTACTCCTCATCTCCATATTAAGCTTTTCTTATTCTGAAGTTATGCCCCCTAATTCTAGATAATCCACAAGGAGAAACAGCCTCTCAACATCAACCCTCCTCAGGATCTTACATACTTCAATAAACTCACTCCTCATTCTTCTAATCCTCAGTTAATATTGGCCATACTATTCTTTATACATCAAAACCTTCACACAAGGAATCAAATCTAGTGCTTCCTCTCTGCACCACCTCCAACATAATATACAGCATCTTCTCAAAATATGGAGACAAAAACTATACCCAATACTGCATGTGTGGTTTCACCAGTGTCCTGAAAAGTTGCCCAATTTTATACAGGTCTACATTGCAATAGAGGCCAACATTCCGTTCACCTTCCCAAGAATGAAAAAAGAATTGGTGCCAACCCAGCACTCCATGCCACTCAAGGTCCCTCATCTGAGCCCATCTGTCTGTCTGCATTTGACATGTCTCCCTTTCTTGTGGCCACTACCACCAGGGGAAAGTGCAGGAGTCTTTGGTCCCATGCCACCAAGTTCAGGAGCAGTTGTTGTCCTGCAGCCCTCAGGCTCCGCTCGCCTTTGTGCTGAACTGACTCCGAAGCATGTGGACTGACTTCCAGGGACTCTCCGGCTCACATTCCCAGTATTATTTGGTTAAATTCTTTTATTATTTGCACGATTTGTCCTCTTTTGCATTTTGAATATTTGTCGGTCTTTGTTGTGTGTGGCTTTTCATGGATTCTTTTGCATTTCTTTATTTTCCTGTGGGTGTCTGCAAGAAAATCAATCTCAGGGCTGTATATGGTATAGATCCTTTAATAATAAATTTACATTAAACTTATTTGCTATACCCAAGTGCAACTGTTTTGCGTCATGTAGTAGATGCACTCCATTTAAAGAACAAATTGCTTTTATATTCGTCCTTCCAAACTGGATAATGTCACAGCTTTCCAAATTGTTGTCCTCCATCTAGCAACAATTCACCCACTCAAATCACTTACCTAAGCTTTTTGAAGGTTCTTTGTGTCCTCTTCACAGTTCGCTAACCCATACATGTTTGTACCAGAGTCAAACTTGGCTTAAGCATACTTAGTTTCCTACAGTCAAGTCTAAAATACAAGTTGCAAGTTCTTAAGCCCCAAGCACAGCTAGAAGCCTCTGGGGCAGCCCACTAGTTACTGATTGCCAGTCCAATACTTCACCATTTACCCCAATTCCCTGCTTTCAATTCTTTTAGTTTGCCTCTCTCCTACACAAGTCAACCTGGCGGCAACAACATTGACATATGGGATTTAGCCACAACCACCCAAGAATTCTTGACACAGAGGTAGAAAGGGTCAATCAATTTAAGATCTCAGTAACCAAATTTGATAAAGGAAGGTGCTCAATATTAATTCTCTCTTTCCTCTTTGACTTTGACCAAATTGTTCTAAATCCCTAACAGTGTGTGTGGGTACTAACTGGCTAAAAGAAGGAGAAGCTAAAATAAAATGTATCAGTATTACAATGGAGTAAAGGGAATTACAGAGGCATGAGCAGGGAACTGGCCAAAGTTGATTGCAAGGGGACACTAGCAAGGATGATGGCAGAACAGCAATGGCTGGTGTTTCTGGGAGCAATTCGGAAGGTACAAGAAAGATACATCCCAAGGATGAAGTAGTATTCTAAAGGGAGGATAAGACAACTGTGACTGACAAGCGTAGTCAAAGATAGCATAAAAGCAAAAGAGAGAGCTTATAATATAGCAACAATTAGTGCAAAGGTAGAGGTTTGGGAAGCTTTTAAAAACCAACAGGAGGAAACTAAACCAAGCCATAAAGAGATGAAAGATGAAATATGAAGATAAGTTAGCCAATAATATAAAAGGGGAACAAAAAGTTCTTTTTTCAGATATATCAAGAGTAAAAGAGAGACAAGAGTAGAGAGCAGACTATTGGAAAATTACTTTGGAGAGATAGTAATGGAGGGCAAAGAAATGGCAGATGGATTTTATAAGTATTTTGTGTCAGACTTCACTGTGGAAGACAGTAGCAAAACGCCAGAACTCCGAGAGTGTCAAGGGGCAGAAGTGAGTGTCATATTTTTATATCTAAGAGGAAGCAGCAAAGTCTGAAGATAGATAGGTCACTTGAACCACAGGACTATGCCTCAGGGTACTGAAAGAGGTAGCTGAAAATATTGTGGAGAATTTAGTCATGATCTTTCAAGAATCACTAGATTCTGGATGGTTCTGGAGGAATGGAAATTTGCAAATATCACTCCATTCTTTAAGAAGGGAGGCAGACAGAAGAAAGGAAATTATAGGCCAGTTAGCCTGATTTCAATAGTTGGAAAGGTGTTGGAGTCCATTATTAAGGATGAGGTTTCAGGAAACTTGGAAGCGCATGATAAGGTAGACCAAAGTCCGTATAGTTTCTTTACGGTGATATCTTGCCTGACAAACCTGTCGGAATTCTTTGAATAATAACAGGCAGGATAGACAAAGGAGAGTCAGTGGATGTTGCTTATTTGAATTTTCGGAAGGCAACTTGACAAGGTGCCACACATGAGGCTGATTAACATGGCAAGAGCCCATGGTATTATAGGAAAGATCCTTGCTTGGGTTGAAGATTGGCAGAACAGCAGAGGCAAAGAATGGGAATACAGGAGGCCTCTTCTGGTTGACTGCTGGTGACTAGTGGTGTTCCACAGGGGTCAATGATGGGGCTGCATTTTTCATGTTATAAGTCAGTGATTTAGATGAAGGAATTGATGGCTTTTTGGCAAAGATTGCAGATGATAGAAAATAAGTGGAGGGGCAGGTAGTGTTGAGGAAGCAGGGTGGCTGCAGAAGGTCTTCAATAGATAGGGAGAAGGGGCAAAGAAGTGGCAGGTGGAATATAGTGTAGGGAAGTACACAATCTTGCCCTTTGGTAGGAGGAATAAATACAAGCACTATTTTCTAAAAGCAGAGAAAATTTGAAAATCAGAGATGCAAAGGGCCTTCGGAGTCTTTGTGCTGGATTTCCTAAAGGTTAACTTGCAGGTTGAGTAAGTAGTAAGGAAGGCAAATGCAATGTTAGCATTCACTTCGAGAGGACTAGAATCTAAAAGCAAGGATGCGATGCTGAGGTTATAAGATAGGGTGGATATGCAGAGGATGTTCCCTATGATGGGGGTAAAGGGCACAGTCTCAAAATTGAGGGGCGACCTTTTGGAACAGAGGTAAGGAGGAATTTTTACAGCCAGAGAGTAGCAAATCTGTGGAATGCTCTGCCACAGACGGCAGTGGAAGCCAGGTTTGTGGGTATATACAAGGTGGAAGCTGATAGTTTCCTGATCAGTCAGGGCATCAAAGGATATGGCGATAAGGCAGGTATATGGGGTTAACTGGGATCCAGGATCAGCCATGATGGAATGGCGGAGCACATTCGATGGTCTGAATGGTCTGATTCTGTTCCTATGTCTTATGGTCTAAGGCATTGGTTAAACCACACTTGGAGTATTGTGAGCAGTTTTGGGCCCCTTATCTAAAAAATGATGAACTGATAGTCGGAGAAGAATCACAAAAATAATCCCAGAGTTATTGTATAGGATTAACATGAAGATAATTTGATGGTCAGGGCCTGTATTCACTGAAATTTAGAATAATGAAGAGGGGATCTCATTGAAACCCATCAAGTACTGAACGGCCTAGATGGAGTGGATGTGGAGAGGATGTTTCCTATAGTGGGTGAATCTAGGGTCAGAGGGCATGGCTTCAGATCAGACAGACATCCTTTGAGAATGGAGATGAGGAAAAATTTCTTTAGCCAGAGGGTGATGAGTCTGTGGAATTCATTGTCACAGACAGCTGTGCAGGCCAAGTGATTTTGTGCGTATAAGGCGCAGGTTGGTAGGTTCTTGATTAATCAGGGGTTACAGGGAGAAGGCAGGAGAATGGGTTTGGGAGGGGTAATAAATCAGCCATGATGCAATGGCAGAGCAGATGGGCTGAATAGCCTGATTCTGCTTCTATGAGTTATGTCTTCTGGTCTCTGAAGACCAAATACTGCCAGGGCCCATACTGGTGAACACTTGCCAGAAACATATATCCCTTCCAACACTTCAATTACACATTTTGCTTGCCATGCTGGTCCCATTGAATTGTTCATGTCTGAATCTAATGGAGTTTCCAAATTAGATTTCAAACCGTCTCACGGTACGACTGGAATCACAAGCAATGGAATACCTCCCATGCTAAAGTCCAAAACTTCACTGAAAATCTAAAAGCAGCATCACTGTCGATCTTACTCAGTGATATTTGTACTTACGCTAAGCCATTAGTACATGTCTACAGCTAATTATATTCTTTTTTTATTTAGAGATACAGAAAGCTAACTGTCTTTTCAACCACACCACCCAATTACACCCTCGTGACCAATTAACCTACTAACCCATACACCTTTGGAATGTGGGAGGGAACTGGAGCACCTGGAGGAAACCCACAAGGTCACCAGAGAAACATACCAACTCCTTACAAACAGTGGCAGAATTGAACCCGGTCCTGGTGCTGTAATAGTTAGCCACTGTGCTACGGACACCGTTATGTGCCATGTTTTATGACTTAGGTGATCATGGTCTATGACCATGATTGCTCTTGGCAAATTCTTCTACAGAAGTTGTTTGCCATTGCCTTCTTTTGGACAGTGTCTTTACGAGATGGGTGACCCCAGCCATTATCAATACTCTTCAGAGATTACCTGTCTGGCGTCAGTGGTTGCATAACCAGGACTTGTGATATGCACCAGCTGCTCGTATGACCATCCACCACCTGATCCCGTGGTTTCACGTGATCCTGATCAAGGGGCTAAGTAGGTGCTACATCTTTCCCTGGGGTGACCTACAGTCGAGCAGAGGGAAAGTTTGCCTTACAGCTTCATCGATAGAGACGCACCTCCACCCCACCATCCATACAATGCAATGGTTTTCACTAATTTATTTGTCCTACTTTTAATTTCTTTGCTCACAAGTCCTGAACAGCACCAGCAACTTCTGCATTTATTGTTCAGCTCTGAATGGCCAACGTATTAGAGGGTCCACCACGTCAGTCAGCTCAAGGTTAGAGGAGCTGAGGATGGGAGATTTCCTTCCTTGAAGTGAACTGAGTACGATTTTGCCACAGTCCAGGTTTTAATGCTGGCTATCATCAAGATAAATCCTTTCCCCATAATTCCACATTTATTTAATAGCTTGAATTTAAACTTTTTAGAAACCATGGTGTGCTTCAATCTCGTGTCTCAGGATTGATTACCCAGAACTTCTCTGCTGATCCAGTGACTGAACCCATGATGCAACCCTCAGGGAAAGTGTACACAATTTACAAAAAACGAGGAGAATAGCTGAAATAAAATTAAGAACTTCTGAAGCATAGATCTAACTACAAATTCAAATTAGAAAAATCACATTGCCAATTTGAGCACAGCATGCTCCCATAAACAGCAATGAGATAATAACATAAATCACCTTTTTCTCCCTCCGCCCCCGGTTAATTGAGGGGATAAATATTACCCAGGGCCTTGGGGGGAGAACTCCTCTGCTTGTGTTCAAAATAATGCCATGGGATCACTTACTTGCACACGCAGACCAGACGAGGCGAATTTAACAGTTCACCCGAGAGTTGAGAAAGAAATGGCCTCATATGGAAGCCAGACAACAGCTGGATGATATTTTCCCTGGAGCAAATCAGATTCGTGGGCCTTGCTTCTATAGTCAAAAAATATTGACAAGTCCTGCAGATTCTTAAAGAAGCAACTCAAAAAGGTAGCGATGCAATAGTCTAGTCATATAATGCAGGAACCAAATAGATTGGTGCAATTAAGATGAAGGTACATTATGTACTGTATTTGCCCCATTATATTATGAAGGCTTGGTGACCACCAGTGTAGGGAGAAATTTGCCATTGCTTCACTAACTCACAGCCATACTTTCACAATATTCTGGGATTGTCAAAGTGACAGCTGTTAAAGCAGCCACTGGGAATAAAACATTTTAGCACTTCATAAATTTCTAACAGGTTTTCAAATCACTCCGGTTTTCTTCACAGGCTCAGCAGTCGATCAAATTAAAAAAGCTAATTAAATCTATAATGAGAAACCAAGAGAGTGCATTCCGATCATTATATCGGATAAATATCAATCATACTGTTCAGAATCTAAAAAAAAACAGAATGCACAGACCCAAACCCTCAAAGGAGTAGCCAATTGGTTAAATCCCCATTCAATGCTCCCTGTCTAAATCTGATTTCTGTCAAAACCCTGGTAACATAAGTTTGGCAATTTTAACTTTAATTCCCAGTGAAAGATCTGACCTGACATGTGCAATTCCATACTGGCATCACTGCTCCAAATGGCTTTCATCTCATTTAACCTTAACCATATAACTTAAACTGTTAACAGGCACAAGACCTGAGCAGTAAGTACTCTATTGTTCTCAACAATCAGCTCAAGTGGGGATCTCATTGAAACATATTGAATACTGAAAGGCCTGGACATGGGGAGGATGTTTCCTGAAGTGGCAGAGTCTGGGACTAGAGGGCACAGCCTCAAAGAGGAACATCCTTCTAGAACAAAGGTGAAGAGAAATTTCTTTAGCCTGAAGGTGGTGAATTTGTGGATTTCGTTGCCACAGATGTCTGTGCAGGCCAAATCATTGGGGAATGTTTAAAGCAGAGATTGACAGGTATTTGATTAATAAGGATGTCAAATGTTACAGGGAGAAGGGAGGAGAATGGGGTTGAGAGGGAAAATAAAATCAGTCTTGATCGAATGCAGAGCAGACATGATGGGATGAAAGACCGCATTCTCGTCCTACGTCTTATGGTTCGGTAGCATTTTGGCTGCACAACTGTGACCTGTGTTATATGAATGTGCATTTAAAATCCCACCATGGTAACTTGGGGATTTAAATTCATGTGAACAATTTCATAATCAGGTTGAAGAAAAAAATTAGATCAAGCTATTAGATCATCATTAATGGCAGGTGAAGCTATCTTGCCTCACAAATGGGCTGGTAATGTGACAGCAGTGTGGTATCAGCATGTTTGGCCCTTACATGCCTTCTGACCTGGCATTAAGATCCCGCAAACCGGACCTATTCCTAGAGCTTCAGAGAGTTGGGGGGGTGGAGGTTCATAGAACTTTTCAGAAAATAAGGAAAGGAATTTACAGAATGGATAGAAGTACTCATTTCAATGATGTGGGAATTCAGGAGAAGGTGGATAAAAATCAGAACTGAATCATTCAGGAGAGAAAATTGTAATTGTTACATTTAGCAAATGAAATGTGCAAGTTGATCCCATAAAATCCAGTTGACACCAGTTCACTTTACTACCCCAAAGCTGAGTCAGATGTTGCACAATGCCCACTTATGGTTAGCCTTGCCCTTGCCTATTCAAAGGCGGCAATAGCTGCTGCACGAGATAGATCCAAGTGAACAGGACCTAGAGCTGTCCATCTGCTTAACTAATCACATTGAGGAATTGCAAAATTCACAGTGCAAGGTCTGAGGAAGACACACAAGTTATGATGATGAAATCACTAGTGAAATGAAGATACGAGAGAGGGTAAGAGGGAGAGGTGCAGTAAGAGATTTCATTTAAATTTTCAACAGTAAAATGTAGAAGAAAGCCTATACTTTAATTATCAGTGTCAGAGTAGTGGACAGGCAGTAATTAAAGTTGGTGCACTGTTAAGAGGGTGATTGCACTTAAAATGATTTTCTTTAACTTCCTGGAGTGAGTTTAGATCACATGTACCGTGAAAATACTGAAATGCTATGCTGTTCAGTACATTGCAGAAGGGAAACCAGTCCACTGTATACCTGGAAACGAGCAGAAGACTGACACATCTATGGGAGCACCTTCTGTGCATTCATCACATACAATCAGACTTTTTCTTTATCAGTAAGAGGTACAAGATGGTAACAGGCCCCTGCAGCCCAATGAGCTGCACTGTCCAATTACACCCAACTAATTGACCAATTCATACATCTTTGGAAAGTGGGAGGAAACCCATGTGGTCACGGGAAAAATGTACAAACTCCTTATAGCAGTGGGAATTGAAACCAGGTCACTAGCATTGTAATAGTGTTACACTAACCATTATGCCATTATGCTGCCCATCTGTAAGCATTGCCCACAAAATAAAATATTGGGCACTAATCGTTCCACTGCTCTTGCAATGGCAACATTTGGGTATAATGAGATTTGGAATCAACATAGTTAATTGGAGTTAAAGCATGTCAAATATAATCTCTTTGACACTACTTTGGGTTTCATAACCTGAAGGACCTGCTTTTCTTTTATGTCCTTTCTTCCTTCACCCTTTGTTTTGATATTTGATCCAAAAATCTTGAACAGGGACTTGAAGTGTTGAAAGGCCTCGATAGAGTGGACGTGGAGGGGATGTTTCCTATGGTGGGAGAGTCTAAGACCAGAGGACACAGCCTCACGATAGAGATGTGTCCTTTTAGAACAGAGATGAGAAGGAATTTCTTTAGCCGGAGAGTGGTGAATCTGTGGAAATGTTGGCACAGGCGGCTGTTGAGATCATGTCTTTATGTATATTTAAGGCGAGGTTGATAGATTGTTGACTAGTCAGGACACGAAGGGATAATGGGAGAAGGCTGGATATTGGGGCTGAGAGGGAAAATAGATCAGCCATGATGAAATGTTGGAGCAGACTCGGTGGGCCAAATTGTCTAATTCAGCTCATTATCTTGTGGAAATGTGACAGAATCAAGATATTCAGGCAAGATATATTTAAAATATTGTGGAAGATATTCAGAGGTGGGGGGATTGAGGGTGTTCTGCTTAAACTGTGCTTCGCAGCTGCATCAATGCATATCATTCTCACGAAGTCTTAGTGAAAACCTAAGTTCCCCACCCCCGCTTCAGATTGTTCGCAGTAGCAAGAGACGTATTCATGCATTCAGGAGGAACTTTTTGACAGACAGATTGGGGAACCTTTATTTAGCCTTTGCTGTCTAAGACCATCAAATATTAATAACACTTGAGATATTTTATTTGCTAAGACAATAAATGATGAATATGTGAGAAGCTGATAAATATTTCATTGTAAAAGTAAATCTATTTCTGATATTATTGCCGTGATTTTTTTTCCTAGGTGCTAAGTCCAGACAACTGAGCAGCTGGTTACTTGGAGTCAAGCCAGGCTAACAGCCCAGGACTTACCTATTCTGGATTGGATAAAGTAGCTCACCATTTCCAAGATGAATATATCTGGCAGAGGTATCATTTCTCAGCACAAGTTTTGCAACACACACACATACACACTCACACACAGTTGATGAAGAAGCAGAGAGAGCAAACATTCCTCTATTTGAGTTATAACACAAGTTACAGCAGAGGTAGGCCACAAAATCAGCTGAACTTGCTCCGTCTTCAACAAAATCACCAGTGACCTGATTGTCAGCCTCCTCGCCATTATCCCATCTAAGCCCCATTACCCTCATTTCCACTCTGTCAATAACCTGTACATCTCAAGCTTGAATACACTTAGCAATCCATTGTCCACAGGTCTTAAGGGTAAAAAAAAACCATATATCCCACCTCTGCCGGAAGTTCCAGGAGTCTCCCACATATTAATAGTGGCTCCCTGATGCCCGTAAATTATATACAATGTCACGGAGATCAATTTTTTTGAGAGCGAGCGAGAGAGCACGAGAGAGAAAGCAAAAGAGAAAGTGCGAGAGCGACCACGAGAGTGTGCGAGCGAGAGAGAGAGAGAGAGAGAGCGAACGAGAGCGCGCCATGGCAGAGTGTTCCAAAAAAAGAAAATATAAATCGTATGTCATCCCAGACTACCCTCAAGTGTACCCCTGCCTAATAGGGGTTAAAAATAATGACAGTGTTGCTCGCTGCACTATTTGCAACAGTAACTTTTCTATTGCCCATGGTGGGTTAAGACTGTAAAAGACATGTTGAGGTGAGTTTAACAGGTGTCATTCGTTCATTAGCATAGCTCACGTTATTTAAACTAGCTGGCCAGCTGCTAAGGAGCTACTCTATTGCAGACATCCCACCTCTCCCAGAAGTCTCCCGCAAATTAATGGTGCTACCTCCCTGAAATGAGTTTTTGCAGGGTGGAATGTCTGAAATACCAGCAATTTACAATCCTCACACATTCATACAGTCCTACAGCACAGAAATGGGCCCGTCAGCTGACCACATATATGGTGGCCTTTGCCTATTACGCTAATCGTATTTCTGTCCACAGGGTCACTGCCTTCCCATGCCTTGCTTATTAAAATGCCTGTCTAGCTGTCTTTTTAACTTAGTGACTGACTCCACCACTTCCTCTCTTCAGCACGTTCCAGATATCTATCACTCTGTTAAAGAAAACTCTGCACCATAAACTATGGCCTTCTTGTTTTTGATAGGCTTGCCATTTATTTATTGACTGAGATACAGCACAGGATAGGCACTTCCGCCTCTTCGACCCGCACCACTCAGCAATCCCCCGATTTAATCTTAGCCTAAGCACGGAACAATGGGAAACAAGATTCTACCTACTATACCTAATCCTCATCTAAATTTATATACCTTTTTGAAAGGAAATTCCTCCTCATCTCAATTTGAGGCAATTGTCCTCATATCCGAAGCCTATGAGCCAGGACATATTTACCGGTGTATTACTGAGCTACAGAGCAGCTACAATTAGCACTACCTTCTGCGAACTCAATTTCAGTAATTTCAGATGACACTGAGGAATTTTAAGACCTCTCCATACTGCTTTCAATATCTCTCCTGATACCCTGCTAGTACTTAAGTAAAGAAACATTAACTCTTTAAAAAAAAGGGTATTTGATTCTTTTTGCCCTTACCTTTATGGTTCAAAGATGGCACACATGGTATCTCAATCCAAAGCTTGTTGCTTCAAGCAATGCTTTAGATACTTGAGCTCATAAATAGAGGCCAATAATCTAGCGTGCTGCTGTTGCAGATGCACCTGTTGTACTGTGAAAAAAGTCACTGGAGAGACACAGCTAGCAGATACAATAGGTCTTTTATTCCACAAAATTAGACACTCTCTGGAGGAAGAGGTCTGTTTGATCCAATATTACATGACATTTTATGTGCTGAAGATCAAAGGACAATTCTACTTTTACAATGTATCTACAATGCTTCCTTTGAATTCACACCTCCTTCTTTGCACCAGACACCCACAATGAATGTTAATCAGCTTTGCCTGGTTTTCCAATTGACTGCTGTCCACAGCTCCAGGGCTGCATTTTAAATTTAATCTACAATCCGTGTTCAGGTCTAAAGATTGGTTGGTGAAGTTAATATTTTGCCATATAACCCAACTCCAGAATACTCCCTAAAACCAGCTATCAGATAAAACATTGCCCATGATCCCACGCGGATGGTGCGGATGATCGCATGGCACTTATGCTGAAAGGTCAATACAGTTTCTTTATTCACAGATGCGGCTTTACATGCTGAGAATTTCCAGTATTTTTTGTTTGATCTCATGTATTTATTTTGAATAGGAACAGGGGATTTGTCTTGTCCAATAACCATCCCTCAGTCAATGTCTCCAAATGCAGATCATTTAGTTACAGGTAGATAATTGCTTTGTGACCTGATAGTGTGCAAATTGCTGACTTCATTTCTGGCAGCAACCATTATGCAATAGCGCTTAAATGGAACGGAGTTTTTATGTCATTCTAACATAAAATTTCAAGTTGACCTTTCATCATAAGTGCCATCAGATTTTTCACACCTTCGCAGTGTGTACACGGGCAATGTTGCATTGGAAACTCATTCACACGCCAGCCTGATTTTAAGAAAAGCTTTTATTTGCCTATCACCTCTTTATAGCTTTCATGACAATACCAAGTATTTTTTCCCCCACTGTCATAGAAACAACCAGTACATCTCTGAATCACTGTCCAAAGAGGCCTAGCATATTCAGACAAACTGTAGTGGTTCCTTTTATAAAACAGGTTGCTGATATTGTTAATAAGACCAATATTTACTGGAGTAAGATAATGAACATTGAATGTGATGGAGAGATGACCTGACAAAATGTCAGCAGCCTGAACACCAACTTCTTTTCTCTCTTCACAGAGGCTGCCTGACCTGCCAAGTATTTCCAGCATCTTCTGTTTTTGTTTCAGATTTCAGACCGGCTGTATTTTGCTTTTGAACCCACAAAGTCCACTCTAGTCCACCACCAGTTAAATCAAAAGATATTCAAATATTGACATGTTTGCACAGTAAGGAAAGTCCAATGAGATGATAAGATTTTGTCACAGAATAATATATTATATACCCAGCTAAACTCCCAATCACAATGGACACTGACAGTTGAGAAAAGTGATACCAAATACAGAAGATTATCTGGCATATTATTTTTTAAACATATGGTTCCAGGGTTAAACTAGTGGTTTACAAGCGAACACACATCAAAGTTACTGTGAACGCAGCAGGCCAGGCAGCATCTCTAGGAAGAGGTACAGTCGACGTTTCAAGCCGAGACCCTTCGTCAGGACTAACTGAAGGAAGAGCTAGTAAGAGATGCTGCCTGGCCTGCTGCGTTCACCAGCAACTTTGATGTGTGTTGCTTGAATTTCCAGCACCTGCAGAATTCCTGTTGTTTGCGGTTTACAAGTGAATTTTATTTTGGCTGTGGGATGTGTCATGTGACTGTCAATCTTAGGTGTCAACCAGTGGAAATCTTTTAATTGGCCTCAGAATATGCAACAGGGAATTATCTCCTTACTAAACTCAGAACATCCCACTTACACTAATTGGAGCTCATGACCTTGAAAGGGCAAACCTCCATCTTAACAGTAGAATGTCTTGGTTTTTACTTAGTACCTCCTGCACTTATAAAACAGGGAGAAGAATCTCTGCAAGCTTCCTCCTGGTATTGTGATGCAAGTTCAGACACAACAAAAAAAATCAGGAACAATTCCCACCACAGCTACTCTAACCCATCTATCTTCTCCTCCAGCGCACCCACAATCATCCACCCCACTCCCCACCCACATACAGAACCCAACTTTTCCCTCAATCATACTACAAGCAAGAGTATGGGTCACTCATTAGTATGTTACACAATAAAACAATTAACCTACTTCTGACATCCTTTCTGTACATAAGCAAAAATTGATATTTTAGGATATACCAATGCATGTCAAATTATTGTGCAGATTATTCCGAGATAAAAGTCTATCATCACACAAACTCAAATCAATGAAGTAATTTAGGCTTCATTTCAACATCAGGGTTATTTAGAAACCTTTATAAACCATGCACCTTCATTCCTGTACTTCAAATAGTCGCCAAGGCAACAGCCCTACAGATCCTTCCCTGGAGATGTGGAAATAAATCGATGATATAGCTTTCCTTTGTAGAATTTAGAAATGAAGGACTAAACCAAGTATAGTCCTGAAACCTACATGTCAAGATTGGTAAAACTGATAAATCTACATTACCATTCCATTCTTATGACTCTATACTACTGGGACATTGAACTGCCGCAAAGACAACGAACAATTGTCCTCCGTAAGATTATGAAGCAGGAAAAATAAAACCTTCATTTGTAATATGCCAAGAGCACATTTGTTTAAATAAAAGATACAAAGAGACTTCCCTCATCGTATGGCAGATGAATATGTATCTAACATACATTAGAAAGTTTCCTAATGGGCGCCATGGTAGCATAACGGTTAGTGCAACGCTATTACATTTTGGGGCATTCTGGAGACTGGAGTTCCATTCCAGCACCATTCGGTAAGGAGTCTCTCTATGCCCTCCCAATGGAATGCATGGGTTACCTCCAGGTGCTTAGGTTTCCTCCCACAGTCCAACGACATAGTGGGGTAAGTTAATTGGTCAATGTAAATTTTCCCGTGTTTACGTGAGAATTTGGCAGGTTTGTGGGAGGTTGCTGGGCTGGCATGGCTCAGAGTTGGGTGGGGGGGGCGGGGGAAGGGCCTACTCTGCCCTGTATTGTTAAATAAAAATAAATTAATTCCCCTCCCTATACATAGTCAGACACATATTAAAGGAACTAGACATGATGCAGAATTGATAAATATCCGATTTTTACAGCATTGATGCTCGGTGTTCTTTTGAACTACAGAGGCGTTTATCATAAATAGAATAGTGTGTGAGCGCGTGTTGGTCACGTAGACACCCGCCGCTGCGTGGAAGGAGTTTGTACATTCTTCCCCATAATTACCTGGGTTTCTTCCGAGTGTTCCGGGTTTCTTCCGGGTGTTCTGGTTTCCTCCCACAGTCCAAAGACGTACTGGTTGGTAGGTTAATTGCTCATTGTAAACTGTTTTGTAGGGTAGGATTAAATTGGAGGGTTGTTGGGCGGCATGGTTCAAAGGTCAAGATGGGCATACTCGTGCTGCATCTCAATAAATAAACAAACATCAACTCTGCCAGAGAAGCAAATTAATGACATAACAAAGCAAATTCCCTCAATATTATACCTATAAATGAACAGCAAGGGCAAAGATATCTTGTTGTCTTTCACCATCTCTGGAGAAGGTAAAGACTAACATAGCAAAAAGGCAATTCAGGAAGTATTTATCTAAATTAGAGCACTGAAAAAGAGTCAAAACTCTAGCATCAGCCATAAACTAATAGGTAATATTGCAGAGTGTGGAGGAATTGTACATTTTCAGAGCTAGGATGGGTCAAGGAAACTTCCCCAGAAACAGACCGCACAAGGAAAGGCCACTTGACTCATGACTGGGCTTGCTCTTTGCTGGAGCTGTCCAATTAATCAAAACCTTCATGAACCTACAATTATTCTCCAGCAACACTTGATCCCAGCATCTGCTGATTATTTTGTGTTTACAATTATTCTCTCTCTTCAAACTTCGTCAGGACTCAGAAGATTATGGACCCAAAAAGCAATTGCTTATTCCCCTCCACAGATGCCAAGTTCCTGGAGCATTTTATGTGTTCCACTGGATTTCCAGCATCTGTAAATAATCCTAAAGTTTCCCCAAATTCAGTGGTGGACCAGCAAATTATTCACAGTGCACCAGGGTCAGAAGGGGTTCCAAATTTGAGGACTCATTTGATTCCTTTTTACATTTCTTCTTTTCAGCAGGATCTAACGAAAGAGATTATTGTATCAGCACTTTAACTGCTAATCACAGTCTCAGTCTAGTTCCTATACGAATTTTCAGTGGAAACCAGTCTTTAATTAAACTTTAAATTACTGTATTATTTTTAAATTAAAAAATTAAAAATAAGAATTTAAAAAAATCCAAATACAGCTGAATGACTACTTTTGGTGATAGTGGAGAAACAAATAATATTCTGGAGAAAGGAATGCGTATAATAAGAGTCCAGAATGTCAACACTTTATTCCTTCCCATAGATGCTGTCTGACCTGCTGAGTTCCTCGAGCAATTTGTGCGCATTACTCTCGATTTCCAATCATCTGCAGAGGAGCTTGTATTTATAGATATTAGAAGGTCTCTTTCCTATTGCTTAGTTGCATTCCAACCACAATGACTGCCATCCAACCATTGGAAGAATCACAATGACTGCAATGTTCTTCCAAACTTTCAAAAATCATGAGCCAGACTGGGATTCTGCATCCTATTCCCCCTGAACACTGCTTGTTCACCATAAAGCTTTCAGCTCCAGCTAACACTAACTGAAAGAAACATGACTTGCATTTATATAACACTGATCACATCCCTTCATGGATGTCTCAAATCTCTTTACAAACAATGACGTTCTTGTGAAACATCATTGCAATGTGGAAAACTGCAAAACAGTCAGAAAGTCACAAAGCATGGTGACAGGTCATTCAGCCAGCTACATCTACACGGACTGGTGGACAATCATCTACACTAATCCCATCTTCCAGCAATCTTTATTAATCATTTCTGACATTTAATGTTTGTATATCTGCGTACCTTTTCTACAGTTCAATATATCACAGTAAATACTGCTAACAATTCAATCACACCCAGAATTAAATTTAAGATGACACCTTAAAAACTTACTGAAACATTCAGTTCTTAAAGACTGAGAATCCACACTTAATTTTCAGTACATGAAAATTAAAAATAATCACATTATTAAAAGGGTAATTAGAGCTCAAATTACTGGCTCTAAATATCTGAAACAAGTTTAGTTAATATGTACCCAAATATAATGCAGGCAGTAGGCTTTTACATAGTTTGGCCTGGACTAATTGGGCCAAAGGGCCTGATTTTGTGCTGCACTTCTCTATGACTCTATACATGCCCAAAGTCTGCGATTTCAATGCATTCAAAGTGGAGCAAGTGAGAATTGTTCTGGATTCCATCAGGAGGAAAAGTTTCTTGGTATCTTTTGACCATTTTTTTGAAGGCACAGGTTAAATCAAGTTTGAGATTACAACATCACTGGGAGAACAAGGAGTGGGAGCCTTCCCCAACCCAAAGCAACAGTCATTTCAAAAGAAATTCGAAGCAATGAGTACATCCCATTAAAAAGGCACAGGATGAGGCCATCTAAAAAGATGACAGGTTGAATTTCCTAACTTTTCTTCTAAAAAACAGACCAAATTAACATTTGAAGCCCTGTTAAAATCCAAGTCCTAATGGGCGTACACTGTATCTCCCTGCAGCCATTGTATCTTTCCTGAGGCTTGGCGTCCAGAAGTGAATGAAGTACCCCAGGATCCGCTGTAACTGGAATACCGCTTCCTGATTTTAGTCCCCAATATTCCATCAGACTTTTTGTTTCACTCCTTAAAAAGGCCACTCTATGAGTTGTACCTATGAGCCCATCAACATAGTCATAGTCATACTTTATTAATCCCAGGGGAAATTGGTTTTCGTTACAGTTGCTCCATAAATAATAAATAGTAATAGAACCATAAATATTTAAATAGTAATATGTAAATTACGCCAGTAAATTATGAAATAAGTCCAGGACCAGCCTATTGGCTGAGGGTGTCTGACCCTCCAAAGGAGGAGTTGTAAAGTCTGATGGCCACAGGCAGGAATGAATTCCTATGACGTTCTGTGCTGCATCTCGGAGGAATGAGTCTCTGGCTGAATGTACTCCTGTGCCCAACCAGTACATTATGTAGTGGATGGGAGACATTGTCCAAGATGGCATGCAACTTGGACAGCATCCTCTTTTCAGACACCACCGTGAGAGAGTCCAGTTCCATCCCCACAACATCACTGGCCTTACGAATGAGTTTGTTGATCCTGTTGGTGTCTGCCACTCTCAGCCTGCTGCCCCAGCACACAACAGCAAATATGATAGCACTGGCCACCACAGACTCGTAGAACATCCTCAGCATCGTCCGACAGATGTTATAGGACCTCAGTCTCCTCAGGAAATAGAGACAGCTCTGACCCTTCTTGTAGATAGCCTCAGTGTTCTTTGACCAGTCAAACAGCATGACAGCAAAAAAAAATGACAGCAGCTGCCAGATCAGTGATATCATGATTGGCACTGTTGTACCAATGAAGCCTAGTGAGACAGGGATAGACATGAAATTCCAGGATGCCATGTTGCATCCCTGGTGCCAGGATCAAGTAGTCTCTGAGTGGGCACAGGGCATTCTAAACGAGAAAGGTGGACAGCCAAAGGTCATGGTCCATATTGGTATTACTGACATAGGCAGAAAGAAAGACTAGGTCCAGCAAAAGGAGTCTGGCAAAAAGTTAAAATGCAGGACCTCCTGATCTATAATCTCAATCTGTAATGCCCCTAGTGCCACATGATAGTGAGGTGAGAATTAGGAAGAATGGGTGAATGCATGACTAAGCAGTTGGTGGAAAGGGAAGGTCTTCAAGTAAATGGATCTTCCAGGGTAGGTACGACTGCACCCAAACTGGAAGTTCACCAACGCCCTCACAGAGGGGCTGGCTGGTGCTGATCTGGAAGATTTATACTATTGTGATGGGAGGTGGAAACGCGAGCAGCAAGTTAGCAAGGTTGAGGGAGGGTTGAGGGGAAGGCAGAGGTTAAAGCAAGTCTGAAAGGATTGACAGGCAAGGCCAGATTAATGAACATGGTGGAGCTGATGGGCTGAAGTGTGTTTCCTTCAATACAAGGAGTGTCATTGGAAAGGCAGATGAGCATAAAGCCTGGATTAGTACATAGAATGGTGATGTTGTAGCTATTACGGAGACTGAGTTGAGAGGAGGATTCCAGGATTCAGATGCAATAGAATAGAGGGAGGGAAGTTGCATCACTGATAAGGGAGAATAAAACAAAAAAAAAAGGACATCATGGAGGACTCAATATGGGTAGAGCTCAGGAATAAGAAAGGTGCATTCACAATCAAGGCTTTATTCTATCAGCCCCCTGATGGGCAGCAGAAGACAGAGGAACAACTATATAGGCAGATTTTGGAATGATGAAAAAGCAACAACTCAATTGTAGTGCCCAAATTCAAGTAGTGTTAAAAGCTTAGATGGAACCAAAATTGTTGAGCCATCCTCCTGGATGCACCCAACAGTGTATGGAGATGGGCCAACCAGGGAAGGGGCCGTACTAGACCTCTAAATTAGGAAATCAGCCTGGCCAGTCAACTAGAGTCTCAATGGGAGAGTTTTTTGGGAACAGTGATCATAAATCCGTAGATTTCCAGATAGGTTTGGATAAAGACAAGACTGGGTCTCAAGTGAAAGTACTAAATTGTGAACAGGTTAATTACAATAGCATTAGCTAGTAGCGGGGGTGAGTATTTTGAGAGTAGCTGTCATTGGGCAAGCCCACATCCAACATGTTGGAGCTTTTTTTTAAAAGGGCAATTGGTCAGAATTCACCACCAGCCCGCTCCTATGATAAGGGTAGCACGCTTCAGTAACCTTGAATAACAGGACATGTTACAAGTTCAATCCAACAGAAGGAGGAAGCTATGCTTTTCCACTTCTACTTGACTGGAAAGTTTGCAAAGCTGAAATCAGATGCATCCCTTGAGAAATATACAGATAGAAGGAAAAACTTATACAGCCTGGAGTTAGTGGATGTGGAAAGATACTAAACAAATACTTCACATTCACCAAGGAGAAGGACTTGGAGGATAACAAGATCAGGTAGAGGTATTTGATATTCTAGGACATGACATCAAAGCAGAGGGATATTAGGGGCCGATAAAGAACATCATTGTGGATAAGTCCTTAGTGTTTGATGGGGTCTATCCAAGGTTATTGAGAGAGGCAAGAAAGAGGATTACTGGAATCTTGAAAGAAGGTCCCAGAGAACTGCAGAATAGCTATTGGTGTCCTAGGGTGGACAACAGGAACAAAATTGGATAAATAGGGACATATGCTGGTGATCCTTACATCAATGAGAGGAAAGTTATTGGAAAATAAATATGGATAGGATGTGGAAAGGATATTAGCATCTGGAAAAGAATAGCCTTGTTAGGGCTAGTCAGCATAGCTTTGCTCAGAAAAGGCCATGTCTTACAAATGATTGATTTCTTTTTGAGGAGGTGATGAAGATGATTCCTAAGGGTAGGAGAGTGGGTGTTGCATTTAAGGACATTAGTAAAATAGTAAACAAGGTTTCATGTGCCTAGATCTTTTGATTCAGCAAACCACATAGAGAATTGGTAGATTAAGTACAAGACTGACTTGGCCAAAGAAAACAAAGGGTAATGGTGGGGAAGTGTTATACTGACAGGAGGCTTGTGATAAGTGGTGGCTTGAATAGCAGTGTTCTGCAAGAGTCAAGTGTTGGCATTGTTATTTGTGACAGAGATTTAAACAACTAGATCAAAAATATAGGTGGACTCCATAGCAAGTTTGCAGATGACAAAAATTAGCTGAGATGTGATAGTGAGGAAGATTGTCAAATGATTCAATGGGATATACAGTAGACCCATTGGAAACATGGGCAGAGCAATGGCAGATAGAGTTTAATCTGGATACGTTTGGGGAGTCAACTATAGGAGAAATCTATAGAGTGAATGACAGGAATCTTACGAGTTTAGAAGGATCTTTAAGAGCACAGCTCCCTAAAAGTGGCCATACAAGCAGATAATGTGATAAGAAAAGTGCATGGCATGCTTACCTTCATTGGTCAGGGCACTGCGTTTAAAAATTGGGAAGTCACATTGCAACTCTATAAAATTTTGGTTAGGTCACATTTGAAGTTTTGGGTACAGTTCTGGTTGATAGAGTACATTACATACAAGGAGAGATTGAACAAACTAGGATTCTTTCCCCTGAATTGTCAGAAGCTGAAACAACCCAATAGAAGTTTGTAAAATTAAGAGAGGCATAGAGAGAGGAGATAGCATTTTTTTTTCCAGGGGGTCATATCTGATATTAGAGGGCATAACTTTAAGGTGAAAGAGGGATAGTTTGAAGGAGATTTACTGGGCATGTTTGCTTTTCACAATGTGGTAGGTGCTTGGTATGTGCTGCCAGGGAAGATGGTGGAAGCAGATACAAGAACAATGTTTAAGAGGTACATAACCAAGCAGGGAATGGATAGAAACAGACCATGAGCAGGCTGATTTGCTATTTAAACCGGTGTCATGGTCAGCAGAGACATTGTGGGCCAAAAGGCCTGTTCCTTTGATGGACCATTCCATATTTACTGTACATCTTATGTCCCTTAACATCCAAAACACTTAAGAAATCCTCATGCTTCACAACTTCCTCATGGTTTTGTCAAATTGCGTACTCTCTGTATGCCCAGTTTAAGTTGCCTGCTGTCCCTTCCCATTCCGTTGTATCTGTAATCTTGCACCTAACTTACATGCTGAAAAGCTGAAGATACAGTTCTGATCTTTGCCAGTTTCTAATTGCCCCAATTAGAAAATCTTCTGCTGATCCCTCATCCTCGATCTCCTGCCTCCAAAACATATTTTTTAAACTATCACAGTTATTCAGCACCAGGAGCTTTTATCTCTATTTGTCGTTTCTTGCACATAACCTAACTAAATGGTACCAAGAGTCCACACAGATAGCATCCATGCACTTTGTCCAAAAGTGTCACCGGGGCAAAATTTCAAGTGATTGGAGGAAAATATAGGGGGAAATGGCAGAAGCAGGTTCCTTACACAGAGTGGTGGGTGCATGGAACACCCTGTCAGGGGTGGTGCTAGAGCCAGATTCATTAGGGACATTTAAGAAACTCTTTGGCACGTGGAAGATAGGAAAATGGAGGGCTATATAGGTGGAAATTATTAGATTAATCTTAGAGTAGGTTAAAAGGTTGGCAGAACATCGTGGGCCGAAGGGCCTGAACTGTGCTGCAATGTTCTTTGTTCTATGTTCAGCCAAACCTGACCCATGTGTCCGGAACACTGCTGGTCATTTCTAATCACCTGCTTCACGCCCAGCTACTCTGAACATAAACGTCGTCGCAACTGATCGTAAACTGGCCAGATGCCTTGAAATTGATGGACAAAATCGTGACCACACTCCATCTGACTCACATTCTGCGATCTCAGAAGTCACAAAATGCAACCGCAGTGAAGCTGCTGACTAATCACAGCAATCATTCTCTATTAATTAGTCTGTAATGAATCTTGGATTGACATGATGAACACCCAATGGTCAAAAGCTTCGTAAACCACAGGTACAAAAACATTTCAGTCTCCTAAGCAGTGTGACACTTACCTTATGTCAAGTCTCTAATTGCTCAAATTTCTCTTCTCACTAATGGAGTGACATCTGCAGTTTGTCATCCAAAGACAAAGTTACTGAATCTATGAATAAAAGCCAAGTCTACATCCATACATACACCCACACATATGCAGAGAGAAAATAATAAAATATTTTTGGTTCAATGTTTCAAATCGATGACCTTTCTTTCAGAACTAGAAAAGGTTAGAGATAAAGCAGGTTTAAAGCAAGAGATAGATGAGGAGAATATGGAAACAAAGGGATGAATTGCAGAACAGGAGAGGTCCAATATTAATGATGGTGTAAAGCAAAATGACAATGGGACAATCTGGAAATGCCATACTCAGTGGTAGAGCCAGTAGGCTGTTACGGGCTTATTAACTACAAAGGGCTATTCAGCATGAATATTCTGCATGAAGTCAAAGTTCAAAGATATTCTATCAATGCACAAATGTGACCAAATACTACCCTGAGATCATTTTCTTGCAGGCATTCACAGAACAAAGAATATAATAGAATCAATGAAAAGCTACACAAAAACAAAGATGGACAAACAGCCAATGTGCAAAAGACAAACCGTGCAAATATAAAAAAGATGAATAATAATAATAAAATCTAAACAAATAAACAATACTGAGAACATACTGAGTTGTAGAATCCTTGAAAGTGAGTCCATAGGCTGTGTTCTGTGATCTATTCAGTGTTGTGGTGAGTGAAGCTCTTTACGCATGATGGTAGAAGGACAATAACTGTTCCTGTACTTGGCACTGTGGGACCTAAGGAGTCTTAGACCCTATACCAACATAAGGTCAGAGTGGGATCACACGTGACCTTGGGGTTTTGCTTGCAGACTAAGTGAACAATGTTCCACCAACTGTGTACACTCATCCTGCTTCAACTTCTAAATACACCCGTGTTAATACAAGTGTACCATCATCACCACCATCAGGGAACCTGAACGCCCACACGCAGGGATTAAGGAACAGATCCTTTCCCCTCCACCATCGGATTTCTGAACAGTCCATAAATAGGATCATATTATTCCTTCTTTTGCACTACTCATTTTGTAATTTATATTTATTTTGTCTTTGCCATGCACTGCTGCAAAGCATATTTCATGTCATGTAAATCCGATTCTGAGAAATGAATACTGTATATGAGTTAGAAATACAAGCAACTGGTAACAATGCAGCCTCTCAGTCCAAACTGCCATTTGATACAATTACAAATGAACCTTTACCTCAACCTTATTTTGCCACTTAAACCCTAGGTTTCCTGATTCACCACATGTAAAAATTGATAACCACCTTTCAAGTCTTAAGAACCGATTATGCATGGACTTCAAAATACAAAGCAAACTACATATTGAAAGAAGTACAACTTGTTTCATGAGGAGCAAAGGCTGGTTCCCTGAACAAAGAGGAAGGGACAAGATTCATCCAGTTGCATTGTCCATAATTACGTAGAATTTTCTCTATTGTCCAATTCCAAATTCCAGTGAATAGTTATCACCTAAAATATTAAATCCATTTCTCTATCCATAGTTAGTCTGTCCTGCTGTGCATTTCCAGAATTTTCCGCATTTCATGGTACATGCTTAGCATTTGCTAAATTGGCATGCAATGCATTCTGAAAATTGGTTCTTGCAGAGTAAATAACAACAGGGAGCATTTTCTTTTATACCTTGTGTCCATTCTCCCATCTGCCACAGTTGTGATTTCAAATCCTGCTGAAGTCACATCGACAAGCATTACCATGGAATTTCATGATCTAGTAATCTAGAAACAGTCCAACTGTATTTCTAAAAATGTTCCTCAATGTATACTCTTTGACAATATACATTTCAATTGTATTACAGTACATGGATTAGCATTACAGATTGAGGAATGCAAATACCACTCACGTGCACAATAGGCATCTGGAGATAGATGACATGCCAGAGATAAGAAATACAGTTGGCCCTCCTCATCCGCGGGTTCCGCATGCGCGGATTCAACCAACCACGGATCGGGAATACCTGGAAGTTCTCTCTCCAGCACTCGTTTGAGCATTTTTTCTTGTCATTATTCCCTAAATACAGTATAACAACTATTTACATAGCATCTACATTGTATTAGGTATTATAAGTAATCTAGAGATGATTTAAAGCAGTGGTCCCCAACCACTGGGCCGCGGACTGGTACCGGGCCGCAAAGCTGCGCTACAAGCGCGAGGAAACGATATGATTTGGCGATATGAAACGATACGAGTCAACTGCACCTTCCCTCATTCCCTGTCATGCACTGATGAACTTGAACACACCCCCCACCCCCGTCGGCCGGTCCGCAGGAATATTAGCAATATTAAATCGGTCCGCGGTGCGAAAAAGTATAAGGGGGAATGTGAATAGGTTATATGCAAATACTACGTTATTTTATATAATGGACTTGAGCATCAGCATTTTTTGGTATCTGCGGGGTTGTCCCGGAACCAATTCCCTGCAGATAAGGAGGGCGGACTGTACTTCTTTGGCCACAAAGACTATTAAGGTAGAGTTGGTTTGAGCTCAAGGTAAATTAGTGTTTCTCCATGCTGTTCATCCAGCAGCAACAGATTCAAAGATCAGTCTGGGCCAAGCCGTGAGCCAACCTTCATTTTCCAGCAGGATAAGCTTGGAGAGGCTAAAAAGTCACCATGCTGGCATGCCCGACGTGCCACTCAGTACAGTAGCCCACAAAGCCATCTGGTTAGTGGCACCCACATCTTATAAGCAATATTGTTCGGAGATATCAACAATCTCAACCAAAAGATTGGAGTGGAAAAGCTAAGGGTGTTCTCAGAAGATATTTGTTCGAGGTGTGGAAGGTGGTGACTGGCTCAGATGGGCTAAACAGAGGGTAGCTGTTCCTGCTGCTAGCAGATGATTCAAGATCAAGGAGAAATAAATTTAGATTGACAATCAGCTTCATTATCATTGACATAAGTCAAGAAATTTCTGCGACAGTAGTAGAGTGCAACACATATAATAGACTATAATTACAATAATGTAGGTATTATATACAAATTTACATATTACTGTATATTATTATAAATATATATACAAACAGTGCAAAGAAGAGAGCAAAAATAGTGAGGTAGTGTTCATGGTGCATGGTCCATTCAGAAAGCTGATGGCAGTGAGGAAGAAACTGTTCCTAAAATGCTGAGCATAGGTCTTCAGACTCCTGTGCCACCTCCCTGATGGTAGCAATGAGAAGAGGGCATGTCCTGGGTGCTGTGGGTCCATAACGGACTGACGTCATCTTTTGGAGGCACTACCTTTGGAGGAGGTCATTGATGCTGCGGAGCCTGGTGCCCATGATGGAGCCAGCCGAGCCCGCAGCCCTCTGCAGCTTTTTCCGATCCCGTGCATTGGGCCCTTCACACCAGAAAGTGATGCTACCAGTTAGAATGCTCTTCAATGCTACATCTGTCACTAAGTAAAGCATAGAAGGAACATTATGAGAATAAAATATTGTTAACCTGAAATCCACGGCTTGTAAGGGTAGCAGAAGCAAAATCTTCAAAGGAGAATTGGAAAGACATGACAGAGAATAAATCTGCGGGATGCCAGGGAAAAAGCAGACATAGACGAATGCTCCATGAGGAAATGGTAAAGATTCAATGGCCAGATATTTGCCTTCTATGCCTTAGTTACAATAAATTTTTATGATTATTTAATATGAGGTTTCAATTATAATATGCAAGAGGCCTGCTTCTCTATAATGTACGATTGAGAATTACTGGTGATACCATGCAACCACTTCCATTTCTAACATTTAGATGATGTCATTTCTGGGCCATGTCTTCTGATAGCATTTCTATCTAATAATATCACCTCCACCCATTAAATTCATAACTGCTGGAGCTCATGTTTTTGTTTTTAAAAGAGCCCAGGAGACTTTATTACATTTCATACAAAATGTGGAAGTACCCAGAATGGACAGACTGTCATATGCTCAAGAAAGTGATCCAGCTTCACCTTTTCTTGATCAGACAGGGATGAGCAATCAAGATGGTTTTGCAACAGTATCTGCACCCCTCAAAAATCTTAAATAATGGCTCCCATTCCTCCACAGAACCTGCACATTAACGCAAAAATTTCCAACCATCTTTCCTTGCTCTACTGCATTTCAAAGAGGTTTGCTTTGCTTTCCCTAGGACCTTTTCTATTTCTACTCTAATTACAAATATTGATTGAATGCTATTCAATTTCGTAAACCAAAGCATTTTTCAAATTTACCAGCTTCTTCTGTGAAAACCTACTCATATCAATCTCTCATAGAGCTGGCATGATTGCAGTACCTCTCCAGCAAATGCCAATTCATCTCCTTCCTTGGCATTGGAAACATGGCTCTGTCATTTCAGAATTGGCTTGCCGACAGAGGACAGTAGTATATGGAGCATAATCTGTCTGGAGATCAGTGACTAGTGATAATCTGCAGGGATCTCTTCTGAGACCCCTGCTCTTTGTAATTTTTATAAATGAATAGATGGATGAAGAGGTGGTAGGCAAGTCTGTCGATGATACAAAGGGTGGAGGTGATGTGGATAGTGCAGAAGGTTGTCGTAGGTTACAGTGGGATATAGTCAGGATGCAGAGTTGGGAGGAGAAGTGGCAAATGGAGTCCAATCCAGAAAAGTGTGAAGTGATACACTTTGGAAGACTGAACTTGAAGTTGGAGTACCAGGTCAGCAGCAGCATTATTAACAGAGTGGAGGAACAAAGAGATCCTGGGGTCCAAGGCCACAGATCCCTCACTGTCACACAAGTTGATTGGGTGGTTAAGGGGGTAATAATGTACTGGCCAGGAGGCTGCCTGAATATGTCATATGAGGAAAGAGTGAATGAGCTAGGGCATTTCTCTTTGGGATAACAGAGAATAAGTGGCGACTTGATAAAGGTGTATGAGTGGAACAAACAGAGTGGACAGCTAGCACCCATTACCCAGGGTGGCAATAGTCATTGCCAGAGAACATACATTAATGCTGAGTTTAGGGAAGATGTTAGAAGTAGGTTTTTCCTAATAAACAATGTGTGCCCGGATCACGCTGCCTCAGGGGGTGGTAGAGGCAGATACAAAAGGGACATTTAAGAGACCCTTGTAAGTGTACAAAAATGGAGTAATATGGGTGATATAGAAGGGAAGGGTTGATTGATTGTGAGCTCAGTTTAAATAGGTCAGCACAACATGATGGGCCAAAGGGCTCACACTCTGCTGTACTGGTTTGTATTCCATATTCCTGACTATGGAACACAAACTCCAGCAGGCCAACCCTTCCTCAGCCTATGAGATACTCCAGCCCGTCTATCTTAGAAACTAAACAGTATAATCAGGTTCAATGAAGAACAGCTGTCTCCCTTTTACTTCACCTAATACAAAAAAAGTGGACGCTCAGCAAGATGCAGTGCAGACTGTTTTCCTCCACTCCATTGTGCACCATGTTGGTGTAACTAGTTTCCCAGCCCGCAGAGTATAACTAATAAAATGGCTAGAATTTACAGAGAATACATTGCTTAGGTCAGTGAAAGATTCGTCATTTGACAAACTGTTCCCAAAAACTTTATATGCACTGAGGATAGAATGCCTCTTCTCCTCCCATCCTCACTCATTATCCAAAACCTTTTCCTTTCTCAGGATAAAGTACATTCTACTATCCTTACGCTCAGTAACTGCAAAAAAAAATCTAATTGACATAATTTTTCATGAATTGAACTGTAAAAAACAAATAACTGATACATATGAATTATTTGCGAAGAGCATCTATAATTAATCACTTTTTTTTGCTTTCCTAGACAGCCAATTTCCTCTCTGTGTTTAATTGTAAAACAATGGCTTTATCAACAGACATTAATGGATGGTACACATTTTCTGTGCATAATCATTGCTTCCGTGTTCCTGATCAGCATCTCTAAGGAAGGCCATATGCTCAGTCCAAGGAGATTTTTAAAAATGCTCCTGGTTAACAGAACTTTCTCCTCAGAGTTGATGAAAGTCTTAGAAATCTGGAGTAACACATACAAAGTACTGGAGGAACTCGGCAGGTCAGACAACACTTATGGAGAGGAATAACCAGTCAACATTTCAGGCCAAGACCCTTCATCTGCCTGACCTGCAGAACTCCTCCAGCATTTTGTATGTGTTTCTCTGGATTTCCAGCATCTGCAGAAACTCTTGTGTTTAGAAATCAGGAGCTAGTTATTGGGCTAGTGTAGCTATGGTATAGACCACTGAGGAAGAAAGTGGCCAAAAAAGATGGTGAAGGAAATATTACCAATATTTCACTACCTCATATTGTCTCCCAAATATTGCAATTAATGATTATTTTTGAATGATAGTCATTGTGGTATTGAGGGATATACAGCAGCCAATTTACACAGAAAAGGCTCTCACAGTGTGATAATGACTGGATTACTGCATTTGCTTTTTAATGGAATGTTGATGAGGGATAATCATTGACTGGGTCATGAGAGATATCTGCTACACTCTTCTTTAAGATGGCATCTCCTACATTCAGCTAAGACAGCTGTTGGAGCCTCTAAGTGGAAAATTACTGGCAACAGATACATCATTCCCGAGGGATCTCAGGTTGGCAATGGGACCAGGGAAATCAACTTGATAACTGCAAAGTAAAAATCCATTTAGATCTTGTTTGCCTCACAGGCACGCATGCCACTGTCCCTAATGCCCAGCACAATTCCCCAATGGCTAAGCCCTGCTTCTGAAGTTAATGAAAGATCTACAGGCACAACCACCTCACAGAAGGGGCAAGGAATTGTAGGGTTGGAACGGTAGTGAAGATGTCAATGGCCATTGCAGGAAAATTAAAGTGGAGTCGAGGAAAAACAGTTCTACTCAAATGACGGTGGACAACTGGAACTCTGTCCGAAAGAGGGGTAAAGGAAGACAATGAACAGTAAAATTAGACCTTACATTCAATGGCACTACGTGAGGCTTCATGCATCAGAAGTCCAAACTGAACCAACCACATACAATGTCCATCAAAGCAGCTCAGAGGATGGGCATCCTGTGGTGAATAGCCATTCTTTGTCCAACAGTCTTCCACACTCGACAAGGCAAGATAGAAAATCTCCCACTTGTCTGGTTGACTTTAGATCCAACCACATTCTGATAATTCAGATGAACTCTGAGCATGGATTAACACTTGGAATTAAAAGATTATTGCAATTACAGAAACATGGAAAGAAGAGCAGGACTGGCTGCTTAACGTTCCAGGTGTTTGAACTTTGTGGCGTGACAGACAGGCATATATAAAAAAAAAGAGTAGGAGAACCTGTATAACTCATTATGGGAAATATTTCAATGGTTCTTACAGAGGATGTCCGAGATAAATGAGGTGACTGGGATAGAATTTAGGAATAAGAGAGAGTCAATCACTTTACTGGAGTTATACCATAGGCCTCCCAATAGTCAGTAGGGATCTAAAGAATAAGTAAATCATAGAAAGGTACAAATACAGCAGGTTATAGTGGTGGGGTATATTAACCTTCCTAATATCAACTCTGATTGCCTTAGCATAAGGAGCTCAGAAGTGGAAATTGTATATCGCCCTCTGAGACACTAGTCTTAACTTTGTCTTAAGAAATAAGATGGGGCATGTGGTTTAGGTATCAGTTGGGTGAGTGCTTTGGGAACAGTGACCATAATTCTGCAAGTTTCAAAGTAGTTCAGAAAAGAGATAAATAACAAACAAAAGAAAGTCTGCAGATGCTAGAAATCCAAGCAACACACACACACACACACACACACACACACACACACCAGTGTTGGAGGAACTCAGCAGGCCAAGCAGCATCTATGGAAAAGAGTACAGTCAATTTTCAGGCCAAGACCTTTTGGCAGTACTGGAGGGCAGGAGAAAAAAAAGATGGAGTTTCTTTTGTTAAAAATGCCTCAGCTTTTTGTCTCTAGTCCTGCCGAGAGGTCTCGTCCCGAAACATCCACTGTAGCTTTTTTCCGTACTGTCTGGCCTGCTGAGCTCTTTTTTTGTGTATTTTTGTGTAATTTTGTGCATGTTGCAAGAGGTAAATAAGATTGGTTACCAAGTTAAGGTTTTGAACTTGGGGATGGGTGGGGAATATTGGGGCAAGGTTGATTGAATAGCACAAGAGAAGAACAGGTAAACGTATCCTGGGTAAGAATCCTCTGGATAAATCCATACCAGATAATTGGGAGACTTTTAAAGAGTAAGTAAGGATTCTGGGGTGGCAAGGATGAAAAGAAAAGATAGCAAGATTTGGGGGGAAAAAAAATCAAACATAAACCAGGTATGAGCAGATGAGATCAAAGGGGTGTCCTGAGGAATGTGGGGTGTGTTGGAGATAAGTTTGGAAGGCAAAAAGTGACCATGAAACATTCTTGGCATGTATGACTATGGAGTATCCTAAGACATTCCAAGTTTACCAAGAGCAAGATTGTAATCAAGAAAATACTAGGTCCCTTAAGAAACTGAAGTGAGGAGGGAGCCCTGACGGTGATCATTACATCTTCATTTATCATAGGCAAGGTGTTCCAGGCGCGAAACAAATCTAGTACAAGCTTTGACTTGCCCAATAATGATTGTAAAAACAGATTGGGAAGAGTTAATTTTGAAAGACATGGCATTCTGGTAAAGACAAGTCAGTGTGACTGGGCTACACCAACTGTGAGTGCCCTGAAGCCGACCACGTAGAGATTACAAGATGATAATGAGAAGGATAGTGCTGACAGATGGCTGGGAGTTTCCCTGGCCAACTGTCCAAACCATCTGGCAGAAAACCTCATCACCAGAACTCACCAACAAACACCAAGACCTCACCTGGTTGACAGTGAAAGACAATCCTTCCTGCATGGTTGGAACCTAACTCCTGACCCATCCTGCCCCCTCCCAGGATCACTCACAGAGATAAGACTGTCCCTCACCTCTATACAGGCTTTGGGTTTGAGAAGAGGGCAAGGAGAAAAGTGCAAGGTTCCTTGTCATAATTCATTCTGAGCAGCTGCATAACAGAGGACTCTGATTTACAGGCTGTTCCTCCCAGTGATACACAGACAGTGATACCAGTCGCTATTGGAAGATTATGAATTCGGTGAAAGATGCTCTGTGGTCTGTCTAAAACTTACTGGTTTTGCAGCACAGCAAACTGTCTGTAGGGGAATGCAGCTGACTGGCACATTTCAGCCCATACAAGTACGTGCTGAACAATGCAACTACAAGTGCTCAGAGGGGAAGGACCACAGGCTGAGTGAGCTTCTGCTGTTGTGCAGGAAGGGGCCAGGTTGGGTGAAGAAGCCCGTTAAGTACCATAGTAGTGTACCACCCCAGGGGGCCAAATGAGTAGCAACAATACTCCAACTTCCAGTAATTCCCTCCCCATCCCTTTCCCCATCCCAGTTTCACTCTGCCCCCTCCCCCAGCTGCCTATCACCTCCCTCATGGTTCTGCTTCCTCCTACTACCCATTGTGCTTTCTCCTATTCCTTCTTCACCTTTCCTGCCTATCCCCTCCCCTACCCCTTGATCTTTCTCCTTACTGGTTTTTCACCTGGTACCTACCAGCCTTCTGCTTCCCACCCTCCCCCCACCTTCTTTATAGGGCCTCTGCCCTCTCCCTCTTCAGTCCTGACGAAGGGTTCCAGCCCGAAACATTGACTGATCGTTTCCACGGATGCTGCCCGACCTGCTGTGCTCCTCCAGCGTGTTGAGTGTTGCTTTGACCCCAGCAGCTGCAGAGTATTTTGGGTCTACAACTTTTTAAAAATGCAAGTTACCACTACTGAATGAATCGTCCATGAATATAAAGATTTCCACTGTTTATCTGAGTACATATTTTTATAGAATGAAGTTTATTTTGATGTAAAAAATAAACTACAGTGTGCCCATTAGCACTTTCCAGACTTTCACCACTGTACGTAATGGGCTGGACCTCAGAAACGTGGCCATGAGCACCACTCTCTCACTGGATTTCACAAGAACTATTCTGGGAACGAAAGGAGCACTTGAAGTCTCTAGGCCTTTACTTGCTGGAGATTTGAAGAAGAATGAGGGAAATTTCATTGAAACCCAATGGAATATTAGAATGGACATGGAAAGGTTTCCTATAATGGGGGAGTCTAAGACCAGAGTACATAGCCTCAGAATAAAAGTCCTCTTTGGAACAGAGATGAGGAGGAATTTCTTTAGCCAAAAGGTGGTGAATCTGTGGAATTGATTGCCACAGTTGGTTGTGGGTCCAAGTCATATTAAAAGTGGAGGCTGTTAATTTCTTGATTCATAAGTGTGTGAGAGGTGACAGGGAGAAGGCAAGAGAACAGGGTTGAGAGGCAAAATAAGTCAGTCATGATTGAATGGCAGAATATACTCAATATGCCAAATGTATATGTATATATTGAGGGTGTCTAAGACTTTTGCATAGTACTGTATATTGGTTAGGTGGTTGGGAAACAGAAATAAGAGTAGAAAAAAAAGGAAAAGTACAGCAGAGAAACAGACCCTTTGGTTCGAAGTACTTAGCTTTGCATTAGCTCAGTAGTATCAAGTGTTATTTGGTAACTGGAAAAACTTAATATACAGTACTGTGTAAAGGTCCTCAGCAAGGTCCTAGCTACCTTTATCTATACTGTATGTATATACAGGCAAGACTTTTGCACTGTACTGTATATCAACTCTGCTTTGAAGAGTTTTTAAGTAATTTTTCTTCCAATGTTGCTAAATGTCCATGATCACCAGAGACACTCGAAACCAGTGAAAAGGCCTTTGACAGTACAAGTTATCTTGTGACTGACGCAGTAAGAATCTGAGAAGCAAATGTTTATTTGTTCACAATGGTAAAGGATTTACATAGAAACCTGAGCTTAGTGCTTCAAACTATGTAACGAGAGTGGGACCTAGTCACAAAATGGAGAACTGTTCAGAAAAGAAAAAACAATTATGATTGCGTCATATAAACTGGAGAGTAGGAGAGATGCCTACGTCGAGAAAAGAGCTGTGGAATAACCTATGGACTGAAAATGTTTCAAGATAAAGTTCTTTTTTTATTTGTTCCATGTACATCAAAACATACAGTGAAATGCTTCATTTGTGTCAACAACCAACACATCCAAAGGATGAGCGTGGGGTAGACCGTATGTGTCACTATGCTTCCAGTGTCAACATAGCACGCCCACACTTACTAACCCTAGACCATGTTTGGAATGCAAGAGGAAACCAGAGCACCTCAAGGAAACGCATATAGTCATGGGAGGAACGTCCCGACTCCTTACAAAATTGAATCCCGATCAATCGTACGACTGACTTTGTAAAGCATTGCGTTAACTCCTACGCTACTGTGGTGCCCAGCAGTTCCTACTGGAAAATCCTCTAAACCTAGCAATAATTCTTTATTGACAATCCAAAGAATGAGTCCAACAAAAAATGAAAATATGGGCCATATCCTTAACTCAATATGATTTATACATTCAAATATAAAAATTTAAAACAAAGTGCAGTTGCAGGTGAGTTGTCAGGGATTACTGTCTGAGAATTCAGATGGGGTGTGAGAATATGATCTTCACATTTAAAATCATAAACAATGATTTTCTGCTTACAGCAGTTGAAGTGTCCAAGAATATACAACGTACACTCAGTGGGCGTTTTATTAGGTACACCTGCTTGTTAATGCAAATATCTAATGAGGAAATCGTGTGGCAGTAACTCAATGCATTAAAGCATGCTGACATGGTCAAGAGGTTCAGTTGTTCAGACCAAACATCAGAATGGGGAAGAAATGTGATCCAAGTAATTTTGACTGTGGAATGATTGTTAGTACCAGATGGAGTGGTTTGACCATCTCAAAAACTGCCGATCTCCTGGGATTTTCACACACAATATCTAGAGTTTGCAGAAAATGGTGCAAAAAAAATCTAGTGACCAGCCATTCTATGGGCAAAAACACCTAATTAAATGAGGAGGAGAATGGGCAGGCTGATTCAAGCTGACAGGAAGGCAACAGTAACACAAATAACCACGTGTTACAACAGTGTTGTGCAGAAGAGCAACATGTCTAACTTTGAAGTGGATGGGTTACAACACTGGAAGACCACATCTGGCTCCACATCTAATCTAATCAAAGATGGCAGTGTGCATGGACACAGCAGCCTCTCTAGCTCCAACCAACAGTGAAATTTCTTGTCCTGCTTGTCTTTTCTATGACTGTAAAACACTGAACATTAAAATCTGCAAGTTTACCTCGCTTGGATATGGAATAACGTAGGTGCTGCACAGTTACAGACTAACGTGGGGAGCAGGTACTCGCTCTATGCCGCCGTCTCCTCGAGCTACTCAAGGAAGCGTCCATCAGAATCAACGTGCTTGAACGCAGAAGGTCAGTAAGTTGAGCACTGCACTACATGCATTTTGAATTACATTTTATTAACTTATTTATAGTATAATAATTCTGGGTCTGTGCTGTGAGATACATGTTGTGTGGGTCCAGAGGTACGTTGTTTTGTTAGGTTGTATATACAGTCAGATGACAATAAACTTGAACTTTAAATTTGCCACTGAGTTTATATTGTATCAGTATGGGGAAAGGATGGATGACCTCATAAATGTTCAGCTGAGGGCATGACACAGTACTATTACCAACCATACGAGTTGTCAGTGGAACCTAGCTTGTTGTACAAGTCACAGAGTTATTATACCAGGTATTGAGAAGAAATTTTCAGAAACATTCCACTACCTGGAGCACAAAGCTAATTGGCAAAAGTTCTGTTTATTGATTTATATTAAATGGAGATCTCCAAGAGCTAATAAATGAGTCCACTGTCAAAGTTAGAGCCAAATCAGTAGTCATCTTTACGAAATAGAAATTGCCAAAGAAGCTTTTCCAAAGAACACGCTGACAATTCATCATATACTCTAATTGATACATTTTAGGTCCTGACAGAGCACAATAATGTAGGACTGAAATCCAACGTTCTCGTGTCCAGACTTATGAAAGTAACTGATCTCAAATGATGGTTCCTCCATTCCACTAATATGAAAAACATCGAACACTTATCGACCCATGTCATCTAGTCCCAAGCAGTTACAGCTGGGAGAGCAGTGGATTTTGTCACCCGAAGCATGGAAGAAACAGAAATTATTGGTATTCTTGTGTTTGAGACATAAATAAGCAAACTTTCTAACTAAAGAACAACACATTAGTGATACCCCTGCCAAGTTACTTACTTATTATTACCATGACACAGTAGGAAGCCATCCCTTGCATTGAATCCATGTCAGCTCCCAGCAGAACATTCTCATAAGCCCTGCTCCCTTTGACTTTTCTCTAAAGTCCTACAACTTATTCTGTCACAAATGCTCACTTACTAAATTGTAGAAGATTCAAAACACAGGAAAAATGCTAGAAATACTAAACAGAAAGAGATTTAAAGTGACAGGTGACTGGAAGCTCAGGATTACCACTGCAGATTGAAGGGAGGTCTTCTGCAGTGGAACCATATCATGAATTCAAAGTGCAGAACACTAGGCTGGAACTAATAAAAATGAATTGCTGCTGTACTTGGAGGAATTCTTGGGTCCCTGAATGACGAAAAGGGAAGGGGGTGAAAGAGTCTACAGGGAAATTTCCAGAAGGGGGAAGAGACAGTTGGTGGAGAAGCAGCAAGTTGTGGAAGGAACAGTCCTTTTGGAATACTAAAAAGGAAGGGATTAGAAGGTGTGACGTAATCCCACTGGACTACATGATGTAATGTGTGTGCTAATGACACTGCCACCCAGTTAACATAGTATATGCAAATGAAATTCTGGAGTGAAAGGAGATGAAGTATGGGGAGTGGCCTCGGAGAATAGTTTGTTTTTAGTGCACAGAGTGGTTGGTGCATGGAACGTGCATGCAGGTACGGAGATAAGGCAGATACATTGCAGACATTCTGAAGAGGGGCAAATGAATGGTGGGCTACGTGGGAGGGAAAGGTGGTCTTGCAGTAGTTAAAAGGTTGGCACAACACCACGGGCTGAGGGACTTGTTTATGTTCTAAAAGTAGATCTTCGGAAACTGGGCATGGAAGTCAGAAGTATTTATTAAAATAAAGTGGGTTGATGGATTTTTAGTCATTAAGGAAGATAAATAATGGGGAAAGCAGCAGGAAGACAAGAGAGTGGCCACATTTTATGAAGATGCAGAGCAGGCTGAATGGAACTGAATACGAGAAATACACAAGGGCGCACGAACGTGATGTGATTTAGGAGTGTATTCCAACAGAGAATGTGTCGGTGCTGAAAGCAGTCAAAGTGACAAAATCAAACATTGCCAACAATGAATACTCCTTTAAGATCAAAGAGATAGAGAACCTGTGAGTACATTAACTCTGTAAACTACATACGAATCATACTTTCAAAAAGGGACAATAGAATCATGTCTATAAGTGAGGAATGAATGATCAACTTGTTTTTAATATAAACACACGCAGAATATAGTTAGTTGGCAAATAAACCGATTGCACATATTCTTGCAGCCCTACACCACTATACCCTCCAACCCCACCATCACCATTCACTGCTTGAACCCAAGACAGGCATGGCTGCTTGCCAGTGCTTCCTTTGCATGGTCAGCTTTCTGGAGTGTGGACGGATGCTCAGTCGTAGCTTCCTGGGGCGAGCATCATTTCTGCTCCAGATGGAATCAGAATCAGATTTTATACAGTATCACTTGTTAATTTAGTGGCAGCAGTACAATGCAGTATATGATAATATAGAGAAAATAAGTAAGTAAATCGGTTATAGGAAATATATGCATCTTAAACAGTTAAATTAAAAATCATGCAAAGACAGAAAAAATTTAAAGAATTAGTGCCCATGGGTTCAATGTCCATTTAGAATTGAATTGACTTTATTTCTTACATCCTTCACATACACGAGTAAAAATCTTTACATTATGTCTCCATCTAAATGTGCAATCAGAGGAACTTATAATAATTTATAATAAATAGAACAGTCAATGTAATACAGTATAGAGTTTACTCAGATCAGTGTGAGTTCATCAGTCTGATGGCCTGGTGGAAGAAGCTGTCCCAGAGCCTGTTGGTCCTGGCTTTTATTCTGCGGTACCGCTTCCCGGATGGCAGCGGCTGGAATAGATTGTGGTTGGGATGACTCGGGTTCCCAATGATCCTACGGGCCCTTTTCACACACCTGTCCTTGTAAATGTCCTGAATCATGGGAAGTTCACAACTACAGATGCGCTGGACTGTCTGCACCACTCTCTGCAGAGTCCTGTGATTAAGGGAGGTACAGTTCCCATACCAGCCAGTGATACAGCCAGTCAGGATGCTCTCAACTGTGCCCTTGTAGAAAGATCTTAGGAACTGGGGGCCCATACCAAACTTCCACGACCGTCTGAGATGAAAGAGGAGCTGTTGTGCCTTTGTGGATGGCAGAGAGGAAGAAGCTGTTCCTGAATCGCTGAGTGTGTGCCTTCCGACTTCTATACCCACTTCCTGACTGTAACAATGAGAAGAGGGCATGTCCTAGGTGATGGGGGTCTTGAGTAATGGACACCACTTTTCTGAGGCACTGTTCCTTGAAGACATCTTGGATACAACAGAAGCTAGTACCCAAGATGGAGCTGGCTAACTTTACAACTTTTTATAGCTTCTTTCGATCTTGTGTAATAGCCCCCCACCCCACCAACACCACCCATACCAGACAGTGATGCACCTGTCAGAATGTTCTCCATGGTTCATCTGTAAGACTGAGTGCCTTAGATGACAAACCGAATCTCAAAATCTTAATGAAGTATAGTCACTGTCTTGCCTTCAGTATAGCTGCATCGATATGTTGGGACCAGATTAGATCCTCAGAGATAGAGACACTCGGGAACTTGAAATTACTCGGCCTCTCCACTTGAATAGACCCCAAGCAGTTTCCCATTTCAACACAATATAGAAACAAAAATCACAATGGCATGGTCATAAAGATCATACTCTGTTGGAACTGTTTTATCTATGGAGTAAATCCTGATGCTGAACACTCCCTCTGTTGGCAGTCATTGAGCTGTGCAGTTACAAGCACTGTACCAGAAAGCACATACAAGAGCAAGGGGAGAGCCCTACCCAGATAGCTCGGTTGCTCGAGCAAGTGGTTATTAGTGTGGCACAGCCACTAGAGATATTGCCCCACCAATCCAGCAATCAACATTCAATCTTGACCTCTGGATTTGCATTTTCTCCTGGTGCTTGTATGATGCAATGCTGCTGCAAGCTTTTCATTGCACCTGTGTACTTGCTCGCATGACAAACTTGACTTTGACTTCTGACGACAACTTTGATTTCCTCCAGATGTTCTGGTTTCCTCCCATATGCCACAAACATGTGGACTAATAGTTTATGACTACTGTAATTTTGTATTGGTTTGTTATTGTCACAAGTACCAAGGTCCGGTGAAAAGCTCATCTTTTGTACAGTTCCGACAGAACAAATCATTACACAGTTAGAATAACAATGCATGTAAAAGCTACCAGGAAAGTTCAGTGCAGATAAACAATAAAGTGCAAGATCATAATAAAGGTAGACTGTGAGGTCAAGAGTCCATCTTATTGTACAGAAACATCACACACAAAATGCTGGAGGAACTCAGCAGGCCAGGCAGCACCTACAGAAAAAAGTACAGTTGACAGGATTCAGCCTGAAACGTCGACTATGCTTTTTTCCATAGATGTTGCCTGGCCTGCTGAGTTCCTCCAGCATTTTGTGTGGGTTGCTCGGATTTCCAGCGTCTGCAGATTTTCTCGTTTGTTATGATACATAAGATCCAATCTTTGCAAGATGGCACCAGCGACTAACTGTGACATCCTGCTCGTAACTCACAAAACTACTGGATATTTTTAAATATTCCACTTCTCCTGAACTGCAATCGATTAAAGCCTGTAATTTCCATTTGGAGGATGTGGTTTTGAGAAATGATCTGGCACTCTTATGATCTCCTGGGAGATTGGGCGCAGTTAAGAGTGGAACCATCAGTTTCCCCTCATCAGGGGCAACCATCACTTCCTGATGGTGGAACACGATTGCAGGCTTGGCTCCATTACTCCACACCAATTAAAGCATAGAGCAAAATTATAATTGATGAGGGCGAGGGAGGAGAACGAACAAGTATTCCGCACTTCCTGCCCGTGTTTGACGGATCTCCCTCTCTTTACCGCTGACAAAAAGCGCAGAAGTCTCAGGACTCACACTACAAGGTTCCATCACCTCAGTGGTTTATGGCTGTAGACTCCTCTACAGGGGGCTCTGCAGTTTGGTGTTTCATGGCCTCAGTGCTGAACATGGCTGTGGACTTACTTTTGGGGACTCAGCAGTTCATATGGCATGTGTTTTTGTTTCCTCTTTTTCACTATTTGCACAATTATGTCAAGGCGCTCCAGCGCAGAAACGGCTCTGCAGCTCTGGCCTGCAGACACTTTCAGGGGCTCTTTCTTGAGGGTTTCTATGGTGTTTCCTTGTTTCATGGCTGCAGGAAGATGAACCTCAGGCGTCGCATGCACACTTTGATAATACACGTACTTTGAAACTTTGACACAAGGGTCTGATAACAGTGGGACAGGAGCTGTCCTCGAGCCTGGTGGTATGTACCTTCAGCCTTTTTCGTCTTCCGCCCGGTGGGAGAGGGGAGAAGAGAGAATGTCCAAGGTGGGTGGGGGCTTTGTTTATGCTGACTACTGAGGCAGTGGGAATTATACACAGAGTCCATAGGGAGGAGGCTGGTTCCTGCAGTACAATGAGCTGCATCAAAAACTCTCTGCATTTGCCCCTATTGTATAGATCTAGATGGGAGGATTATGATGGAAATGTGGGGAGAATAAAAATTAGATTAGTGTAAACGCAAGCATGATGTTTGGGGCAAAAATCAATCGGCTGGAGGATCTGTTTCCATGTTGGGAGACGTGCCAGCCCAGGTATCCCTGGTGAGGCTCTTGGATAGGGTCCAGGGAGTAACCCTGTAGGAATCCAGTCCAAAGACTCACGACATTCACCAAATCCCATTTCAGTAATTCTCTCTACAATCCTGACCAATACTTTTGCCCAAAGAGCACTATTTAAAAATAAAACCCCCACACACAATCTGTTCATTACCTCAGCTCTGTGCACACTTCAGCTGATGTGCTCTCTAAACTACAAGAGTAAATGCATTTTAGAGGTACTTCATTAACACAAGGCTCTGCAGATGCTGGAAATCTACGGCAATACACACACCATAATGCTGGAGGAATTCAGCAAGTCAGGCTATGGAGAATAATCTGCCGAGGTCTCAGCCCAAGACCCTACATCAGGACTGGAAGGGAAGGGGGAGAAGCCACAATATGAGGGTGGAGAGAGGGGTAAGGAGGTGTAGGATGAAACCAGAGGGGAAAGGCAAACAGGTGGAGGAAAGAGGGAATGAAGTGCGAGCTAGAAGATGATATGTGGAAAAGACAAAGGGCCAAAGAAGGAATCCCATAGGATTTTAGTGTGCTTTATTGGCCACGGAGATCTTTAAATCAAGGTGAACAACTGTAGCTGGTTAATCATTGATACTTCCTAACCCCACGCAAAGGGGGAAAAAAATGCTATTCAGAAACACAAACTAACAAATATAAAGTAAATTTCCAATAATTTAGTTTGTTTTGTATTATTAATAGCGAATACTAATGATAGGCTACGGAAGTAGTGAGATAAATACAGGTAAGAAATCAAGATGCTGGGATGCTGGGAGCTGGGGCTGCCCCACTGGTGTGTCTGTAGAGCTGAGCCGACCACCTAGTCTGCAATAGTAAAGGAGGAACAGCTTTTGGCCCAAGTGCCTGTCCTTTCTGGTTCTGGGCAGTTAAATGGCTAATTGATGTTGGCCCTATGCCCCGTTGAATTTCATTCACTTGATTTCAGTCACAAGACTAAAGCCCTTGAGTGGTGGCAAGCTGCCTCCTTAAACATTTGCAGTTCTTCTGGTGGAGATACTCCTGCAGTGCCTCGGAGCAGAGAGAGGCCCAGGATTTAGGCCCAAGCCCAAGTCAGAATGGCGCAAGGGCACTTGCAGGTGGTGGTGTTCCGATGTACCTCCTGCTCTCGTACTCTGTAGCAACAGATGTCACGGATATGGAGAGGGGAGTGCTGTTAACGTAGCACAAAAAATGAACTGCAGTTTATTTCATAGCCGAGCTCCACGGCAGCCTCTGCAATCTGGAAGAGGGCACCAATGTTGAGGGTGCTTAATCACATCTTCGCAACCGCATTGAGCTCCTCGGGAGTCACTGGGTTTCACACATAGAGGCAAATGGACAGTCGTTCATCACACTCTTAACTTGTGCGCAGGCCTTGAAGCATCAGAAGGCAAGTCTCTTGTTGGTGGCAGAGACTCACTTGCACTGATCTCACAAACCACGGTATTAATGCAACTGGTTTCGTTGAGTTCCTGATCAATGGTTGCACACTTCCCCTCCAGGATGTGGGAGATTCAAATGGGGTGGTAGGGTAGCGTAGTAGTTATCGCATCGCTTTGCAGAGCCAGAAATCAGTGATCGGGGTTCAATTCCCACTACCTCCTGTAAGGAGATGCATGCTCTCCCTGCGACCACGTGGATTTCCTCTGGGTGCTCCAGCTTCTCCCACACTCCAAAGACACGCGGTTAGGACCAGTGAGTTGAGGGCATGCTATGTTGGTGCCAAAAGTGTAGCAACACTTGTGGCACTGCCCCCTGCACAATCCTCATTGATTTGATTTGATTTGATGCAAATGACGCATTTCACTGTATGCTTCGATGTACACGTGACAAATAAAGCTAATCTTTAATCTCTCTTTAAAGATTTAGTGATAGTAAAACCACTGAATGTAAAGCACTGGTGATTAAGTTATCTCTTGATGGAGATGGTCATCGCCTGGGACTTTCTGTTTATTGCCACTTATCAGCCCGTGCTTGACCTTGTTGCAGGCAGGCAAGGGCTGCTTCATTTCTTAGGGAGCTGCAAATGGAACAGAACTTCACTGTGCATCTCCATTTCTGAAGGCAGGCATCAATGAAGCAGCCAAAGATGGTTAGGCTAAGTAATTGCCCCGTGAAGGTCTTGCAGTGTTATCCTTGTTCTGACAACTACAACCATCGTCCAATCTCATTGGCTCTTCACGCTGCAGAAGGTTGTAAATTCAGTCAGCTATATCATGGGCAATAATAAGTATACCATTTTGGAGACTGTTGTGAGGGATGACCTCCCAGGGGAACGCCATGGAGACCAGGTTACTGGCACTGAGCATATGTCCGTGGTGCAGAAGGGGAAGAGGGAGAAGAGGGATCTGTTGACGTGAATGGGACACACAAATGGCATGTTGCCCCACTGGTGCTAGGGTCAGGGACATCTTGGATCGTGTCCACAGCATTTTGAAGAGGGAGGGAGAGCAGCCAGCTGTCTTGGTACGTATTGGTACCAATGACATGGGAAGGAAAAGCAAACTCATCCTGAAAAGAGAATTTAGGGAGCTAGATAGAAAGTTGAGAAGCAGCACCTGCAGGGTAGTAACATCTGGATTGCTGCCTATGCCATGCTGCAGTGTGGGTAGAAACAGGATAATTTGGCAGATTAATGCATGGCTGAGAAGCTGGTGCAATGGGCAGGGCTTTGGGTTCTTGAATCATTGGCACCTCTTCCGGAGGAGTTATGACCTGTTCAAAAGTGATGATTTACACCTGAACCCCAGGGGGACCCAATATTCTTGCAGGCAGGTTTGTTAGAGCTGCTAGGGTGGGTGTGTTAGAGCTGCTGGGGGTTGGGAATCAGAATGAAGGAACTCAGGATAGGACAGATGGTAAAAAAAAAAGCAAAGATAGCATGCAGTCAGACTGTGAGGAGGGACAGGCATATGATAGGACAAAGCTGCAGAGAGCAGGGTGAGTATTAGTGCATTACAGATGCAAAAAAGGTAGCAAATACAGTACTCAGTGTGATATCTCAGTGCACGGAGTACAAGAAATAAGATGGATAATCTTGCTGCACTCTTCCAGATTGTCAGGTATGCTGTTGTGACCATCACCAAATTGTGGCTGAAGGATAGTTGTAGTTGGGAGAAGAATGTCCAATGTTACACGTTGTATCGGAGGGATAGGAAGGTAGGCAGAGGGGGTGGCATGGCTCCACTGGTAAAGAATGGCATCAAATCATTAGAAAGATGTGACATCGGTTTGGAAGATGTTGAATCCTAGTGAGTTGAGTTAAGAAACTGCAAGAGTAAAAGGACCCTGATGGCAGTTATATATAGGCCTCCTAAAAGTAGCTGGGATGTGGACCACAGGTTACAACGGGAAATAGAAAAAGCCCGTCAAAAGCACTATGTTATGATAGTCATGGGGGATTTCAACATGGGTTTTGATTGGGAAAGATCAGGTTGGTAATGGGATCTCAAGAAAGTGAACTTGTTGAATGCCTACGAGATGGGTTTGGTGTTATGTAATGAACCGGAGGTGATTAGGGAGCTTAAGATAAAAGAACCCTATGGAGATAGTGATCACAATATGATTGAGTTCAACTTGAAATTTGATCAGGAGAAAGTGAAGTCTGACATAGCAGTATTTCAGTGGAGTAAAGGAAATTACAGAGGTATGAGAGAGCAGTCAGCCAAAGTAAATTGGAAGGAGATGCTGGTAGGGATGACAGCAGAGCAGCAATTGTGTGATTTTCTGGGGAAAATGAGGAAGGTGAAGGATAGATGTATTCCAAAAACAAAGAAATACTCAAATGGCAAAATGATACAACTATGGCTGACAAGGAAAGAGAGGGCATACAACAAAGCAAAAAGTAACGAGAAGCCAGAGGATTGAAAAGCTTTTAGAAACCTACAGAGAGCAACTAGATGAGTTATTAGGAGGGAAAAGATGAAAATTGAAAGTAAGCTAGCAAACAATATCAAAGTCGATAGTAAAAGCTTTTTCAAGTATGTAAAAAATGAAAGATGAGAGTGGATATAGGACCACTAGAAAATGAGGCTGAAGATATAATAAGTGGACAGGGAGATGACAAATGAATTAAATGGGTATTTTGCATCATTCTTTACTATGGAACATACTAGCAGTGTGCCAGGCATTGAAGGGTGTGAGGGAAGAGAAGTGAGTGCAGTTACTATTACAAGGGAGAAGGTGCTCAAAAAGCTGAAAGACCTAAGGATACATAAGTCACCCGGACCAGGTGAACTGCACCCACGGTTCTGAAAGAGGTAGCAGTAGAGACTGTGACAGCATTAGTGATGATCTTTCAGAAAACATTGGACTCTGACATGGTGACAGAGAACTAGACAATTGCAAATGTCACTCCACTCTTTAAGAAAGGAGGAAGGCAACAGGAAGGATATTATAGACTAGTCAGCCTGAACTCAGTGATTGGGAAGATGTTGGATTCAATTGGTAAGGATGAGGTTATGGAGTATTTGGTGACACAGGTCAAGATAGGATGAAATCAGCATGGTTTTAAGGGATAATCTTGCCTGACAAGCCTGTTGGAATTCCTTGAGTAGATAACAAGTAGAATAGATAAAGGGGATGCATTGGATTTTGTGTATTTGGACTTTCAGAAAGCCTTTGACAAGGTGCTATACACGAGGCTGCTTACCAAGTATTATAGGAAAGTTGCTAACATAGAGCATTGGCTGATTGGTAGGAGGCAGTGAGTGGGAATAAAAAGTTCCTTTCTGGTTGGCTGCCAGTGACTAGTTGTGTTCCACAGGAGTTGGTGTTGGGACCGCTTCTTTTGATGCTGTATATCAATGACTTGGATGAAAGAATAGATGGCTTTGTTGCCAAGGTTGCAGATGATATTGGTGGAGGGGCAGGTAGCATTAAGGAAACAGGTAGGATGTAGAAGGACTTAGACAGATTAGGAGAATGGGCAAGAGAGTGCCAAATGAAATACAATGTTGAAAAATGCAAGGTTATGCACTTTGGTTGTAGAAATAAATGTCCAGACTATTTTCTAAATGGGGAGAAAATCCAAAAATCTGAGATGCAAAGGGTCTTGGGAGTCCTTATACAGAACACCTTAAAGGTTAACTTGCAGATTGTGTCAATGGTGAGGAAGGCAAATGTAATTTTAGCATTCATTTCAAGAGGTCTTGAATACAAGAGCAAGGATATGATGCTGAGGCTTCGTAAGGCACTGGTGAGATCTCACCATGAATATTGTGAACAATTTTGGGCTCTTCATCGAAGAAAAGGTGTGCTGTCATTGGAGAGATTTAGAGGAGGTTCACAAGGATGATCTTAGACTGAAAGGGTTATCATATGAAGAACATTTGACAGCTCTGGATCTGTACTCACTGGAATTTAGAAGGATAAGCAGGGATCTCATTGAAACCCTTTAAATGCTTAAAGGCCGAGATAGAATAGATGGGGAAAGGATGTTTCTCATGGTGGGGGAGTTTAGGAGAAGAGGACACAGCCTCAGGATAGAGAGGCGTCCATTTAAAACAGATATGTAGGGAAATTTCTTGACCAGAGGCTGGTGAATTTGTGGAATTTATTACCACAAGCAGCTGTGGAGGCCAGTTCATTGGGTGTTTTTAAGACAGAACTTGATAGGGTCTTGATTGGACATGGCATCAAAGATTACGATGAGGCAGCCGGGGAGTGGGGCTGAAGAGGGGGAAAAAAAAACACAGGATCAGCCATGATTGAATTCTGGAGCAGACTCAATGGGCCAAATGGCCTAATTCTGCTCTTATTTCTTATGGTACTAGCCTCCCCAGCATCCAGGACAGCTTCATTTCAAAAGGCGATGCCTTAAAATAGGCGACATCTATCATTAAGGACCCCCATCACCCAGAACATCCTCTCTTCTCATTGCTACCATCAGGCAGGAGGTACAGGAGCCTGAAGGCACACACTCAATGATTCAGGAACAGCTTCTTTCCCTCTGCCATCAGACTTTGGAATGGACATTGAACCTATGAACACTACCTCAGTACTTTTTTTTCCATCGTATGTATTGCAATGTACTGCTGCTACAAATACAACAAATTTCACGTCATTAGCAGCAACAGTAAACCCAATTCTGATGAGTCCAGGAACATACAGACAAAATTTCTGCTCTTCCTTTAACAGCACCACAGAAGTTTTAAACGGCCACCTGAAGAAATAGCTGTGGCCTAACGCTAACATACTGGCTGACGTGAAGAATTGGGAATAATGCTACACTCTTTCTCTCGGGATATCTTGGCCACCAGCACAAACCTTGGATCCATGATGTTTTGTTGTAGTAAGGAAAATGATGTGGTTGGGTTGAATGGACCATTGTGCCTTCACCTATCACCCCTCAACAATTGGCGTAGAGCTTTTAAAATCTTTAAATCAATTGATTCATGTACTGGCCAATGATTTGCTGATCTGGGGAGGCCAATAGCCCTCATCCTTGCTGATATGCCAGATCGACAACCAACCATGGATGTCCATTGTCACCTGCCCATGCCACTGGCCTTTGAATGTAGAGCAGTGGCCTAGACTCTGACCTGGCCTCCAACTTCCCAAATCCCTGTCCCTGAACCCTAACCTGATCTCCAACTCCCCTCTGTCCCCAAAGCCATCCCCAAGAACCTAAAAAAACAACTAATTTTTAGCCACGACCTCAACAGAGTCAACAGCGCCATCTCTGGCAGCTCATATACCCACAATCCTCTAAGAAAAACTTGCCCCTCTGCTCCCCTTTCCACTCTCACCTTAAATATATAACCTTTAGCTTTAGACCCCTACCACTACCTTGATGCTCTTCTCAAAACTCATACAGTCAATATCACTGAATAATTCAAATATCTTCCACACCAAAGAGTGAAACATCATTAAAATAACTCAAGCAACACACATCAAAGTTGCTGGTGAACGCAGCAGGCCAGGCAGCATCTGTAGGAAGAGGAGCAATCGACGTTTCAGGCCGAGACCCTTCGTCAGGACTAACTCAAGCTTGATTTATGGTCACATGCACAAAACATGCAATATAGTGACTTTAGCGCAATGTAGTTGATTGTCACTGAAGTCAAACTTTGAAAGCATATTGTGCATTCAGTATTGTACTGCACATTATGCACATGACCCAAAGGAGAATTTCTGCCCCTGTCTCAATCACTACAGAAATGAATGAAGTGGCTTTATTTTATCCACCTACCCTTGGCTAGCTTACTGTATAACAATAAAATCCTGCATGCATTTAATATTTAGTTGCAGGAAAACTGAGTGAGGTGAATTTTTAAAGCAGAAGATAAAAGGAAGTGAACAATGCTGATAGTGAATCCCTTATGGCACTCTGGATTTTAAAGAGAAGAATAGCTTTGAGAGAGTGTTCCAGATGGTAGAACCAAGTCACGAAAAATCTCATGTAGGAACTCAGTGGATTGAGTTGCATTTCTGAAAGGAACTGTCAACATTTCAGGCCGAAACCTTCATGGGGATCTGCACCATTTATTTGAGATACAGAAAGTCTGGTGGAACAGAGTGGTTGGTATCCAATTTTGAGACAGAGTGGAAGATATAGAGAAGAGCCGTAAGGTGTGGCAATAAAGTTTGCAGAAATAAAAGGACAAAAACCATCAAGCCAAGGTGGTGGATTTTAAATATAATGGGAGCACAAAACAGAGGTTTGCTAGCAAGTATTAAATTTGGATGAAACAGGAGTTATAATGGAATAGAATAAGGCAGCTAACCTTAAAATAGAGCTGGATAGTGGAGGAAAAGGATGGCCAAGGACTTTACAATGTATGAAAATGCACAGATGTAGGTTCTGCCCAGTGCGGATGAGGTTGGAGAAGAGAGGAGGTGAAAGATAGAATAGAGATGTTGGATTTGTCCGTGAAGCAGAGGATTGCAAGGTTTCACATGTCCTGATTTAGCTTAGGTAAATGGCCAGGGGCAGCAAGTTAGTACCAGGACAAACTTCTAAAACTTTGACATACTTCTACAGTTGCAGTGTAGAGATCATTATGACTGAATGCATCATGGTCTGGAATAGAAACACCAATGCCCAAGAACAGAAAAACTTACAAAAAGTGGTGGAAAAGCCCATTCCATCACAGGAAAAGCCCACCCCACCATGGAGCCCATCAAAAATGGACACTGCCACAAGGAAGTAGCATCCATCATCAATGACCCCACCATCCAAACCTTGCTCCCTTCTCGCTGCTGGAGGTACAGTAGTCTTAGGTCCCACACCACCAGGTTCAGTAACAGTTATTAATTACTCTTCATCCATCAGGATCCTGACCAACTTCACTCAGCTCAACAATGAACCGATTCCACAACCTATCTTCTTTAAAGTACTTTACAACTCTTGTTTTTGGTATTATTTATTAATCTTAAAATATGCACACTGTTACCTTGTGTAAAGTTTTTCATTGATTCTATTGTATTGCTTTGTTATATTGTGAATGGCTGCATGAATTTGAAATGAATCTCAGGGTTGTATGTGGTGTCATATTATCAAATTATATATAAAAGTTACTTTGAACAGTTTATTTTAGATACAGAAATTTGTGTTCAAAGTACATTTATTTTCACTGTACTTATACATTATACAACCTTGAGATTTGTCTCCTAGCAGGCAGCCACAAAACAAAGAAACACAAAAGAACACAGAAAAAAAATTGTCAAACACCCCAATGTGCAGAGAAAAGAAAAAACAAAACAAATCATGCAAACAATAATTGCAAGCAAATAGCATTCTGAACTGAAGTCCACAAAATACGTCCGAGACCCATAGTTCAGCGCAGAGCCGCGTAAGCGTCGTGGAGCAACAAGCTGAGCTGGCCTGTCCTTGCCTCAGGCCTGACACACTGACCTTTTCAACTTGGCCTGGCACATAGATACGGTCTGGGGCCTAGACCCCATTGCCTCAATTCAGCCTGTATCCCACCTACCCACCCTCAAAGTAGAGGTGTGCCCACTTAGAACAGAAATGAGGAGGAATTTCTTTAGCTAGGAGTGAATCTGTGGAATTCACTGCCACAAGCAGCTGTGGAGGCCAAGTCATTGGGTATATTTAAAGGAAAGGTTGATAGATTCTTGATTGGTAAGAATTGGCATGAAGGGATACGAGGTGGGGGGGGTGGGGCTGCAGGAGATTGGGGCTGAAAGGAAAATTGGATCAGTCATGATGAAATGGCGGAGCAGACTTGATGGGCTAAATGGTCTAATTTTGCTCCAATATCCTATGGTCTTACGATCTTTCCGATTTAGCCCAACACCTAAATCAATCAAACCTCAAGTCTTCCTCGCTCTCAGTGATGGGCCTCGTGCCTTGTCTCAGTTCTGCCACATTGAACTACCTCCAAGTCCAAGGGGAAGTTACCGACGATTGCTTGTGATGACCATTTGACAGAAAAAGAGTGATTACCAAGGTATTTACTCATTTCCCTTCACAAACAAGAGAACATCTACAGATGCTGGAAATCCAAGAAACACACTCAAAATGCAGACCAGGCAGCATCTATGGAAAAAAAAAGTACAGTCGACATTTCGGGCCAAGACCCTTGCCTCAACTCTATATTATCCCCCCTGTTCTATCCCTTCCTACCTATATCCGTGACACTTCACACGCTCTGGATCTTTCAATAATTTCAAGTTTCCTGACCCCCATCATCTAATTTTCATTCTGGATGTCCAGTCCTTATACATCTCCATCCCCCACCAGGAAGGCCTCCAAGCTCTCCGTTTCTTTTTGGACACCATGACCCAACCAGTTCCCCTCTACCACCACTCTCCTCCGCCTAGCGGAACTTGTCCTCACTCCTAATAATTTCTCCTTTGGCTCCTCCCACTTCCTTCAAACAAAAGATGTAGCCATGGGCACTCGCATGGGTCCCAGCTATGCCTGCCTGGTTTTTGGCTACATGAAACATTCGATGTTCTAAGTCTAAACTGGTGTCTATCCCCCACTTTCCCTATGCTACATCAATGACTGCATTGGTGCTCCTTTCTGCACCCATGTGGAGCTATTCGACTTCATCAACTTTGCCTCCAACTTCCACCCTGCCCTCAAATTTACCTGATCTAATTCCAACACCTCCCACTCCCCTCTCAATCTCACTGTCCCCATCTCTGGAGATTGCTCATCTACTGATGTCTATTATAAATCCACAGCTACCTGGACTATACCTCTTCCCATCCTGTTACTTGTAAAGTCGCCATCCCCTTCTCTCAATTCCTTCATCTCCGCCGCGTCTGTCCTCAGGGTGAGGCTCTTCATTCCAGAATGAAGGAAATGTTCTCCTTTTTCAAAGAAAAAGGCCTCCCTTCCTCCACCATTAACATTGTCCTTAACTTTACTTCTTCCATTTCACACACGCCTGCTCTTACCCCGCCACCCTACCAGGGGTAGAGTTCCTCCTGTCCTCACCTACCACCCTCAGCATCCAGCACATAATTCTCTGGAACTTCCACCATCTCCAATGGGATCCCACCGGCAAGCACATCTTTTCCTCCTCCCACAGGGATCTCTCCCTTTGCGACTCCCTTGTCCAATCGTCCCTCCCCACTGATCTCCCTCTTGGCACTTACTCTTGCAAGTGGAACAAGTGCTACACCTGTCCCTCACTACCATCCAGGGCCCTAAACAGTCCTTCCATGTGAGGTGACACTTCCACGAGTCTGTTGGGGTCACTTACTGTGTTCAGTGCTCCCAGTGTGGCCTCCTGTATATCGGCGAGACCCGATGTAGATTGGGAGACCACTTCACTGAGCACCTACGCTCAGTCTGCCAGAACAAGCAGGATCTCCCAGTGGCTACCCATTTTAGTTCCACTTCCCATTCCGATATGTCTATCAATGGCCTCCTCCACTGTCAGGATAAGGCCACACTTAGGTTGGAGGAACAACACCTTATATTCTGTTTGGGATGCCTCCAACCTGATGGCATGAAAATTGATTTCTCAAACTTCCCGTAATGCACTCCCCCACCTTCATCTTTCTCCATTCCCTTTTCCCTCTCTCATCTTATTTCCTTGCCTGCCCATTGCCTCTCTGTGGTGCTCTTCCCCCCTTTTCTTTCTTCTTCATCTCTCCCCCTCCCAGTTTCACCCATCACCTTGTGTTTCTCTCTCCCCTCCCCGCTACCTTTTAAAATCTACTCATCTTTTTTTCTCCAGTCCTGCCAAAGGATCTCAGCCCGAAACATCAACTGTACTGCTTTCCACAGATGCTGCCTGGCCTGCTGAGTTCCTCCAGCATTTTGTGTGTGTTAGTTGTTTTCCTTGTTTCACCAGCCACAAGTCGCTGAGATTCACCAGCACCATCTTAAACCAGAAGCTTTAAATATTTCCAACGTTCATTTGGAGGATAGTTAGAATCATCTACAAATAATGCCAAACTGGCTTTGGGGTCATTGGGAGTTTGTACACAAGGAGTAAGTGGACAAAATATTGGGTGTGACAGGGACAAGACAGAGCATTGAGAACTCAGGAACACAATGACGGAATGGGAGGTTGAAATAATCTGGATACCGTACCTATTCTTGATAGTAACAGTAGCATTCCAGTTTTCCTGCATCATAAATGGAAAAGCAACACAATCTTAGCAGTAAAACATGCAACATGCCCAGAATCCTTTTAGTTGGGGATTATTTGTGATAAAGGCCTTCTTTTTCTTAGTGTGTGTAACAGGTAGGATTGACATACTGATTGAGTGTCAAAAGCCTTAAACTGGAGACACTCCAGGTCAGTCCATCCTTAATGCTCTGTATATGAAGGGAGAGGAGTCCCAACCACAACGAGGAACGCTGTTGAAATCAGAGCAGCTACCTCCACCCCCAATCACTCCCAGGGCAAATAGAATCATATAGCTGAAAGCCACCCTGACTCAAATGCCAACCACCCAGTCTGAGATTGCACCCTGCATAAACACCAACAAAGGCTCTCCTTGTTCACTGTTTGAATGGCCTCTCTGACTGAGATTGCCAATCCCTCCTAAATTATACCCAGATTACTTCTCTGTATATTTTGTTCATAAATATTCCCCCTTGTTGTCTTGGCTATTTCATACATTATTCCCACCAACTACCCCCCACTCCCTCACATCACCAGCAAGACTGAAATCTCTCAACAGTTAGCTGAGAAAGTGGGAAATTATTCCATGCTCAAACTGTCTAATTAGGTGCAGGAAACAAGGTAGGAGGAGTGGAAAGGCATGGAGGAGCTACTTATTTCACTTTATGCTCAATCAGAAGGCATTTAGAAACAAAACCTAAAGTGGGAGCTCAAAACTTGATAGGTCTAAACTCAGAACAAAGGAGTTGCAACAGCCCTCAAGACTGGCTGATGACATTACCTTACCCTATAGTTTACTGCTAATGTGTTCCCCTTAAAATATCCCTGTAGAGAAAGAAACAGCAGGTAGATTTTGTCAGGTGTGCCAATGTCAATGACGCATCACAGCAGGAATCCTTCTCAACCAGGTCAAATGAAACTCTTTGCAAAAAAAAAACACATCGTGAACAGGTCTTGCATGAAGATCATCAGTTCGTCGACGGTCAAAATGAACATGTGCATTTCACTGAAGGTGACGCATCCTTACCCACTAAGCTCAGACTAGGCACTCATTGCATCTGGAAATGGAGGTATCCCTAATGGCCTAGCAGGCTTAAACTGTGTGTAGCTAAGCAACACACCCCAGGGAGGTTAACATCCAATCCCTTGCCTATTATTTACTGTGGTTACAGCATGAAGACAGGATTCTGTTTGACTGCGATTCCCTTTATGATTGAAACTCATGCATGAATAGTAGTCACACGGCTGAGATACGAGAGTGTGTCTCTTCGCTTGCCTGTGGAACTGAAGCCCAGCGGGGAATTGGGACCTTTGGCAGGAGGAGGAGAAATCAGGAAGGCAAAGTAGTAATGAGGTGCTCTCTGAAGAAGGTGGAACTGCTCCCCAGCACATCGAGCTCCCTACCTCCTGCAAAGATAGATCACCACAGAGGCAAAATGCAGCGCATCTGGCAGTGAAATAGAAAAGCACACAATTTCAATTTCAAAACAGCACAACAATCAAAGGAGAGTGCAGAAAGCTTCAGACTTGGTTAATTATTAAACAGGAAGTAAATTTGAGCACCTGCTGTCCAGTCTTGCAGCATCATTATTGAACAAAAGGCTACTTTTTAAACATTGCACACACACACACAGCCAAACTGTTGGAGGAACTCAGCAGGTTAGGCAGCATCTATGGAGGGAAATTAACAGCTTATGTTTTGGTCCGACAGCCTTCACTGGAACGTCTCAGCCCAAAACATTGACTGTCCATTTCCTTCCATAGATGCTGCCTTCCCTGCAGAGTTCCTGCAGCTTATTGTATTGATCGATTGATTGATTAATTGAGATACAGCATGGAATAGGCCCTTCCGGCCCTTCAAGCCACTCTGCCCAACAATGCCCTGCAAGCCTAATCATGGGATAATTTACAATGACCAATTAACCTACCTACCAGTACGCCTTTGGATTGTAGACAGAAATCAGAGCACCCCGAGGAAACCAATGTAGTCAAGCAGAGAAGGTACAAACTCCTTACAAGCAGTGTTGGGAACTGAACCCAGGTCGTCTATACTGTCAAGTGTTGTGCTAGTCACAATGCTACCATGTTTTGCTCTGGATTTTCAGCAACTGCAGTCTCTCGTGTCTATGACTGGCTCCAGTTAAGTGGTACCTTTCATGGAGCCTTAACAACCATAAAGCCACTTTTGTCCTGACGAAGGGTCTTGGCCCGAAATAATTCCCTCCATAGACACCACCTCGTCTGTGGAGTTCCTCCAGCATTTTGGGTGTGTTGCTCAAGATTTCCAGCATCACTTGTGATAGTTACATTCAGGCTGTGGTCACTATTATAAAGGCAACGAGGTTATCACTTTCTGCACAGGAAACACTCAAAGGGAATGGGGATAAGAGACCAAGGCAATGTCGTTGTTTAGTTCCTGTCCTGGATAAGAGGCCAAACTGTTCTGCTCTTCATCACGATGCCTGGGATATCTTTGGGATCCATTGGAGAGGTTGACAGAGCCTCAGTTTATTTCTATCTTTCTATGACAGAGGAGTATAGTCAGCCCCTTTCAGTCTGTTCTGACACTCATTTCCTTCTACCCTATACTCTCCCACTCGCTCGTCAAGACTCCTCCGGTTTCCCGTCGCCAAACTGCAGCAAAGACAACCTACCCAGTAAACATGCCAATAGGATGTGAGAAACCGGAGTGCCCGGTGGAAACCCATTCAACTACGGGCGGAAAGTGCAGACGGAAGACAGACTGCACCGAGGTCAAAGCGCAGGATTTAACACTGGTCTCGGCAGCCTTTGCACCACCCTGCTACACACTTCCAACATCATAAACGCAAGGAAGTCTGCAGATGCTGGAAATCGAAAGCAACACACACACACACACACACGGAACTCAGGTCAGGCAGCATCTACGGAAATGTACGTTTCAGGCTGAGACTCTTCATCGTATTTCCAATGCTGCACCAGATTATGCCCCTGAGTGTCTGGGACAGGACTCAAATCTCAGGCCTTCTGGCTTTTAGCACCTTTCTTACATTCAGATGAAGTGTCACTGTGACCCAACACAGCAAACCTTTTATCCACGGTTCCTATTAAAACAGACAGCACAAGTGACAAGTTGGAGCAGTCGGCACCGGCTTTGCAGGCCGCACTGTCCCCACCAAGTAGCTCCCGTATTCAGGAGTCAAAGAGGAAACACTTGCAAGTTTTGTCACCTCACAGGCGGGAGGCCATTCTTGTCCTGTCACTCGTCAGACAGGCAACTCCTTAACAGCATGCAGCAACGACAATGTGTGTCAAAATGCTCTGTAATTAAAGAACAGCTTCTCAGAAGCATCTGCGGTTTATATATTCTCCTGAGTACAGCATTCTGCATTGGCCTCTGGCAAACAATACACTAGACAGTCCACAACAACCTCAAAAAATGTGTGTGTTTTGCAAAATCACCATCATTGACATGATAAACATGCAAGGAGAGTTACAAGTGTATGTCCTGAGGATATTAACGGCACCATTTCTTTTGCAGGGGAAAGGAAATATTTGAGCCAGAATCTTTACTCACAGCATTACACTGAATAAATAATTACAGCCAAATTCCTTGCACTTGAGAGTCACGGCTATTTTTTTTTAAAAAGAGGCCTGCTGCGATCCAGCATTTCCAGAGCGATTTATGATTGGCTCAGCTAAGGGGTGTTTATTTTGCAACCGAAGCAGTTGAGAGGAGATTTAATTGAGTTCCGTACAGGGTGAGTAGAGAGCAAACACATCCGTAGCTGGAGTGCACGGACTGAATCCAAAAAGCAAGAAAACCCGCAGATGCTGGAAATTTGAAATAAAAACAGAAAATGCAGGAAACACTCAGCAGGTCAGACAGGGTCTGGGGAGATAGTGTGAGAAGCAGGCTTGACATTTCAGGCCAATGATTTTTCATTAGAATTTGACTAAAGTGGATAGAATCACTGGTGAGATTAGCGAAAGAGTTCACTCATTGAAGCTGAAGTGAGATTCAAACCAAGCAGGGTTTCCTCTCCCTGGAACGTAGGAAGCTGTTGGGTGAGCTCAAAGTTCAAAGTAAATTGATTATCAAAGTATGTATATGTCAACATTTTCTTGTGCGATTTGCAACAGAACAAAGAAACACAATAGAATCAGTGAAAAACTAGACACAAAGATGGACAAACAACCAATATGCAAAAAAGACAATCTGTGCAAATACGAATAATAATGATAATAGATAAATAAGTAATAAATAATATTGAGAAAATATAAAGCCCTTAAATGTGAGTCCATAGGTTGTGAAATTAGTTCACTACTGAGGTGAGTGTTTGAAGGGTAATAACCGTTCCTGAACCTGGTGGTGTGGGACCCAAGGCTCCTGTACCTCCTTCCCGATGTCAGCAGTGAGAGGAGAGCATGGCCTGGATGGTGGGTGTCCTGGATGATGGATGTTGCTTTCTCTAGGCATTGCTCCTTATTAGGTGTGCTTAATAGTGAGAGCATGGAACCCACCACATGGAAGTAGTAGGGAAAAGAAAACCTAATCACATATAAAATGTGTCTCCATAATGACTTGAGGAACTGTAATCTCCAGGGTATGGATTCAGAGCTCTTCACTGGCACGGACATGATAGACTGAATGGTGTCCCAGGCATTAATATCCACAAACTTGCATGCAGCTAATAGCATTAAGTTACCGACAGGATAGATACATCTCATTTACCATCACAACAGGTACTGTTTGGTACCATTTCAATACCATTGCATCGTTTTCTCTAGTGCAACAAGATTTTGCCTTTGGCAGGCCAAGGCAACACCTAATGTGCAATATTTCCAGGATGCTGCCTGGAATGGAGATGTGTATTTAGAAAGGGAGACAAGATAGGCTTGATTTTCTCTCTCTGGGATGTAGGAGACTGAGGGATGAGCCCATAAAGCTTGTAAAATAATGATGCCCATATACTGTATAGATAAAGGCATTGACTCAGAGCAGGGCTGTCTAACAGTAGAGCGCTCAGGTTTAAGCTGAAAGGAGATGAAAGGGAAGTACAACCCCTCACGGTTGAAGGGTAATAATCATTCCTGAACCTGGTGGTGCGAAACCTAAGGCTCCTGTACCTCCTTCCTGATGGCACCAGCGAGAAGAGAAGATGAACTGGATGGTGGGAGTCCTTGATGATGGATGCTGCTTTCTCATTGTAGTAGTCCTCTGGAACGAGGTGCCAGAGGTGGTGGTGATGCTCGTACAATTACAATGTTTAAAAGGCATTTGGACACGTCCTTCAATAGGAAACACAGAGAGTCGGGCAAATGGAATTAGTGTAGACAGACATCACAGTCGATAAGGACGAGCACCAAAAGGCCTCTTTCTATGCCATCTAATTCAAATGAACTCGGCCAGTGCCAAGTATGGTTCTGTGGTCAGCACATGAACCTTTCAACCCACCCCCCAGGATCCATTCCAAAAGAACACCAGTGCCCACACAACTGACACAGAGCTCAGCTGCTGGGTGGAACTTTCCCAGAGGAAATACGTTGTCATAAAAATACAAGACATTCATTTTTGAAGGAGAGCAGCAAAGATAAACCAGAAAATGCCCCCCTCAAACCTCTTCCTCCATCAACATTCCTAAGCTACATATTAGCATCAATCTAGCACTTTCAAGACCTTACTGAGCACAAATTAGTGAATTCATTTCTACAGTAAAATAAAACAGTGATACTTCAAAAATATTTTATTGGCTACAAGTTGCATTGGAACAGGAAAAAGGGAAAAGTGCAATATGACTATCAGTCTCTTTCATATACAAAAAGAAATCAGTGAGAGGAAATAAAAAGATCCTCACTGCTGTAATTGAGTTTACATTCCTTGTCAATGTTATTACATAACCCAAGGAACTGGTAAACCTAATGCTAGAAAAAGAGAAATCTATAAAACAGAGAGGAGAGAAACAAAACGAGCAACAAAATTGGAATTTGACATGTACTGCAACTAGTTAGGCTATCATCTAAATATAGATAATCACAAGAAAACATAGGAAACTACGCTCAAAGGCCATTTTGTGAGGTACCTCCTATACCTCATAAAGAGGACACAGAGTGCACGCTCATGGTCTTCTGCTGCTGTAATCCATCCACTTCAAGGTTCGACATGAAGTGCATTCAGAGATGCTTTGCTTCAGACCACTGGTGTAGCACATAGTTATCTGAGTTAGTGTCGCCTTCCTGAAGGCTTGATCCAGTCTGGCCATTCTCCTCTAACTTCTTCCATTAATAAGTCATTTTCACCCACAGAACTGCCACTCACTGGATGCTTCTCACACCTTTCTCTGTAAACTCTAGAGACTGCTATGATGAAAATCCCAGGAGACCAGCTGTTTCTGAGATACTCAAACCACCCTGTCTGGCACCAACTATCATTCCGCAGTCAAAGTCACTTAGATCATATTTCTTTCCCATTCTGGTGCTTGTTCTGTTCAACAACTGAACCTCTTGACCATGTTGGCATGCTTTTATAGAGCAAGCTGCTGACACATGGTTGGCTGATTAGATATTTGCATTAACGAGCAGGTGTGAAGGCGTACCTAATAAAGTGGCTACTGAGTGTATATTGTAAGGGGATTTCATTTCCATAGACAGTATAGTTTGATAAGGGAAGTCCAGGACTCAGTGCATTTAATAATGCAGTTGGCTATGAAGGGTCTCAGCCCAAAAGGTCAGCTGTATATTCGTTTCCATAGATGCTACCTGACCTGCTGAGTTCCTCCAGCATTTTGTGTGTGCTTCTCTGGACTTCCAGCATCTGCAGACTTTCTCATGTGTTTCTGGTATTAGTCAGGCTTCCTTACTCACTCACGCACAAGTGTCCAGCAAATTATTAACTTGTTGTTTAATGGTGCTAGTTGAGAAATATAGTTTGGCCAGGGCCACCTGCTCTTCTTTTTTAAAAAAAAGATCTACATTGGGATCTTCTGACATTCGTTGGAGAGGACCAGCAGAACCTTGAATATTAAGACATACAAAATGCTGGAGGAATTCAACAGGTCAGGCAGCGTCTATGGAGAGGAATAAATAGATGATATTTCAGATCGGGAGCAGAAAGGAAACGGAAGAATCCAGAATAAGAAGGGGGGAGTAGTGGAAGGAGTAAACATTAGGAAGTGAAAAGCGAAGCCAGGTGTGAGGGAAAGTAAGTGGGTGGGGGAGGGGAGGTGAAGTGAGAAGCTGGGAGGTGATAGGTGCAAGAGGCAAAAAGGGCTGAAGAAGGAGGAATCTGATAGGAAGAGGAGATGGGCGAAAGGGAAGGAGAAGAGGCACCTGAATTTTAGGGTTTAATACACAAGAGGGCAATCTAAAATTGCTCACCACTCTCACTGACTGCACCCTCTGTCAGCAAAGACTGATGGAATAGGTCTGCCTGTATTCACAGGAAAATATCATCCTCAGTGCAAAATAAATACTTCTCCATTTTAAATCTTTATTTCTATCCTTTTGAAATGTCAGACTCTTTCAGGTGTCAGGTGGTGAGGAAAGGGGCTGTCATTCATTTGTAGAGCAACATTGTTTTCATGAAAGCAGGCGCTGGCAAACCTCTTTTTGTGTTTGCTTAGCAGGAAGAGCCCACGTATTTCCATCACAATGATCCAATGATGTGTTTTGAAGCAATTGACTACAGGGAGTAATGTTTTCGTAAAAGCAAACTGTGAAAAATTTGCCAATACTTCTTAAATAAAACAAGAAGATTTTTCTGTAGAATATCCAACAGAGACATCAGAATGCAGCAAGCTCTCTTGGGAAACAGGCAAAATTGGTAAGACAATTGCATTTGCAGAGAAGACTTACTAAAATACACTTACAGAAGTTCACTGACATTTAGCCCCAAATAGAAGAAATTTTGAACCCAAACACCTGACAGTTTAAGTTGCTGCTTTTGCTCCAGAAAGAATTGTTGGCAAGACTAATAAATGTCACTGCAATATACAAAACAGAATGCGCTTGGATTTACATCTCGGGCATTCTCGAGCTGTCAGGAGATGGTGTTCCACAAAGACCACATCCTTCAAAAACTTGCCCACAACTGTCAAACATGGCATCTACAAAACTTTCACCCTGTAGCAACATCGTCAATTAGGCACAGCAATAAGGCTCTCAGAGCAAAACATGTCATAAGGAATGGTTCTACGACACATCATTGGAATTATTAACAAGTGAAGAATATTTTGTAGCATTTTTTCCCTTTCTGGTTGAGACAGAAACTCGCATCAATTTTTTATTCTTAAATTGCAGCTGAAAACCAACAAAACTGCTGACACATTTTCCTTCCACAGATGCTGCCTAACCTGCATCTTCCAGAAATAGTAAGGGACAGAGGGTCCAGTGAGATGGAGGAACTGAGCGAAATACATGTTAGTAGGGAAGTGGTGTTAGGTAAATTGAAGGGATTGAAGGCAGATAAATCCCCAGGGCCAGATGGTCTGCATCCCAGAGTGCTTAAGGAAGTGGCCCAAGAAATAGTGGATGCATTAGTGATAATTTTTCAAAACTCGTTAGATTCTGGACTAGTTCCTGAGGATTGGAGGGTGGCTAATGTAACCCCACTTTTTAAAAAAGGAGGGAGAGAGAAACCGGGGAATTATAGGCCGGTTAGCCTAACGTCGGTGGTGGGGAAACTGCTGGAGTCAGTTATCAAGGATGTGATAACAGCACATTTGGAAAGCGGTGAAATGATCGGACAAAGTCAGCATGGATTTGTGAAAGGAAAATCATGTCTGACGAATCTCATAGAATTTTTTGAGGATGTAACTAGTAGAGTGGATAGGGGAGAACCAGTGGATGTGGTATATTTGGATTTTCAAAAGGCTTTTGACAAGGTCCCACATAGGAGATTAGTGTGCAAACTTAAAGCACACGGTATTGGGGGTAAGGTATTGGTGTGGGTGGAGAATTGGTTAGCAGACAGGAAGCAAAGAGTGGGAATAAACGGGACCTTTTCAGAATGGCAGGCGGTGACTAGTGGGGTACCGCAAGGCTCAGTGCTGGGACCCCAGTTGTTTACAATATATATTAATGACTTGGATGAGGGAATTAAATGCAGCATCTCCAAGTTTGCGGATGACACGAAGCTGGGTGGCAGTGTTAGCAGTGAGGAGGATGCTAAGAGGATGCAGGGTGACTTGGATAGGTTGGGTGAGTGGGCAAACTCATGGCAGATGCAATTTAATGTGGATAAATGTGAAGTTATCCACTTTGGTGGCAAAAATAGGAAAACAGATTATTATCTGAATGGTGGCCGATTAGGAAAAGGGGAGGTGCAACGAGACCTGGGTGTCATTATACACCAGTCATTGAAAGTGGGCATGCAGGTACAGCAGGCGGTGAAAAAGGCGAACGGTATGCTGGCATTTATAGCGAGAGGATTCGAGTACAGGAGCAGGGAGGTACTACTGCAGTTGTACAAGGCCTTGGTGAGACCACACCTGGAGTATTGTGTGCAGTTTTGGTCCCCTAATCTGAGGAAAGACATCTTTGCCATAGAGGGAGTACAAAGAAGGTTCACCAGATTGATTCCTGGGATGGCAGGTCTTTCATATGAAGAAAGACTGGATGAACTGGGCTTGTACTCGTTGGAATTTAGAAGATTGAGGGGGGATCTGATTGAAACGTATAAGATCCTAAAGGGATTGGACAGGCTAGATGCAGGAAGATTGTTCCCGATGTTGGGGAGGTCTAGAACGAGGGGTCACAGTTTGAGGATAGAGGGGAAGCCTTTTAGGACCGAGGTTAGGAAAAACTTCTTCACACAGAGAGTGGTGAATCTGTGGAATTCTCTGCCACAGCAAACTGTTGAGGCCGGTTCATTAGCTATGTTTAAAAGGAAGTTAGATATGGCCCTTGTGGCTACAGGGGTCAGGGGGTATGGAGGGAAGGCTGGGTTCTGAGTTGGATGATCAGCCATGATCATAATAAATGGCGGTGCAGGCTCGAAGGGCCGAATGGCCTACTCCTGCACCTATTTTCTATGTTTCTATGTTTCTATGTATTGCCAGCTATGCTCTTTTTTTAATTTCAGATTGCCAACATTGACATTTTTTGTTTACTTTTTGACAGCTGGAAACAGGACTAAGCCCACATTTATTTTGCCCCACTACAAAATTTTAGACATTTTTTCTTTCTCTATCAATGCTGAGTTTTTAAAAAAAAAGTCAAAACTTCCTCAGACAATTGAAGTAAAAATATTCCAAAACAACCCAGTGGAAGCTGTCTCACAATGGAGAGAAAGGCTGAATAATTCATGCCAGCTGCAGGCTGGAGCCTGTTAATTAGGCCTCTCAAAAATTAGATAGCCTTCAGATTTTGCTCAACAGCTCTCATAATTTTCTCATTTCCTATCAGAAGGACAATTTTATTTAAACAAACCAATTACATTTGTTTCAACAAAAGAAATATCCCAAGTAAAATATTTAAAAAGAATGTGGCATGGCCTGTTTTTGATAATCTTTCTAATTATAGTCCTCCACACCAAAATATTATTGTGATACATCATGGAATAGACCCTTTGAGCCGTGTCCCCCGGCAATCCCCCAAGTTAATCCTAGCATAATCATGGGCCAATTTACAATGACCAATTAACCTACCAACCGGTACATTTTTGGACTGTGGGAGGAAACCAGAGTACCCAGAAGAAACCCAGGCAGTCACAGGGAGAAGGTACAAACTCCTTACAGACAGGGGTGGGAAATGAACTCGGATCCCCCGTTCTGTAAAGCGTTGTACTAACCATTATGCTACTGCGGCACCTTATCGGATGGCTCAAAGATTCACTCTGATGATGTCTGATGCACCGTAAGGAGTTGACAGTTTGCCAAGACTCCCTAGCATTTAGAATGAGGAATCCAAACTCAACTGCACAAGATCAGACCTTTTATAGGAGCCTAGCGTCCATTACCTGGAATGAGAATTTTGCAATTACAAAGGAAAAGATAAATTACATGGGTTTTTAAATTATCTACATTTGATTTCATATATTTAATTATTCAAGAGCCTCAAATGGAAAGCAATTAAAAAATATAAAATTATTAAGATGAATTAATATAAGAATATGTGACAGTTACTGAATGATGGGACACTCAGAAGTTATGAACAACCTTGTCCAGAAGCAAAGCTGGGGGTAGGGCTTAGCTGTCTGTCAAAAGCCGATCCACAAAAGCAAATTATTTGGTACCCCGTCACCATTCAGTGCTTTGGCAAACAAATTTCTAGAAGCTTTTAACACACAGGTAAACTTTTTGTGGAACTTTGCTGTCTGTCAAAGCTGTTGAGAACCACCCCCTAGCTAATAAAGCTAGGGGGTGGTTCTAGCTAATAAAGTTATTTTTGGAGTAATTTAGGGAAAGAGGTAGTCATGATACTGTTACAAATAAAAGAGTCCGAGCATTGCCCCAAGTTCTAATCAACGTTCACCTCGAAATGAAGGCTGTTAATCTCACTGTAAAGTTAGATCTTGCTGTGTACAAACCACCTGCTCCTTTCTCTCCATTACAACAGCGAAGGTAACACAAATGTACCTCAGAGGTCAGAAAGCAGATTGAGGACCACCAGGATGGAGATGACTGCACATCTTCTGCCACCCAAACAGGAAACATTTCCAAAAAGTAAAAGGAAGGCCAACACTGTGCTCTGAGCACTATGCAAGTCCGGCCTTGTTCTCAATGTGCTTCATGATGCTCCTCTGCAAAGTCCCAATCCTAATTCGGAATCTGATTTCCAGTGGTGGAAATGTGGCAGTCACCAAGCCTGGTATTTCCATACATCCCTCCTGGCACTTATCTCTGCAAGCGGCCAAAGTGCTACACCTGCACGTTCACCTCCTTCCTCACTTCAGTTCAGGGCCCAAGCAGCCTTTCCAGGTGAGGTGACACTTCACCTGCAAACCTTTTGGGATTGTCTACAGTATCCAGTGCTCCTGATGCGGCCTCCTCTGCACTGGTGAGACCCAACATAGACTGGGGGACTGCTCCGTCTGCAAAAAGCAGAACTTCCCAGAGGCCAACTATTTCACTTCCTACCCCATTCCCGCACCAACACATCGGTCCACGGCCTCACCTTCTACCATGGTGATGCCACTCTTATGTTGGAGGAGCAACACCTCATATTCTGCTGAGGAAGCCTCCAACCTGAGGGCATGAACATCCATTTCTCCAGCCTCTGGTAACATTCTCCTCTGTCCTCAATTCCCCACTCTGGCCTCTTACCCCTTATCCTTCTCCCTGATGCCCTTCCTCCTTCTCCAGCCCTTTGCCATTTCCACCTATAACCTAACTTCTTACTTCATCCCCATCCCCCACCCACATGGCTTCACCCATCAGCTTCTAACTTGTCCTCCTTCTCCTCCCCCACCTTCTTATTCTGGAAAGAAAAGGAGAAGATGCCAGTCCTGATGAAGGGTCTCAACCCAAAACATCTGTTCATTCACTTTTATAGATGCTGCTTGACCTGCTGAGTTCCTCCAGCATTTTGCATGTGTCACTCTGGATTTCCAGTCTCTGCAGAATCTCGTGTCTACGGAATTGTCCTTTTCAGATCCACCACAAAACTCAGGTCCACCATTTTTCAATCCTACTCATTCCTCATCTTTCCTCTCCAAACTCAACGTTTTTAGCTGATGTCATTGTGTATATACCATGGCCACAGAATTCCTGATCCTGGGAAGACATCATTGCTAGTTTGGAATCATATTCAGACCCTCCTGCAATTTATTCCCCTCAAATACACACAATTTCACGCCCACCCATTGGCCCAACCTGCCTAACCTTGCTGCCTGCACCACAGTAACTCTCATTCTGTCAGGAGCCTTTGAGCACTTCCTTTCAGGCAGGGGGTGAACACAAGCTATTATCAAATTGACGTGCTTTTTTTTTTGTTGCGCTTTAACTCCTTCGAGATTAAAAATCAAGTTGATATAAATAACAGTCCCAGTCTTCATGATACCCATGAGCGCAGCAATGGAGCTGTTAAGACAAAACAGATGTTGATGGACAGGTCATGTAGAAATATCCATGTCCTTCTCTTCACAAACACAATGCCAATGGACTCACTTTCAAGGACTCCTCATCTCATGTTCTCAGTATTTATTGCTTATTTATTTATTATTATTTCTTTCTTCTTGTATTTGCACAGTTTGTGGCCTTTTGCACACTGGTTGTCCGCCCAAGCTGGTGCAGTCTTTCATTGATTCTGATATGATAATTATTTTATTAAGAATTTATTGTGCATGCCTCCAGGGAAGTAAATCTCTTTGTAGTACATGGCGACATATACATAGGCACCTTGAACTTTGATATCCACGTGACCAGGAATCTTGAAATTTTCCAGTTAGTACAGGTCTAAGTTTCAAGACAGATAGAAGTTACTCTGATTAGCAAACTCTGGTTCTGATGAAGGGTCTCAGCCTGAAAGTTTGGCTCTTTATTCTTCTCTGTAGGTACTGCCTGACCTACTGAGTTCCTCCAGCATTTTGTATACATTGCTCTGATCAGCAAAAACCTCCTCGCCACTCTGCCCTCTCAACATCAACCTAATGAATGCCTGGCAGTTAGATGCAATCATGACAGGTGCATATTTAACACACACAAAATGCTGGAGGAACTCAGCAAGTCAGGCAGCATCTATGGAGGGAATAAACAGTCAACACTTTAAACTGAGACACATCAACCTGCAACCTGAAGAGTCCATAAACAGACACCTCAGTATGTTGAAGAAGCAACATCTCATATTCTGAAGCAACACACACAAAATGCTGGAGGAACTCAGTGGGTCAGACAGCACCTACGGAAATGAATAAACAGTCGACATTTCGGGCTGAGTCCCCTCCGTCAGGCCAGGTAAGGAAGGGGTAAAGAGGCCAAAATAAAAAGGTGGGACAAGGGGAAGGAGGAGAGCTAGAAGGTGACAGGTGAAGCCAGGTGGGTAGAAAAGGTAAAGGGCTGGAGAAGAAGGAATCTGATGGGAGAGGAGAGTGAACTATAGGAGAAATGGGAGGAGGAGGGGACCCGAGGTGAAGTAATAGGCAGGTGAGAAGAGGTAAGAGGCCAGAATAGGGAATGGAAGAAGAGGGGAGGGGAGGGAAAATGTTTTTAACTGAAGGAGAAATTGATAGTCATGCCATTAGATGGAGGCTGATGCATCTCCGCCCAAAACCCAAATAACCACATGTTACAACAGTAGTGTACAGAAGAGCATCTCAGAATACACAACACGTCAAACCTTGCAGCATCAGCCGAAAACATTGGGCCCCACTCCTATACCTAATAAAGTAGCCACTGAGTATTTTTTCCTCTTCGATTGTATGAAGCAAAGGTCATTGCCAAGGAAACAATACACCAATCACATGCTCTCAGTGCAAGGGAGGAATGGGTCTGAGTTTGATCGGCATTAATGAGGTGTGAAGTCTCCAAGGCAATACCTAGAGCACATCCCTTCAGTCGCTCTTCATTGGCCATTGGCTTGTGCCCTGTTTAGCCTGCCTGCCAGCTGTCAGCTTCGAGTCATCGTTGATAATTAACCTCATTGACTACTTTTATCCCCACCCCTCCACATCTTCAGCTGAACCCTTGAATTGACAATCAATGTCAAAACCAATCAGATATTCCCATGGAGTGGCCAATAACTTCTGTCGCAGTCACACACAGCCTGCACAGTGAAACTGAATGCTTGCCACTCAGGATTAAACAGCGGACACTTCAGTTCCCTTACTGCCCAGCATGGCCTTCCTTGCATTACATGCAACTAAAGCCTAAGTTCCTCCAACATTGTGTGCGTTGATATAGTTCTTAGCTTCCTGTTTCTCTCACATCTTGCAGCCTGAGCAATTGATAGCGTGTCACCATCTGGTAAAACACGTCACGATAATTGAACTCAGTATGCTTCCTGCTTTCTTTTTTTGCCATTACGCCGCTGGTGATTAGGGCAGAAATGAAGGTCCTTCATCTCTGGTGGCATTCACGGCTTCTTTCATCTTGTCAGTAGCTTCCTCTCAGTTTACTGGCCACCCTGCAAGTCCCGGGTGGAGACTCAGGAGTACCATCGCACTCAGATATAGGAGGATTCTTCATTGCTGTTTTGGTAACAGTTCTGTTTGACCAGCCAGGATTGTTAGCCTTGAACTGAACCCCTGAACCTGGAGAATCAATGGACCGCTCTTAGTCTGCCCTCTCCCGTTTGACCTGTTCGGCATGGGCGACCCAACCAAGAACCAAGACCCTGACTCCAGTCAACATAGCTCTTGGGGTCATTGAAACACGTAGGCCTCCAAACCCTATGACAAGACTGTGGTGCCTTTGGAGGTGTGCTTCTCACTACCAGCCAGGAAAAGGAAGAGAAAGAAATTGCCTGCATCAAATGCCAACATACTTTTGATGTTATTCAAGGGCAGATATCTTATTTACTTTTTCTTTGTATAGAGGATTAGCACAAGCATCATTGCTCCCCTTTGGGTTGGCAAAACAAGATTCAAGTACATTTATTATCAACGAATGCATAAATTATACGACCTAGAGATTTGCTTGCTCACAGGTAGCCACAAAGCAAGAAACCCAAATAAAGAAAAAAAAGACCAACATACAATGCGCAAGAGAAAGAAAAAATAACACAAGTCATGCAAACAATTGAAGCGAACAAGCTCAAAGTTTCCACCTTCTGTCCTTCCCATGCAAGACTTTCACTCACTGTCCAATTCGCCATCTTCTGGAGGACGCATTAAACTGAGTGCTAAACCAGTAAACACAAGTGATTCTGCAGACACTAGAAATCTAAATAGAATTCTGGGGGAATTCAGAAGGTCAGACATTAGCTATGGAGAAAAATAGACAGGCGACATTTCAAGACTGGAAAGGAAGGGGGAAGAAGCCGGAATAAGGTGGTGGGGGGGGGGAGGGGAAGGAGTACATGCTAGAAGCTGATTGGTGAAGCCAGGTGAGAGGGTGGGGTGATGAAATAAGAAACTGGGATGTGATAGGTAGAAAAGGTAAAAAGCTGATTGAAGAATCCCATAGGACAGGAGATTGACCAAGGGAGAAAGGGAAGGAGGAGAGGTACAAGAGGGAGGTAACAGGCAGGTGTGGATAGGAGAAGATGCAAGAGGGAAGCCAGAATGGGGAATGGGGAAAAAGAGAAATGGAAGGGAGAAATTACTGTAGGTTAGAGTCAATGTTCATGCTGTGAAGTTGAAGGCTAAACTAGTAATTTCTATAATTGGAATAATAAATTCCTTATCACATTCAAGGAGAAGCCAGGTCTTTTCTCTCAGAATGTTCAGTGTGTATTCCTCAAACGAAAATCACTAATATCAGATTATTTGTTCATTATAGCATTACTGCTTATGCAAATGTGCTGTGCACAAATTGGCTAATATGCATCTTACATTATAACTACACTACAAGAGCGCTTCATTGCAAAATAATTCACAGTCATTCTCCTGCGCACATGAAAGATTCCTGGGAATGAAAAAGTATGACAGCTGCTTAGAGTCGGAGTTATCAGGCCCTTCAGCCCGCCTCACCCATGCTAACCAAGATTCCTAACCAAACTAGTTCCATTGGTCAATGTTTGGCCCACAGACTTAACCGAAACCTTTCTCGTCCATGTACCTGTCCAAATGCATTTTAAACATTGTAATTGTAACAATGACCGCAGTTCTCAGAGGACAGGAAATAATTTTAACATTAAACAATGGAAAGGAACAAATCAAATGCTCCAGACCAGGTTCACAATGCAACAGGTATCTAGTCCAGAACAAACCCTTTGACATCTACATCCACCCATCTCAGATTCCTTCTTCTTCAGTCCTTTACCTTTTCCACCTTTCATCTCTCAGCTTATCACTCTGTCCCCTCCCACTTTTCCCCTCACCTGCTTTCATCTATCACCTTCTAACTTGCACTCCTTCCCCACACCCCGTCTTCCTATTCTGGCTTCTTTCCAGCCTTGATGAAGGGTCTCAGCTCAAAACGTCACCCTTTATTCACCTCCATTCATGCTGCTTGACCTGCTGAGCTCCTCCAGCATTTTTGTGTGTGTTGCTCTGGAGCTCCAGCATCTGCAGAATCTCGTGTCCACTTCATCTTCCACGTGACCACACTGCAGCCCAGTAACATGGCACAGACTAGGGGCAGCATCAACCAAAGGCACAATACATGAAAAATTCTCAAAATTCCCACTGCCTGTAGTAAAAATAGAATCAAGTAATACCTTTGAATAGGCACTTAAAAAGAGAATGATTTGCAGGCTGTGGAAAAAGTGTGGATTGACGTAAATGTACACCAGGAGCCAGTATTAATGCAATGGGCAGTGTGGTCTCCTGCTGCACTAGAACCATTTTGCCAATTCTCTGAAATCTATGAGCCTGAAAATTGCCCAAAGATCTCTGCAAGTCAATGAAATTTCAAGAAAACCACATATTCTCCATTTGGTCTGATGCCCTTTTCCATAGGTTGCCAATGAAGTAATGGATCATAAGCACAAGTGATACTGCTGGAAATCTTGAGGAATACACAAAATACTGAAGGAACACAGCAAGTTAGGCAGTATCATTAAAGGAGAATAAACTGTTGACCTTTTGGTCCAAAAATCCTTATCAGTAGGTATGAAGTCTGGATAAAGGTTCATCAGGAGTCCTGATGAAGGATCTCAGCCCAAAACATCAACTGTTATTCCCCTCCATTGACGCTGCCCAATTTGCTGAGTTCCTCCGGCATTTTGTGTGTGTTCCTTGAAATAATGGCTCAGATGGTCACATGGAGAATGCCAACATCTCCAGAAATGAGAATGCAACTAAATTGTTATTAATGGAATGAGGCAATTGGATAAACTTCATTCAAGGTTGGCTTCCTCATCTGAATTTAAAATTACTTAGTAAGTGAGATGCAAGGGACTGCAGTTTCTCAAGGTACTCAACAGGTCAGGCCACACCAGTGGAGAGAAGTCGACAGTTGACGATGTGATTTGAGACTTAGGAATGGTTAGATATACTGCTTTTATAAATGTGTTTAAGTTTTACACTACTGTGCAGAAGTCTCAAGAACCAAAGCCTTTTGCAAGTCCTGTCATAATTTTATGTATTGCACCGTACTGCTGCTGCAAATTAAAAAAATAAATTTCATGACACATAATAAACCTGTAAACACAAAATAATCTGCAGATGCTCGGGTCAAAGCAACACTCACAACACGCTGGAGGAACTCAGCAGGTCGGGCAGCATCCGTGGAAAGGATCGGTCGATGTTTCGGGCTTTCGGGATATCCTGACGAAGGGTTCCGGCCCGAAACGTCGACCGATCTTTTTCACGGATGCTGCCCGACCTGCTGAGTTCCTCCAGCAAGTTGTGAGTGTTCACATAATAAACCTGATTCTGATATGGGTCTCTATTGTGGACTGCGAGTGGGAAGGGGGCAGTGAGAGGGGAGGGAGCAGGAAGCACTAGAGAGACATTTTGTAATGATCAATAAACCAATTGTTGGGAATCAAATGACCTTGCCTGGTGTGTAAGGGCCGGGTGCATCTACACCCATGTCACCTTCTGCTGCTGGTACCCTTTCTCTGCCACCTGTTCCACACTATTCCCACGATGCTCCACCCTCACCATTCCCAACATTCTTTGCTCGCACCAGATTTGCAAACTCATTCTCCGCTCCACATCAACAAGTACAGTCCTGTGCAAAAGTGTATGTATGTATGCATATATATTAGTGTATATATGCTGTATCTGTACTGATCTCATTGAGTCTGAAAGCCCAAATTGTCCAGGGTTACAAACACGCAATGCAAAAGGAGCATCATCAGAGGTAGAAACAGCCAAAGCCTTAGATGCCTGGCAGAGCAGAAGCAATTCAGAATGCAACTGGTGACCCAGCCACCAAATTAGACCCTATTTGCCTCTGTTTACAAACTAATTTCCCCTTCAAGATTGTGCTCACTCATTTTTAGTAATTGGAAAGGGCAGAGGAAAACATCCATGAATCAATCCAACACAGCGGAAGTTTTAAGTCCAAATCTCATTTTACCTATGAAGGCCTGACTATAATTTAGGCCAGGGACATTCATCTTTATCAATACATCCAAAATTAGGTGTTTGTACAAAAAAAAATTTAATTTGGGCTTTATTCACCACTTGTTAATAAGTTGGTGTGAAGGAGCAGAATGCTGTATAACTTTTAAAAACGATACTAAACTATTTGCTAGAAATATTACAACTTAGAAAGTAGCTCTGTTTCTTTTTAATTATTTATTTTTCATTTTAATGAGCCTGTTAGTCTCCTAGAGCTGAAGGGAAGCAGCTTAATTTTGGAGCTTCCTAGTAGATAGATACAAAGTGCAAAATCCTCAATTTGCTGATTAATTTAATCAGGGATGAAGCTGGTTTTGTGGCCTGGTTCAGTTTTTACAAACTTGAGGAAAAGGATTGTGAAAATTCTCAGGGAGTGACATTTGTGTTAACTCAATGTTATCATCATCTTTGCATTGGTTTGGAACAACAGCTGTCAAATGACACTGAAAAATAAGTATCCATAGTAATATGATCAAAAGTGACTCAGCCAGTTCTTCTCATGTTATTTGTGCCATCATAGGAGAAAGGCAGGGGTCACACATCCTTATCATCCTTAAGGGAGACTGGGCACTGCACCCCAGCAAAGAAAATGATTCCACATTTTGGCCTCTTAAGGTGGACTAGACAATTCACCTCATCTCCCTGCCTGCCATCAGAGGATTAAATCTCAAACTTATTTAAATTAATTTTAGCCTTTGAACTCAAGATCCCCACTTCATCCGCTTGATTTTGCATGTGAAATGCCCTCCCTTGATAGTGATGGGGGGGGGGTGGAAATGGTTTCAATTAGGAGATGAATTGCCAAGAAATGCTCGAAGGTTTTAGATACCTTGCAAATAAAACACAGATGAGGCCAAATTATTTCATTCACCAAAGCTGCTATGATTTCAATTGCACTGTTTCAAAGGATAATAAGTGAATTGAAATGAAGTATTAAAAGGGAACTGGACATGAACTTAAAAGGGGGGAAATATGCAGGACTGTAGAGCCAGATGAAGGGATCCTGAAGATTAGGCTTCTTTCTAAAGTAGGGTACGGCGGCATAGTGGTTAATGGAACACTTTAGAGGGCCAGCTGCACCTTCAGGAAGTACAGGAGCCTCAGTATCCACACCATCAGTTTTTACCCCTCAAACATCAGGCTCTTGAACCAAACAGCCCCAACAATGAAATGCTCCCACAACCCATGGACTCACTTTTGAGGACCCTTCATCTTGTGTTCTCGGTATTTCTGTATTTTCACAGTCTGTTGTCTTTTGTACACTGGTTGAACACCCAAGCTGGTGCAGTCTTGCATAGATTCCATTATGGTTATTATTCTCTTATGGATTTATTGAGTGTCCCTGCCAGAAAATGAATCTCATGGTTGTATGCGGCGAGATGCATGTACTTTGATAATAAATTTACTTTGAACTTTGTAAGACAGGGATTCAATTCCCACCGCTGCCTTTCAGGAGCTTGTACTTTCTCCCCATGACCCTGTGGGTTTCCTCCAAGCGCAGCAGTTTCCTCCCACATTCCAAAGACGTATGAATTCGGGTTAGTAAATTGTGGGCATACTACGTTGACACTGGAAGCAAGTCAACATTCGTGGGCTGCCCCAGGACATCCTCGATGCAAACATTGTATGTTTCAATCCACATACAACCAATGAAGCTAATCTTTATCCTAACTTTATTTGCAGAATTCAGAGATTAGTAGGTTGTTGCAAACTGAAATTCATTGCCTTCTAGGCATGGAGGAAAAAGAACCAAAGGGAATAGGGTATACTCTTGAGAAAATACACTCGGTGACCTCTTTATTAAGTACCTCCTGTACATAATAAAGAGGCGACTGAGCGTATGTTCGATGTTTGCAGTTTTCTGCTGCTGTAGCCCACTTCAATGTTCAACATGTATTCAGAGATGCTCTTCTGCACATCACTGTTGTAACATAGCTATATGAATTACTGTGGCCTTCCTATCTCCTTGAACCAGTCCAGCCATTTGCCTCTGATCTCTCTCATTAATAAAGGTTTCTCCACGCCCCTCCCCCCCACCGCCCCAAGAACTGCTGCCCACTGGATTTTTTTTTTTGGTTTTTGCACCATTTTCTGTAAACTCTAGAGACTGTTATGTCTGAAAACCCCAGGAGATCAGCTGTTTCTGAGATACACAAACCACCCCATCTGGCACCAATAATCACTCCACAGTCAAAGTCACATTTCTTCCCACATTCTGATGCTTGATCTGAACAATACCTGAACCTCTAGAGAATGTCTGCATGCTTTTATACATAGAGTTGCTTCCACATGATTGGCTGATTAGATATTTGCATTAATGAGCTGGTATACCTACTACAGTAGCCACTGAGTATAACTTAGAGCGAGGAGGACAGAGCAGAGGAATAGGACCAATGTGATTACCTACCAAGAACCAGAAATAATCTGATCGAGTATATTGAAAGGTCTCATGCAAAATTCCAATTCTAAACTTCTACTTCTCACACCCATTTAAAGAAGCGTCTTTACTCCTAATTCCTCAATCAAACTGCTTGCCCCTCAAGGTCCAATTTTGCTTAGCAATATTTAAGGATGAGAGTCCTAGGAATTTTTAATATGCCAAAAGGTGCTATATAAATGCTGTTAATGAGATTTGTTGTTGCTTGTTGTTGAAAATGTTTATGGGGAGGGGATCTGATAGATAGCAAGTTCTCATGAGCTGGCATCAGTTTTTTTGGGAAGGGGTGAGAGGGGATGGTGAAGGGAGTGTGAATCAGAGATTATTTGAGACTGTTTTGTGCGCACGGCGAAGAAACTGTAGTGAAATATTCAGGTCATCGGAGGTTTCTACGCTCTGCAAGCTCTCCTTCTGCATTGCCTTGACAATACAACACACTAGGAGTCACCACTGTAACCCTAAACATTCAGCTCATTTATCCCCAAGCAACAGGCGCTTCTCTTTGGCACTGGGTAGATTCATAACCTGACACTCTCCTGGGAGGCAGGAGGAGAGAAACAGAAAGCAGCAGTGAGCAGCCTCCTCCTTCCAGACATAAAAATGTATTTTACTCAGCCTTGCCTCCGCTTGCTGCTAAGTTAAACTTAATTGGATACCTATTAAATACAATTTGTTTAAAGAAAAGGCTTTCTATCTTAAATTGTTCACCAGTGCCAGAGCCAGGCAATTTAATATTACAAGGAAACCGTTTCCCACATCTAACTAGAAATATATGCTGTCAAAGAACTGAGATAACATTAGCATAATATATTCATGGGATCAATAGCTATCTTATTCTCCACACAATACATTAAAAACAAGTGGCTATCTAGGTAAAACAGCCTCATAAATAGCATTTTATTATCACACTCCATTTTCTCCCCCCACTGCTCTTTACCCGTACTTTAACACACACTCGTATATAGGTCTACACACCTTAATAAACCCACACAGGGGACAGACAGACATTTCTGCTTCGTGTCTGTGCCTATACTGCTCTGAAAAGTGCCACGCGGAGATACGATCAAGCTGCGAGGAAGAACCCTGCCTACAATCTTCTCTCCCCGGTCTCACGGAGACGAGTACACCAGGTGATTGGAGAAGGGGAAAGAGGGGCTTCTTCTGCATTGCCTCCCTACCACAGCCTGCACCACATTCTCACCTTTGCATTTACAAATAGCAGCCCTGTAATTCTCTCCTCATCCACAACCTAAAAGGCGTGCAAACCCAACATCACCAATGCAGACCCAAAAATAACAGAAAGGACAGATTGTACAGTGTGACAAATAACTGCCAGTTTTCCCATTAACTGGCTCATTTTCCAGCCTCAGTTTTATGCTCTCCTTTTCACTATTTGTTTCAAATAGAATGCTTAAAATCCATTTTTCATAAGTCCAAAATTAGAATTCTTTTTCATAAGTCATTTAGGTTGTCTATCATTACAATGTGATGAATGCTCAAAGTAAGCTCAAAACATATGGAATCCTATCATTGCCTGACAATCAATTTAACATCTTTCACTACAGTCTTCAACAGCCTTTAACTATGAACCTGCACCACCCTGAAATGTTGTTCTGCGGTTTTTCATCTTAACCTTATCCAATGCCACTCCAACTGTAGGTTTATTTTGTGGCAATGCATTTAGTTTGCAATGGTTTAAAAATTATGCCCAAGTAAGAAACAAAGGGGCAAAATAAAAAATCTGCGAGGAGCATGGAAATGTCTTTGAAGCATTTAGCTCGCAGGATTAATCGAATTATAATTTAATCATTTGATCAAACACCAATTAGCATAATCACTTGAGGGGAACTGTTGGGAGCCTCAGCAAGTGAGCAAGGAAGAGTCAAACTACTTCAATCAGAGCTGACAGCTTTTAAACGGAGCAATTTTGCTTTTACATAACATATTTCTCGAGAGAGAATTTGAAATAAATGCAGCAAATTTTTTTAAAAGACCGTTCACAGGAACAGAGATGGCAATTCTTATTAAATAAACTGATCGGCTATCACAGTCTGATGCCTGTCTACACAGACTTGGAGAAGAATCACCCAGCAGTTTCCAGAAATAATTTGTTAGCGAAATGATCCAGTTCTATTCACAGCAGGCATCAAGGGTCATTTTGTTTCATAGGTATATAACAGTCAAAAATTGTTTGCATTCTGCCTTCATGGATGCAGCTATGAGAGAACAATAAATTAAAATAACATTTAACCCCTTAGATTCAGGTTTTGGAAACCAAATCCTTGCAGAATATTTGGACATTTAAAGGAGCAGCTTCTAGTTGTGGGTGTGCATGTGTACTCTTCTGTTACTGGAAAGCTCTGGAGGGTTGGCATTTAGTATTGAGGTGACTTTGCTCAAATGCAATGCATTTAAGATCGGGATTCTATAAATAGCAATGCTGTCTCACACTTAAATCTTGCTCACAAGCTCCAGGAGTCAAAAATAAACTTCAGCTGCAAAGCAAATTGAGGGTCATTTATCTAACCAGCCTCAATGCCAGCTACCTTCACTCATTCATCCATCTCGACGGCATTGAATTTAACTAGCAAACATGCCCTGTAGTAAGAAGTCAGAAGTGGACCTCGGCCGTAAATGCCTGTCTATTATCATCTCTGCCTTTCGAAATATGGATGTGACCAAGTTTTCCAAAAAAAAACAGCCACTCTTCCACATCCTGCCCCCTTTCATCCCCACAGCTCAATCCTGTCAAAGTTGCATTTCTTTAATTTTCCTTTTAAATATCTTTGGTAATCTTCCCTCCTTAATCAGAGCCAACTAGAAATATACGTCTTGCAAATCTCAAGCTGCTTCAATTTTGCCTTTTCTGACACAATCTTAGTTTCTCTATATTATCTTTCTCACCGCTAAACATTTTATATCCATAATAATGTATTGAATGCACGGATGGACATATATGTACAAATATAAGGATATGTACGTATATAGAGAGACACCATTCTAAATGGTCTGCGTTCACACTTCTCATTTGTCTCTTTTGTCTGAGATCACATTTCATATAAAATCATCAGAGACGTGTGCATAATGCCACAGGAATGTTTATAATGTTGATTAATTGCAGCATATATTACTGGGCATATAGATATCAGCAAAGAAAGCCAAAATACATGCCTGCATTTGTTGTATGATAGTACCAGTCTGACTCTGCTGGGTAAGCTACTTTAAATGATTACCGTGCAATTTTCTGTCTCCTGCTGATCACTGTGTAGAAGGAAACGTAAAGAAACATTCTCTGTCATCCCACAACCTTAATGTGCAAAGGGACTATTTCATTAACCAACTCACCATTCAGGATGCTGTGGAGTAAGAGGGTTGCCACGATCCACATGCCCTAGGCTTTGTCCTTCTTGCAATGATCCCTGTGCACTTCCCCGTCTTCTGTAATGTAAAATTTGTTACTGTATATGAAGGTTAACATCCACACAGAGAGAGGGAGAGGGAGGGAGAGAGAGAGAAAAAGCTCTTGGTTTACCACAGGCACTGGAGATCAAACCAGCTTGCTTTGGTAGCCCTTTATGCTGGGGCTGTAAGATATGTCTTTGCTGGCCGTGTCCTTAAAACCTGATCTCCTCTCTTCCCTTCTCTTGAGTGCAAACAAAAATAGCCGGATCAGAGATTCAGAGGGTGTGTGCAGCCCCTGGAGACGGCCAGGTGTGCTGGGACACAGAAAGCACTGACAGCAGCAGCACCAGTACAGGCGGCAGCAGCAGCAGGTCGGAAGCAGGTCGACAGGTAAAGCACTCCACCGCCACAGTCAGCTCTGCAATCAGCCTCCCAATTCAACACCATACAGCACATCCACATCTTCCAACAGCTTTAATCACATTGATCCCGGCGCTAAACCAACGCCTGATACTATTAGATCACAACCCATTAACCCACTCCCAGTCTCCAAGCAGCTTAACCCTTTCGTCGCTGTAGACTGGCTTTCAGCAGATTTCCCCCCTCCTCTCTCTCTCCCCCTCAGGCTGAAAGGACAACGAAGGACAACATGAAAGCCTTCATCCTATATTGAATATATTCTGGTTACCGCTTTAAATATATATATATATTTATCCTGGGGGGGGGGGGACTCGCTTTATTCTTAAAGAAGCAGAGCCCAGTTTTTTTTTCCTCTCTCCCTGTGGCCTCGCTCGCTGCAAGAAATCCGGTCAGCATTAATGGAATTGGTGAGCTGAACTACCTGGAACGAATAGCCGCCGCTTTGCTCACCAGCAGCTCAAATACTGACAACCCATCAGTTCTCTCTTTTCCCGGAAACCAAGCTCGAGTGAATATAATTGAGTTGGACATTTAAAATAAATGAAACACTTTCACGCCGCTCTAACATCTCCGATACGTAGAGACCATTAGCACACTCACTCCTTAAAAGGTGATTTTAAACGAAGTATTTTTTTTAATATTTGTACAAAAATATCAACTCTTCCTCGCCTAATATTTATAACGTGGACGGCGCCTGTGTAAATATTAAATCATATTTAACTCTTATCTAAATATTGTATTTATAGATGGATATTCGGCTTACTTTTCCAGTTTATGAGAACTCGAGCGAATAAAACACTAATTAATATTAACCCTTCCAGCCCTAGACGCAACAGCATTCCACACTGCCTGCTTCTCCGCCCACCATTTATTCAAGCCCTCGTTACTTGCGCTTTCAATTGGATTTCACAAGACTGTTGGTCATTTTTTAGCCCCACCTCTGCCTTTGTGCCGTTAATGTCACTTCGTGTCACTCTCCGCTTGCCCGCCGTTGACAGCACTCTTCGGGTTGTATTGAGGGCGTCTCCTGGCGATGCTTGACATTTTTAATTGCCAAACTTCCCAAAATAAAACCATCTCTCCGGGTTTAAACTCTAAACCAAGTCTCGTCTTCCTACACTGAGTGGGGCAGAGGTATTCTCCCGGGCCCAGCCGGACATTAGCATGCACCGTGCAACTTTACCGGTTGGAACCGTGTCGCTCCTCCCGGTGGAGCATTGTCGGAATATTCGTACACGGCGTGCATAAAGGATTGCCGCATCTTAACCCATTACTGTGCCAAGATGTTGTTTAAAGGCCGGATAAGTTATCCCGCACCTTTAAAGACACCGCATGAGCACCTTGTGTACCATAGATAGAGTTCAAATATTGTTTCTCTCTAATGATAGTCCATCCAAACATACTGTCTCATCTATCTGCTATAATAGAACAGATGTTATATTCCGTTTATTAAATGGGATTTTAGTTGTGATTTTTAACGGAGCATTAGTCCAGTGAAAGCTGTATATTTGTGCTTAATAAACTACGTTGGATATCAATGATATTTTCTTGTTTTCCATTAAAGGACTAGTCATTCTTATGGATATTTTCAAGACACTAGCAGGCATCAATTGATTCCTGTGGATTGTCTGTGAGGTCAGGAAGAATGATTTCCGCACAGTCTGGTACCTGCAGTGTTAGAAAGATCTTTTCACACATATTCAAGCCTTTGTACAAAGTAGAATATTCTGGCTTCAAAAGCAGTGCATTGTTCCCTGAATTTAGCAAGTGTGCACAGTAACACTACTGGTAACCCGATTTGGGAACAGCTTCTTTCCAACTGTGATAAGACTGCTGAACCGATCCTGACCTGGATCTGGGCCGTACCCTCCAAATATCCGGACCTGCCTCTCCGTTTTTTTGCACTACCTTACTTCCCATTTTTCTATTTTCTATTTATGATTTATAATTTAAATTTTTAATATTTACTAATTTTAACTATTTTAATATCTTTCATATTTAATATTTGTAATCCAGGGAGTGTGAAGCGCAGAATCAAATATCGCTGTGATGTTTGTACGTTCTAGTACCAATTGTTTGGCGACAATAAAGTATAAAGTATAAAGTATAAACCTGTAACACAAGTGAGCTTTCAGACCATTAGTACAAGCCCAACTCTTTGGAAGTCCCATCTCATTGGTGCCATTTTCCTTCCCAAAAGCTCTGACCGGTTACACAATTTGGACATTAATTTTAATATCAAGGCATATTGTTTGCTGAAGCTGCTTTTAATTGTGCAAAGGTGCACTTTCATCACTGGACGCGGTATTTTCCTGTGTGCTTTGTTGATGTCGGCCTGTGACGTGATGGTCCCAGGGGATGCTGTTGAAGTATGACAGGAAGATATTTGAGAAGGTGTGACACTCACAGGAACATTGCATGGCAAACAAGACTCTGATGATGAAAGTAACAGAAACTGTGGCATTGGATGTTCACTCCATTGGAACCATGTTGAAAATTGGCCAGGAGTCTTCAAGAATGTCCTTCAGTGTCCTACCCAATAACCTTGCCTACTCTGCAGGTCTCATGGATGGATGAAATGCTAAGCAGTATTTATTGATCATTTTTTCATTGTTCCCTTATGGCTCACCAAGACATTTCAGCTAAATAGCAACCACATGGTGAGGTTACCTATAGGCCAGAACAGGTAGGGAGGAGATTTCTTTTCCTTCAGGATAACAATGACCAAATTGACTTTAATGACAATCCAGCCATTTCAAGATCACCATTAATTTTACTAGTTTTTTAATTCCATGTGTTATTTAATTATAGTAGCTTGGTGGGTGTTGCTGGCAGCCAATACATTGACCCACACTCAATACTTCAAGAACATATTCTTCCCTCCACCGTGAGATCTCTTCACAGTCCATAAGACCTCATGAACACAGCCTCATTATTTATCTTTTGCACTATTTATTTATTTATTTGTAATTTATAGAGATTTTATGTGTTGCACTATACTACAGCAGCAAAACAACAAATTTCATGACAATAAATCTGATTCTCATTCTGATTCATTGATTAAATTCTGCATCTGACAACTGGGGAGTTTAAATTCAAGTAGTTGCATTAATCTGCAAAAATGAAATAAGCACTGATCACAGTAATAGCAATCATGAAATTACTAAATTATTACAAGCACATTTGTTCCACTACATTCTTCAAGGATGGAAATCTGCCATCTTTGCCTATCCTGATTCCAAGCCACTACTGTAAATGATACTGTAACTACCTCCTCAATATTGGGTCAATTAAAGGTGGGTCCTGACAAAGGGTCTCGGCCCGAAACGTCGACTGTACCTCTTCCTATAGATGCTGCCTGGCCTGCTGCATTCACTAGCATTTTGTGTGTGTTGGTGGGTAAAGAGCCCTCATACTGATGATGACTGCATGATCAGCAGAAAAGTAACTTGAATATAAATTCTCCATACTCCATAATGGGATTTCAAACTGAGTTTATTGTCATTCAACCATACACATGCATATAGCAAAATGAAACAATGTTCTTCTGGGGCCAAAGTTGTGAAAACACAGTACGTATAGTGACACACAGCACATATAGATGCAAAATGATAACATCACGAGTCCTGGAGTGACATGTCCTGAAGACTGACAGGTTGACGAAGTGTGAGGTATATGATTAAGTAAGGCAGTGTAATGTTACTGGCATTATTATAATAAAACAAGCAGTCATATAAATATGTGAAACTGCAGCAATAAAAGATAAAGAGTGACCAGTGCAGGATGAAAATGTGTCTGTGAGTTGGGGAGTTTGCATTGAATATTCCAGTGATCCAGCAACCACCATGCAACTTCAATGTGAATTACTTAACATAAGAAGACTTGTGGTTTTCACTAGAAATCCGAACTGGAGAATGATATCTGGGCCTCTCAATAATCGTGCCATTTTTTTTTGTGGTTTCCTTTCATAGAATAAAGCATATTGCTCATTAGGAATGGAGGAAGCTATGCTGGAGGTGGTGGAGTAGGAAGGGAAGAGACATTGGCAAGCACCCAAAGGTCTCCCTGTATTCTCTTGCAATTTGTGGGGTCTTCATTTGGATAGCAAATTCTTTGCATACCCAAGTAACAACCCAAAACCCACTGATGGAGGTCTGCTCCTCTGATTACATGAACATCAGAGGCAGCACTAGGAGTTTGATTTTCATGACTATATATAGAGGGATAGCACCTCCGGTGAAGGACTTGTCATGTCCACTCTGAGGCAGCTCACTAACCTTTGGTCTCCACCAGATACTCAGTTCTCATCTGTGGCTCCAAGTAGCACTCTACACTCGCCACACCCCAATACCCCTTTGACAGGTGGGCTAAACCAGGTGAGGATCGTGCCGAGTCTCATAAACTGGTGAGATAAGGACCTGCCTGCCCTAGCATGTGAAGTCAGCTCCGGCTGGCTGGGCAGATGACATCAACAGTGAGATCCCATGACCTGGAATGCAGTTCCGCAGAGCCTTGTGGAGAGCGAAGCGCATGACAAGGCACAAAAACATGTCATGATAGTCCACTGCAACCAAGAAGGACCCAGTCGTAATGACCATTCATATCACTGAACCTTGACTTTTGAAGTTGAGAAAGTGGAACTATCCTGGAGCAGTGGCATTTCCACTTTGGTAGTTTCTTAAGCAACACACTCAGTATGGTGGAAGAACTCGGCAGGTCAGGCAGCATCTATGGAAAAGAGTAAACAGTCAATATTTTGGGCCGAGTCCCTTCTTCAGGACTTTTTCAGTCCCTCTGAAGTTTCTTTGTGCGGTTCAACTTCACCTAAGAAGAAATACAAACATCTAATTGTCATCATTAGATACAACGGACAACCAATATATTCTATATATTCTAATGAAACCATAGGACTGGGTCAAGTCAACATGAAAAATCTGTCAAGATTCAAAAGAGGAAAGAAGATGAGATGTATGGAAAAAACATTTGAAACAAGATAAGATGATGGGAAGCCTGGGTTTAATTTTTTTTTGTAGCCATGAGACAAAATGAAGAGTGGGCCATTCCATAGACCTTTTCAAGGAGAAGAGACAGATATCAAAGAAGAAATTAAGTAATTAGACAGAGATGAAAGACTGAAGGTATATCTTTGGTGGTTTTCGAAGGCAGTATGTTTGAATATAGTTGTATTAACAGCTATCTCTTGGGCTTAAGGAATTTGTTTTAATTCCTTTCTATCTATTAGTAATTTTATTGCAAGTCAAGAAAAACAACAGATTATAAACTGCTACCCTATTTCTTAAATAGTGTAGGGGGTCAGTAACAGAATAAAACTGGTTTACAATCATGTGCGTCATTGCATCTGCTACGAACAGAGGTAGGATAAGCTGGATCAGGAGGGATACCGGTGTTAGGATTCCACAGTAAAATTAAAACCAAGTTACAATTCTAAAATTGTAGGAGTACTCCTTATAGCATGCACCCCTCAAGATGGGGGATACTTTAGTCTAGCAATGCAAAAGATTTATGGATGGGTGTGGACATGAAGACTCAAAAAGGCTCCAGCCTCCAGATCAAAACATAACTTTAGCCATAATATGGTACTGTTGGTGTTGAAGAACTGCCACACCAGACTGCATAAGAGCACTTTGTAAGCTTCATAGAAATAATTCACAGGGTAAAGAGATTTCCGACAATTTTATGATGTTGGAAAGAGGTAATTACTTTAACACTTTTCTTTCCAATTCTGACTAGTTGTTCAGATGCTAGCAAAACAGAACTGCATTGAAGTGGAGACACAAGACTCCGCAGATGTGGAATCTGGAGCGTCAACCATCTGCTGGACGAACACATCGGGTTGTGCAGCATCTGTGGGAGTAAAGGAACTGTTGACATTTCGGGTAGAAATCTTGCATTGACCATGCATTAAAATGTTTCTGACTATCTACACCCTTTTACGTAATCAAAAGAAAACAATTTATGTTTTTGGTGGCTTATGTTTTGTGCAGCAGCAATGGTAGTGTAGCAGTTAGTGTAATGCTATTACTGCGCCAGCGATCCGCGTTCAATTCTGCTGCTGTCTGTACGGAGTTTGTACATTCTCCCCATGACCACATGCATTTCCTCCAGGTTCTCCAGTTGCTTCACACATTCCAAAAGGCATATGGATCAATAGGTTAATTGATCAATTGCGTGTAATTGGGCAGTGTGGGCTCTTTGCCTGTTGCCATGCTGTATCTCTAAATAAAAGTTAAAAAGATTATGGGATATAGGTGTCACTTTTAAACTTGGTATTGCCCATCCCAAGTTGGCCTTGAGAAGGTGGGTAAGCTGCCTCTTGAATTACTGTGGCCCATCTAGTGAAGGTACCCACAATGCTATTGAGAGTTTTGGATTTTTGACCCAGCAACGAGGAAATAATGGTGATATTACTCTGGGACATGATAATATACAGCTTCAAAGGGAACTTACAGGCACACATGTTCCACTTTACTAACTGTCCTTGACCTTCCCTGTGACAAAGTTACCAGATTTGAGAAGCGTTGTAAAAAAAAAGTAATCAAATAAAATTTGATGGTGGAGGTGAACACATTAAGCTGCCATGTCGATCAGAATTTTTATGTGCTACGTGTCTCAACTATCAGAATCAAAATCAGGTTTATGATCACCAACCTATAGGATGTGAAATGTGTTATTTTGCAGCAGCAGTGCAATGCAATGATGTTAAAATGACTATAAATTACAAAATAAATGAATGGTACCAACTAAAGGAATGATGAAGTAGTGTTAATCAAAAATCTGATAGTGCAGGGGAAGAAGCTGTTCCTAAATCATTCGGTGTGGGTCTTCAGGCTCCTGTACCTCCACCGTGATGGTGGTCCTGAGAGGAGGGCATGTTCTAGATGATGTGTGTCTTTTGTGATGTATACTGCCTTCCTGAGGCACAGTCTCCTGAAGATCAACCCAGTAGCTTCATGATGAGAGCAGAACATAGACCATTGAACAAAACAGCAGAATACAGGCCTTTCGTCCCATGATGTTGTGCTGAGCTTTTAACCTACTGTAAGATCAATCCAACCCTTTCCTTACAGATAGTGCTCCATTTTTCTATCATCCATGAGCCGATCTAAGAGTTCATAAACGTCTCTAATGCATCTGCCTCTACCATGACAATTTCTCTCTTGTCAATTCAGGAGGAACCTAATAAAGTGGCCACTGATTATGTATCCCCCAGACTTCCTCTACCCAGCAACGTAGTTTAGAAAGACAAACTCTTCACTTTCCAATGTTCCCTGGCCAACTGCCAGCATATTACACCTACACAGAAGTGTGCTGTTTCTCCCACTTCCAGGGCTTACATAAGAACATAAGAAATAGGAGGAGTAGGCTATCCGGCCCATCAAGCCTGCCCTGCCATTCAATAGGATCATGGCGGATCTGTCCATAAACTCAGCTCCATCTACCTGCCTTTTCCCCATAACCCTTAATTCCCCTACTATGTAAAAATCTATCTAACTGTATCTTAAATATATTTAGTGAAGAAGCCTCAACTGCTTCCCTGGGCAGAGAATTCCACAGATTCACCACTCTCTGGGAAAAACAGTTTCTCCTCAGCTCCATCCTAGATCTTCTCCCCTGAATCTTGAGGCAATGTCCCCTAGTTCTAGTCACACCTACCAATGGAAACAAGTTTCCTACTCTTATCTATCCCTTTCAAAATTGTTTATGTTTTTATCAGATCCCTTCTCATTCTTCTGAATTCCAGAGAGTATAGTCCCAAGCAACTCAATCTCTCCTCATAGGTTAACCCCTTCATCTCTGGCATCAACCTGTAAACCTCCTCTGCACTGCCTCCAAAGCCAGTATATCCTTCCTCAAGTATGGAGACCAGAACTGCTCACAGTACTCCAGGTGCGGCCTCACCAGTACCCTGTATAGTTGCAGCATGACCTCCCTGCTCTTGAATTCAATCTGTCTAGCAATGAAGGCCAACATTCCGTTTGCCTTCTTAATAACCTGTTGTACCTGCAAGCCAACTTTTTGTGATTCATGCACAAGCACTCCCAAGTCCCTTGGTTTGGTTAAATACATTGAAACAAGAACAGAAAATGTTGGACTTTCAATGGGACCCTCCCACAAAAACTTCTGCCATCTTCAACATGAACCCTACCATCAAACACATCTTTACCTCCCACCCCCCCCCCAACACTCTGCTTTCATAGAACATAGACTAGTACAGCACATTACAGGCCCTTCGGCCCACAATGTTGTGCCGACCCTCAAACCCTGCCTCCCATATAACCCCCCACCTTAAATTCCTCCATATACCTGTCTAGTAGTCTCTTAAACTTCACTAGAGTATCTGCCTCCACCACTGACTCAGGCAGTGCATTCCACGCACCAACCCCTCTCTGAGTAAAAAACCTTCTTCTAATATCCCCCTTGAACTTCCCACCCCTTACCTTAAAGCAGTGTCCTCTTGTATTGAGCAGTGGTGCTCTGGGGAAGAGGCACTGGCTATTCACTCTGTCTATTCCTCTTATTATCTTGTACACCTCTATCATATCTCCTCTCATCCTCCTTCTCTCCAAAGAGTAAAGCCCTAGCTCCCTTAACCTCTGATCAAGATGCATACTCTCTAAACCAGGCAGCACCCTGGTAAATCTCCTCTGTCCCCTTTCTGCAAGGATCGCTCCCTCCATGATTCCCTTGTCCATTCATCCCTCTCCACTAATCTCTCTCCTGGCACAGATCCCTGCAAAAGATCGAAATGCTACTCCTACTACCCATATACCTCTCCCTTACCTTCATTCAGGTCCTCAAGCAGTCCTTCCAGGTGAGTCAACACTCCTGCATCTGCTGCTCCTCCTGATGTGGCCTCCTCTACTTTGATAAGACCCAACATAAATTGGGGCAACTGCTTTGTTGAGCATATTCACCCCACCTGCAAAAAAACAGGATTTACCAGTGGCCAAACATTTTAATTCCAATCCCCACTCCCATTCTGACATGTCGCCCCATGGCTTCCTCGACTGTCACAATGAGATCACTCTCAGGTTGGAGGAGCATCGCCTCATATTCCACTGGGTAGACCCCAACTGGATGGCATGAACATTGATGTCTCCAGCCTCCAGTAATTTTCCATCTCACCCATCCCCTCTTCTTCAATTTCTTCACTCTGAACCCCTCTTACCTCTTCTCTTTCTCCTCACCTGCCTATCAGTTATCCCTAGTGCCCCTCCTTCTTCCCTTTCTATAACGGTCCACTTTTCTCTCCTATCAGATATCTCCTTCTTCAGCCTTTTACCTTTTCCACCTCTTACCTCCTAGCTTCTTCCTTCATCCCCCCTCTCCACCCACCCACATGCTTCACCTATCAGCTTCTAGCTTGTATACCTCCCCCTCCCCTCAACTTTGTGTTCTGGCTTCTTCCCCCTTCTTTTCCAGTCCTGATGAAGGGTCTCAACTGTTCAATCTTTCTCACAGATGCTGCCTGACCTGTTGAGATCCTCCAGCATTTTGTGGCCGTTGCTCAGAAAATTTCAGAGACACTCAGCAGGTCAGTCAGCATCTGTGGAGAAAGAAAGAGGGTTAACATTTGAGACCAAAAACCATTGGTTCCAAATTTCCAGCATTGCAATAAATAAATATTTAGTGAAAAAAATAACTAAGCCAAGCAATCTGGTAGGAGCAGCGCAGAGCTTTGGCAGCGTCAGAGACACTCGTTTATTTGGCTCCCTTATCAATACTGTAGGAAGAACATGGTATCTCAGCTTTTTCATTAGTTCAAAGTTAAAGTAAATTTATTATGAAAGTACATATGGCCCTGAAATTCGTTTTCTTGTGGTCGTACTCAGTAAATCGAAGAACTGTAACAGAATCAATGAAAGTCCACAACCAACAGGGTGGACAAACGACCAATGGACAAATAACAACAAACTGTGCAAATACAGAAGAAATCAAAAATAATAATAATAAATAAATAATCAATAAATATTGAGAACATGAGATGAAGATTCCTTGAAAGTGAGTCCACAGGGTGTGAGAACAGTTCGATAATGGGGGCAAGTGAATCTGAGTGAGGTTATCCCCTCTGGTTCAAGAGTTGGATATTAGAGGGGTAATAACTATTCCTGAACCTGGTGGTGTGAGTCCTGAGGCTCCTGAACCTTCTTCCTGATGGCAGCAGTGAGAAGAGAGCAAGACCTAGGTGGTGGGGGTCCCTGATGATGCATGCTACTTTCCTGCAGCAACGCTCAACGGTAGGGAGGGCTTTACCCTTGATAGACTGGGGTTATCCACTACTTTCTGTAGAATTTTCTACTCAAGAGCATTGGTATTTTAAATAGCTGATTTATTTCCCCCCGCCACCCCATTCTCCTGCCTCTCCCTGTAACCCTTGATGCCCTACTAATTAGATACTTAACAACCTCTGCTTTAAATATACCCAAAGATTGGTCTCCACAGCCAATGGTGGCAATGATTTCCATAGATTCACAACACTCTGGCTAAAAGAATTCCTCCTCAGTGGTGCTTTTGCAAACTGTAGCCAGAAGACCAAGGTTGATGAAAGAATGATTGGTTATCCTTATTTCCAATGTCCTTTAGCCCAGATGAAACCCAAGTGAGTGTGAGACTATTGCCCTTGAGGTGGATTCACCTCATTTGCTGCAATTTAATCCCGCTGGCTTTAATCCCAAAGTGTACTGTTCATTGCGTTTCACACAAATGCAGATTTTGTGTTCTGAAATTGACTTATTTTGGCAAGGAGACAGCTAATTCCAACACTTCATTACATGGATAGATGTGTCCAATAACGGCTCACTTTAACGTAAATGAAATTTATTCTCCATAAGCCGTGCTTTGCTGACTTGAAACAATGCCTGAGCAAAATAAACAATAAAGAATATTACCCAAAGATTAATAGTGCATTGTGGTTTTCAGCAAAGAATATTAAAAGCTCCCTGAAGACAATACCCTTTGTATCAATCTCCACTTCCCCATGCTGTCAATAATACACATCAGCAGCTTATATCAATTGCATTAAAATCGATTGATGGAACTTAAAGGAATTGGCATACTGAAAATTAAAGGTTCTGCAATATTAATGATTAATGCATCTTTATGAATTGCTGTATTTATAAGCCAGTTTTTGCCGCGCAATCAAACTAATTCCCTTATATGCAATTTTCTGGCCCATGCACTGTGATTATCTGGCAAACTGACAATAATCATTGGCCAAATTGCTTTATTCTGTTAACTAACCTAAAATCAAAATATTTGTTGTGAAGTAATAAGAAGCAGCATCGACTTCAACAGCAAAGACACTTGGATTGTTTTTCACTTGTCTGGGCTTCCACAGATGAAAGGTCCGGGCAGCATCTGGATGTTGAAATGTTAGGCCCCAGGTCTGGGTTTGAATCAGATTCAGACAGATGGGATCAAAGTCTCTTGTGTTTGCTGACCCTAAGGATCCAACGTGAAAGTAGTTTTACAGTCTTTAATTCTGTTACAGCAGCCCACAGCACGTCATTCTTTCTATTTTGACATTAATTGGAAATTACTTCAAGAGGTTATAGGATGGCTGGTTTGGAGTGAAAATGTAGTCTGCTCCGGCAGTGGACTGAGGGAATTTTATAGAAGTCCTTGTATGCAACGAAATTTAATCAATCGCAGACTGCTAGAGGGTTTGAAATTAGCTTTTGAAGGTCCTTTCCAATGCAGAGGACATATCCATGTAATAACTGAGGAAACTCAGGTTTGGGACATGAACTGGGAGGTGTCACTTGGAATTCAGATATCATTGGATGTCCACAAAAAGACGGGCACAAATTTTCCAGCTGCAGTGCAGAATTTTCTGCATTGTGAGATATGTCCTATGTCCACCCTGTGTGTTATAGTTATGCTGAATCATCGTGCTGTTCAAATCTCATTAGAATACAAAACGTAGCAGAGTACAGCACAGGAACAGGCCATTTGGCCCACAATGTTGTGCTGAACCAGCTAAAAAGCAAATCAGAAACAACCAAACACTAATCCCTCCTACCTACACAATGTCCATATCCCTCCATCTTCCTTACATCCATGTGCCTGTCCAAGTGTCTCTTCAAAGCCTCTACTGTATTTGCCTCGGTCACCATACCAGACAAGGCATTCCAGGCATCCACAACACTCTGAGTAAAAATTTACCCCTCACATCCCCCTTGAAACTACCCCCTCTCATCTTCAATGCATGCTCTCTAGTATTAGATATTTCCACCCTGAGAAACAGATGCTCTCGTTCTACTCTATCTGTGCTTTTCATATTCTTGTAAACCTCTATCAGATCTGTCCTCTTGAGAAAACAACCCAAGTTTATCCCGCCTCTCATGATAGCACATGCCCTCTAAACAAGGCAACATCCTGATAAACCTCTTCTGCACCCTCTCCAAAGTCTCAACATCCTTCCTGTAGTGGGGTGACCAGAACTGTATGCAATCCTCAAGATGTTGCGCGACCAGAGTTTTATAAAGTTGCAACATTACCACCTGACTTTTCAACTCATTGCCTCAACTAATAATAGCAAGCATTCCATAAGCCTTCTTAACCACCTTATCGACCTGTGTGGCCACTTTAAAGGAGCTTTGAACTTGGATCCCAAGATCCCTCTGTTCAGTAACACAGTTAAGAATCTTGCCCTTAACAGTGTACTGCCTCCTTGCATTTCCCATACCGAGGTGCAACACCTCACATTTATCTGGGTTAAACTCTGTCTGCCATTTTTCTGCAACTGATCTCTACTGCACTGTATTCTTTGCTAGTCTTCTACTCTATCCACAATTCTAACAATCTTGGTATCATCTGCAGATTTACTAACCCACCCATCTACATTTTCATCCAGGCCATTTATATACGTCACAAACAGCAGAGGTTCCAGCACAGACCCCTGTGGAACTCCACTAATTACATTTCTCCAGCTCGAATGGCCCTTCAACCACTACCCTCTGTGTTCTATTCACAAGCCAGTTCTGAATCCAAACAGCCAAATTGCCGCAAATCCCATGCATCTTAATCTTCTGGATTAGCTCCCACGAGGGACTTTGTCAAACGCCTCAGTAAAATTAATGTAGACAACATCTGCTGTCCTACCCTCATCAATCTCTCTCGTCACCTTGTCAAAAAAACTCAATCAAGTTGGTAAGACATAATCTGCCCCACACAAAGCTTTGCTGCCTCTCCCTAATTAGGCCATGGGTTTCCAAACGCTCATTTATCCTATCCTTAAGACTTTTCTCCAGCAGTTTCCCTACAACTGATGTGAGACTCACTGGACTATAGTTTCCCTGGTTCCCTTCTTCAATAGAGGTACAACATTAGCCACTTGTCAGTCCTCCAGGACCTCACCTGTGACCAAAGAGGACACAAAGATACTCATTAAGGGCCCAGAAATCTCGTCTTTTGCCTCCTTCAATAACCTGGGGTAAATCTCATCAGATTTTGGGGACTTATCCACATTAATACTTATTAGGAGGCCCAGCATTTCCTCCTCCTTGACCTCTAAATGCCCTAACATATTTATACACTCAGGACTGATCTCCTGGTCCTCCATATCCTTTGAGTTGGTTAATACTGAAGCAAAGTACTCATTGAGGACCTCACTCACGTTCTCTGCATCCAAACAAATGTTACCCCCCCCACCTGCCTTTATCCTTGAGTGGTCCTTCCCTCTCCCTAGTTATCCTCTTGCTCTTGATGTATGTATAGAAAACTCTGGGTTCACCTTAATACTACTTGCCAAGGAATTTCCATGCCCCCTGACCCCGGCTTTCGTTATTCCCTTCTTTAGTTCTTTTCTGGCGTTTACTCCTCATATGATTGTTTGATTCTAACTTCCAAAGCTTTGCATACTTTTCCTTTTTCTTTTTGACTAGATTCATCACTTCAATGGACTTCCAAGGGTCTCTTATCTTTCCATCCCCATCCTTCCTTCAAACAGGAATATACCTTTCCTGTACTCTGCGCAATTGATCTTTAAACACTCTCTACATGTCTGATGTGGACTTGCCAGAGAAAAGGTGTTCCCAATTAACACTTCTTGGATCCTGCCTAATGCTCTTGTAATTTGTCCTACTCCAATTTAAAACTCTTCCACAAGGACCATACCTATTTTTATCTATAGCTATCCTGAAAATGAAGGAGTTGTGGTCACTGTTCCCTAATACTTCACCCACTGAAAGGTCAGGCACCTGGCCAACATCAGATCCAGTACGGCCCCCGCGCTCATTGGACCATCAACATATTGATTTAAGAAATATTCCAGGATGCACTTAATAAATTCTTCCCCATCTAAAGCCCTTACACTAAGAAGATCCCAACTTATATTAGGGAAGTTGAAATCCCCCATGACAACAAACCTATTGTTTTTACACACTGCCTTTAACTGATTACATATTTGCTCCTCAGTGTCCCAGTGGCTATTTGGGGTCTGTAGTTCAATCCTCTCAGTGTGATTGCACCCTTCCTGTTCCTGAGTTCCACCCAAATGGCCTTTGTGTCTGACCCCTCCATTACATCTCCTCTGAGTACATCTGTGATATTGCCCTGATTTGTAGTGCAACTCCCCTCCCCCACCCTTTAACCTTCTCCTCTGTCTTTTCTAAAACTTGGAAAACCTGGTACATTAATCACCCTGGTACATTAATCTGCCCTCTCTCAACCAAGTTTCAGTAGTGGCTACAGCATCATAGTTCCATGTACTGATCCATGCTCTACGTTCATCACCCTCACCCATAATAATCTCAGCATTAAAATATCATCATCATCATCAGGTGCCATGCCCAGTTTGAGCTTTGACTGCCATGGCCCACACATTCCTGTTTCGGGTCAAGTGGATCAATTCATTGGTATTCATTTCCAGATCTCTGGCTGCTGTCTCCATCATCATTTGTCTTTGTCTTCCCCTTGCTTTCTTCTCTTCAATCTTTCCCATAATTACCGTGCATTCTAACTCCTCTTTCCTTAATCACATGCCCAATGAAGTTACGTTGCCTTTTCATGATCTCATACATTATTTCTCTTTTTGTGTTTGCTCTGTTCATGACATCCTCATTAGATATTCGTTTCATCCATGATATTCTTTGCATCATCCTCAAAAACCACATTTCTGCTGCTACAATTCGTTTCCTCGTGTTACTAGATATTGTCCAACATTCTGAGCCATATAATAAAAGTACTGGATAAAAGTAACATTTCAGTACTCTGAGATGGATTGTCATGCCTAGTTTACTATTGGTCAGTATACTCTTCATTCTTGTAAAAGTGTCTTTTGCCATCCCTATTCTTCTTTTAATGTTCAAGTCACACCTGCCATCTGATGTCACCCAGCTTCCTAAGTAGCAAAAGTTCTGTACTTGTTTTATGTCTTCCCGTTTATTCTCAGCCTGCAGATAGGATTCTCCTTCTTTTTGGATATCACCATACATTCTGTCTTTTTGCAATTGATAGATAGACCCATTTTTGCACTTTCTTCATCAATTAAGTTTTGTAGTTCTTCCTCCGTACTTGCAATTAACAGTGTCATCTGCATATCTGAAATTATTGATGTTTACATCACCAACTTTGATTCCCAAGATGTCTCTTATTTTTTGTAATATTGTTTCACTGTACACAGTAAATAAATCAGGAGAGAAAACATACCCCTGTCTAGTGCCTCTCTTGATTTTCATAAACTGACTCACTTCTCCATCTATTCTTACAGTGGCAGTTTGTTCCCAGTACAGATTTCTGGTTAGGCGAATGGCTTTCAAATCTAGATCTAGACTTTTCTGTAATATTTCAAATAACTTATTATGCCTCACTTTATCAAATGTTTTTGTGTAGTCGATAAAACAAACTAACAAATCTTTTTGCACTTGAATAGCTCGTTCTGATAGAATCCTTAACATCAATATTGCATTTCTTGTACCTTTGTCTTTCACAAAACCACATTGTTCTTTGCCTGTTTCAGCTTGTATCTTAAATACCTTGTATCATTAAAATATAGACACTTCAAACTATCCGACCCATCATATTTCAGTTTTGCCTTTCAGTACTTTTCCTGACATCTACCTTCAGGTCTAATCCTTCCCTTATTGACCTGAGACTCCAATACCCATCTCATGTGAAACTAATTTAACTCTCCCGAGCAGCATCAGCAAACATCTCCCCCCGGCCCCCCACCCCGCACCTCTCCAGCCAGGATATTGATACCCCACCAGTTCAGGTGCAACCTGCCCCTCTTGTATAGGACAGTCCTCCCCCAGAAAAAGTTCCAATGATCCAAGAACTTGAAACCCTGTCCATACACCATCTCCTCAGCCACTCATTCATCTGTGCTGTCACCCCATTTCTCTTCTTTTTAAATCTCTTTATTGTTATATTATACAGAAAAATAACGAGTACATTGAAGTAACAACACTTACCATGTCTCAAAAAAGATATAATCTTAAAGATTGAAAAAAAAATTGTGATAACAAAAAAAACCTACTAAGAAGAAAAGTGAGAAAAAAAAGAACCCTTTAGGTGTACAACCCTGGAGTCATGCATCATACAAAAAGCTTCTAAAAATAAGTATCAAATCGCCAGCAAGAAAAGAAAATATACTAAAAAATTTACAATTAGATCGTGGAAAAATCTATCAATTAGCTCAAATGATAATAATGAGCAAATGAGCCCCATCTTTTCTCAAAATCAAATAAGGGTTCAAAGGTTTGACTTCTAATTTTCTCCAAACTAAGATATAGCATCATTTGAGAGAACCATTGTGACAAAGTGGGAGTTGATGTATCCTTCCACTTCAACAAAATGGCCCTCCCAGCTATGAATGTAACAAATGCAATAACATGTTGGTCAGACACAGAAATACCATGAATATTTTGAGGAATTATTCCAAAAAGCACAGTTAATTTATTAGGTTGTAGATTAATTTTAAGTGCTTTAGAAGTTGTTGAAAAAACTGACTTCCCTAACTGTTCCAATATAGAACAAGACCAAAACATATGTGTCAGTGTAGCTCTCTTAGTTTTACATCTATCACAATGATTATCAACATTAGAGAAGATTTTAGAAAGTCTCTCCTTCGTCAAATGATAACAATGTACAATTTTAAATTGAATCAATGAATGGCTAGCACAAATTGAAGAAGAGTTAACCAACTTCAAAATCTGCATCCAATCCTCCATCATAAACGTCAAATTAAGTTCCTTTTCCCAATCCTGTTTAATCTTAGATAAAGGACGCTTATCCCATTGTAATAATAAATTGTAAATTCTTCCAATAGAACCCTTGATCGAAGGAGTCATATTCATAATAGTATCTAACAGGTCAGCCTCCAATATGAAAGGAAAATTACTTAAATATTTGTGTAAAAAAATGTCTAATTGGAGGTATTGCAGAAAGTGTGAGTATGAAAGAGAATATTTATCAATTCATTGTTCAAAAGACATCAATTTATCTTCTTTAAATAAATCCAAAAAAGAATTAATACCTTTATTTTTCCAAAGTAAAAAAATTAGATCATTCAAAAAAGGCTTAAAAAAGTAATTTTGATAAATTAAACTACAAAGTTTAATTTTTTTAAGATCAAAAATTGCGGAACTGGAGCTAAATTTGTAAAGAGTACTTAATCACAGGATATAGGTTTAAATTAACAACTTTAGCTAACACGGGGGACAAGGCAAGGCTGTTCATTAAGTCCTTTGTTGTTTAATTTAATATTAGAACCCCTTGCTATTGCTCTTCGTGAGGCTAAAAATGTCCATGGGATTTTTGTGAATGAGACCATACATAAGATCTCTCTTTATGCTGATGATTTATTGGTTTATATATCTAACCCTGATGAATCTATTCCTGCCTTGCTAAAATTATTTAATGAATTTGGAGGTTTTTCAGGATATAAAATAAATTTTAGTAAAAGTGAATTGTTTCCTTTAAATGATTCTGTCTCTATATATGATAATACTCCTTTTAAAGTTTCAGACTCTTTTAGATATTTAGGTATTATAATTACAAAAAAAATTTAAGGATCATTATAAAGCCAATTTTGTTCCTTTAGTAGACTCTATGAAGTATTTATTTAGTAGATGGAGTCCACTTACATTTTCACTTGTTGGTCATATTCATATAGTTAAAATGATGATTTTACCAAAATTTTTATATTTATTTCAGAATATTCCTGTTTTTTTGGCTAGGAAGTTTTTTAATCAGGTTGATTCTATTATTTAATCTTTTATTTGGAATAATAAAAGACCAAGAATTAGTAAATGTCACTTACAAAAATTGAAAAAGGATGGAGGTCTTGCTTTGCCTAATCTAAGAATGTATTATTGGGCTGTTAATGTGCCATACATGTCTTTTTGGTTATACTGGGTTGATAAGAGTGATCAGCCAATTTGGGTAGACCTGGAACTGAAAGTTGTAAAACAGTTTTATTTAACCTCGTTAATGGGAGCTGCTTTACCTATGCAATTAGTTAAAGTTGTGAATTTAAACCTGTCACCCCATTGCTATCTGCCCTAGCCTATAGCGCAAGGAGTAATCTGGAGATTGAAACCTTGAAGGTCCTTCACTTCAACCTCTTTCCTAGCTCTATACTTTCACTGCATGGGACCGCTTCCCCTTTTCTGCCAAAGTCATTGGTGCCAATATGCACCACGACCTCTGGCTGATCCCTTTTCCCTTAAGAATATCCTACAACTGCTCTCATACATCCTGGACCATAGCATCCAGGAGGCAACACACCATCCTGATATCTCTTTTGTGACCCCAGAGTCTCCTTTCTGTCCCTCCAACTGCCGAGTCCCCTATAAATAAAGCACTGCCTGACTTTATCTTTCCCTGTCAAGCCTCAGAGCTGGCCATGGTGCTCTTAATTGGTGAGAGGTCAGACCTATTGGGCAAACAACTTTCCAGTGAATATCTTTGGGAGAGGGATGATCAGATTCCCTTTCAGATCAAGTAATCTCCTGATTCCTGGGTATGCTGACTGACTGGCAATAAGTTGGTGTTGCAAATTCAATTGTAGAATAATACAGCATGGAAAAGTGCACATCAGCCCAACTGGTCTACAACAACTAAAACGCCCATCTAATCTAGTCCCATTTGCCTGAATTTGGCCCATAACCTTCTAAAGCCCTTCAGCCCTCGGGTGGCAATTTTATTGATGACTCACCAACACGTGAATAATTAATGAGGTATCAGCTGGCCTTGAGGATGGGAATATTCTTCACTTGTCTCCAGAACACCCGGTAATGATGGCCATCCTTGCGGTCAGCGCCAAGCGTCATAACAGAGCTTTACAGCTGATGGAATCTAAGCAGTGAGATTTCATGTCCTTATGAGGATAGGCTGAGCAAGTTTGCTTTTTTCTTTGAAGAGAAGGAAGATGACGGGGGACCTTAAAGAGTTACATAGAAACATAGAAAACCTACAGCACAATACAGGCCATTTGGCTCACAATGTTGTGCTGAACATGTACTTTAGAAATTACCTAGGGTTACCCATAGCCCTCTATTTTTCTAAGCTCCATGTACCTATCCAGGAGACTCTTAAAGGACCGTATCACTTCCTCCTCCACCGCTGTTGCTGGCAGCCCATTCCACGCACTCCCCACTCTCTGTGTAAAAATTTACCCCTGACATCTCCTCTGTTGCTACTTCCAAGCACCTTAAAACTGTGCGCTCTTGTGTTAGACATTTCAGCCCTGGGAAAAAGCCTCTGACTACCCACATGATCAATGCCTCTCATCATCTTATACACCTCTATCAGGCCACCTCTCATTCTCCGTCACTCCATGGAGAAAAGGCCGAGTTCACTCAACCTATTCTCATAAAGCATGCTCCCAAATCCAGGCAACATCCTTGTAAATATCCTCTGTTTTTTTTTAGTGTGTCGCACCAGACAGTCAGCCATTCTTGTCTGGCGCGTGGTGTCAGGATTGATCTCCTTTTGGAGTAGCTGGGTCATGATATGAACGTTCCTGACTCGACACTTTGACGCTCAACCCGGCACGGATGGAAAGCATGCTCGGGGAGTGGCCCGACTTGGATTCGAAACCGTGAGCCTTCGTCCGGAGTCCGGCGCTGATGCCATTGATCCACCAGCCGGCCTCTGTACCCTTTCTATAAGTTGTACAAAGTGATAGTGTGGCCACATGGCCAAGTGGTTAAGGCATTCGACTAGCGATCTGAAGGTCGTGAGTTCGAGCCCCAGCTGAAGCAGCGTGTTGTGTCCTTGAGCAAGGCACTTAACCACACAGTGCTCTGTGACGACACCGATGCCAAGCTGTATCGGCCCTTGCCCTTCCCTTGGACAACATCAGTGTCGTGGAGTGGGGAGACTTGCAGCATGGGCAACTGCTGTTCTTCCATACAACCTTGCCCAGGCCTGCGCCCTGGAGAGTGAAGACTTTCCAGGTGCAGATCCATGGTCTCGCAAGACTAACGGATGCCTTTAAAATTTACCAAAGTGATAGGAGGCATAGATTGAGTGGACAGTCTGAAACTTTTCCCAGCGTGAAAATGGCTAGTATGAGGGGGCAAAATTTTTAGGGGTTTTTGGAGGGAAGTATAGAGGGTATGTCAGAGGTGGGTTTTTTTAACATAGAAAGTTGTAGGTGCATGGAATTCTGGATTCTGAAACTAATCTGAATTGAATTGACTTTATTACTTACATCCTTCAAATACATGAGGAGTAAAAATCTTTATGTTACGTCTCTGTTCAAATGTGCAATGTGTAATGATAGTAATTTATAATGAATATTATGTACAACAGGATAGTCAATATAACATAGAAATACAGTAGCATCAGCCTGAATTAATCAGTCTGATGGCCTGGTGGAAGAAGCTGTCCCGGAGCCTGTTGGTCCCGGCTTTTATGCTGCTGTACCATTTCCCAGATGGTAGCAGCTAGAACAGTTTGTGGTTAGAATGTGTTGCCAGGGTGGTAATAGAGGCAGATACACTAGGGGCATTTAAGAGACTCTTAGATAGGAACATGGATGAATGAAAATTGAGGGCTGTGTTGGAGGGAAGAGTTAGATTGATCTTGAAGTAGGTTAAAAGATTGGCACAACATTGTAGGTCGAAGGACCTGTATTGTGTTGAGAAAGAAATTTAAATCATTTCAATTAAATTAAAATCAGTGCAGTTTAGCTTTCTAAATTTATCAGAAATGCATATAATTAGTTTATCGAGGCTCCGTTTTTGCTGACTTTCAATACACACAAAGCATTGGAGGAACTCAGCGGCTCAGGCGGTACCCATCAAGGGAAATGAACAGTCAAGACAAGACCCTTTGTCAGGATTGGGTTTCACCCTGATCCCAGGCTCACTACTGTAGAACCTTGATAAATATTGAGGGAGGAAGGATTGAGTACATTGGTGGGTTGTGATGAAGAGGGATGGGAACAGGTACATGTGGAAAATTATTTCCAGTATACAGTATGTATGTGTTTGAGAGGTGGGGGGGGAGGGTTGTATTTGCATTTATATGTGTTTGGTAAGAATGATATTAAACATGTAAAATAGTTAATGCATTTCTTTTTAGTTTGCTTTAATCATCTTTAAATGCTAAAAATGGATTTTGAGGTGTTCTTCCAATATATCACTCTATGACATTTTATGATAAACTATAGGTGGCTTAAGACCATAAGACCATATGATATAGGAGCAGAATTAGGCCATTTGGTCCATCGAGTCTTCTCCACCATTTCAACATGCCGATCCATTTTGCCTCTTAGCCTTCTCCCTATAACCATTCATGCCCGACTAAACAAGAATCTATCAACCACTGTCTTAAATATACCCAATGACTTGGCCTCCTCAGCTGCCTGTGGCAACGAATTCCACAGATTTGCCACTCTGGCTAAAGACATTCCTCATAATCTCTGTTCTAAAAGGCCGCCCCTCTGTTGGAGGCTGTGTCCTCTGAGCTTAGGTTCCCCACCATAGGAAACATACTCTCCACATCCACTCAGTTGAGGCCTTTCACCATTCAATGGATTTCAATGACATCACCCCTCATTCTTCTGAATTCCCTTGAGTAGAGGCCCAGAGCCAGCAAGTGCTTCTCATATGACAAATGTTTCAATCTCAGAATCATCTTGTGTGTGTTGCTTGGATTTCCAGCATCTGCAGATTTTCTCTTGTTTGTGATCTTTTTTGTGAACCTCCTTTGAATCCTCTCCAATATCAGCACATCCTTTCTTAGATAAGGGGCTCAAAACTGCTCACAATACTCCAAGTGAGGCCTCACCAGTGCTTTATAAAACCTCAACATTACATTTTTGCTTTTATAGTCTCGTCCTCTCAAAATGAATGCTATCATGGCATATGCCTTCCTCACCACTTACTCAACCTGAAAATTGACTTTAGGCAATCCTGCATGAGGACTACCAAGTCCCTTTACACCTCAGATTTTTGAATTTTCTCTCCATTTAGAAAATAGTCTACCCTTTTATTTCTTCTACCAAAATGCCTGACCATACATTTCCTGAACATGTACTCCATCTGCCACTTCTTTGCCCATTCTCCTAATCTGTCGAAGACCTTCAGTAGCCTCTCTTTATTTCCTCAAAACTACCTGCCCCTCCACCTACCTTCGTCTCATCCGCAAACTTTGCAACAAAGCCATCAATTCCATTATCCAAGTCATTGACATATCATGTAAAGAGAAGTGGTCCCAACACCACTAGTCACCAGCATCCAACCAGAAAAGGCTCCCTTTATTCACACTCTTTGCCTACTGTCAGTCAGCCAATGCTTTATCCGTGCTAGAATATTTCCTGTAATACCATGGGCTCTTAACTTGCCAAGCAGCCTCAAGTGTAGCACGTTGTCAAAGGTTCTTCTGAAAATCCAAGTACACAACAATCCACTGATTTCCTTTTAATCTTTTCTGTTTGTTATTTCTTCAAAGAATTCCAACAGGTTTGTCAGGCGAGATTATCCCTGAAGGAGACCATGCTGACTACACCCTATTTTATCATGCACCTCCAAGCACCCTGAAACCACATCCTTAGCAATCTTTCATCCAACATCTTTCCAACCACTGAGGTCAGACTAGCAAAGGATCTAACAGAGAATTAAAAAGAAATACACACACATAATAGTTGCAACTTGTAAACAGAACAAACACTGTACACACTTGTCACAAGTTCTGTAATGGTTTCATGCCCAAATTTGAAAGGTTTCTAAAGCCATTCATTTGCTAGATGTCATACATCATCTGCATCTGCAGCCTGAAGATCCCATATGATTCCTCACATCCTCAGCTTTGAATCATGGTGGGGGATGGTGTGCATTTAAACTAGTGTCTTAACAGATAAAACTTCAGACATAAGACAAAGAGCAGCACACTCAAAATGCTGGAGGAACTCAGCAAGACAGGCAGCATCCATGGAAGGGAATAAACTATCAAAGTTTTGGGCTGAGACCTTCATGAGGACTGGAAAGAAAGGTTGGCAGAAAGAAGAATAACAAGATTGGGCAAGGGTGGTATGTGAGAGGGAAAACTATGTGAAAGAAAAGGTGGATGTCTGGGAGGGGGAGAGGGTGGGGGATGATGCTGGAAGGTGATAGGTGGAAGAGGGACAGGGCTGAAGAAGAGGGAATCTGATAGGAGAACAGAATGGCCCATGGGAGAAAGGGAAGGAAAGGGGACACCAGAGGGAGGTGATGGGAAGGTGAGGAGAAGAGAAGGGGTGAGAGGGAAACCAGAATAGAGAATGAAAGCGAGAGAAGGAGGAGAGGAAAGAAATTACCTGAAGTTAGATAAATTGAAGTTCATGCCACCAGGTTGGAGGTGTTGCTCCTCCAACCTGAGTGTGGCGTCACCATGGCAGTAAGATGTTTGAAAGAGATAACATGTTTGAAAGGGAATGGGAAGTTGAATTAAAATAGGTGGACAATGGGAGATCCCACCTTTTTTGTTGGACAGAGGGAAGGTGCTCGCTGAAACAAACCCCAATCTATGTCATGTCTCACCAGTGTAGAGGAGAGCACACAGTGAGCATTGGATACAGTAGATGACACAAAATGACTTGCAGGTGAAGGAAGAAATTTGAAAAAAGTATTGGGAATATCTCAACAAGTGTTACCTTAGTAGTATTAGTGTAGAAATATCACACCATTCCATAGAAATGCATACTATTGAGATAGATCACTGGTTGGCATGACAACTGCAAGGCCTGAGACCATTAGAAGCAGAGAGTAGTGGACACAGCTCAGCACTTCACGGAACTCAGTCTCACCTCCACAGATTCTGTTTACACTTCTCATTGCCCTGGTAAAGCAGGACATTCTCTCTTCTTCCCCATCCCCATCAGGCAGAAGATAAAAGAGCTTGAAAGCATTTTCCACCTGGGTCAAGGACAGCTTCTTTCTCACTGCTTTAAGATGATTGAATGGTACCTTAGGATGATAAAATGGACTCTTGACTTCACAGCCTAACTTGTTGTAGCCTTGAAACTTTTTGTCTACTTGAACTGTACTTCCTCTTTAATTTGCATTCTGTTGTTATTTTCCCTTGTACTACCTCGATACACTGTTGTAATGAAATGATCTGTACGCATGCTAAACAAAGCTTTTCACTGTGCTGTAGTCATCAGCATCATCATCATTATGTGCCATGTCATATGACCTGGGCGATCATGGTCTTCCATCTGTCTTTTCCTTTGGGAAAAACCCTCTTCACGTTGTTTTTCTATTTCCTTTTTCTATCCACGACCATGATTGCTCTTGGAAATATTTTCTACACAAATGGTTTGCTATTCTTTCTTCTGGATAGTGTCATTACAAGATGGGAGACCCCAGCCATTATCAATACTCTTCGGAGATTATCTGCATCGCATAACCAGGACTTGTGATATGCAACAGCCTCTCATTCGACCATCCACCACCTGCTCCTGTGGCTTCACGTGACCCTGATTGGGGGTGCTAAGCAGGAGATACACCTTGCCCAAGGGTGACCTTTTGGCAAGCAGAGGAAGGAGCCCTTTACACCTCCTTTGGTAGCGATGTATCTCCACCCTGCCACTTGGTACTGCAGTACAAGTGACAATAAACCAAGTTACCAATTTAATGTTTTAATGTAGAAAACGTACAACCATTTTGCATACAGAAAGCCCCTACAAATGTGATAATGTCCACTCATCATTATTGGGGCCAGTCTGTCACTCTGATCCTCCTGGACATACAATCTCTTGAGTCCAGTATATGTCACAAGTGCGGAGCATGGCTGGACTCAAATGCAGGACACAAACAGGTTATGTAACATCAACAAAAATATTTTATTTCTAGTTACTAGGAAAACAAGGAAGCAAAGATTGTACAGAGAGACATCAAGGAGTGAATGAAGTGGAAGCGGGAATATGCATGGCTGAGTTGGGCTCGGACCCTGGACTTAGACTGGGACTCGGGACCCAGACTTGGACTTGAACAGGGACTAGGAACTCAGGACCCGGACTTGGACTTGGACAGGGACTTGGAACTCGGAACATCGGAGCCTGGACTTGAAACTTGAAACATCGAAACACAGAGCCGGGACTCTTCCTTGGATATAGGACATAAAGCCGGGACTCTTCAGGGACACAGAACACAGAGCATGAAGAGACGGTTCCCCACTCAGGGTAGCGGCAAACGACTGGACCTACCCAGTGGAGACGAGGATATGAAGAGACAAAACCACACAATGATAGGCTGTTCTTTTATCTTGGCATGAAGCGGCTCCAAGTAGCGGCTCCGACTAGGCCCCGGAACTACAGACAGCGGCTCTTGACTCATTCTGGTGGGTTAACTTGACGGACCCGCTCCGGCGAGGTAGCATAGCAGGTCCGCTCAGGCACGGTAACTTGACAGGCTGGATCCGGCGAGGAGAGGTGACTTACTGGCACTCGCTTCAGGGAGAAGACTGGGCTCGCTCCGGCAATGTGACTTGCTCGCACTTGCTTCAGTGACGTGAGGTGACGGTCTAGCCCCGAGCAGCTCTAAGCCTGACACTATCTACTGACCGTTCAGCTGAGAATCAAGTGCCTTTAATTACAGAGCTCAAGAAACACGGGGAAACAATGAATTAAAGGAAAACAAGGAGTCAATGGTCCCGATCGTGACACAAAGGAAACGTAAAGGGAACCAGGAAATAACCGATCAGGACAGTGACAGGATGATGTTCTCCAAGGGGTTGTCTATTGGTGGGTCCTCTGGTGGCTGTAGAGACTGATCCAGGAGCCACATATTCTGGTGCAGTGTGGGAATGAGTACGTGGTGGCTGTGGTAAGTAGTTGTTCAGTCTCTGTTTCCACAGCTGCTGCTTGTTCTCTGTGGCACAACAGAAGTCAATCTCATGTACCACAACTCCCTCTTGAACAGAGTTCCTCCAGGTGGATCTATTGAGTGCAATGTCTTCCCATCATTTAGATGAAATGTTGAATTTCTTCGGGCTGATTTTGATGTTGTCTTTGAAGCATTTCCTTTGCCCACCAGGGCTTTCTGACTTTTCTTCAAATGGGATTAAAAGATCTGTTTGGGGAGATGTGAATTAGACATCCTGATAAAATGACCTATTCATTATAATTCATGTTGCTTTATCAAGATGGAAGTGCTGTTCAATTTGGCCTCCTCCAGTATGCTTGTGTTCCATAGGCAACTAATAGCCCCGGAACAATTCCACCAAAGAACCTTACGAAAGATTTTGAGGATCAGTCCTTTCAGCTGATCCTCAAAATCTTTCGTAAGGTTCTTTGGTGGAATTGTTCCAGGGCTATTAGTTGCCTATGGTAGGTGGTCCATGATTCAGCTCCACACTGTAATGTAGGAAGGACAACTGCTTTATACACCAGAAGTTTTATTTGGACCTGTAGGTTGCAGTCTTCAAAGACGCTTTTCCTTAATCCTTCATAGGCTCCACTAGCACTACACAGGCATTGCTTTATCTCTATGTCCATGTCTGATTTTGAGGAGAAAAACGTTGCCATGTTAGGGAAAGTGATCTACATTTTCAAGGGCAATATCATCAAATTTTAAGGAGGACTGGATAAATGGCTAATTGGTGGTGGACGAAACATGACTTGTGTCTTTTTTTTAATTCAAAACAAGGTGCAAGGCTTTATAAACCTTGGCAAAGGCATTCAGGATACATTGGGGGTCTTCTTTAGAGGGTGCTGTGATGGCATTGTCACCTGCATACTGAAACTCCATGATAGTGGTGGTGCAGATGCAGACCTTGTTCTTGGCCTTGAAGCAGCTGAGGTTGAAAAGGGTGCTGTCTGTTCTACAAATGATTGAGGTTCCCTGTGGCAGGCCTTCGCCAATGAGGTAAACGATATCTGCAATAAAGATGGCAAACAGGGTGGGTACAATTTCTTTAGCTAGAGGAATTCTTGCCACAGACAGCTGTGGAAGCCAAGTCATTTAAAGGGGAGGCTGATAGAGTCTAAATTAGTAAGGTAATCAAGGTTATAGGTCAAAGACAGGAGAATGGGGTTGAGACAGATAATAAACCATCCATGATGGAATGGAGAAGCAGACTCAATGGGTTGAATGGTCTAATTCTGCTCCAGTTTTACAGAAACTGCCTTCTTTCCGTAACCTTTGATGCCCTTAATAATCAAGACGTATCCAACTCCGCTTTAAATAACATATTGACGGTCTCCACAGCTATCTGTGGCAATGAATTCCACAGATTCACCACCCTGTGGATAAACAAACTCCTTCTCATCTCTGTTGCAAAGGTACATCCTTCTATTCTGAGGCTGTGACCTTGTTCCTAGACTTCCCCACTATATCCAGGCCTATCAATTTTCGTTTGGTTTAATTAAGTTAATGTAAAAATTATTATTTGCCTTCAAGATCGTGCTTTGTTAGTTGTTTTTAATAATTTTCCTTTGAATAATTGTACTTTGAATGTTCCTGAAAGATTTCCAACGTTTATAGAGAGACAGTTACAAAAAAATCGCAACAATGAAAAGTTGCAGTTGATGAGCATCTCACCAGTTGTCAAAGCTGTTCTATGAATTTATCTGCCCACTGACCAGAACTGACCCAGGCCTCACTAGTGAGCTAGAAGATAGCCACATCGCATGACACAGATGGGGTAGATAATAGGAAATTTTATCTCAGTGCTGAGATATCTAAAAATGACAAGATAAGAGGTTTAGAGAGGATCTGTGAAGGAGTCTTTCACCAAGAGAAATCTAGAATGTACTGTCTGAGAAGGTGGTGGAGGCAGACCCCCCACAACACCTAAAGCACTTAAATCACCAAGGCTTCAAAGGCTATGGAAGAAGTGCTGGTAAATTGGATTAGTATTGATAGATACTTGTTGCTCAGCATGGATAATGTGAACAAGGATCCAGCCTCTACACTTGTGACTTCATGCTGAGATAGACAAATGGTCTAGGATGCAGCCAGCCAGTAACTGGGCATGTCAGAATGTCTCCATCGTCACTTACCAATTTTTATCGATTTACCGTAGAAAGCATTCTGTCTGGATGCATAATGGCTTGGTATGGCAACCGACCACAAGATATTGAAGAGAGTTGTGGGCACAGCCTAGCACATCACAGGAATCAATCTCCCCTCTATGGACTCTGCCTATACTTCTCATTGCCTCAGTAAATGAGCCTGCATAATCAACTGGACAACCTCTCTTCTCCCCTCTCCCGTTGAGCAGAAGGTACAAAAGCCTGAAGGCACGCACCACCAGACTCGAGGACAGCTTCTATCCCATCATTGTCAGACTCTTGAACAGACCCCCTTGTACAATGAGGTGGACTCTTGGCCTCACAATCTACTTCATTATGACCTTGCACTTTATCGTTTACCAGCAATGCACTTTTCCAATAGCTTTTACTCTTTATTCTGAATTTTTACTGTTTTACCTTATTCGAGCTCGATGTACTATGTTCTGTATGAACTGTATGCAAGAGAAAATTAACAAGTGTAAAAGCAGTATGCAAAGACAAGAGAGACAAATGTATCTGGTACATGTGACAGTAATAAACCAATACAATACTATACAATCTCAGAGCGCCAGAGGATCTGCCACAATGCTAATTCAAAGATCAGTATTAATCAGGAAACCAAGGATAGCTGTTCTTCACAACAGTGGCCCAGGGTGATTTACATGAGGGGCAGACAGTGCTTTGCTTAAGCATTCTATCTAAGAGACCATGTTTCTAAAAATTACAGCCCTTCATCTGTACTGTACAGTGTGCCAGCTTCCTGTCTGTACGGAGTTTTATGTTCTCCCCGTGACCATGTGGGTTTCCTCTGGGTGCCCCGGTTTTCTCCCGCAATTCCAAAGGTGTACAGGTTAATTGGTCACATGGCAGCACGGACACATTGGGCTGGAAGGGCTAGTTGCTGTGCTGTATCAATAAATAAATAAATAAATAAATAAATACATGATTCAATCATGTGTACATCTATCTGAACTGCAACTTCTGGATCAGTGGAAACTACTACTACTACTACATCGACTCAGGCCTAGGGTCCAGCGTCAGGCACGATGACGGACTCTCCACTTCTCCCTGTCCCTCATCAGTGTGTTCAGTTCATCTACATTAGCTGCACTGCTGTCTTCTAGGAGCGTGTTGACCATAGTCTTGGGAGGGCGCCCAGGGTTCATCCTCCCATGCTTAGGCTCCCATATGATGACTAGGATGGCAGGTAGCTCAGGGGGGCGTAGATAGTGCCCCGCTAGTTGCAGTCTTCTCACCTCGATTTTAGTGGAGAGCATCTGTAGGTTGTTATAGAGCTCAACGTTCATCATGTGCTGTTGCCAACTCACATCAAGAGCCATCCGGAGCATTCATGTATAACAACCATCTAGAGACTTTCGCATAGTCTTGGTGAGTGTCCGCGTCTCGCATCCATACGTGAGAATGGATTCTCTGACTGCTGTGAAAATCTTCTTTTTAAGCCCTCTGGTCAGGTTCGACTTCCAGATTTCCTTCATGTCGTTCATAGACCTCCGCGCCAGCGCCTTCCGTATCTTTATGTCCTTCTCCAAGCTCATCATTCTTGACCCGAGGTACTTGTAGTCAAAGACTTTCTTAATGGTATCATTCTCTACGGTCTTGAGAGTGCCTTCATTGCAGTTAAACGCCAGGTACTCTGTCTTTTTAGCGTTTAGATGAAGTCCAACTTTATTGCATTCTATTTCCACTTTTGTCAGTAGCTGCTGTGCTTCCTCCATCTGGTCAGAGAGCAGGACTATGTCATCTGCAAAATCGAGATCTGTGAGCGTAACTGGTCTGACCCTTTTGGTTCGCCCTGGTTTTATGGTAAAACCAAGCTCGTTATGATCTTTGGTAGCTTGTCGCAGAGCGTAATCAAGGACGATTATAAAGGTGTAGGGTGCCAGCGTGTCTCCTTGCAGCACACCAGCTGGAGGAAAGAATGCCACCAATTATTCTCAACTAAAACAAAACAATATGAAAATTACAGGTAAGTTGTCAGCTGAGGAGTTGGATAGTTTCACTTAATAGTAAACTGCAATGCTACTCTGTCAATCTTCTTGTTGCACTGACATGTCAACTTTATTTGGCTCGAACACTGAAACTTGTGGAGCAGAGGACCTTAAGAGAGCATGACTCCCTCTGCATGCAACTTGGACTTGTGAGAACAGGTGAAGCAACTCAGCACTTCCTTAACCAATCAGACAGGGGAATGCTAAATCAAATGGGTCAAGACCTTATTTATTTATTTATTTGATGATATAGGATGGAGTAAGCCTCTCCGGCCCTTCGAGTCACGGCACCCCAGCAACCCCCAACAAACCCAATTAACTCATGCATAAGCAAAAGAAGATGGTGGTGCGACGGCAGCGTGCACGGCCTCTCCGGTGATGAATATCTGTTATCTGTCAAGTAGGGGACCGTGCACAATTCTGATTTGATGGGGATGGGCGTGAGAGTACGGAAGAACATCTGGAAAACTTCTGAAGTGCCCGCCTCGCTGCCGCAGCTACTGTGTGGTAACCAGAATTTCCGGAGCAGAAGGCCCCAAATCCTCAGCTTTGCTTGTTTCAGCGGCCAGGGCTAGGTCGAAGGCTCTCGGCAGAGGATGGCGCTTGGGAGGCTGTATCGGAGGGGCTGGTCGGAGGCTCGAAGTTTTTGGACAGATGGACCCATTGTCGGCTGTGGTCGGCTGCTTCCAAGGCAAATGCATGTATACATTTCTAAATGACAATAAAAGTGTTCTCATAATCTAACTCTAACCTATTCATGCGACAATTTACAGTGATCAATTAACCCACCAGGTATGTCTTTGGATTATGGGAGGAAGCTGCAGGACCTGGAGAAAAACCATGCCTTCCATGGGGAGGAGGTGCAGAGTCTCCTCACAGACTGGCACTGGAATTGAACTCCAAATTCGAGGATGCCCCAATATCTACATTAACTGCTACACAATGTCAACTCGTGTATAAGATACAAAATTTTGAGTGGGTAAGAAAGGTGCAATATCCTTTCTGAGGAGCTGGATTTTATAGAAAACTAAACATGTTAGTCTGACATAGTATGAAATAAAGGTGACACAATGGAAGTGTTTAATTTTATTTAAATATAATTATAATTATGTAAACTGAGTTTCCACACATTTAAAGTTAGTTTTCAATGCTAGAGAGGTTGTTTTCCAGTATTATGACATTACAGAATTAAAAATGTACATTTCCCAATGAGCTTGTGACTGTCACATCTGTAGCATAATTTAATGCCTTTCCATGCACTTCAAAATCAAATAGGCGTGGTGAAGATACAACAGACCATACTATGGAGCAACCAAGTTCAGCAACAACTTCCTGCTTTTTGGGGCGACTGCTTATGTGTAGTCATTGAAACTCGTGTCCAATTTACTCTCCAATAATGGTCAAGTCTCAGAATGCAGAAAGCAAGCTGCTGTCTTATCGCTTTCATACATTTGCTTGTTCTCTTGCTCTTAACTAAATGTGTTTGCTCAATAAAGTCTGAAACAGGATCTGATGTGATAGTCTGCCACTATTTATAAACTAGTATAAGATGCGGTGGAGGCGCAGGATAATTATGATGGCTGGAGTAATTAATGCAAAATATTTTTGCTTATTATTCAAGACAGAATTGAAATGTCAGGAGCATTGAAGAAACCCTGGATGTCAGAAGGAATTAGGATTCTTCGAGGAATATAATTAAAAATTGTAAAAAAAATCTCAAGTGAGCATACAAAAGAACCAAAAAGATAACAAAACTATATAAATGCAAAGTGGTTCAATTGTAATTTGAATCAGTTCAATCTGACGTAATCATGTTCTTCCTTAAAATGAATGATAGAAAATAGATTTGGAGCAAAGGAAGGTAAAACACTATCCTTCCTAGTGAATAAATGTTATTTAGTTTGATCCCTTTTGTAATATTCATTCTATTTAATTTAAATCCAGATTTTATGAACATTAAACCTGAGCTAGCTCGTCATTCTGAATTCTTCAGGCTGAAGCCATCGTTTCAATGGATTGTAAACTTGTCTTGTGTCTAAAGGCTGCGGGTTCAACTCCAGCTTGTGACTTGAGCGTGTAATCCATTCGATGCTCCCACTGCACAGCCCTGTTTGAGGTGCATGAGACTGTCACATGAGACTGTTAGTGAGGGCACACGCAACTGATTCAGAATCAGAGTCAGGTTTGTTATCACTGTTGTGAAATTTGTTGTTTTGAAGCACCATTACGGTGCAATACATAAAATATGACTACACATTGCAATAAGAAAACTATAAAGTTAAATAAGTAGAGCAAAAGAGTAGCATGGTGTTCATGGACCATTCAGAAATTTGATGGCAGAGGGAAATAAGCTGTTCTAAAAACAATGAGTTAGTGTCTTCAGGCTTATATACCTCCTCCCATGTGGGAACAATGACAAGAGGGTATGTGCGAGGAGGTGAGTGCCCCTAATAATGGATGCTACAATTCTCAGCCGTTGCCTTTTGAAGATGCCCATGGTGGTAGGGAGGATAGTGTCCATAATGCAGCTGCCCGAGTTTACAACTGTCTGAGACGTCCTTTTCCCGATCCTCTGCATTGGCGCCTCCATACCAGATGGTGATGCAACCAGTCAGAATGCTCTCCATGGAGTATCTATAGAAATTGTCAAGAAGTCTACTGTGCATTGTCAGGAGCAGCGATATTATTTCTTGTGATCCAGCCATTGTTCTTTTTTTCCCTTTTGTCAACTTCACCAAAACAATTTTTTGAATCATTATTGAAGTGTCATTTATAGGCTATGTGTAGATCCGTTGCCATTTTGTCTACATTACGAATGTGATTGCACTTTAAAAGTATTTAATTGGTTGCAAAGTGATTCGGGATAGATTGAGGCTGAATGAGGTGTTGCATAAATGCAAATCATAAATACAAGATATTCTGGAGTTGTGGGAAATCTTGAGCAACACACACACACACACACACACACACACACACACACACACACTAAATGCTGGAGCAACTCAGCAAATCAGACAGCAACTAAGGTGGAGAATTTGAGCCCAACAAGCACAGTGGTAAGCATAATGCCTTAACAGCACCAGCTACCCCTGATCAGGGTTCGATTCTTGCCGCTGTCTGTATGGGTTTGTACATTCCTACCCAGAATGTATATTCTAGGGTTTCCTCCAGGTGCTCTGGTTTCCTTCTACATTTCAAAGATGGATGTTTAGGGTTAATAAGCTGTAACAATTCAAGTGTCACTAATTTCATTTGATGCAGATGATGCATTTCACTGCGTATTTTGTTGATTTGATGTCCACGTGACAAATAAAGCTAACCTTTAAATCACTCTTTTTTGGGTCAAGCCTCTGAGTTAGAAACAGCACTGTGCCATTGTCCTATCTGTTGACTCCTTCCTCCAGTCTTGGTCATAGGATAATATCAGAATTTTCCCCAGATAAATGAAGCCCTTCAAGTCACCTTCAGGGATCTAACCATCCTTGAGAATTTAACTTGTCTGCTTTCCCAACAGAAAGTGAAAGATCACATGACTCTATTATGAGTAAAACTAGGAGAATTCTCAGTGGCAAACAGTTAATTCATCAAAGTATTTCACTTAAAGTGGTCGTTATATTATGACTAATAAATGGATTTCTTCTGTGTGCTAATTATCCACCACAGATTTACATTACAATTGTAACTACACTTCAAAAAGTTTCCATTGGCTTTAAAGCACTTTGGGGAATTCTGGAAAACGACGTGATTGATGCTATACCAATGAGATTTCTTCTTAAAGGTATCTTTTTGTTCTGCTTGATCTAAGTGAGACAGAATGACCACATTGGACACTGATGGTGAGGATGACCTCAGGCAAAGGCACAGCTACCAGGTCTCTGGCACTGCATCTGGCTCTGTGGCTCAGATGGCAAGGGGGGAGGAGATGAGCACAGTGGTGACAGTGGGTTCCATAGTTAGATGAGCAGACAGGAGATTCTGTGGACATGAAAAAGACACCCAGATGGTATTTCGCTAGCCAGTTGGCAGGGGTATCTCTGGTCGGGTCCACAGCATTCTAAAGGGGGAGGGTGAGCAGCCAGAGTTGGGGTACATATTGGCACCAATGGCATAGGTAGGAAATGGGAGGAGGTCCTGAAGAGAGAAAATAGAGGGTTAGGTAGAAAGCTGAAAAAAAGGACTTCCAGGTAATAGTCTGCTGCTTGTGCCATATGCCAGTGAGGGTAACAATAAGGTGATTTGGCAGATGAAAGCATGGTTGAAGAAGTGCTGCTGGGGGCAGGGTTTCAGATTTCTGGATTATTGGGATGGTTTCTAGAGAATGTATGACCAGTGCAAAAAGGACAGGTTGTACCTGAACCTGAAGGGGATGAATATCCTTGCATGGAGGTTTTCTAGAGCTATTGGGGAGGCTTTAAACTAATTTGGCAGGGGGATGTGAGAGAGCTGAGGATGGGCAGTTGGTTTACAAGTAGATGCAGTGTCTGGTGAGACTGTGAAGAAGGACAGGCAGATGATAGGGCAAAATTGCATTCAGTGGGCAAAGTTGAAAAGGGTGATGAATACAGATATGAAGGTGTTATATTGGAATGCACACAGTATACGGAATAAAGTAGATGATCTCGTAGCACAGTTAGACATTGGCAGGTACAATATTGTGGGCATCACAAGGATACCATAAGACCATAAGATATAGGAGCAGAATTAGGCCATTTGGCCCCTCAAGTCACTCCACCATTCCATCATGACTAATCCAATTTTCCCCTCAGCTCCAATCTCCTGCCTTCTCCCCATATAAGATCATAAGACATGGGAGCAGAAATTGGCCATTTGACCTGTCAAACCTACTCTGCCATTCAATCATGACTGATCCTTTATTCCGTTCCTCAGCCCCACTCCACAGCCTTCTCCCCGTAACCTTTGATGCCATGTCCAATCAAGAACATACCAAGCTCTGCCTTAAATACACCCAACAACCTGGCCTCCTCAGCTGTCCATGGTAACAAATTCCACAAATTCAGCACCCTTTGGCTAAAGAAATTTCCCCATATCTCTGTTTTAAATGGATGCTCCTCTATCCTGAGGCTGTGCCCTCTGTCCTAGACTCCCCCACGTGGGAAACATCCTTTCCACATCTACTCTGTCTAGACCTTTCAACATTCAAAAAGTTTCAATGAGATCCCCCTCATTTCTTTTAAACTCCAGCAAGTACAGACCCAGAGCCATCAAACATTCCTCGTATGATAACCCTTTCATTCCCAGAATCATCCTTGTGAACCTCCTCTGAACTCTCTCCAATGCCAGCACATCTTTTCCAAGATGAGGGGCCCAAAACTGTTCACAATACTCAAGGTGAGGCCTCACCAGTGCATTATCAAGTCTCAGCATCATATCCTTGCTCTGGTGTTCTAGACCTCTTGAAATGAATGCCAACATTGCATTTGCCTTCCTCACCACCGTCTCAACCTGAAAGTGTTCTGCGAAAGGACTCCCAACTCTCTCTGCATCTCATAGTTTTGGATTTTCTCCCCATTTAGAAGATAGTCTGCACATTTATTTCTACTACCAAAGTGCATGACCATGCATTTCTAACATTGTATTTCATTTGCCACTCTCTTGCCCATTCTCCTAATCTTTTGAAGTCCTTCTGCAGCCTAACTATTTCCTCAGCACTACCTGCCCCTCCAACAATCTTCATATCATCTGCAAACTTGGCAACAAAGCCATCTATTTCATCATCTAAATCAAGTGGTTCCAATACCGACCTCTGTGGAACACCACTAGTCACTGGCAGCCAACCAGAAAAGGATCCTTTTATTCCCACTCACTGCCTCCTACCAATGAGCGAATGTTTTAACCATGTCAGTAACTTTCCTGTAATACCATGGGCTCTTAATGGGGTAAGCAGTCTCATGTGTGGCACCCTGTCAAAGGTCTTCTGAAAATCCAAATATACAACATCCACTGCAACCCCTTTATTTATTCTACATGTAATCTCCTCAAAGAATTTCAACAAATTCGTCAGGCGAAATTTTCCCTTACGGAAACCATACTGACTTTGTCCTATCTTGTTCTGTGTCACCAAGTACTCCATAACCTCATCCTTAACAATTGACTCCAACATCTTCCCAACCACTGAAGTTAGGTTAACGAGTCTATAATTTCCTTTCTGCTGCCTTCCTTCCTTCTTAAAGAGTGAAGTGACATTTGCAATTTTCCAGTCCTCTGGCACCATGCCAGAGTCCAATTATTTCTGAAAGATCATTACTAATGCCTCCATAATCTCTACCACTACCTCTTCCAGAACACTTGGGTGTTGTTCATCTGGTCTGGGTGACTTATGTACCCTTAGGTCTTTCAGCTTTTTGAGCACCTTCTCCCTTGTAATAATAACTGCACCCACTTCTCTTCCCTCGCACACACTAACATCTGGCACACTGCTAGTGTCTTCCACAGTGAAGACTGATGCAAAATACTCATTTAGTTCATCTGCCATCTCCTTGGCCCCCGTTATTATTTCTCTGGCCTCATTTCCTAGTGGTCCTATATCCACTCTCATCTCTCTTTTAGTTTTTACATTTTTGAAAAGGCTTTTCCTATCCACTTTGATATTGTTTCCCAGTTTGCTTTCATATTTCATCTTTTCCCTCCTGATGATTCTTTTAATTGCTCTCTGTAGGGTTTCCAATCAAGAATTTATCAACCTCTGCCTTAAATATACATAGAGAATTCCATAGATTCACCACTCTCTGGCTAAGGAAATTCCTCCTCATCTCCATTCTAAAAGGATGGCCCTTTATTCTGAAGCTGTGTCCTCTAGTCTTAGACTCTCCCACCACAGGAAATATCCGTTTCACATCCAGTCTATCAAGGCTTTTCACTATTCGATAGGGTTCAAAAAGGTCACCCCCTCATTCTTTTGATTTCTAGTGAATGCAGGCCCAGAGTCATCAAATGCTCTTCATATGACAATCCATTCAATCCTGGAATCACTTTCATGAACCTCCTTTGAACCCTCTCCAGTTTCTGCACATCCTTTCTCATATAAGGGGCCCAAAGCTACTCCAAGTGTGGCCTCACCAGTGCTTTATAAAGGTTCAACGTTACGTTCTTGCTTTTATATTTAGTCCTGTTGAAATTAATGCTTACATTGCATTTGCCTTCCACACCACAGACTCATCCTGCAAATTAACATTTAAGGAATCCTACACAAGGATTCCATATCCCTTTTCACCTCAGTTTTTTGTATTTTCTCTCCATTTTGAAAATAATCAACCCTTTCATTTCTTCTACCAAAGTGCATGATGATACACTTCCCGACATGATATTCCATCTGCCATTTCTTTGCCCATTCTCCAAACCTTCCGAAGTCCTTCTGTAGCATCTACTTCCTCAAAACTATCTGCCCCTCCACCTATCTTCATATTGTCTGCCAACTTTGTAACAAAGCTATCAATTCCATCATACAAATCTGTGACATATGTTGTAAAAAGGATTGGTCCCAACACAAACCCCTGTGGAACACCGCTAGTCACCGGCAGCCAGCTGGAAAAGATTCCCTTTGTTCCAATTATTTGCGTCCTGCAAATCAACCATTGCGTTATCTATGCTAACAACAGGAATTCTGCAGATGCGGGAAATTCAAGCAACACACATCAAAGTTGCTGGTGAATGCAGCAGGCTAGGCAGCATCTCTAGGAAGAGGTACACTCGACGTTTCAGGCCGAGACCCTTCGTCCTGAAACATCGACTGTACCTCTTCCTCGAGATGCTGCCTGGCCTGCTGCGTTCACCAGCAACTTTGATGTGTGTTGATTGTGTTATCCATGCCAGAATCTTTCCTGTAATACCATGGGCTCGTAGCTTGTTAAACAGTCTCCTGTGTGGTACTTCGTCAAAGGTCTTCTGAAAATCCAAGTACACAACATTAAGTGATTCTCCTTTGTTCATCCTTCTTGTTATTTCTTCAAAGAATTCCAGCACATTTGTTGGGCAAGATTTTCCCTTGAGGAAAACATGCTGACTTATAGCCTATTTTATCATGTGCCTCCAAGAACCCTGAGACCTCACCCTTAATGATCAACTCCAACATCTCCCCAACCACTGAGGTCAGACTAACTGGCCGATAGTTTCCTTTCTTCACCACTCTCCTTTCTTGAAGACTGGAGTGACATTTCCAATTTTCCAGAAACATTCCAGAATCTTATGATTCTTGGAAGATCATTACTAATGCCTCCACAATCTCTTCAGCCACCTCTTTCAGAACTCAGATCTGTACACATTTGGTCCAGGTGAGTTACCGACCTTCAGACCTCTCAGTTTCCCAAGAACCGTCTCGCTAGTTATAGAACTCTTCATGTTCCTTGACACCTGGAATTTACACCATACTGCTAGAGTCTTCCACAAAATACTTATACAGTTCATATGCCACTTTGTTGTCTGCCATTACCACATCTGCAGCCTCGTTTTCCAGTGGTCTGATATCCACTCTCGCCCCTCTTTTACATTTTATGTATCTGAAGAAATTTTTGATATCCTCTTTAATATTGTCTAGCTTACTTTTGTATTCCATCTTTACCTTCTTAATGACTTTTTAGTTATCTTCTGTTAGTTTTTAAAAGCTTCCCCATCCTCTAATTTCCCACTATGCTCTATTATATGCCCTCTCTTTGGCTTTTATGTTGGCTTTGACTTCTCTTGTTAGCCATGGTTGTGCCATCTTTCCTTTAAAATACCTCTTCCTCTTTGGGATGTATTTATTGAATTGCTTCCAAAAATTCCAGCTGTTGGTGCTCTGTTGTCATCCCTGCCAGAGTTCTTTTCCAATCAATTCTGGCCACCTCCTCTCTCATGCCTCTGTTATTCCATTTACTCCACTGTAATACTGATACATCTGTCTTTAGCTCCTTCTCAAATTTCAGGGTGAATTTGATCATATTATCATCACTTGCTCCTCGGGGTTCTTTTACCTTAAGCTCTTTAATCAATTCTGGTTCATTGCACAACACCTAATCCAGAATAGCTGATCCTGTAGTGGGCTCAACCACGAGCTGCTCTAAAAAGCCAATTCGCAGGCACTCTAGAAATTCCCCCTCCTGGAATCCAGTGTCAGCCTGAATTTCCCAATCTACCTGCATACTGAAATCCCCATGACTATTGTAACATTATCCTTTTGGCATGCATTTTCTGTCATCCATTGTAAGTTGTAGGCCACATCCTTACCACTGTTTGGGGGTCTGTATACAACACTCAGCAGGGTCATCTTACCCTTGCAGTTCCTTAGCTCTATCCACAATGATTCAACACCTTCCAACCTTATATCACCTCTTTCTAATGATTTTATTTCATTTTTTACCATCAGAGCAATGCTGCCCCCTCTGCCTTCCTGACTATCCTTTCTATACAATGTGTATCCTTGGACATTAAGCTCCCAGCTATCTTCTTTCAGCCATGATTCCATGATGCCTACAACATCATACCTGCCAATCTACAACTGAGCTGCAAGTTCATCTACTTTATTCCCTATACTGCACGCATTCAGATACAACACCTTCAGTCTTGTATTCCTTTTCGCTTTTGACCACCTTTTACATTGCAACTCGTCCTGTTGACTGCCCTGTCAACAGCCTCTCCTCATTACCAATTGCTTCTGTTTGTAAACCCTCATCTTCAGCACTATTATTTGCCTTTCCTACGATACTTCACATATTGAAATATCGGGAGCTCAGGACACTAGTCACACCATGCTCAACCTTTTGATTCCTAACTTTCTCTGAGGTCTTACCAATAGCTTCCTCCACAGCCTCTCCACTAACTGTTCTGACACTCTGGTTTCCATTCCCCCGCAACTCTAGTTCGAATCCTACCGTGCAGGATTAACAAACCGCCCCACTAGGAAATTAGTCCCCCTCCAGTTCAGGTGCAAACCATCCCTTCTATACAGGTAACACACATCAAAGTTGCTGGTGAACGCAGCAGGCCAGGCAGCATCTATAGGAAGAGGCGCAGTCGACGTTTCAGGCCGAGACCCTTCGTCAGGACTAACTGAAGGAAGAGTGAGTAAGGGATTTGAAAGCTGGAGGGGGAGGGGGAGATGCAAAATGATAGGAGAAGACAGGAGGGGGAGGGATGGAGCCGAGAGCTGGACAGGTGATAGGCAGAAGGGGATATGAGAGGATCATGGGACAGGAGGTCCGGGAAGAAAGACGGGGGGGGGGGTGACCCAGAGGATGGGCAAGAGGTATATTCAGAGGGACAGAGGGAGAAAAAGGAGAGTGAGAGAAAGAATGTGTGCATAAAAAAGAGTAACAGATGGGGTACGAGGGGGAGGTGGGGTCTAGCGGAAGTTAGAGAAGTCAATGTTCATGCCATCAGGTTGGAGGCTACCCATACGGAATATAAGGTGTTGTTCCTCCAACCTGAGTGTGGCCCGTCTTTCTTCCCGGACCTCCTGTCCCATGATCCTCTCGTATCTCCTTCTGCCTATCACCTGTCCAGCTCTCGGCTCCATCCCTCCCCCTCCTGTCTTCTCCTATTATTTTGCATCTCCCCCTCCCCCTCCAGCTTTCAAATCCCTTACTCACTCTTCCTTCAGTTAGTCCTGACGAAGGGTCTCGGCCTGAAACGTCGACTGCGCCTCTTCCTATAGATGCTGCCTGGCCTGCTGCGTTCACCAGCAACTTTGATGTGTGTTGCTTGAATTTCCAGCATCTGCAGAATTCCTGTTGTTTTCCTTCTATACAGGTCCCACCTTCCCTGGAAGAGAGCCCAATGATCCAAAAGCCTTATGCCCTCCCTCCTACACTAACTCCTGAGCCACATATTAAACTGTAAACTTCCAATTTCTGACCTCACTAGCACGTGGCACAGGTGGCAATTCTGAGATCACAACCCTGGAGATCCTGTCCTTTAACTTAGCATCTAACGCCCTGAACTCCCTATGCAGAACCTTGTCACTCGTCCTACCCATGTCATTGGTACCTACATGGATCACGACTTCTGGCTGTTCACCCTCCCACTTAAGAATGCAGAGGATTCGATCCAAGATATCCCAGACCCAAGCACCCAGGAGGCAACATACCATCTAGGAGTCTGGTCCTCACCCACAGAACCTCCTGTCCATTCCCCTAACTAACGAATCCCCTATCACCAACACATGCCTCTTCTCCCTCCTTCCCTTCTGAGTCACAGTGGCAGACACAGTGCCAGAGACCTAACCACTGTGACTTTCCTCTATTAGGTCCATCCCACCGACAGTACCCAAAGTGATATACCTGTTGCTGAGGGGGATGGCCACAGGGTACTCTGCACTGGCTCTTTAACCCCTTTCCCCTTCCTGACTGTCACCCAGTTTCCCGTGTCCTGCACCTTGGGTGTAATTACCTCTCTATATGTCCTATCTATCACCATCCTGAATAATCCAGCATTCATCCAGTTCCAACTCCATCTCCTTAATGTGGATTATTAGAAGCTACAGCTGGATGTACTTCTCACAGTTGTAATTGTCAGGGACACTGGAGGCCTCCCTGCCTTCCCACGTCCTGCAAAAGGAGCATTCAACTATCCTGCCTGGCATCTCTACTGTCCTAGCGGAGCAGATAGAAAGAAGGAAAAGAAAAAAAATTCAGCTTTTATTTCCTTTGCTTTCTCTGACCGAAGCTTCAAAGAGCTAGAGCCTCGAGATCACCAGGCTGACTACGTCCACTCAGATGGTGGCCGCTATGCTTTCCCCACTTTCCTTTAATTTGCTCTTACTAATCAATCCCGATCGCCGACTGGTTATAGCCGTGACTCGCTGCTGCCTTTTATCCTTGAACTATGGACCTGATTGAAGTCCCCTCCTCTCACTCCACTGTACCCTCTCTAAAGCTTCCACATCTTTCCTATAATGAAGTGATCAGTACTTTTCATGTTATCTAACCAGAGTTTTATAGAGCTGCAACATTACCTTGTGGCTCTTGAATCAAGGCCAGCACAGCATACACCTTCTTAATCACCCTATCAACTTGCATGGCAGCTTTGAAGGATCTATAAACATGGATCTCAAGTTCCCTCTGTTTCTCCATACTGCTAAGAATCCTGCCATTAACCTTCCATCTTCAAATTCGACCTTCCAAAGTGTATCACTTCACATTTTTCTGGATTGAACTCCATCTGCCATTTCTATGCCCAGCAGTGCTCCCTGTCTATATCCTGCTCTAACCTATGACAACTTTCTACACTATCCACAACACCTCCAACCTCGTGTTATCTGCAAACTCAATAACCCACTCTTCTGCTTCCTCATTCAAGTCATTATAAAACTCACAAAATCCAGAACAAATCCTACACCACCAGTCACCAGCCTCCAGGCAGAATATGCTCCATCTACTACCACTGTATATCCCTTATGGGCAAAACAGTTCTGAATCCGCATAACCAAATTTTCATGAGTCTCATTTCTCCTGACTCTCCCAATGAGCCTACTATGGGGAACCTTGTTAAATGCCTCACAAAAATCCATTTATACCACATCCAGCACTCTATTTTCATCAGTCTGGTTTGTCACCTCTGAGAAAAAAGTCAATCAGATTCATGAGGCATGACCTTGCCTTCATAAAGACATACTGACTACTCCTCACCTGAGGACTGGGAGAAATTCAGAATTCAGCAGAGGAGGACAAAGGGCTTAATTGGGAAGGGGAAAAAAGATTATGAGAGAAAACTGGCAGGGAACATAAAAACGGACTGTAAAAGCTTTTATAGATATGTAAAAAGGAAAAGACTGGTAAAGACAAATGTAGGTCCCCTGCAGACAGAAACAGGTGAATTGATTATGGGGAGCAAGGACATGGCAGACCAATTGAATAATTACTTTGGTTCTGTCTTCACTAAGGAGGACATAAATAATCTTCCAGAAATAGTAGGGAACAGAGGGTCCAGTGGGATGGAGGAACTGAGCGAAATACATGTTAGTAGGGAAGTGGTGTTAGGTAAATTGAAGGGATTGAAGGCAGATAAATCCCCAGGGCCAGATGGTCTGCATCCTAGAGTGCTTAAGGAAGTAGCCCAAGAAATAGTGGATGCATTAGTGATAATTTTTCAAAACTCATTAGATTCTGGACTAGTTCCTGAGGATTGGAGGGTGGCTAATGTAACTCCACTTTTTAAAAAAGGAGGGAGAGAGAAGCCGGGGAATTATAGACCGGTTAGCCTAATGTCGGTGGTGGGGAAACTGCTGGAGTCAGTTATCAAGGATGTGATAACAGCACATTTGGAAAGCGGTGAAATGATCGGACAAAGTCAGCATGGATTTGTGAAAGGAAAATCATGTCTGACGAATCTCATAGAATTTTTTGAGGATGTAACTAGTAGAGTGGATAGGGGAGAACCAGTGGATGTGGTATATTTGGATTTTCAAAAGGCTTTTGACAAGGTCCCACACAGGAGATTAGTGTGCAAACTTAAAGCACACGGTATTGGGGGTAAGGTATTGGTGTGGGTGGAGAATTGGTTAGCAGACAGGAAGCAAAGAGTGGGAATAAACGGGACCTTTTCAGAACGGCAGGCGGTGACTAGTGGGGTACCGCAAGGCTCAGTGCTGGGACCCCAGTTGTTTACAATATATATTAATGACTTGGATGAGGGAATTAAATACAGCATCTCCAAGTTTGCGGATGACACGAAGCTGGGTGGCAGTGTTAGCTGTGAGGAGGATGCTAAGAGGATGCAGGGTGACTTGGATAGGTTGGGTGAGTGGGCAAATTCATTGCAGATGCAATTTAATGTGGATAAATGTGAAGTTATCCACTTTGGTGGCAAAAATAGGAAAACAGATTATTATCTGAATGGTGGCCGATTAGGAAAAGGGGAGGTGCAACGAGACCTGGGTGTCATTATACACCAGTCATTGAAAGTGGGCATGCAGGTACAGCAGGCGGTGAAAAAGGCGAATGGTATGCTGGCATTTATAGCGAGAGGATTCGAGTACAGGAGCGGGGAGGTACTACTGCAGTTGTACAAGGCCTTGGTGAGACCACACCTGGAGTATTGTGTGCAGTTTTGGTCCCCTAATCTGAGGAAAGACATCCTTGCCATAGAGGGAGTACAAAGAAGGTTCACCAGATTGATTCCTGGGATGGCAGGACTTTCATATGAAGAAAGACTGGATGAACTGGGCTTGTACTCATTGGAATTTAGAAGATTGAGGGGGGATCTGATTGAAACGTATAAGATCCTAAAGGGATTGGACAGGCTAGATGCAGGAAGATTGTTCCCGATGTTGGGGAAGTCCAGAACGAGGGGCCACAGTTTGAGGATAGAGGGGAAACCTTTTAGGACCGAGATTAGGAAAAACTTCTTCACACAGAGAGTGATGAATCTGTGGAATTCTCTGCCACAGGAAACAGTTGAGGCCAGTTCATTGGCTATATTTAAGAGGGAGTTAGATATGGCCCTTGTGGCTACGGGGGTCAGGGGTTATGGAGGGAAGGCTGGGGCGGGGTTCTGAGTTGGAGGATCAGCCATGATCATAATAAATGGCAGTGCAGGCTCGAAGGGCCGAATGGCTTACTCCTGCACCTATTTTCTATGTTTCTATGTTTCTATGTTTCTATAAGACTATGCTTGTCCAAATCCTCATAAACTCAGTCCCTAAGATTCCTCTCCAATAGTTTGCCCATCACTGATGTCAGACACTCTGGTCTATAATTCCTAGGATTATCCCTGTTACATTTCTTGAACAATGGAACAATATTTGCCATCCTGCAATCCTCTGGTACCACACCTTTGGCCAGGGAGAATGTAAAGATCATTGTTCATGAGGAATACTTTGGCTTGGATAGAGTACAAATTAGATTGACCTCTGGGATGAAAGGGATCTCATTAGAGAAAGGATTATAGTTTGTGTGCATATTCTCTTGCAATAAGCTCTTCGGGCCTGTGCGGGGGGCCAGAGAGCAATGAGATCTGAGGTTTTTAGAACACCTGAACTGGTTAATTGTTGTTTAATTGTATAGAGGTCCTTGTGTTTTTCTCGGCAACTCACTCTATGAATATGGTCTCCTGGTGCTTTCTGTATAAATTTATTTTGATAGGCTCAGGAATTCTGTGTTATTTAAGTGGATGCCATATTAGTGCTAATTGCTGGGTCCTAGTTTTAAGAATGTTACGTCTTGTGGTGTTGCTTGACCAAACCCATATTCTGTTGGAATTCTTATATATCAACTCTAGTCGCCATCTCTACATTCGATTCTGTCTTTCCTCCACACTCAGGTTCCGACATGGCCAGCGCACATCGTGACTTTCACAGGTGCACGTAAGGACTGCAAGTAACCTTACTGAAGTGCCCTAGATGGGTACAACACAATGAAGATATTTCACACGGCGGGTGAATGTGGAAGCCATCTCAGGAGAAGGGTTGTTCATTTAATATGACGTTGAAGAGGAATTTTCTTCTCTGAGTTGGGAACCTATAGGTTTCCCTACCTCAGAGAGCTTTAAGTACATTCAGGGATGAGAGAGCTGTGCAATCTGCTGTCCTGCCAGTTACTACATTATTAATGACCAAATGGTGTACCTTTGGTTTTTTTGGCTGGGTGACCAATATTGACCAGGACAGGGAGTGTGAACTTTATTGTACATCTGATCTTTTTTTTAACTAATATGAGCCACAGAAAGAAACACACAAGTCAAGATAGTTTGGAGGCAAGTTGGTTCTAATTATGACATCCGGACAAAATCCTGATAAATGAGAATTATTGAATATAGTTAGCAATTGTGTAGTGTTTATTCATTTACCCTTCTGTAATCCCAAAGTACCTGTACTCTTGTTATTATGAAGACCTAAGCACTGAAACAAGTGGTTCTTAGGGAATTCCTGTAAGGCAGCCTTACAGGAATTCCCATTCGATCAGACTCAATGGAGACATTTATAAAGTGAGACTTGGTATTGGTACTGGAATTGGTTTATATCTCGTCACATGCACCAAGATATGGTGAAAAGCTTTTCTTGCACACTATTCACACAGATCAGGTCATTGTATAGTGCATTGAGGTAGGACAAGGTAAAACAATAACAATGCAGAATAAGGTGTTATGAAGAATAGGAAGTGCCGTGTAGATGAAGAATAAGGTGGAAATTCATAATGAAGTAGAGTGTGAAGTCAAGAATCCAACCTATCATACTAGGCAACTCTGTTATAATTTTATAGCAGCAGGGTAGAAGCTATCCATGAGCCTGGTCATATGTAGTTTCAAGCTTTTGGATCTTCTGCTGAATGGAAGATTATGATGATTTTGACGGGTGCTTTACTGAAGCAGTGAGAAATATAGACAGAGTTCATAGATTTGAGCAAGAACTTGGCTGAGTTTTGTGTTCGTTCATGGAATGTCGTTCTCACAACACCAGCATTTACTGCTGTCTCTAACTGGCTCCTGAAGTGAACAGTTTGCTGGGCCATTTCATTGCAAAAGGCCAGTTTAGAGTCAAAGTCAAAGTAAAATTTATATCAAAGTACGTATACTGTATGAAGTTCAAGTTGAAGTTTATTGTCGACTGACTGCACATATATACAACCAAATGAAACAATGTTCCTCCAGACCACAGTGCACCCACAATGCACAGCACATAAACCAAAATATCAACACAAGTAAGTTAATAAAACAAAATGTATATGAGGTGCACAGCACAGGTAAACAGTAAACAGAAAGCAGCTCATTGTCCTAATGACAGGACCCCAATATTCATTAGTCTCACGGCCAAGGGGGAGAAGCAGATACTCAGTCTCCCAGTTCTGATCATGATGTTCCTGGACCTCTTTCATGATGATAGTGGGTTAAAGAGATTGTAGGATGTGGTGGGAGGGATTCTCAACAAGGCTTCAGTCCCTTTATATACAGCGCTCCTGGTAAATGGAGGGGGATGATATCACGTGGGTGATCCCCTTGGCATTTTTTTAGGATCTTGTGGTCCAATGACTTGCAGCTTTTGTACCTCACAAGCATGCAGCCAGACCGGACACTCCCGAAGTGTTCCTGTAGAAAGTTATGAGAATGAACGTCACCATATACAGCCGCGAGATTCATTTTCTCACAAGCATTTACAGTTAGAGATATATAATTTACGAAAGGCTATACATAAAGACTTACAAACAATCTATGTGCAAAAGAAAACAAATTGTGCAAATAAATAAAACTGAGAACATGAGTTATAAAAAGTTGTCAGTCACTTTGGTTGGTTTGTAGTCACATGGAGGCCAGACAAGATAACAGCAGCGGGTTTGAAATTGATAGTCCAATATTTTCATCATCACCATTACAGATACTTAATTTTTTTCCAAATGTATTTATTTAATCAAATTTAAATACTCCAACTATTACAATGCTTAATAGTTGTATGTTACCCCACCCATCTTATGGTATGGAACTCTCTGCTAAACCATTAGCCTTACTTGAATTTATAGATTAAGAAGCAATTTGAAAAATGGCCCCATGGCAACACTGAGCCATTGCGATATGTTGCAGAGCCAAAGGTAGCTTGTAGCAACCTGGGAGTTGGCAACAGTGCAATAGATACCCAACAGAAAAAGTTCATGCCCTGCAGATTAATGAAACAAAAAAAACAAGAGTCGGATAATATGTGGTTGGGCCAAAGATTCAAAAGATAATTACAGACCTTGAATGCAAAACCTCTCTTACTGCTGTCATCTGCTGGAAGCATTTGGTCAGGTTTAAGTTCAAGTGTGCACAGTGTTTACACTCCTGTTTCAGGCTGAGTCCCTTCTGTCCTGGTGAAGGATCTCGGCCCAAAACATTATCTGTCTGTTCCTCTCCACAGATTCTGCCTGTCCTGCCGAGTTCCTCCAGCATTTGTGTGTGTTACTCTGGATTTCCAGCATCTGCAGAATGTCTTGTGTTTATGATTCAGCCTAATGAACAGGTTATTATTGTAACATACATCAAAGTTGCTGGTGAACGCAGCAGGCCAGACAGCATCTCTAGGAAGAGGTACAGTTGACGTTTCGGGCCGAGACCCTTCGTCAGGACTAACTGAAGGAAGAGCTAGTAAGAGATTTGAAAGATCTTTTTGAAAGTCTTGGAATGGTACAGCCCAGAGTCAAACACGTCGGCTCACCTGGTCCATGCCAACTATAGCATATTGTCTGCTCATCCCAGATGACCATGCTCAGCCATAACCATCCAAGACACTCTGTTTTATGTACCTATCTAAATGCCTCTAAACTGTTGCATTTGTACCTGCCTTGACCATTTCCTCAGGCAGTTTATTCCAGGTAGTAGATACTTTAACTACCCTCTCTGGTACCAACGATCATTCCATGGTCAAAGTCACTTAAGCCACATTTCTTCCCCATTCTTATGTTTGGTCTGAACAATATCTGAACCTCCTGACCATGTCAGCATGCTTTTATGCATTGAGTTGCTGCCACATGATTGGCTGATTCGATATTTGCATCAATGAGCAGGTGTACAGGTGTACCTAATAAAGTGACCACTGAGTGTATTAACCACAGCAAGGAACATCAATGGTGAACTAACCTTTTGGGTTAATGACCCTTTCATTCTAACTTAAGATTATAGAATAAGCCAGCTAGTCAGTCTATGAATGAAAGCTCTAAACATCTTCATGGTATTTTCATCTCATTCATTCTGCTGCAGCTGTCCTGTCTAATGAGATGAACTTTTGAGATATTCTATTTTTTATTATCCTGTTTCCTGGCTCAGCATCTCCCCTCCCCCCCCCCCACCTCTCTCTCCTTCTGAGATACTGGAGAGAGTCCAGTAATTTAAACTGATGAGACAAAGGTAGTATCGTAGTGATAAAATAACCTACATTGTGCGGAGACACATTTCTTACTGTGGCTTTGTCTGCAGAGACAGATAGCTTCTCTCCAAATGCAGACAGAGAGTCCCAAGAAGCCTTTACACTGAAACAGTTGTACCAACAACATTATGAGAATAAAGGGCCAGTTCATAAAGGGGGTACACACCAATATTATGTAAGCTCTATTTGTTACACTTCCTAAGATGTGCTATTATTTTGGGGGGTCCTTTTCATTCAGCTTTTTATATAACCTGTCTCTTCATCCAAGTTGGACTGATGTATGGCAAGGCACTAAGACCAGCTCATTCATCATTGAATCTATCCCGATCTATCTTAACACTGAGCGCGCTCAATGCTCATGATGTGAAAACACTTCCTTCAGGAGCTCGATGTTAATAATGGTGTTTACGAACTTAGTTGAATATTCCATGGGGTTTAAAAGCAATGAAAAACATGCCTGATTTAATATAAAATGCAAGATCCAAAGAATGAGAAAGCTGTCATCTGAACAATTCTCTGCTTAAGCAGAATCAGTTTGATGTAGGACTCTGACTGTTTATTGATTGGTCTCAGATATAATCATCCCAGCTTTTCTCAAACCCCTGTCAGTTGTTTCTCAATGGTGTGTGGCACTCTTGGATCTAAGGCAATAGTATTTGACACTGCCTGGGTGACTGATCACTTGTCGTCCCAACTATCTTCTCTGTCTTTGCATGGGAGCAATGTGTTCTACTCACTAGTCTCCCAAATACCCTTTTAATCTATTCCACTGTCTAACCTCAACATTTCAATTTTCCTTTTCTGCTCCCTTAGGAGCAAAATTAGGCCATTTGTCCCAAAGATTATAGATAATGAGAGAAGTGCAGTAGCATAATGGTTAGCGTAACGCTAATACAGAGCAAGTGACCCGGGCTCAATTCCCGTCCCTGTCTGTAATGAGTTTGTACATTCTCCCCATGACCGCGTGGGTTTCTTCCAGGTGCTCCAGTTTCCTCCCACTTTCTAAAGACGTAAGGGATAGTAGATTAATTTGTCATGTGGGTGTAATTGGGTGGCGCAGGCTCTTTGTTCTGTAAGAGCCTGTTACTGTGCTGTATTTTAAAATAAAATAAAATAATTTATTATAACAGTGCACATTTTGTTCTCATTGCATCCTTTAATATTATATTGTTGTGGCCCATCAGCAGCAGCCTTAGCCATTTCCTTAGCAGTTGTCTGTTTCTTACGAGGCTGGTTGCTAGCTCGATGCTTGACCCAGCACGGATGGAAAGCGTACGGGGAGCTGGCCGGATTTGAACCCGGGCCCACTTGCCTTGAAATCCGGTGCGGATGCACCACTGGCCAGCTTTAAAACTATAATTTATGTCTAATTTTTGTTTTCTTTTCTTTTGAATGACGCTTACCCGATGCCATGTGCCAGTGACGCTGCTGCAGGTAAGGTTTCCTTGCACCTGTGCAGACACGTACTTGGGCAAAAAACTTGACTTTGACTTTGACTTACAGCAACCCAAAAATTGGCTACGCATTGAATGCAGAACTGGAGGTGTGAACAAAGCGAAATGCAAAACAATGCGTCCCAGCACCATACAGATTGATACTATCTTTTTCTTAGACTCTATTTTTCATCAAATGCAACCAAAATTAGATATGAATTCATACAAAGAACGACTAAAAACTACCAATGATTCATTCACAGAAAATGAAGGTGTCATTTCTGGAGCATCATTGACATAAATAGCTAAGGATTCCAACAGTATTGTGTCATGCAACAGTGAGGATGGCAGGATGTGAACAAGCCGAACTTGGCTCTTTTGACACCTAGAGTTTCCCACATTCAACACATTTGAGTTGGAAACAAATGCTCTTACCCTATCTCTTATCTCTTCGTCGCCCTTTCTTCGGGACTTTCCTGATGAGATGTAGAAGCAGAGACATAGAGCCGGTATCCATGCTGAACCAAGATGAGCTCCCAGTAGACCTCACTGTGCCTCAGACCGAGACTAATCACTTACAGATTTGACATTAATATTGACCTGTAAAAGGCTGAACATAGTAATAGACAGCCCAGTTCCGTCACAGGTGCAGCACTCCCCACCATTGACAGCACCTACACGAGGCACTACTTCACAATGGTGGTGTCTATAACAAGGATCCCCATTACCCCGTCATGCTCTCTCCACACTGCTACCATCAGGCAGGAGGTTCAGAAACCCAAAGACTCACTCCTCCAGATTCAGAAATGGCTACTTTCCAACCACCATCAAGTACAACCCTAATCTAACCTCGGCAACAGAACACTACAGACCTACTGTACTATCACAAACTTTACTCCAACTGTGTTTTTTTTAAACCAGTAACTTGTTTTTCACAGTCTTTTTTTTCTTTTCATTTTGATGTATAATTCATGCATAATTTATACTCTTGTGTTCTGCGCTTCTAATCCTGTGATGTTACTCCAAGTTTTTTCAATATACCTTTACCTGGCGATAAATGACAAATAAATTTAACTTTAATCATGAAATCATTAAAGTGACGCATTCCCTTTATTGATCCCTGTTGTCCTACAATTGTTTTATCTCCAAATATTTAACCACAATCAAATCTGGATTCACCACACCTTCAGGCAGTGAATTCTGGATCAAATGTTATCCCTGTGTGCAAGTTCTTTTTCTATCCTGCATCCTGAATTGTTGGAATTAATACCTGAGTATGTGGCTTATCAGAGCTACATTTGGTCATTGTGAAATGGAATGCATTTATTTGAATTGCTGTGTTGTTCTGCTGGTGATAAAAAGGGATGCCAATAATTTAACCGGTAGAGCCTTCAATATTTAGTGAGTGAATTGGCATTTACACAATTAGCCCCCTGTTATTTGCAGATAGTACACAATGCATCAGGGAAGCAGAAGGCGCCGAGTGACTAATAACTCCTGTCGCCTCTGATAGCTGGAAAGATGCATGAGACCACGCAATTCCAACGCAGCAGTTTGTCCAACAAAGACCCACAGCTCCAACCAGTTGTTTTCGGAAGTCCATCTCAGGAGTATCGGGGAGATGTTCAGGCCTAGGTCAGTGGCAGCGTCCACGTCTCCAATTTTCCTATAGTTCTTCACTTAACTTTCAAGCATATATCTCTGGCGAGAGTAAAAAGACTTCGAGGAAGATGTTGAGAAAATAGGACCGGGGACACAATCAAGGTTCAACTTCAGCAGGGAAGCGCATGGAGGCTCTCCTGCACTCTGACAGGTGAAGAGATTGGGAAAGGAAGAGAGAGAACAAAGTTTACTTTCAAGTTTAATGCAAAACTTTTTCTAGCTGATGGCTACAGTGTGATTAAATAGTTAGTGTTATTTATCTGATCTTGGTCCTAGCACATTGTACTATCAGTGGCCACTTTATTAGGTACCTCCTGTAAATAATAATGTAGTCACTGAGTGTATGTTCATGGTCTTCAACTGCTGTAGCCCTTCCACTTCAAAGTTCAGCATGATGAGCATTCAGAGATGCTCTTCTGCACACCACCATAATAACAGATCATTATATGAGTTACTGTTGCCTTCCTGTCAGCTTGAACCAGTCAGGCCATTCTCCTCTGACCTCTCACATTAACAAAGCATTTTCATGTTCTTGTTTGCGTTATTCTCTGTAAACTCTGGAGACTGTTTGGTCTGAAAATTAGCACACCAGGAGGTCAGCAGTTTCTGAGATACTCCAACCACCCCATCTGGCACCAACAATCATTCCACGGTCAAAGTCACTCAGATCACATTTCTTCTCCATTCTGATGTTTGGTCTGGACAACAAATGAAGCTCTTGACCATGTCTGCATGCACTAAGTTGCAGCCACATGATTGACTGAGTAGATATTTGCATTAATGAGCAGGGGTAGAGGTGTACCTAATGAAGTGGTCACTGAGTGTATACTGAAAGGCATAATGATTGGGCTGTACCTGTCCATATTTCTCCACTTCAAGTAGTTCTAGTGTGAAAAATTGGGAGATTGGGTGAATTTCTTCCTCAACAGTGCCCAACCATGTGTGAGAGATTTGGTTAATAATGGTGCTCATTGTGGAACATTCAGCTCTATATTGTATCTTGGCACTTGACAATAATAAATCAATACCAATACCAAATCAGCGCCTTCACTGAAGCTGAATTCAGCTGGTGATGATAGCACTGGAGATATATACTCTTGAACTTGCTAGAGTGAACAAGATTTCTGCTTAGACATCCAGTGCAAGTTTTTCTTCTACAGCAAGAATTCAAAGTTCAAAGCAAATTTATTATTGAAGTTTGTACATGTTGCCATATACAACCCTTCCTAGAGATGCTGCCTAACCTGCTGCGTTCACCAGCAACTTTGATGTGCGTGGCTTGAATTTCCAGCATCTGCAGATTTCCTCGTGTAACCCTTATCTTGCAGGCATTCACAGTAGAACAAAGAAATACAATAGAATCAATGAAAGTCTACACGCAAAGACTGACAAACAACCAATATGCAAGAGAAGACAAACTGTGCAAATAAAAAAACTATATTAACTAATAAGTAAATAAATAATCTTGGGAACATGAATTGAAGTGTTCTTAAAAGTGAGTCCTTCATTTGTGTTCAGTGATCAGTTCAGTGTTGAGGTGAGTGAAGTCATCCACAGTGCTTGAGGAGCCTGATGGCTGAAGAGTGATAACTGTTGGTGAACCTGCTGGTGTGGGACCTAAGGTTCTAGTACCTCCTTTCTGGTGGCAGCAGTGAGAAGAAAGCATGGCCTGGACTGTGGGGGCCCTTGATGACAGAAGCTGCTTTCTTGTGACAACGTTACTCACGCATGAGCCCCAAGCAGGGGTACATTTTTCCTTTGGGGCCGTCCTTTGTAATCTTCACTGAGAAGATCACACGGGTGAACCTCAGTACAATGTTCAAAGGACATTTGTACAGGTAGTTGGGTGGGCTAGGAGTAGACAGATATTGGCTTAATGCTGATGTGGGATTAGTGTTAGTAGGCAACAGGGTCAGTCCGGATGAATTGGACCAATAGGGTTCTTTCTGTGCTGTGACACTTCTTGCCAGGTTGGGAGTGTTCTATTTCTACTCGGCAGGGAATAACCCCTTCAATGATCAGGTTGGCTGGCTTGGATTCAAAAAGTTGATGTCAACTTTCCAGGACCAGATCGGGGGTCTCAACCCAATAGCAGGTCTTGACGCAATACATCAACCAACAGAGACGCATCTTGACCTGCTGAGGTGTTCCAGCGTTCTGATTTTGGTGTTAGTGCTGAAACGTGTGGCGCGACTTGCGAGATGCCCCCCCCCCAGCACATCTTTAGGCATGTTTCAATGTACTTGTGCTGAATAAATCTGAATCTGAATCTTTGCTCCAGATTCCAATATCTGCAGACTCTTCTGGCTTTATACTGCTGCCGATGGATTCTGCGGGTCTGCCTGCTTTAAATATCAGATTGCATAGTCTGCTAACAGCAAATGATAGGGCACCTAGCCCCCACCACCCCAATGAAAAATGTGTCATAAAATCACTATCACTACCAACCTCATCCAGAGTATCATCACATAGTCACAAACTCTCCATTCATATTACCTAGATTTATTTAGTAATATTTTTTACCATTTAATTGGGTCTGCAGCAGCATGTCCCGGTGCAGGCACGGTTAAGAATGACGCATTCACGTTTCTGTCTTTATAATTTATGGGATATCATTAGAACTGTGAGCCCTTCTAACTTCTGCTTCTGAAGACTGAACACCCCGCTGGGGCACTGAGCTCCACCTGGTGGATCACCAAGGAATAGCGGATATGGAAGAAACAAAAGTCTGCATTTTATTCACACCTCCACATCATCAGCACATCCAGGCACACGCACGCACACACACTCACCCACACTCACACACACACACACACACACACACACACACACACTCTCTCACACACACACACACACACACACACACACACTCACACACACACACACACACACACACACACACACACACTTCCATACCGGGGATATGAGCTCCAGTGAAGGTTTTTTCTCAATTTTCTATCACAAATCCTTGAAATAAAATTCCCAATATGGTATAAATGGTGCTTAAGAGTTTTCCCACCACCCAGATCATGTTCTCTTCTCACTGTTGCCATCAGGAAGAAGTTACAGGAGCTTCAAGTCAGGAACAGCTATCATCCCTTAACCATCAGCCTCCTGAACCAGAGGAGATGCAATGCTTATAAAAAGTATTCACCCCCCCACCTTAGAAGTTTTCATATTTTACTGTTTTACAACATTGAATCACAGTGGACTTAATTTGTTTTTTTTTCCACTCTGATCAACATGAAAAAGATTCTTTCGAGTCTAAGTAAAAACAGATCTCTACAAAGTGATCTAAATTAATTACAAATATAAATCTCAAAATAATTGATTGCATAAGTATTCACTCCCTCTAATATGACACACCAAATCATCACTGGTGCAGTTAATTGATTTTAGAAGTCACTTAATTAGTTAAATAGAGATCACCTGTGTGTAGTCAAGCTGTTTCAATTGAATATAGTGAAAATATTCCCGCATTTGGAATGTCCAACTGCTGGTGAGATGGTATCCTGGCTAAGACTACGTCATGGAGACGAAAAGAACGCTCCAAGCAACTCCGTGAAAAGGTTATTGAAAAGCACAAGTCAGGAAATGGATACAAGAAGATTTCCAAGTCACTGAATATCCCTTGGAGTACAGCTAAGTCAACCATCAAGAAATGGAAAGAATATGGCGCAGCTGTAAATCTGCCTAGAGCAGGCCGTCCTCAAAAACTGAGATTTCATGCAAGAAAGGGACTAGTGAGGGAGGCCACCAAGAGACTTATGACAACTCTGGAGGAGTTACAGGCTCCAGTGGCTGAGATAGGAGCGACTGTGCATACAACAAATGTTGCCTGGATGCTTCACCAGTCACAGTTTTATGGAAGAGTGGTAAAGAGAAAGTCATGGTTGAAAAAACTCATGTGAAATCTCAGGTAGAGTTTGCCAGAAGGAATGTGGGAGATTCAGAGGTCAGCTGGCAGAAGGTTCTATGGACTGATGGAACCAAAATTGAGTTTTTTGGCCATCAAATTAAACACTATGTTTGGCATAAGTTAAACACTGCACATCATCAATAACACACCATCCCTACCGTGAAGCATGGTGGTGGCTGCATCATGCTGTGGGGATGCTTCACTGCAGCAGGCTCTGGACGGCTTTTGAAGGTAGAGGGTAAAATTAATGCAGCAAAGTTCAGAGAAATCCTGGAGGAAAATCTGATGCAGTCTGCAAGAGAACTGCGACTTTGGAGAATACCTTTTTCTTCTAGCAAGACAGTGACTCCAAGCATAAAGCCAAAGCTACATCGGAAAAGCTTAAAAACAAAAAAATAATGTCCTGGAGTGGCCAAGTCAGAGTCCAGACCTCAATCCATTTGAGAATTTGTGGCTGGACTTGAAAAGAGCCATTCACTCACGATCCCCATGCAAACTGACAGGGCTAGATGCTGCCTGAGTTCCTTCAGCATTTGTGTGTGTTGCTCTGATTTTCAGCATCTGCAGATCTTCTCTTGTTGGTAGTAGTGGGAGGATATTTTTCAGACTGGTAGACTGTGGTCACCACTGTACCACAAGGCTCGGTGTTGGGTATTTGTTAGTTGACACACACATGAATGATTGGATAAGATGTCCGTGCTCTGATGAGTATTTTTGCTGGTGACAGAAAGATTGGTGGAGTTGTATACAGTAAGGTGGTTGCCTTGCTGTGTATAATTATACAGAGCGACATGGATCATTTGGAAAGCTGGGTAGAATGGTGGCACAAGGAATTTAATCCAGATAAATAAGAAACAATATTTTTATTATTGAATGCTGGTAGGACAGAACATGTATAGTAAACAGCAGAAGTGTTGATCTACTGAGAGACCTTGGGGTGCAAGTTCACACCTCTCTGAAAATAACAACTGGGATGAATTTCATAGTGAAGATGGTGCTTAGCTTTCTTGCCCTCATTGCGTAAAGAAGTCAGGACATCATGTTGCCGTTGTACAAAATTTTGGTTAGGCCACACTTGGAATATAATGTAAATATACTTCTTATCAACAAGCCATGAAATGGATGTGGAGGCACTGGAAAGGATGCAGAAGAGGTTCATCAGATGTTGCCAAGAATAGGATTTAGTTACAAGGACTGATTGGATAGGCTGAGGTTTTTCTCAGTGGAGTACAGAATCCTGAGGAATGACCTTGTAGAGACTTGTAAAATTATAAGGGGCATAGATATGGTAGATAGATGCCTTTTTCCTAGATTCGTTTGTTCATTATGTGCCATGTCACGTGATGTGGGTGGCCATGGCCTTTCCATGACCATGATTGTTCTTTGCAAATTGTTCTACAGAAGTAGATTGCCCAGAAGAAGGCAATGGCAGTGTCTTTTCAAGACAGGTGACCCCCATCATGACCAATAATCTTCAGAGATCATCTGCCTGGAGTCAGTGGTCACATAACCAAGACTTGTGATATGCACCATCTGCTCGTACGACCATCAACCACCTACGCCCATGGCTTCACCTGACCCTGATCGGGGTTGGGGAGGGGTGGCTAAGCAGGTGCTACACCTTGCCCAAGGGTGACCTGCAGGCTAGCAGAGGGAAGGAGTGACTTACACCTCCACGTATCTCCACCCTGCCACCCTTTTCCAAGATTAGGGGTTTCTAAATATAGAGGATATAGGTTTAAGGTGAGAAGGAAATACTTAAAGGAAATATGAAGGGCAATTTTTCACACAGAGGGCGGTGGATATCATGGGACAAGCTGCCAAGTGAGATGGTAGAAGCTGGTCAATTACAGCATTTAAAAAAAACATTCAGGCAGTTACACAGACAGGAGAAAGTAAGGCAATTGGGCTTAACACAGACATGTATCTCTGCTAGCAAGGACAAATCAGGCCAAAGGGCTTTTTCCTGTACTAGATAACTCTGTGACTCTGTAATAAGGAGCAAGTTTGGATTGTACTGTAGAAGAAAATGTATTGGGCAGAGCTAGAAAGAACTGCAGTGCCAATAAACCGACAACTAGGCAGCAAAACCTTGGATTCATATCTCATCCAGAAAAATGGAACCTCCTACATTGAAATCCTCCTTTAGTATTTGTATTTGGCCATCTCCTGAAAATGGCAGGCTAAATAATCTATTCTACTGACGTTGATTGAGAGGTGAGTACTGTCCAGGCACTGGCAAATAATTAGTTCTATTTATCCATTCTAGGTAGCCTCCTGTGATAAGTGTGGAGGGTATAAATAGCTGGAGCCATATCCATTTTTGTGGCTGATGCTTTGAAGTTGGAAAGTTTGAGAGAATTTCTTCCCCAACATCACGACTGAAGTCTATGGAACCAAATCCATGGTGTGAACAAAACCATCTTCTGACATCCCTATGTTCTTTTTCAAAATATGCCATGGTATTATTAACCCCCTCCTGAAAGGACAATATAACGTAATAGAAGCCTATAACATTACTGCAAATAAACTCACTCTTTCAGCACATCTTATCCATGCTAACAGTGATGCCTATCTATGCTAATCCCATTTTGTTTCATTATGTCCATGTCTTTGTCTTTCCTATCTCTGTAACTGTCCAAATGCATTTTAAACATTATAGTTGTATCTGCCTTCGCCATCTTCTCTGGCAACACATTAAATATACATACATCACCCTCAGTGTGAAAGTCTCTCTCTTCAGATCTCCTTTAAATTTCATCCTTCTCACCTTAAACTGTGCCCTTTATTTCTAGACCCCTGTCCTGGGAAAAAAGATTCAATCTATCCTATCTATGGTCCTCTGGAATTTATAAACCACTTTCCACGTCACCCTCAACCTCCTGCATTTTGGTGAGAATAAACCCAATTGATCCGATCTCTCCTTATAACTATAACCCTCCATTCTAGGCAACAGCTAGGTCAATCTCCTCTGCACTCTCTCTATTGCTACCACATCTTTCCTGTAGTGTTGTGACCAGAACTATCTACAGTACTCCATGTGCAGTCTAATCTTATTTTATATAGCAGGAGCATAGTATCCCAACTCTTTACTCAATAATTTGTAGGCAGTACCCATGGCTGTTGCATCCCCTTCACAATACAGAGGACAATCGGTCTGGATTTTGGGTACATCATTCATGTTACTGGACCAGAACCAATAACCTTTTGCCTCATAAACAATAGTGTAAACACTTATTGCCTTCTTTAAAAATGCATCCCAAACCAATTTACACCTATTGAAATATTTTTAAAGCGCAGACAAATGTTGCAATGCAGGAAATCCAGCTGCCAATTTGTGAACAGTGTGCTCCCATAAATAGAAAGGTAATAGTAATCTGTCCATTAATGTTATTAATGTACACTCAGTGGCCACTTCATTAGGTACACCTGTCCACCTGCTCATTAATACAAATATCTAATCAGTTGATCATGTGGCTGAACTCAATGTATAAGAACATGCAGACGTAGTCAGGAGCTTCGTTGTTGTTCAGATCAAACATCAGAATGGGGTAGAAATGTGATCTGAGTGACTTTGACATTGTGAGAGCCAGACAGAGTGATTTCAGTATCTCATAAACTGCTGATTTCTTGGGATTTTCATGCACAATAGTCTCCAGAGCGGGGGATCCCAACCTGTTAATGGTAAGGGTCCATGGCATAAAAGAGGTTGGGCCTCTGCTCTAGGGTTTACCGAGAACGTTGCGATAAACAAAAAACATCAGTTCTGTGGGTGAAAATGTTACGTTAATGAGAGAGGTCAGGGAAGAACGGCCAAACTGATTCATGCTGAGAGGAAGGTGACAGTAACTCAGATAACCACGTGTTACAACAGTGGTGTACAAAAGAGCATCTCTGAATGCACAACACATTGTCCTTGAAGTAGATGGGCTACAGCAGCTGAAGACCCAGTGGCCACTTTATTAGGTAATGGAGGGACCTACTGAAGTGACCACTGAGTGTATTGGTTGACAAACAAATATTTGACCAATACACGGAGGATAAGTTTTGAAATAATGTCATAGTATTTTTCATATGCTCTTAGAAGGGAAGGGAAGGTTTAGCGTCTCATTGTCACAATATGTCTCAGAAGGTGCAGCAGCCTTTCAAGATTGTTTGAAGTGTCAGCACAGATTATGGCAAATGAGAAATTCTGCAGATGCTGGAAATCTGAGCAACACACACCCAGTGCTGGAGGAACTCAGCAGGCCAGGCAGCATCTATTGAAAAAAGTACAGTCGACGTTTCGGGATGGGTCCCGCCAAAGGGTTTCGGACCAAAACATCAACTGTATTCTTTTCCATAGACGCTGCCTGGCCTGCTGAGGGGTGTGTGTGTGTGTGTGTGTGTGTGTGTGTGTCACAGTCACAGATAAAGGGCTGGATCTTTGGAATGCTCACCAGCATTTACCACCATGACTGCTGGCAATAATGGTCTTTCCTCATCAGCTTCTTCCCAGAGTGCCATAGAGCGCAAATCCTTCAAGCCACCACATTGCATTCACGCAGAACCAGACAGGCAACATCTGCAGAAACAATCATCAAGTTAACACTTCTGGTCCGAACAGTCTGAAGAAGGGTCTTGGACCTGAATCGTTAATTCTGTATGTCTTTCCACAGATAATGTCTGGCCTGCTGAGTGTATCCAGCATTCTCAGACAGGGAACTGTTCCTGGATAGTTCACCTCTCTAGGACGAAGTGTACCGTAACTGATTCACGAAATCTGTTGAAGACTAATGACTTCTTAAGGAGGAGAAGAAGATAGCGGCGCAACGGCAGTGCGCGCGGCCACTTCGGTGATGAATATCCATTATCTGTCAAGTAGGGGACCGTGCACAATTCTGATTTGATGGAGACGGACATGAGAGTACGGAGGAACATCTGGAAAACTTCTGAAATGCCTGCTTCGCTGTCACTGCTACTGTGTGGTAACCGGAATCTCCGGAGCAGAAGGCCCCGAAATCCTCGGCTTTGCGTGTTTCAGCGGCCGGGGCGAGGTCGAAGGCGCTCAGCAGAGAATGGCGCTCGGGAGACTGTATCAGAGGGGCTGGTCGGAGGCTTGAAGTTTTCAGACGGATGGACTCAGTGTCAGCTGTGGTCGGCTGCTTCCAAGGCATCGGCAAGTTGACGGTGCCTGGAGGTTTATGGCAGGGAGTTTCTCCCTTTTGCCACCTGCTATCGGGGACTTGGGAGTCAATCGACTCGGGGACTTTTGAGACTTTATTTACCATGCCCATGGTTTGTTCTTCATCAAATTATGGTATTGCTTTGCACTGCTGTAACTATATGTTATAATTATGTGGTTCTGTCAGTGTTAGTCTTTGGTTTGTCCTGTTTTCTGTGATATCACTCCAGAGAAACATTGTATCATTTCTTAATGCATGTATACATTTCTAAATGACAATAAAAGAGGACTGAGTATTCTCATCATCTAATAATTGAAGAACACGGACAAAATACACGGCCCGAATAGCCCTGAAAATTGGTGGTCTGTTTACTGAACCACTGCAGTTCATGTTAAGGCTCTATATAAAGTATGCTGACACAATTGAGTGGTACAGTTTGGGTTACACAAGGTATGTAAGTGAAGCAGCTCTTGCTTTTGGATTATAATTTGATACATGGTTGTTTCTCATCCAGGAATATCAGCTCATTAACCTGTTAAATCTGTCTCTCCATAGATGCTGCCTGGTTTGTTGGGCAGTTCCTGCAATTCCCACTTTTCTCTCCTATTTCCACCATCTATAGGATTTTGTTGTTAAATTAAAGCATATTTACTCAGTCGTTAGTGAGCCATAACAATCAAATAGTTTCATGGTCACCGTTACTGATGTTAATTTTCTCCTTGAGATTTGATTAATTAAATTTAAATTCCCCGGCTGTCCTGGATTCGAATCAATAATACAAGATTCCTGAGTACCCTTCCTACAAAAGACAAATGTTAACAGAGCCTTAAGTTATCGGTGAGCTGGAAGCAGTGGAAGGAGATATTTCCGGAAGTAATTTGTTTTCTTTACATGCATACGCCTAAAAAAAAGTATTGTTATTATTCTGTGACATGTGTAAGAAAGATGGGAAGGAGACCCTGTCCCTATTGCAGAGAGTAATGAGGGATCTTTATACCAGAAATGGAATAGGAATCAGTACAGTGGATAGATGGTTTGATCCATCAACTGCACCAGCTGGTCCTCAAAGTTAAACAAGGGCTGTTGTATTCTGATGTCTGCAGCTTTATGATGCATTCTAGAAAGGACTTCAGCTGTTGATGGGTTGTAGTTATGGGTTTACTTTTAGTCTGAAAGAGACTAACATATCAACCTGTTCCAGGGATATTACATGGATCATTTCTGGTGAAACTGAACTGAATGCAAGCAAGGATTCCACCTATTCTGGAAGTGCATCATCTGATAATGCAAATCGTGATGATACACACAGAGTATAGGAGCATCCTTTTGATAAACCGATCAACCGATCAAACCATCAACCAATCAAGGGTTCAGCCATCTTCTCTCATATCACCAAAGACTCTAACAAATTTCTGTCAATATACCACGGAGAGCATTCTGACTGGTTGCATCACCACCTGGTATGAAGGTTCCAATGCACAGGGTCAGAAATGCTTGCAGAGGATTGCAGATTCATCCAGCGTAAGCCACCCCACCATCGAGGACATCTTCAAAAGGTGGAGCCTCTAGAACAGGGATTCACAACCCGGGGTCCACAGCTGCCTTGCTTAGTGGTAGCGGTCTATAACATAGAGAAAGGTCTAGAAGGTGGCTTGCAGCTCTCTTCCCTCTACAGTCAGATTTCTGAATGCCCCATGAGCCCAGCAATAGTATGTCACCATTCATCTTTTGCACTGTTAATTTATTATTAGAACATTAGAAAGTTTTTCGCAAGGACAGGCCATTCCGCCCAACAAATTCCTGTTCACATAGTGTGTTGAAATAACTATCGACTTTAGTTTTGAAAGTCTCTAAGTTATTACTCTCACTACACAACTACTCAAATATTTGTCATTTATATTTTTTTAAGCCCTGCACTGTACTACTGCCACAAATGACAAACCTCATGACATGTGTCTGCAATAGTAAACCTGATTCTGATCCTTTCTCCTGCGTTGATATAAAACATGAGCATCTCTCTACCACTATCCCCAACCCTTCACCTCACAATCAACCTCCTACCAATAACACTGAGGGTTGGAACCGAAAACCAGTAATGGAACATTGGAAATAAGTGTAGAAAAAGCACTTTGCATGATCTTAACCTTGTTAGGAACAAATTCAAATTACCACCATCCCAGTTGGAAGGTGCTGAATGTCTTTAAGCATAGTTCAAGTATGCCCCTGAATCGAATTGATGAGATAGATTTATGAAACGGCCCTTGGATTTCTAGTGACATTAAATACTATAAAATAATTCAGCTCATAACCTTTGACAAAACACGAGCACATTATGCTGTGAGTTTGCATGTTGTTGATTGATATTGGTGAGAGTGTAGAATTAAAGCAGTATGTGACCTCATCTTAGAAATTACCAGACTACATAAGGTATGTGCTTTGAAAGTAGATTTCATGTTTAAATGAGTACCTTGTGGGGGAGTGCAGAACAAGAAACATTGCTTTAAAATTCATGATTGTTCACTCAGAATTTTACAGGAAAATAGTCAAAACCTCTATTGTCATTCTGGAGTGAATAGAAATTTCTGAATATGACTGGTAGATTTTGATTTAGGTGAGGGAGAGAAATGGGAGCAAGGCAGTTATGTAGACACAGTCGATTCTGCAGATCCTAAAAATCTTGAGTGACACACATATGCTGTAAGATGTCAGCAGCTCAGGCAGCATCTATCGATGGAAATAAACAGCCAACGTTTCAGACCGAGACTCTTCACCAGAACTGGGAAGGAAGGGGCAGAAGTCGGTTCAAAGTCAGTAATTCTATTATTAAATTTATATATCACTATATTGAACCCTGAGATTCTTTTTCTTCCGGCATTCACGACAAATACAAGAGGCACAATAGGATCAGTGGAAGTCCATACCCAACAAGATGGACAAGCAACCAATATGAAAAAGACAACGAACTCTGCAAAAACAAAAAAGCTTAAAGTAAATAATAAATAAATAAGCAATAAATAGCAAGAACATGAGATGAACAGTCTGTGATAGTGAGTCCATAGGTTGTGGGAACAATTCAGTGAAGTTAACTGCCCTGGTTCAAGGGCCTGATGTTTGAGCTATAAAGGAGGGGGGAGAAGGTAGGCAGAGAAGGAGGAGCACAAGCTGGCAGGTGATATACAAGACCAGGGGAGGGGAATAATTAAGGAGATGGGAGGTGATAGATGAAAGAGGTTAAAGGCTGAAAAAGAAAGAATCTAATAGTGGAGGACTGTGGACCTTGAAATAAAGGAAAGGAGGTGGGGAACCAGAGGGAGTAATGGGCAGGTCATCAAGGCGGGGTAGAAGAGAACGGGTGAGACGGTAACCAGAATGGGGAAAGGCAAAAGTAAGAAAGGGGAAAGGGAAACAAAGGGAATTGATGAATGGAAGTTAAAGAAATCGATACATAACGCCATCTGGTTTGAGACTACCCAGACAGAATATGAAATATTGTTCCGAAGACAGAAATTAAAATGATCTCATTCAATGATAGGGCAAGGTCTAACATGATTGGATAGCCTACTCCTGTACCAACTTTGAAGTACATTATTTCCTCCAGACAATGACACCTCACAACACCCATACTGTGGAAAACGGTCAATGCCCTCGGGCTGATTTATCTTTCTGCCCATACTGGACACATTTGAACAGGTTCATTGTAAAATAAGCACTTAAAAGAACTCGTTACAACCCAGACTTTTGGGTTCAAGCCATAGACCATAAGATCATAAGACATAGGAGCAGAATTAGGCCAGTTGGCCCATCGAGTGTGCTCTGCTATTCATTTATGAATGATCCTTTCTTTTTCTACTCCTCAGCCCCAGTCCCCAGCCTTCTTCCCCTAACCTTTGATGCCATGTACAGTCAAGAACTGATCAAGCTCTGCCTTAAATACACCCAACGACCTGACATTCACAGCTGCCTGTGGTAATAAATTTCACAAATTCACCACCCTCTGGCTAAAGAAATTTCTCTGCATCTCTGTTTTAAATGGATGCCCCTTTATCCTGAGGCTGTGCCTCCTGTCCTAGACTCCCTCATCAGGGAAACATCCTTTCCGCACTACTCTGTCAAGGTCTTTCAACGTTTGAAAGATGTCAATGAGATACCGCCCCCCCATTCTTCTAAATTACAGCCAGTACCTACCCAGAGCTCTCAAACATTCCTTGTATGGTAACTCTTCCATTTCTGGAATCATCCCTGAGAACTTCCTCTGAACCCTCTCTCCAATGCTAGCACATCTTTTCTTAGATGAAGAGCCCAAAACTATTCACAATACTCAAGGTGAGGCCTCACCAGTGCCTTATAAAGCCTCAGCATCACATCCCTCCTCTTGTATTCAAGCTCTCTTGAAATGAATGCTAACATTGCATTTGCCTTCCTCACCACCGACTCTACCTGCAAGTTAACCTTCAGGGTGTTCTGCACAAGGACTCCCAAGTCTCCTTAGCATCTCAGATTTTTGGATTTTCTCCCTGTTTAGAAAATAATCTGCACATTTATTTCTACTACCAAAGTGCATGACTGTGCGTTTTCCAACATTGTATTTCATTTGGCACTCTCTTGTCCATTCTCCTAATCTGTCTAAATCCTTCTGCAGCCCACCTGTTTCTTTAATGCGACCTTCTATGACTATGGCTTTTGCTTTTCCCTCAGCAGAAAAACATATCTTCAGATGATAAGGGACTTGCATTCAGGCCAAGAGATTGACTCCAACTCCGTTGGCAGACAGTGTTCAAGGTTTCAGGCCACTATATCCCTATCCAAAGCCCCTGCAATGTAGCCATGGGCATAAAGATGGTACCCATATCGGAGAGGGTTGGTAGGTTGGGTACATTACATGCTCATAAGTCAGCATCAGTAAATTATTTGTGAATTAGACCATAGGAGATCTGCTTATAACGTAAGCAACACACACAAAATGTTGGAGGAACTCAGCCAGGTAGCATCCATGGAAAAGGGTAAACAGTCAACATTTTGGGCTGACACCCTCTTGGCTTGAAACATCAACTGTTGACTCTTTTCCATAGGTGCTGTTGGGCCTGCTGAGTGCTTCCAGCGTGTTGTACGTGTTGCTTTGGATCTCCAGCATCTGCAATTTTCTCTTGTTTGTGCTTATAACTTAAATTCATTTCAGATATCCTTTGTACTACTTTTTTCCCATTATCAGAGAGATCTGAGAAAATTATCCATATAACATCCACACTTGGGCACAAAAATGTGAAAGACATTGGTGAATCATTCAGTCTCTGTAATGCATTTCATCACAATCTTAAAAGTTTTAAATCCTTTTAAAGTCTGTATGCATCATTTCAATCCCTTAATATGTTTCTCTTGCTGTACACTCTCGCTCCTGTCCAGTCAGTTCATAGCATTGCCAACCCCTTGCCACTCCACAAATTAAATAATTAAATGGGCCTTCAAATCGATTCTTACAAAGCTGGCCATTCTGTGATTTATTTGTGTCATTAGGCTGCAGTTATGACCACATTCAATCAACGATGCATTTTTTTTACAGGTTTAACACACTTCTGAGTCTGGACAGGCACTGTGAGACAAGTTATATTACCAACCCAAATTTCAAATCATTGATTTGTTGCTGCACAGAAAGAGGCCACTTTCCTCATCAGCTTTACCTTAATTCCAGGAATTGTCCCACATCCCCACAAATTATTCTCACCCCTGAGCCTATTCAGTTCACTTCCTAATTTTTTCCCCACACCTATCCTGAGTTCAGTCAAGTCTCTAAGAGCAGAAAACCCCAGAACTTTTTATTAAAAGTTGATGAAAATTGACTGAACGGCACAAATAAAATATAAATTCAAACTACAAATATTTCAAGAGACATAGTATATAAAATTACTGAAGATTATATCTTGTAAAATACTACAAGCTACTGCACATTAGCTACTGTACATTGTCTCTGGTGTAGGTGGGTGACAGAGTTATTGGGAATATCGGGAGAATGGATCACAGGGAAAATTAGAGGATGGTGGGATTGCTCTGTGAGCTGGCATGGACTCATTGGGTTGAACAGGGATCCTCCAGTGTCAAAAGGATGTATTCCATCTATTCTGATAACTTCTCTCTCCATATTTCCTTCCACTTTCAAGGATTTATGCACTTGTTCATGGCATAGTGGAGGTGCGCTGCTTGAGATAATGGATCTGCAATTTAGAGGCGTGGATTGACTTTGCAAAATTCATGGAAGTTGTACAATTAATGACCAGTCAATAATCGGGGATTTTAAACTACCAGTGTGGTTGATTCTTAAATGCCTTGTGAGTAGACCAGCAAGCCGTTGTACAAGGGCAATCAGAATGAGACCCTCCGTTGGTCAGCATCAACCATGGATGTTGTGTCCTAGCTGTGTGCATCAGTTGATGTGGAGAGAAAGCCAGGGCAGTACAATATGGAGACAAGCTGTTGCCACTGCAGCAAGCTCTCCCTACCCATGCAGTTGATGAATCCAAAGGAATCGCAGAGACAGACACAGTTTGGCACCAGCAAGAGTTGCCAGTCAACGTTGAACTCAGTGTAGGACTGCCATAGGAACTCCAGCTCCCGAACCCTTCCCCGTGAGTGGGTGTAGCCACAAGGCAGCGGAGGTTTGAGATCGGAGCTTTTCTTCTCCTAGATGAGCTGTCAGCTATGGCTGATGAGTCCCATCTGCCTGAATTGACTGGTTTTAAGGTATCAGTGACTTAACTTGGCCCCTTCTGCTGTCAGGAGAAATGGTTCTGCCGGGCTTACGAGCTGAGCCATAGATGGAGTCCAGGAACCAGACCTGGTTGTCAGAGTTATTGAAACTCACGTGATTGGGAACATGGAATCAGTAGCAGGAGCTTATGTCCACTAAACACCAACCTCCCCCCACCCCCCAACCACCACCTCCTAGCTATGACAACCTGAGGAGCCAGGGCAAATAAAGATGAGCAATAAATACAAACTTTGCCAATGGTGACCAGATCCCCATAAAAATTATTTTGTGAAAACAGCAAGGCCCACCTCACCTGCCCATAATTTAGAGCTGTCCTGTTCCATCTGTGTTGCCTATCCTTCCTCTTTCTTCCCTTTTTCATCAGCTCATTCAGCCAATCTATGTCCTCCAGCACACTATGACTTTTTTTACCACACTTCTGAGTTTTGTGTTAGCCCTTTTGCCCAACAAACCCATCACTGAAGGCATCTTCAAAAGGTGATGCCTCAAAAAGATGTGTGACAGGGTCCTGAATTACCCCTATGATCTGTGCTTTTGAAAAGAGAGAGAGAGAGTTATTTAACATCGATACCTTGTGTTAAAGAGAGAGAGAGAGCGAGAGAGACGAAGACTAACTGTTGGACTGTCACTTTAAGGCACTGGAAGTAACTTTTGGATTTCTGCTGAGTTGGAGAGAGAGATGGCACTGAGCAGCTCATAAGTTGCTATGGTAACCGAGGGCGGTTATTTGATGGACAATCGGTGTTATGATTTTTCGGCAGCGTGTTGATACTTCCCAAGGACATGGCATGCGAGTGTATTTCTTACACAGAGGAAGGAGGAGTTATTTGAATAACAGCTGGTATCCAGTATGGTGAGATAAATAGGAGGTCAGATGATATAGACTTCAGACACATGTTTTGGGACACTGAATGAACTTTGCTGTGCCCACAGAAAAAGTGGGTTTTTGGAGGATTGATCAGGCAGATCGATCAGTGGCTCTTGCAGTGAAAAGCAAAGGCAGTGACCGGTGGGGAGTTGTCCATGTGTCCGCCCTTGCCTGGGTGATAGCTCCACCACAGAAAACCGGTCCCCTTTGTTGTGATCACGGTCAGTGGCTTTTAAAGGATTTTGGAGGACAACGAGAAGATCGACGGCGTCAGCTCACCTGAAGACTCAAATTTCTCCCTCTTTCTCTCTCCATCACTACTCAACTCAATACCACGAACTGAACTGAACTTTACTCATCATCGTAAGACTGTACCTTTTTACCCCTAGACTTGAAGAAGCTTTGTTTTCATATATTTCCACACTTACTGATACACTTACTTGTATATATAATCATTGCTAACCTGTTTGATTTATCTACGTTTATAGAACATAGAACATAGAATAGTACAGCATGGTACAGGCCCTTCGGCCCACAATGTTGTGCCGACCCTCAAACCCTGCGTCCCATATAAGCCCCCACCTTAAATTCCTCCATACACCTGTCTAGTAGTCTCTTAAACTTCACTAGTGTATCTGCCTCCACCACTGATTCAGGCAGTGCATTCCACGCACCAACCACTCTCTGAGTAAAAAACCTTCCTCTAATATCCCCCTTGAACTTCCCACCCCTTACCTTAAAGCCATGTCCTCTTGTATTGAGAAGTGGTGCCCTGGGGAAGAGGTGCTGGCTATCCACTCTATCTATTCCTCTTATCATCTTGTACACCTCTATCATGTCTCCTGTCATCCTCCTTCTCTCCAAAGAGTAAAGCCCTAGCTCCCTTAATCTCTGATCATAATGCATACTTTCTAAACCAGGCAGCATCCTGGTAAATCTCCTCTGTACCCTTTCCAATGCTTCCACATCCTTCCTACAGTGAGGCAACCAGAACCTGACACAGTACTCCAAGTGTGGCCTAACCAGAGTTTTATAGAGCTGCATCATTACATCGCGACTCTTAAACTCTATCCCTTGACTTACGATAGCTAACACCCCATAAGCTTTCCTAACTACCCCATCCACCTGTGACGCAACTTTCAGGGATCTGTGGACATGTGCCCCCAGATCCCTCTGCTCCTCCACACTACCAAGTATCCTACCATTTACTTTGTACTCTGCCTTGGAGTTTGTCCTTCCAAAGTGTACCACCTCACACTTCTCAGGGTTGAACTCCATCTGCCACTTCTCAGCCCACTTCTGCATCCTATGAATGTCTCTCTGCAATCTTTGACAGTCCTCTACACTATCTACAACACCACCAACCTCTGTGTCGTCTGCAAACTTGCCAACCCACCCTTCTACACCCACATCCAGGTCGTTAATAAAAATCATGAAAAATAGAGGTCCCAGAACCGATCCTTGTGGGACACCACTAGTCACAATCCTCCAATCTGAATGTACTCCCTCCACCAGGACCCTCTGCCTTCTGCAGGCAAGCCAATTCTGAATCCACTTAGCCAAATTTCCCTGGATCCCATGCCTTCTGACTTTCTGAATAAGCCTACCGGGTGGAACCTTCTCAAATGCCTTACTAAAATCCATATAGATCACATCCACTGCACTACCCTCATCTATATGCCTGGTCACCTCCTCAAAGAACTCTATCAGGCTTGTTAAACACGATTTGCCCTTCACAAAGCCATGCTGACTGTCCCTGATCAGACCATGATTCTCTAAATGCCCAGAGATCCTATCTCTAAGAATCTTTTCCAACAGCTTTCCCACCACAGACGTAAGGCTCACCGGTCTATAATTACCCGGACTATCCCTGCTACCTTTTTTGAACAAGGGGACAACATTCGCCTCCCTCCAATCCTCCGGTACCATTCCCATGGACAACGAGGACATAAAGATCCTGGCCAGAGGCTCAGCAATCTCGCCTCATGGAGCAGCTTGGGAAATATTCCGTCAGGCCCCAGGGACCTATCCGTCCTAATGTATTTTAACAACTCCAACACCTCCTCTCCCTTAATATCAACATGCTCCAGAACATCAATCTCACTCATATTGTCCTCACCATCATCAAATTCCCTCTCATTGGTGAATACCGAAGAGAAGTATTCATTGAGGACCTCGCTCACTTCCACAGCCTCCAGGCACATCTTCCCACCTTTATCTCTAATCGGTCCTACCTTCACTCCTGTTATCCTTTTTTTCTTTACATAATTGAAGAATGCCTTGGGGTTTTCCTTTACCCTACTCGCCAAGGCCTTCTCATGCCCCCTTCTTGCTCTTCTCAGCCCCTTCTTAAGCTCCTTTCTTGCTTCCCTATATTCCTCAATAGACCCATCTGATCCTTGCTTCCTAAACCTCATGTATGCTGCCTTCTTCCACCTGACTAGATTTTCCACCTCACTTCTCACCCATGGTTCCTTCACCCTACCATTCTTTATCTTCCTCACCGGGACAAATTTATCCCTAACATCCTGCAAGAGATCTCCAAACATCCACCGCATGTCCATAGTACATTTCCCTGCAAAAATATCATCCTAATTCACACCCGCAAGTTCTAGCCTTATAGCCTCATAATTTACCTTTCCCCAATTAAAAATTTTCCTGTCCTCTCTGATTCTATCCTTTTCCGTGATAATGCTAAAGGCTAGGGAGCGGTGGTCACTGTCCCCCAGATGTTCACCCACTGAGAGATCTGTGACCTGACCCAGTTCATTACCTAGTACTAGATCTAGTATGGCATTCCCCCTGGTCGGCCTGTCCACATACTGTGACAGGAACCAGTCCTGGACACACTTAACAAACTCTGCCCCATCTAAACCCTTGGAGCTAATCAGGTGCCAATCAATATTAGGGAAGTTAAAGTCACCCATAATAACAACCCTGTTATTTTTGTACCTTTCCAAAATCTGCCTCCCAATCTGCTCCTCTGTATCTCTGCTGCTACCAGGGGGCCTATAGAATACCCCCAATAGAGTAACTGCTCCCTCCCTGTTCCTGACTTCCACCCATACTGACTCAAAAGAGAATCCTGCTACATTACCCACCCTTTCTGTAGCTGTAATGGTATCCCTGACCAGTAATGCCACCCCTCCTTCCCTTTTCCCGCCCTCTCTATCCCTTCTAAAGCACTGAAATCCAGGAATATTTATATTACTGTATTGCATAGTTACTAATAAATATTATTAGTTAATAGCAATGCTGGACGTCAAAGTGTTTCCCATCTCTGCTGGTTCTTTATTCCCCTCCCAGGGTATGTGACAGATGAAATTAAGGAGCTCTGTTACACAGGACATGCCCTTTTCTCATTACTACTATCAAGGAATAAGTGCAAGGACACCAGCAACCTCACTGTTTTAAGACTATTAAATGGTTCCATTGTGCAATTCAATATCTCCTGACCTCACAATCGACCTCATTATTATCTTGCACCTTACTATCTATCTGCACTGTAACTGTTGCACTTAATGCTGCACCCTACCACCAGGGAGGAGGTACAGGAGCCTGAGGATGCACACTCAATATTTTAGTAACAGCTTTTTCCCCTCTGCCTCTGCTATCCATGAACCTATGAACATTACCTCATTAATTTGTTCTTCTTGCACTAATTTTTCTTTTTATATTTCTCATTGTAACTTATAGTATTTTTTTAAGTATTGCATTACTGTTGCCACAAAACAACAAATTTCAGGGCATACTGTACTCGAGTGAGAGTAAACTTGATTCTGATTCTGTCGTTCACCCACACCAATCGAAATAGTGGTCCCACCACCAGCCCCTGTGGAACAACTTTATCGTGCTTCAATCTGAGTAAGATCATCTCCCTGCTTTCAGATTTTAACTCAATTTCATTTCCACACTGCTACTAATTACCTCATTCTGTGGGTATCAATTTTGCTAAACATGTATTGAATGTCTGCACAAAGAAATTATGAATAAAGAAAAGCACTAAATATATAGGAAGGTGGTAGGGCAGAAGCAAAATGTAAGACCTCTTTCAATCAAGTCCATACAATGCTCGGCAATGCATACCATTATTGCCATGGGTATAATTGCTCCCATTCTTCTGTTGCAGAAGAAAATACCATCCATGACAGGAATGGAGACTATATCAAATCTCATAGGTATGAAATGGGGGTTAAACATTTACTCTTTGAATATTCTCTTGATGAAACAGCTCCACAAATATATTCAGAAATTATTTCATCACAATAAAAAATATGGCTACCATGTATTGAGTCACACAAATAAAATGCTGGAAAGGTTCTGCAAATCAAGCAGCATTTATGGAGGGAAATGAATAGTTGACATTTCAGGCAAAGACCCTTCTTCAGGACTCTGATAAAGGATTTCAGTCTGAAATGTTGAATTCTTCTCATAGATAATGACCTGACTTACTGAGTTGCACTGGGTATTTTGTGTGTGTTACTCAAGGTTTCCAGCATTTGCAGAATCTCTAGTGTTATGTCCATGTATTAAGCTTGTCAGTTTATAACATATTAAAAATGTTTAATTGGAAGGGAAATAAAAGTAGTAATTTGAAAGCCGACCTGAAGCATAAAGTCAACATACAACCACTAATCTTCGTGCCATTTAAACCCTGGCTATGTATGCCCATGATGATAAACTTGAACTTAATTTGCAAATTTTCTTCATTGATCAGAAATAATGCTTCATCAACTTCAGGATTTCTACAACAAGGCACATATGGTTGTGGCCTTAAGTGAATGGATTCAGTTAAACAATGACACAAGAGGCTAATTTCAACTAATTGAGGAACAATTTGAAGTACACTGGAGTATGAGATTGCCAGCAGGAATATAATGAAGCAATGAAGTCATTTAAAGGGGATTTGGTTTGTGTTTATAATAAGTAGCCATAAGGAGAAATTAAGGGCAAATCATTTTGGAGTTTACTACGTGCTCAAGGACAGAGGCAAGATGAAGGATGGCAATTTCGTTCAGATATCGGAAATCAAAAACAAATGCTGGAAATTGTCTGTTTTGGAATCAAGAACAACTTATTTCCATTCCATTTTTGTGTTTTTTGAGGTTCCTAATGACATCACTGATGGAATTTATCTATCCATCTATTTATTATTTTTGTACTTGTGCGTTTGTCTTCTTTTGCACATTGTTTGTCTGCCTTTGTGAGTAGTTTTTCACTGATTCTATTGTATTTCTTCGTTTTACTGTGAATCCAAGCAACTGAATCACAGGGTAGTGCAATATATGTGACATATACGTACATTGATAATCTACTTACTTTGAACTCCAGAATCTTGCAAGATGGAGCGGGTGCTAAGGGAAGGTTGTGGGGATGGTCCACTCCTCCTCCCTGCTTACACAAGATCTTTGTGCATTCACGATACATGGCCTCAAGGTTCTCAATATCAATATGTTCTTCCTGCATTTTGGGCAGTCAGAGGCCAGAGGTTCCAAGGAGTCAGTAGGCATTCTGCGATTCTTCAGGGAGGTTGTGAGCCCATCCTCTGTCTACCTGATGATCTCTCCCTGTGGTCAAGTTCAGAATAGGGTCTCTGTTTTGGGGGGGACTGGTGTAAGCCGTGTGAATGATGTAGCCTGCCCAATGAAGATTACGGGGGTTAACTTAGGGTGTCGATATTAGAGATATTGGCCTGGGAGAGGACATTGACATTCATTTGCTTGACCATTCAGTGAATTTGTAGGATTCTGTAGTACCTTGAGATGCCTGTTGTAGGTGGTCCAGGTTTCAAAATCTGATGGGAAGGTAGCAATCATTCTGTCTGACAGACCATTGGTTTTGCAGAAGGTGTAAGGTTTTGATCTTCAGATACTTTGTTCCTCATTCAATCAAAGGCCTCATACAATGAAAGCCATGGTGAGTTTCTTCCTCAATGTCTGCCTTTGTCAAGAACTGGCTGCTGGAATATCAAAAATGGTCCTCATTTTCCTTTTGTCACAGAACAATGTGGTACAGCAAGTGCAATTGATAGAACACTATCGTCTAGCAGATATTGACCAAATGTTGACAATATCCTGGAGTGCAGCCTCTGAACCAACTCACCTGCATACTTGTAGCTCAACTCCTGGGATTCAATGACCTTAGTTCATTCTGGAACATCTGCAGAATTTTTGCTAGAGTCTTTGGTAATGTACCAATATATAGTGGAGAGCATTCTTACTAATTGTATTACTGCTTGGCATGGATGCTCCAATGCATTGGATCAAAACAGACTGCAGAGGGACCGTCAGATCCATAGTCATAGACATAGTCATACTTCATTGATCCCGAGGGAAAATGGTTTTCATTAGTTGCACCATAAATAATTAAATAGTAATAAAACCATAAATAATTAAATAGTAATATGTAAATTATGCCAGTAAATTATGGAATAAGTCCAGGACCAGCCTATTGGCTCAGGGTGTCTGACCCTCCAAGGGAGGGGTTGTAACGTTTGATGGCCAGGCAGGAATGACTTCCTATGACGCTCTGTGTTGCATCTCGATGGAATGAGTCTCTGGCTGAATGTACTCCTGTGCCCAACCAGTACATTATGTAGTGGATGGGAGACATTGTCCAAGACAGCATGCAACTTGGACAGCATCCTCTTTTCAGACACCACCGTCAGAGAGTCCAGTTCCATCCCCACAACATCACTGGCCTTACGAATGACTTTGTTGATTCTGTTGGTGTCTGTTACCCTCAGCCTGCTGCCCCAGCACACAACAGCAAACATGATAGCACTGGCCACCACAGACTCGTAGAACATCCTCAGCATCGTCCGACAGATGTTAAAGGACCAGTCTCCTCAGGAAATAGAGACAGCTCTGACCCTTCTTGTAGACAGCCTCAGTGTTCTTTGACCAGTCCAGTTTATTGTCAATTCGTATCCCCAGATATTTGTAATCCTCCACCATGTCCACACTGATCCCCTGGATGGAAACAGGGGTCACCGGTGCCTTAGCCCTCCTCAGGTCTACCACCAGCTCCTTAGTCTTTTTCACATTAAGCTACAGATAATTCTGCTCACATCATGTGACAAAGTTTCCTACCGTAGCCCTGTACTCAGCCTCATCACCCTTTCTGATGCATCCAACTATGGCAGAGTCATCAGAAAATTTCTGAAGATGACAAGACTCTGTGCAGTAGTTGAAGTCCGAGGTGTAAATGGAGAAGAGAAAGGGAGACAAGATAGTCCCCTGTGGAGCCCCAGTGCTGCTGATCACTCTGTCGGACACACAGTGTTGCAAGCACAAGTACTGTGGTCTGCCAGTCAGGTAATCAAGAATCCATGACACCAGGAAAGCATCCACCTGCATCGATGTCAGCTTCTCCCCCTGCAGAGCAGGGCGGATGGTGTTGAATGCACTGGAGAAGTAAAAAAAATTACCCTCACAGTGCTCACTGGCTTGTCCAGGTGGGCGTAGACACGGTTCAGCAGGTAGACGATGGCAACCTCAACTCCTAGTCAGGGCTGGTAGGCGAACTGGAGGGGATCTAAGTGTGGCCTAACCATAGGCCAGAGCAGCTCCAGAACAAGTCTTTCCAGGGTTTTCATGATGTGGGAGGTCAATGCCACCGGTCTGTAGTCATTGAGACCGCTGGGGCGCGGCGTCTTCGGCACAGGCACGAGGCAGGACGTCTTCCACAGCACAGGAACCCTCTGGAGACTCGGGCTCAGGTTGAAGACATGGTGAAGTACTCCACATAGCTGAGGGGCACAGGCTTTGAGCACCCTGGTACTGACACCATCCAGTCCTGCAGCCTTGCTTGGGTTGAGACGTTTCAACTGTCTTCTCACCTGTTCAGCTGTGAAGCCCACCATGGTGGTTTCGTGTGGGGAAGGGGTATAGTCATGAGAGCAGGGTGGGGGACTGTGAGGAGGGGTAGGAGGGGAGAGTGGAATGTGTGTTGGTTGGGGGCCAACAACAGATGAATCATGTGGGGGATGGGCAGGGGCCACAATGTCAAATCTGCTAAAGAACAGGTTAAGTTCATTGGCCCTATCCACACTGCCTTCAACTCCTCTGTTGCTAGTTTGCCGGAACCCAGTGATGGTCCTCATCCCCCTCCAGACCTCTCTCATGTTGTTCTGCTGGAGTTTCCACTCAAGCTTCCTCCTGTACCTGTCTTTAGCCTCCCTGATCCTGGCTTTCAGATCCCTCTGTATTGCCCTCAGCTCCTCCCTATTTCCATCTCTAAACACCCTCTTTTTAGTGTTCAGGATGTCCTTAATATCCTTTGTTACCCATGGCTTGTTATCTGAATAACAAAGGACAGTTCTTGTCGGAACATTGCAGTCCACACAGAAGTTGATGTAATCAGTGATGCACTCTGTGAGCCCATCAATATCCTCTCCATGTGGCTCACAGAGTGCCTGCCAGTCTGTCACCTCAAAACAACCCTGGAGCGCCTCATAAGCACGGGCACAACCCTCTCCACCACTGAGGACATCTTTAAGAGGGAGGCGGCATTTATCATTAAGGACCCACACCACCTGGACATGACCTCTTCTTATTACTGTCAACAGTGGGAAGATTCACAGTAAATCCAAGGAACATAACAGAATCAATGAAAGACCACACACAACAGGATGGACAAAGAACCAATGTGCAAAAAAACAACAAAATGTGTAAATACAAAAAGAAAGAGAAAATAATAATAATGATAATAATAATAATAATAATAAATCAGCAATAAATATCGAGAACATGAGATGAAGAGTCCTTGAAAGTGAATCCATAACTTGTGGGAACAGTTCAGTGATGGGGTGAGTGAAGTTATCCCCTCTGCATCAAGAGCCTGATGGCAAAAGGGTAATGACTGTTCCTGAACCTGGAGATGTGGGTCCTGAGGCTCCTGTACTTCCTTCCTGATGGCAGCAGCAAGAAGAGAGCATGGTCTTGATGTTGGAGGTCCTTGATAATGGACGTTGCTTTCCTGTGGAGCTTATTTCTGAATGGTCCATGAATACTACATTGCTCTTCCTCTTATTTATTTATTTATTTGTAACTTCTAGTAATTTTTATGTCTTGCACTGTGCTGCTGACAGAAGACATCAAATTTCATGTCATATGCCAGTGATAATTCTGATTCTGATTCAAAGTGTAGTCACCGTAGGTTTAAAAGCCTCCCATTAGTTCCAAGGGCTAGCTCCCGTACCATGGCAAGTTTGTCGGAGATGTGTGCCACTTTGTGCCAACAATAAGACGAAGACCATCGTTTAGCTGTGACACAGCATTGTGTGACAGCAGAATTCACTCAGAAACGTATTATTTTGCTCAACAGGCCAGGTAACATCTATGGAGAAAGAAATAAGGTTATTATTTTAGGTCAAAAACCTTTAATCAAAATTGGGATAGTTTAGAAATAAAGAAGATTTAGGATGCAGATAGGTAAGGAGGGTGGAAGGACAGAAAGAAGGCCCTACGTTCATGTGGGAGACAGAAGAGATGAAAAATGGATATGAAGTCTTGATGCTTGTCTCATAAGTGACTTTGAATGTTGCTTGGGAACCACCTCACGGGATCCTCTATCTTCATCTCCTACAGGCCCTCCAGTTCATTCCATCCTGACCACTGCCCATTGTGGTCAAAGGTGCTTCCCACAGAAATATTTCTCTCAAGGAGAGATTGTGAGGGAAAGTCCAGATGAATGGAGCTTTGCACAACAATGAGACCACATCCATTCCTTGCAACAGGTAGAAATTCAGCACATAGTGACCCTTGGCATTTGTGTATTCATCTTCTGTACACAGGTTGAGGCAGCCACACACAAGGTAGCCATAAGGGGGAGCACCATTTTGGGTACATTACGCCACTTCTTTTCTTCAGATGTGGCCATCACATCCGAATAGATATGATAGAACATAGAACTGAGAATAGTACAGCACAGGATCAGACTCCACAGCCCATAATGTCTGCACCAAACACAATACCAAATAGGACTTCTACCTCTACCTCTACGTACTGACCTCTACCTTGCCGAGGTACAGCGACAACTCGCGGATACCTCCTCTTAGTTACTCCTCGATCATGAACCCACTAAGGAGCACCAAGCCATTGTCTCCCACACCATCATCAACCTTATCAGCTCAGGGGATCTCCCATCCACTGCTACCAACGTTATAGTTCCCACACCCCGCACTTCCCGTTTCTACCTCCTACCCAAGATCCACAAACCTGCCTGTCCAGGTAGACCCATTGTCTCAGTTTGCTCCTGCCCCACTGAACTTATTTCTGCATACCTCAACACTGTTTTATCCCCCCTTGTTCGATCCCTTCCCACCTATGTTCATGACTCTTCTCATGCTCTGAATCTTTTCAATGATTTTAAGTTCTCTGGCCCCACCGTTTTATTTTCACCATGGATGTTCAGTCCCTATATATTCCATCCCCCACCAGGAAGGTCTCAAAGCACTCCACTTCTTTTTGGATTCCAGACCTAACAGTTCCCCTCTACCACCACTCTTCTCCGTCTAGCGGAATTAGTCCTTACTCTTAACAATTTTTCTTTTGGCTCCTCCCACTTTCTCCAAACTAAAGGTGTAGCCATGGGCACCCGTATGGGTCCTAGCTATGCCTGCCTTTTCGTTGGCTTTGTGGAACAATCCATGTTCCAAGCCTATACTGGTATCTGTCCCCCTCTTTTCCTTCGCTACATCGACGACTGCATTGGCGCTGCTTCCTGCACGCATGCTGAGCTCGTTGACTTCATTAACTTTGCCTCCAACTTTCACCCTGCCCTCAAATTTACCTGGTCCATTTCCGACACCTCCCTCCCCTTTCTTGATCTTTCTGTCTCTGTCTCTGGAGACAGCTTATCTACTGATGTCTATGATAAGCCTACGGACCCTCACAGCTACCTGGACTATTCCTCTTCCCACCATGTCTCTTGCAAAAATGCCACCCCCTTCTCGCAATTCCTCCGTCTCCGCCGCATCTGCTCTCAGGATGAGGCTTTTCATTCCAAGACGAAGGAGATGTCTTCCATTTTTAAAGAAAAAGGCTTCCCTTCCTCCACCATCAACTCCGCTCTCAAATGCATCTCTCCCATTTCACGCACATCTGCTCTCACCCCATCCTCCTGCCTCCCCACTAAGAATAGGGTTCCCCTTGTCCTAACCTACCACCCCACCAGCCTCCAGGTCCAACATATAATTATCCGTAATTTCCGCCACCTCCAACGGGATTGCACCACCAAGCACGTCTTTCTCTCCCCCCGCCTTTCTGCTTTCCGCAGGGATCGCTCCCTACGCGACTCCCTTGTCCATTCGTCCCCCCCCCCATCCCTTCCCACTGATCTCCCTCCTGGCACCTATCTTTGTAAGCGGAACAAGTGCTACTCATACCCCTTACACTTCCTCCCTCACCACCATTCAGGGCCCCGGACAGTCCTTCCAGGTGAGGCGACACTTCACCTGTGAGTCGGCTGGGGTGATATACTGCGTCCGGTGCTCCCGGTGCGGCCTTCTATGTGTTGATGAGACCCAATGCAGGCTGGGAGACCGTTTCACTGAACACTTACGCTCTGTCCGCCAGAGAAAGCAAGATCTCCCAGTGGCCACACATTTTAATTCCACGTCCCATTCCCATTTTGATATGTCTATCCACGGCCTCCACTGCTGTAAAGATGAAGCCACACTCAGGTTGGAGGAACAACACCTTATATTCTGTCTGGGTAGCCTCCAACCTGATGGCATGAATATTGACTTCTCTAACTCCCGTTAGTGTGCCTCCTCCCCTTCACACCCCATCCCTTATTTATTTATTTAATATATTTTTAAATATATTTTCCCCCCTTTTTTTCTCTCTCTCTTTTTTCTCCCTCTGTCCCTCTCACTATAACTCTTTGCCTGCTCTCCACCCTCCGGGTTCCCCTCCCCCTTTCTCTTTCTCCCTAGGCCTCCTGTCCCATGATCCTCTCCCTTCTCCAGTCTGGTATCCCTTTTGCCAATCAACTTTCCAGCTCTTAGACCCACCCCTCCCCTCCTGTCTTCTCCTATCGTTTCGGATCTCCCTCTCCCCCTTCCACTTTCAAATCTCTTACTACCTCTTCTTTCAGTTAGTCCTGACGAAGGGTTCCGGCCCAAAACGTCAACTGTACCTCTTCCTAGAGATGCTGCCTGGCCTGTCGCATTCATCAGCATTTTTGTGCGCGTTGCTTGATCTTCCAGCATCTGCAGATTTCCTCGTGTCTGCATTACCAAATAAGACTCGCCTCTCCTGCCTGAACACAATCCCTTTCCCTCCATTCCCTGGAGAATAAAATGCAATGATTCATTGTAAATCTCCAGATGAAATGGAACAAGGCCTTGGATGGTGCTGAATAGTGTTTGGGCTGCACAGTATTTTTCCCCAAAATGTATTTTAATCCTTTAATCCTGGTTCAAAGCCTGTTTGCTGGCTGCACCTCCAACTCGACTCAGTCACCTGCTGCAGAAACCCACCATTTGTCACCTCGTTTCCTCCATGTTTCTTTCATCCAGTAAAGTCCTAGCAATTTTCCCACCTCACGTCTCATTTAAATATATACTTTACCAATCCTTGGATCAAAGAGGATGTATATGTTTAGTGTCATTAAGATCTATATTTAAATAGACACTGTATGACTGCTGGATCTCACTTCAATTATGCAAACTACAAAGAGCTTATTTTATCAAACACAGTCTGCCATCCTTGAAACCAAATTCTTTTCATGTGTTTGTATTATATTCAAAGCGACTGGAACTGTGATTTTGTAATTTTGAACAGAGTTCTGCTGTGATATATTTGTGTTGGATCTTTCTCCCCGTGTCATAAGAGTTTAATGTTAGCATTTGTTCAATGTCACTTCCAAATAATTCTGAGCAGCAGTTCTCTGTAGTTCAACACCTAAGTAATGGTGGGGCGGGTCTTCTGAAATGAGCAGCCAGAGGAGTTGGTAGACGCCATAAAAAGCAATTGTATTTAAGAAGCACTTCAAATGGTATTTGAATAAGCAAGGAATAAAGGGATATGGAATTAATGCCAACAAGCAGGATTAGAATAGAAAGGCATTGTAGCCAGCATAAATGCAGCAAACCAAGGTCATGGTCTTCCTACATTACTGTATGGCATTGAATCGTGGACCACTTATAGTAGACATCTAAAAGCCCTGGAACAATCCCACCAAAGATCCTTACAACAGATTTTGAGGATCCTCTAGAAGCTCCAGGACAGCTTCTTCCACCAGACCATCAGACTGCTTAATCCATGCTGACACAACTGTACTTGTTATATTGACTGTCTTGTTGTACATACTATTAATTATAAATTATTATAAATTGCACATGGCACATTTAGACAGAGACGCAACATAAACATTTTTACTCCTCATGTATATGAAGGATGTAAGTAATAAAATCAATTCGATTTGTGTCGTCCAGGTGCCTGACTCACATCCCCTCAGACAGATCCTTTACTCCCAGCTGAAGGAAGGTCAGCGAGCCCCTGATGGGCAAAGAAAATGCCTTAAAGATTACTTCAAAATCAGCCTGAAGAACATCTAAAAGCTGGAAAGGCATTGCACTCAGTAGATACACCTGGAAGAAATCTGTTTAAGATGGAGCTGCGCTACGTGAGAATGACCTCCACTTCTGCAGAGAACACGCGACAGCTGCGAAGTGAGAGACTGAACATCCAAAAGACCCAACCACTAACCACAGCTACAAGTTACTCTCACCCGCACTGCAACAGGGTATATCCCAGAATGGCTTCTACAGTCCCCTGAGGATCCACCATAGAGAACCCCTTAGGAGAACATCCCATACTCCACTCGAATGTTTACCACTAATACTGGTGTGGTGGATCAAGGACTGGCTTCTGCGTTATACAACACTAGGCCTCAATGGCTCAGG